>NC_051072.1:52093062-52781725 GCF_004664715.2 Peromyscus leucopus | reverse complement strand
AATCTGGGAAATCCTTCAGCTGAAACTCCCTTCTCAGGTGATTCTAGTCTGTGTCAAGTTGACAGTTAAAGCTAACTAGGATGGGGGTTATCAAACTTCTGTTCTATTGAAGCTTTCAAATGATTGATGAGGCCTATCACAGAAAGGAATTTACCTAAAAGTTTACCGACTTTTTTTCTCTAGTAGTGGTTGTTGTTTTAGAATGTTTATTTATCTTACTTATTTGTTGCTCTTGAGACAATGTCTCTCTGTATTGGGAGGGTTAAGCTTAAATTCTTGGTCTTCAGTAATCCTGCCGCCCCAACCATCCTAGAAGCTGAGCAGTAGGCATGTACCACAACACCTGGCTTAAAGTCTACCAATCTAAATGTGAATCTCATCCAAAAAACTTCATAGAAACATCCAGAATAATGTTTGACCATATTTCTGGGCACTGTGGCACAGCCAAGTTAACACATGAAATTAATCAGCATTTTAGAAGTGATTGGCCCGATTTTATTTTATTTTCATTGATTATTTAATTTGTTTACATTTGAGTTTTTGAGACAGGGTCTCACAAAATCAAGTCCAGGTTGGCTTCAGGGTCCTCCCACCTCTGCTTCCCAAATGCGGTGATGACAGTGTTTGCACACCCAGCAACTACCCTCATTTTACACGTGATTAGTATGAGAAGACATAAAAGCTGGGGCTGGCAAGGCCTTGGGGAGGCTGGTACCGGAGGCAGCTTATTCAGGGCTTGCACTTCCTTAAGGAGCTAGGGAGTGAGCTTGGGGCAGAGCCCAGTGACAGAGGACTTGGCCTGCATGCCTGGACCCTGGTTCCCATTCCCGATAGAGAGCAGCCAGCCCCCTTAGGTATCATCGTTGGTCAAAGATGCAGGTTTGTAGCATCTCCCTGGGATTTGAAAGCAGGCTCTTCTCAGATGACTACTTTAAAAGTTATTAAGCTTTACATCTAAGCATTAAATGAAGAAGGCTCTGTCCATGAAGCGGTCTTTATTCTGCTGCTGTTTACTTCTCACTGGCGTCTGAAGGCAGAGGGTCCAGAGTGGTGGCCAGCAGTCTGGGAAATTCTTCAGTCCTCGGTTGTCCACACCTCCTGGGGGCTGTCACTGGATCCTGGGTATGGCGTTGACCAAGAACTCTGTTGGTCTAGAGCAAATGGCACAATGTACAAGAGAGATGGCTGGCCCAGCTCCTGGAATAGAACCTCAGAGTCAAGATGGATGCTATCGGTTCAACATGGGCTTGGTGGTGCCTGCCCAGCAATCCCAGATTCAGGAGGTGAAGTGAAGAGCATCAACAGTTTGAGGCCAGCCTGCTGTGTTGAGGCACACCTTTAATTCCAGGGCTCAGGAGGCAGAAGCAAGTGGATACCTGTGAGTTCAAGACCAGCCTGGCCTACATAATGAGTTCCAGGATGGCTAGCTCTCCCCCCCCCCACCCCCCCCCCCGCTCTCTCTACACAGAGAGAGAGAGAGAGAGAGAGAGAGAGAGAGAGAGAGAGACAGAGACAGAGAGAGACAGAGACCCTGTTTAGATAGATAGATAGATAGATAGATAGATAGATAGATAGATAGATAGATAGATAGATAGATAGATGTAGCAGGAATCTTAAAAGTTTTTATTAATAAAATCAAACCTGAAGCCAGGTATTGGGGTGAATGCTGGAAGATCAGAGAAGCAGAACAAGCCACAGCCACCTCACCTCGCCAGTTCCTCAGCTGATCCTGTTTCCTCAGACTGGAAGCCTCTCAGTCCTCATCCAGAATGGGTCTCAGCTGAACTGTTGCTCAGAGCCTAAAAGCTTAACCAGGCCAAAAGCTTCTAGTTCCTGGTCTTCATGCCTTATATACCTCTCTGCTTTCTGACATCACTTCCTGGGATTAAAGGCTCACTTCCTGGGATTAAAGGTGTGAGTCACCTCTGGCTGTTTCCAGTGTGGCCTTAAACTCACAGAGATCCAGATGGATCTCTGCCTCCCAAGTGATAGGATTAAAGGCGTGAGTGCCACCATTTTCTGGCTTCTATGTCTATCTAGTGGCTGTTCAGTCCTCTGACCCTAGATAAGTTTATTAGGGTGCACAATATTTTGGGGAACACAATACCACCACAGACAGATATAAAAATAAAAGGGGGTGAGATCATTTAGATACATGCTAGGCATGTAGTGAGACCTTGTCATTAAAATAATAATAATAATAATAAGACAGTTAATTTAAGGACATACAAATATGAAATAAATAAAGATGCCTACAGAGTTGAATCCTAAAAGTCTAAATGGCAATCATCACTCCATTTCTCCTCAGATGCCCACGAACAGCTTTAGGAAGCAAATATGAGAGCAGAATATGGGGGAGAAATGAGGCATGGAACAGAGCAGAGGTTGTGGAGGGCTCATGGAGAAGAACATCTGGAGGAAACACCATATTTAGCTCTTCAACCTACCATAAGAATAGTTCACAGTAAGATGAGAAAATGTGTGGGAATGCAAGGATTCAAGTTCAAAGAGGCCACCACAAAGGATCTTCCACAGTGGAAAGCCCACGGGCCCCAGTGAGGGCAACGGGCTGCATCTGAGCTGCCTGCTTCTCTTGCCATGATCTTTGGTGAACCAAACCCAGGGGCAGAAGCTCTGTGTCACTGACTACAAATTCCTCTCTGGCTCCCAGGCCTGTGGTACTTGGAGAGCTTGTGAGGGACATTCTAGCTACCGTGTCCTGGATTTAAAATGCTCATGTGTGGAAGGAGTAAGGAGAAGCAGTTTGCCCAGCCTGCTTCCCAAAGTCCCCTGGGGAGGGGATGAGATATGCAGAGGAAGACACTGGACACCAGGCAGGCTCCTGGGTCAGGGGTGGCCTGTGGGTAAGCTTGTTATGAGGATATCTCAGTACAACAGCTGAACAGGAAGCTAAGAAATCTCACCAAGAGCTGGTGAGATTCTGAACTGTAGTTCCTCAGATGCCGGCTGCCTTGGTTTTTTTTTTTTTTTCTTTGAAGTTTGAGGGAAGGTTGGTGAAGGGTCTATGCAGATAGAAGTGGCAGGACTCCCCACCACTCACTGCCTCCTCCACTCCCTCACCCCTCACCTCCCCATCCCCCCACCCCCCAACCCCAGCAGATCAGTGATGAACATGCACATTTATTAGCATGCACTCCCTTTCTGGGGGAGACACATAATAAAATAGTAATGTGCACTAGGAAGTATTCCTGAATTTAACGAGGTAATTCCATGTAATTTATCTGGTAATCAAGAGAGGTTTATTTCTGGGATAACTTACAGCCAATAGGGATTGGTTACAGGATCCAGGAGAGATAAGGTAAGACCCAGCAGAGAACTCTGGCTTGCTCTCCCATCCAGATTCCAGGACCATGAGGTATCCAGAAGGGGCCCAACATGTACGCACCTGAGTCTTAAGGGGCTCCCTCTCAGCCACACCCCAGGGGCAGGTCAGCCCCAGGGGCAGGTCATAGACAGGTGTGGCAGTTACCTGTTGTCACTCTAGGGGCAGTGTTTCAAGGTCAAAGCTGGAGCAGCTACCCACTACAAGGAAGTTCTTAGTCATGTGTAATTGTCATGGCAGAAGATTCTAGGAAAACTTCTGGAGCAGAATCATCATATAAAACCTGGATAGCCAATTCAAAACCCCATAAAAATATTTTGCCGGTGTACTATTGTACTCTTTCCACAGAGCTTTGTCCTGTGGTGGCTGATTTCATGCTTTCAGAGTTAGGAATTGAACCTAAGAGCGTGGATATTAAGCAAGCATCCTGCCCCTGGGCTAACTCCTCAGCCCTCTAGTTACCCTTTCTTTTGAGACAGGGTCTCGCTAAGTAACCCTAGCTGGTCTTTATTTCTGTAGTCCAGGCAGGTCTTGAATTTAACAATCCTCCTTGTTAAAAATGATAAGCGGCGCTGGTTACCGTGTAGAAAGGTCACGACGAGGCACGAGCCACGACAAAACCCAGTATCAGAGCTTTATGGGGGGGGGGGCGCAAAAGAACCAGGCCTGGGGAGAAGCACGTGCAGAGAACACAGAGAAGAGATAATGGGAGAAGAGGGAACAGAGAAGGGAGGAAGAGGAGGAGTCTGTGTCCGGCTTTTTAAGGGTTCCCTTGCACATGCACAGGCAGGCTTACTGAGCTATGCCACGCACGCGCTGATGCTAATTGCATGACCATGCTGCGCGCGCATACACACACACACACACACACACACATACACATACAATCACCAGCGCACTTAGCTCCTGAACTGTGCATGTGCAGTCATGCAGCTGAAGTGGGGGCAGAATTTTAACACTCCTGCCTCAGCCCCCTGAGGACCTGGGACTACAGGCCTACACCACCAGGCTTTGGCTTATTTTGTTTTCCTTTGTCTTTTCGATTTTTCAAGACAGAGTTTCTTGGTATAGCCCTGGTTGTCCTAGAATTAGCTCTACAGACCAGGCTGGCCTTGAACTCACAGAGATCTGCCTGCCTCTGCTTCCTGAGTTCTGGAATTGAAGGTTGGCTTATTTGATTTTCATGGTAACTCTATGGTCAGGCCTTTCTGGGAGAAGGAATGGAAGAAAAGTTCATATTGGTGCCCAAAGTCACTGGGACTAAAATCTCATTTGATTTTCTACAAACTCAGTGCCTTTCCTTCTTTAGGCCAGGGTTAGCGGTACAGGGTCCTCCATAGTCCCAGATGACCCAGAGCTTCTGGTGAGCATAGGGTCAGAATTTTTTTTTTCAGGTGCCAGATAGTTTGAGAAACTCCTGTACAGATTGCAGTTTACTTATTTGATTTAACAAATGAAGAGCAAATTAGAAACAGGAATTCAATGAACAGTCAAAAATAATACACTTTATAGCTTTGAAAGAGGCAGACAGACACAGGAAGTCTGTTTCTGGCTAAGAGTACGCTGGGAAACTCCAGGTAAACATGGCATTTCTGGCCAGATGTTCACAGTCTGATGTGAATGTTAGTGAACACTTGAAAGCATTCTTTAGACACAGGCTGCGCATGTGCACATGAATTTCCTTTATCCTCACAACTTGCTGAGGCTGGCTGTCTCCCTCAAACACACAAGGAACAGGAAGCACAGACCAACTATTGGGTCAAAGTGGTCAGTGAAGTCCAGACAGGAGAATTAATGTGTCAACCGGCTGAGGATGCAATGCCAACAAATGGGATGAGTTAGAGACCAGAGGGGCAGGGAAGGGCAGGACCCTCCCATGGCCAACGACACTCTGGTGGCTTGAATGAGAATGGCCCCCATGGGCTCATGACTTTAAATCCCAGTCTCCAGTTGGAGGGACTGTTTCGGAAGGTTTAGGAGGTGGGCCTTATTGGAGAAGGTGCATCATGGGGAGCCCCCCACTCTGAGCCTTCAAACGCTGCTTCCACCTTCAGTATGTTTGTTCTGCCTCCTGATGGAGTTTGAGACGTGAGCTCTCAGCTGTTCCTGCTGCCATGCTTCCCCTCCGCCATCTTGGATCTAACCCCCTAGAATGGGAAACCCAATTTCTTTCTTTTATTCACACGCTTTCTTTTATAAGTTGCCTTGGTCATGGTGTTTTATCACAGCAATAGGAAAACAACTAACACCGACACCCATGTTGGCTTCCCTCCTGTCCAAAGCTCCCCATTCTGCCGTGCTGATTTTTCTAACTCTATCTGAACCATTGTTTCGTTCTTGAGTGGCTCCTTTGTTGCTGTCGTTCTAGTTTTAAGATAGCTCACAGTGTAGACTAGGCTAACCTAGAGCTTCCTGTGTACCCTACGTTGGCTTCATGCCTTTGCGTCACTTATCATTGCTCTATCCTCTCGGACCTTAACATCACTTGTTCTTCCCCAGGGATCTATGAAAAGGGTCAGGTATCCCACACTTTGACTCATCCTTTATCCTTTGTTTCCTAAGTCTGGCTCCTCCACCCCACATTGCAGTTAAAGACCTGAGCATCCATTCTGGGGTGCCGTAACATTCTTCAGTCTTCTCTTTTGTTTTCTTGTTGGTTTATCACTCGGTGGTCTTGAAGATGCTAATGCATAAATACCTTTCTAGCGTCCCTAGTTCTCTCACTATGTCTTAGTTACTGTTCTGTTGCTGTGACAAAAACACCGTGACCAAAAGCAACTTATAAGCCAGAGCATTAAACTTGAGAGCTTGCTTACAGTTTCAGGTTAGTCCATTTCTATTATGTCGGGAACACAGCATCAGGCACACAATCATGGCAGTAGGGGCAGTAGCTGAGAGCCTACATCCTGATCTTCAGGCAGAAGGCAGAGAGAGGGTGAGACTGGACCTGGTGTGGGCTTTTGAAATCTCAAAGCCCACCCTCAGTGACACAACTCCTCTAAGAAAGCCACTAATCCTTCCTAAACAACTGGGAACCAAACAGTAGAATATGCAAGCCTATGGGAGCCATTCTTATTCAAACGAGCATAAACTGTCACCACTTCTGGTCATGACCCTTCTCTCCTGGGTCTGTGAAATGCTGCCTTCTGTCCTGGTCTTGTTGGCATTCCCTACTACTTACCTGACATTCTCCTCATAGGCTCGCACTGAGTCTTCATTGCTTGTATCTGAAGAGACAAGGACTTCGTTCATATGATAGTCATCTTACCAATATCATTTCCCAGCCTCCCCTGCTGCTACTCTGCCAGACCAGTCCTTTTCCTTCTTGTTTTTTTTTTTTTAAAGATTTATTTATTTATTATGTATACAGAGGAGATCTCATTACAGATGGTTATGAGCCACCGTGTGGTTGCTGGGAATTGAACTCAGGACCTCTGGAAGAGCAATTGGTGCTCTTAACCTCTGAGCCATCTCTCCAGCCCATCCTTTTCCTTCTTATATAACAAATTTGGTGACCTCTGGCTCAGGAGGTCATTTCTGATTTCCCCTATATGGTTAGGCCCATGTTGCTAAAATTCCTTCCCTAGGGAAGACATAAACACCGTATATGTCGTTATACCTCTTCTCAGGCCCCAATCACAAATGGAGGCATGATTCACCGTGGAGAACCGATGAGCTTATTGGCCTCCCTTACAGAACATAGGTGAGGGGTTACTGGAATGTGGTTACTTCTGTTGCAAGAAATCTGAGTGACTGAGCTGGAAAGCATTTACCCAGCAGGGATGATGACTTTCTCATAGACACAGAGAAGGAGCTCCTTGCCCTAAACTTCCTAGCCTAAATAGTCGCCTAAATAGTCTAGCGCACCCCCCACCATCCCTGCAAGGCCCAAAGCCGTAGACTGTTAGGGATCAAGAAGGTTTTGTTTGATCCTGAACCTTAGGAACTGGTATTTATAATCCTTGACCTTGAACACTGTCCCCGGGTGGGATGAAAACATAGAAGGGTCCGGGTGTGGTGACCAACGTATGCAATATTAGAACTCAGAACGCAGAGTCTTAAGGATCATAAGTTCAAGGCCAACCCATGGGACAGAGTGAGATGCAGTTTCAAGCGAGCAAATGAACCCTGAGCATACTCAGCAGGCCCTGAAAGATTTTGGTTGGGAGAATGTGGAAAGGCTTCACAGAGGAAGTGGACCCCTGGCTTGGCTTTTGAAGGAAAAGTCAGCAAATGGGAAGTAAGCCATTCCAGGGGGAAGGAAGAGCCAGGAGGAAGTTGGAGGGGCTAGGAGGGCTGGGTGCAAAGGGGGTAATTCTCACGCTACACCAGTGGAGATGGGCCTGGTACTGTGTATTTTTACAAGGCCTGTGAGTGATTCCAAAGGGTCTTATACTTTAAGACCTGCTGAGTTAGAGCATCCTGTAGAATGGTCTTGAGGACCTGTAATGCTTTGACATCTGTCGATACTCATTTTTCCCCCTTGTCTTGGAGGTGCTAGAGAGCAGTGTGTTTCCATGAGTTTTGGGGCTGACCATGCCAGCAAGTGCCACTGTGATGTTACTTCTGCCATCCTCAGTGCCCTGCCAGAGCTTCCACCTCCTCTGTGTCCTCCGTGAGTCATAAACACACTCTCAAATGGGCCTACCCAGTTTCTTACTGGAAATTAAAGCAGGGTGTGGTGGAGCACGCCTGTAATTCTAGGACCTGGGAAGCAGAGGCAGGAGGATTGCTTAACTCTGAACCCATCAGGTCAAAATAACGAGTCCTAAATCAGCCAGGAATACAGAGAGAGAGAGAGAGAGGGAGAGAGAGAGAGAGAGAGAGAGAGAGAGAGAGAGAGAGAGAGAGAGAGAGAGGATGGGGAACTGGAGGGAGGGGAGGGAGGGAGGGGGGAGGGAGGGAGGGAGGGAGGGGGGTTGACAGATACAGCGTGTTCCAGGTACAACCTACACCCCTATGTTGGCCTGTTTTCTGCCATCGCACTGCTCAGCCTCAGTCCCATGTTTTACTTTCTGTTTTGTCTCTTGTCCGTCTTTCCAACCCCAGCAGCAGGTGACGTTGACAAAGGCAAAGTCTTGTGTTTTTACTTCACTGGTAGATTTTCCATGCTAGCACAGAATGAATTATACCACTTAACTTCCTATGGCGCTTCAGTTAAATTAGGCTGAGCCCGAATTTAGCCCCCAATCCAAAGATAGCTCACCATCTATCTGCCTAGCTGAACCTGTTAAGTCCCACCCATCGGGAGTTCACTCGAGGGAAGCCGACACTGGACGGGACTGGAGAAAGGCATCCCTTAGAGAACCCCCGAGGGATCAAGAGGCAGAGAGGAGGGTTACAGAGGACCTGGTGAGAAGAGACAGATGTGGGAGTGGGGCAGAAGAGAGGGGAGTCGTCCTAATGATGGAGAAACGCCAGCCTCAAAATTCCAGAAAGTGACTCAGAAACTGTGGCCGGGGTGAGAGAGCCGCCACAGGCTACTCTGCTGTCCCTCTCTCCTAGATCATATCCCGGGTGTCCACAGAGCCCGGCCATCGGGACAGCGCCCTTTTCCCTAGTGACTGCGCGTTCTAAAAGCAGAACACCACGAACAAGATAACTCGAGGGGTCTCCAGTTCCTTCAACAGAGTCACCGGACAATGCAAGCCCAAGGAGCCACTGTCCCGTCTGCTGCTCCCGGGTGCAGAGCTGGCTACACTGAGTCTCTTCTGCCATCCAGAAGGCTCTGTGTCCGGGAAGTTCTTAGGGTGGGTGGGGCACACGTCCTTGCCCACGTAGGCATCGGTGCTCAGTCGTGTCGTTTCTCATTAAAGTGTGGTTTCCTTGTGGGGAACCTGTGTGATTCATTTTGAATTCGTCCTTCCTCGTTATTACAGTGCGGTAAAAGGTCAGAGTGTGACCTTGTTGCTAAGCCAAGTCACCAAACATAATCCCATATTTACTGTTCTAGCACTGCCCTGGGGCGGCTCTTTTGAGGCAGGCTGGGGTGAAGTGGGAGAGTCAGAAGTTACAGTGTGTAGGGGAGGAGGACTGTGCTCCTCACCATGCTCTACCTGGAACCTCCTTGTAACCCCACAAGCCTCAGGGCCTTGGCCAAGTCCTGACAGCCATTTATTGTCCTCAGTCTTTTCCTGGGCACATTCCTGGAAAGGTTCCTACCTATCTAGACGCAAGGCTGATTTTTCTAGAGCAGCTAGCACAACTCTAAAACATTTCGTTGTGATACTGCCTGACACTGAAGGCATTAGAGATCATACTATCTTCTTAAAAGAAAAACACATTGTTTAAATAGCATGATAACCAAGCTGGCTCATTCAATAATTTTGTTTGTTTGTTTGTTTTCGTTTTTAAGACAGAGTCTCATTATGTAGACCAGGCTGGCCTCAAACTCATGGACTCTGCCTGCCTCTGCCTCCTAAGTGCTGGGATTAAAGATAGGCCACCATACTGGCCATCATTGCATGAATATTGATCCTGCTCCATCAAGTGTCAGGATCTAGACCAGATCCTGAAAGAAATAGCAGTAGCTAGACAAAAGTTTCTACCCCCATTAAACTTCACTCAACAAGCAAAATAGATATTAAATAAATAATTATGAACAAGAGGGACATAGAGAAAGAGGAAGTCCAAGGCATCCATGGGCACCAGACTCAGTCTTAGCATCCAAAGAAGCTCCTGGAGAATGAGTAGGTGTTTTAGCTAGGTTGGGAGAGTTAGACAGACGAAGTTACATACGTGTAGGTCCAAGACGAGGGGGTGAAGGGGGAAAGACAGACACAGAGACAGCGAGAGAAATGGCAGAAAACTATACGTCTCGTGTGGTGGGACTGTAGGAAGCAAGGAGGACCAGTGACAATGTCAAACAAGTTTTGTGGGGACCTGAAGTAGGCTTCTGCACACCCTCCCAAGTCCAGCATTTGATGGACCAAATGGCCGCTTCTCTCCTAACTTCTCATGACAAACTGTCTTTCCAGGTGATAAACAGACCGACAATCTCTGCTGTGTTCTGTCTTTCCTGCTGATGTCTTTCCTGTGATGGAGATGGAGCCCGGAACCTGATGCATGCTTAAAAAAAGTCTCTACCACTGGGCTACACTCCAGCCTTTGTGGGGCTTTTAGAGAAGCATTGTCTACAGCTTGTCTTCAGGACCAAGACAACTGATACCAAGTGAAGCATGGGACCCCAGCAAAAAAACCCTTTGAGCTGGCTTGCTTCCTGCAAAAGCTTTGTGAAAATGGAGGCAGCCTATACCAACATGCTCTCTAATGAGAGAGCAGCAATGTGTTGCCTTGTAACTTTGAGTTACAGGTATCGGTCCACGGTCCTCACAGGCAAGTCAGGCTGAGGTTGTTGACTCAGTGCAGCTGTGAAACCTTACAGTAGGAGGAAGCGCCCAAAGCCTGCTACAGGGTACCTCCAGGTTACCCACCCACAGTTCTGGCCCCTGAGACAAGGTTGTGAGACCGAGGATCCTGTCTTCCTCTGTCCCAGCGCATTCCTGTGATGAGGCTCACTTACCTGCCTGACCCTGGTTTTGGCTCCTGACAGCATTCCACACTCCTAAGCTGGGAAAGTTGCCTGTGGTTATATCTGGAAATGCGGCCTTGAGGTATCCTACAGATGCTGACTGTGTGTCCTCTAGTACTATCCCCCTGGTGGAGGGAGGGAGGACATGAAGTCGGCTGCGCATGCCCACTGGATGCGGGCAGATCACCAGCCGTCAAGACAGCAATCTTCAGCAGTGTGCTTGAGCTTTACCAGCTGGTTGAAGAGAGAGTCAAGAGGGAAACCCATGCCCTTCTGCCATCATCCTGCTCAGTTTTGCTATATGTTGCTGCCTTCCTCGAGTATTTTAAAATGGTATTCACAGGGCCGGCCGGAGAGACGGCTCAGCAGTTACGGGCACTTACTGCTCTTCCAGAGGACCAGAGTTCAGTCCTCAGCACCCATGTCAGGTGACTCACAACCACCTGTCACTCTAGCTCCAGGACATCCAACACCTCTGGTCTCTGGTCTCTGGAGACATTTGTCCTAATGTACACACACACACACACACACACACACACACACACACTTAAAAATATTAAATATATAATTTTAAAATACATATGTACTGAAGTCTTTCTGTGTGGCTGACAAGGTTGACATCAAATATGCTGAATTCCACCTGCCTCAGCCTTATTATTATTTTTTTTAAAGATTTATTTATTTGTTATGTATTCAGTATTCTGCCTGTATGTGTCCCTGCAGGCCAGAAGAGGGAGCCAGATCTCATTACAGATGGTTGTGAGCCACCATGTGGGTGCTGGGAATTGAACTCAGGACCTTTGGAAGAGCAGCCAGTGTTCTTAACCACTGAGCCATCTCTCCAGCCCCCTGCCTCAGCCTTATGAGTGCTGGGATTGTAGGTCTGAGCCACCACATCTAACAAACATATAGATTTGTTTTGTTTTTGACTGGGTCTCACTATGTGGTCCTAGATGTCTTGTCACTCATTATGGATAACAGGTTGGTCTCAAGTTCATAGCGATCCTCCTGCCTCTGCCTCTGGAATGCAGGGATTTAAAGGTGTGCCACCATGCCCAGCTTCTAAAGGTGCAATTAAACTTTTAGAGTGCCTATGAGTATGATTATACTGTTTTAAAGCTAAAACTGCCCTAAGGGAATTCTGCTTTATTTCAGCATCTGCGGTTTTGAGTTTCTCAGGGTCAGTAATTTGCATTTTCTGACAGAAGGTGATTATGAAGAATCAAGTAAAAAAAATATTGCAAGGCCACAATTTACAAGACCCCAGGATCTTAACAACAGCCTGGTTAACACTGAGGCCTTATCTTAAATAAGAAAATCACCATGAGATATTTTTAAGTACTTGTTTATTTCTATGTAAGGAAAGAGAAACATCATTTTTATATCTCCATAGTACAGAAATGAGACTGTTTCCTTGGAAATAGTGAACAAATTTATTTTCAAGATGGTGTCCTGCTATGTTGACTAGGCTGGTCTTGAATTTCTAGGCTTAAATGACCCTCCTACCCAGTCTCAGGAGTGGCTTGGACCGCAAACGCTGAAAAAATGGTGCTATGGACCCATTGTATTGTTTTGTTTTCAGTCTTAGTGTGAAGCCTGGCTTCAAACCAATAAATGGTTTCTGGGTGTTTAGGGCTACAGGAGTGCTTCACAGAGCCTGGGACCGCTTTCTTCCCTCCCTTCCTTCTTTTCTTATTTTTAAAATACTGAGGTTCAGCCTGGTCTACAGAGTTCTAGGACAGTCAGGGCTACACAGAGAAAGCCTGTCTTGAAAAACAAAACTAACCAAAACAAACAAGACTGAAGTCTTCCTATGTAGCTGTCCCAGAATTCATCCTCCTGCCTCTGTCTTACGAGTGCTGAGATTACAGGTTTGAGCCTCCACATCCAGCTTCTGGTACTTAAATATAATCTCATTGATGATCTACCAAAATGGCTTTCTGTTCTCTTCACTGGGACGATGGCTCGAGAACCTGCTACAGTTTCTACATTCTGGGCAGCCTGACCTTTCTGGAAGTTGTATATGACAGTTCTCCTCTGCTAGAGTTTAGACGCTGGACTACCTGAGTCTGTAAGAGTGGCTAGAAATATGTTTGCTCTGTGGCTACGTACCTGACCAGGAGGAGGGAGGAGGAGTTGGAAGGAGGGGAGGGACACCGAAGAGAAAACAAAGGCCACTGGGGTAGCAAAAAGTATCCTGGGGATGGGGTGGGGCAAATGATAAAAAATATTCAGGAGGAAATGCTTTTGGTATTAAGATAATGATCATAGCTTTCCTAGAAAGATCAATCGAAGGGCTGGAGATGATTCAGAGGTCAACTCCAACAAGAGGATCACCAGCACTGCAAACTCCAGCACTGAGAAGAACAAGCTGGCTGGGTAAAATAGCAATATTGATGAGCTCTAGGTTCAATACAGAAAGTGGAGATCATTTGAGGAAGACATTTGATCTCAACCTCAGACCACCACATGTGCGCGCGTGCGTGCGTGTACATACACACACACACACACACACACACACACACACACACACACACGTCCACACACTTGTGGACAGGCATGCATGCATGCACACCACACATACATATACATGAAAGGAAAAATGGAGAAATAGAGACAGTGTGGCTATTGTTTATTACTCTAGGGCAGGCCTTAAACTTTCTCCACTTATTACCTCTTTTTGTCAGGGGAATTTTTACAAGATTATAGGGATGCATATACACATATATATATATTATGCATATATATACATAATATATATTAGGCATACAAATCAAACATTTACTGATATTAAATCATGAAAAATTTACTTTAAAATAACTCTTTAGGATGCATGTAATTTTATCATTTTTTTAAAAGACAAAAGCAAATTGGCATGTGAATGAGATGGATGTGCTTGTATGTTTTTACATAAGAATCAAATCTTGGGGCTGGGAAGGCAGCTTAGTTGGCAAAGTGCTTGGCACTCAGCAGGGGGACTTGAGTTCAGTCCCTAGCTTCTGTGTAAAAATCGGGGGTGGTAGCATGTACCCTTACTTCTGGCACTGGGAGAGAGAGATGGGAGGGTCTTGGGGCTTGCCGTCCAGCCAGTTAGCCAAACTGATAAGTGCTAGGTTTAGTGAGGATCTTTGTCTCAATAAATAAAGTAGAGAGCCATTGAGGAAGACACCCAGCTTCAACCTCTGGTCTCCACTCTCATATGCGCGCGCGCGGCACACACACACACACACACACACACACACACACTCACACAAATAGATCTTGGGTGAGTATCTGACATGTTGCATGTAAAGTACCTTTTACATCTTTCAGTTGATCCATGTATATTTTGATTCTGTAATTATCAGTGCTGAAGATGCTGCTTCACATACATATCTAGTATAAAATGGCAGAAGTGTGTTTAGGACCACTTCAGAAATGATTGGAACTTTCACCCTAATCCCAAACCAAAATTCATTTAATGGCTGGTTTTGAAACTCAGGCCAGCAATTTTAAAATCAAATATTCTAGCACTATCTACTCCAAAGGTAAACTAATCCAATATTTACATGGTGAGAATAATGAAAGAAGGCAAAGACTTTTTTTTCTATAATCCAACCATTGCTTCCACAAGAGCAGAGGGCTTGGATGAACAGTGAACACCCTGCCATTCATAGCATCCAGGAGCCTAGAATCTGAGCCCAGGCTTTTTGGGGAGTGTTCCTAGGCTTTATGTGGGAGGACATTGGCTATAATTGGTGTAGTGCAGAGTACACACATCATGTGTTCAGAACCTGGGCTACAATGGAGTCACAGGCTGCCGCACAGGTGAGCGAGGCCAGAAACGCCTCCAGTTTCTATATATCTGATTGTGGGTTAATATTGGTCCATTGTGCATTCAGAAACGTTGTGCTGTTTGGCTACAACTTTCACGACCTACCACCTTCAGTTATGTAACCCCTTAGAGGGTCATGACCCACAGGTTTTTAAGAAGGACGGTGTGTGTGTGTGGCGGGGGGCGGTGGCATTGTTACTGGTCACAGTGATGAATAACTTTCCCAAAGTGGCAAGTCACAGCAGGGGAGCAGTAGTGGCACGACACTGGGCATTGGAGAAATAATTGATTTCAGAGCAGGCTCGGGGCTCGTCTCTGGCTGGCTGATGTCAATGCTCAGACAGAAGAAACACTATGTCCTTAGTGGCTTTTCCCAGCAGTGGCTGCTCAGATCACCTGTTTATCTCTTGGAGTCAGGCCAAATCATGAGTTTGGATGACTTGGAATTTGAGCTGTGTGGGATTTAATCGAGGCTGCAATGTTTTCAAACCAAATGAGCAGGCAGGCACTAGTTGCACTGAAACCTTTCTTGTTTTCTTGTGTTGCTGAGGCCCAAATCCAGAGCTTCGTGCATGCCAGGCAACTGCGTTAGCACTGAGCTCTACTCTGGTTCCGCCAGAGTCTAAAAAGAGGCCAAGAGCACAGTCACTGAACTCTTAGGGTCCTCCAGTGATCCCCACACTGCTTTCCAGCATTAGCTTTTCACTACAGATGGTTGTGAGCCACCATGTGGTTGCTGGGAATTGAACTCAGAACCTTTGGAAGAGCAAGCAGTGCTCTTAACCTCTGAGCCATCTCTCCAGCCCAGCATTAGCTTTTCAGAACGGGGAATGATTGATGACGTAAGTCTGACACTCCACTCACTCCTCACTCATTCATTCTACAGATAGTCCACTGAACATTGATAACGTGCCAGGTATCTTCAAGGCACTGGGAATACAGAAGCAAATCAAAGGAACAGAATTCTTTGGTCTCATAAGTGCACATTCTACCAAAGGGACACAGAATCCCAGAGTGCAAACAGGTGATGATAAGAGCTGCCGAAGCGTGTTGGGGTGACAGGGTGGAGCAGAGCTGAAGGACATTTTAAATAGGCCGAACTAGAAAGCTCTGTTATGATCTTACCTGAGCAGACATCTGGTTGAAAGAATGGAGCAAGTCTTGCAATTCTTCGGAGAGAGCACTTCAGAGGTGCTTAGGCGAAGCCAGGGTCATGCAGGACCATAATGTGGTTGTCTGTGGCAAGGTTAAATATACCATGCCTACCAGTGGTGCCAAAGAGCAGCTTTAAGAATTGGTCTTGGAGAGCAATGAAAGAGATGCCTTGATAGAGGGAGACATCATGGGGATAGGGAGAAACCCGGTGCTAGGGAAGTTCCCAGGAATCCACAAGGATGACCCCAGCTTAGACTACTGGCAATAGTTGAGAGGGTGCCTGAGCTGGCTTACCCTAGTAATTAGATCAGTCAATACCCTAACTGTCATCATAGAGCCTTCATCCAGTAACTGATGGAAGCAGATGCAGAGATCCACAGCCAAGCACCAGGCCAAGCTCCAGGAGTTCAGTCAAAGAGAGAGAGAAGAGGGATTCTATGAGCAAGGGGCATCAAGATCATGATGGGGGAAACCTACAGAGACAACCAAACCAAGCTAGTGGGAACTCATGAACTTTAGACCAACAGCTGTGGAGCCTCCATGGGACTGGACTAGGCCCTCTGCATATGGGAGATAGTTGTGTAGCTTGGTCTGTTTGAGGGGCCCCTGAAAGTAGGATCGGAATCTATTCCAGTGCATGAGCTGACTTTTTGGAGCCCATTACATATGGTGGAACACCTTGTACAGCCTTGATGCAGTGGGAGGGACTTAGACCTGCCTCAGATGAATGTACCAGGCTCTGCTGACTCACCACAGGAGGGAGACCTTACCTCTTTGGAGGAGGGAATGGGGGGTAAGCTGGGGGGAACTGGGGGAGGGCGGGAGGAGGGAAGAGAGGGGGATCCGTGATTGGTATGTAAAATCAATAAAAAATGTCTTTAAAAAATAATAATAAAAGAATTGGTTTTAATCTGGGCAGTGATGGCACATACCTTTAATCCCAGTACTTGGGAGACAGAGGCAGGTGGAGCCCTGTGAATTTGAGGCCAGCTTGATATACATAGTGAGTTCCATGACAGCAAGGGCTACACACAGAGAAACCCTGTCCCAAAAACAAAAACAAAAACAAAACAAAACAAAAAAGCCAACCAACCAAACAAACAAAAAACCTGGTCTTAAAAGGAAGTGTCCTCCAATTTGTTTGCAATGATTTTTATCTCTTTCATTTTGGTAAGGTCAAGTTCAGAAGTAGATCTAAGAAAAGAAGTCCATACCGGGCGTTGGTGGTGCATGCCTTTAATCCCAGCACTCGGGAGGCAGAACCAGGGGGATCTCTGTGAGTTTGAGGCCAGTCTGGTCTACAGAGCGAGATCCAGGAAAGGTGCAAAGCTACACAGAGAAACCCTGTCTGGAAAAAAACAAAAACAGAAAAGAAGTCCACACCCATTAGTGAATAGTCAGCATTGTTAACTGGCTCCATCTTCCTGGGAAGGTTTCTAAAAAATATATTTATCTATACCAATGCTTCTCAACCTGTGGGTTGTGACCCCTCCCCCCCAACAAACCTCTATCTCCAAAAATGTTTACATTACGATTTATAACAGTAGCAAAATTACAGTTATGAAGTAGTAATGAAAATAATTTCATGGTTGTGGGTTACTACAACATGAAGAACTGTATTAAAAGGTTGCAGCATTAGGCTGGTTGAGACCCACTGATAGACTTCTTGCTACTTTTGCTGTTGTTGTTATTATTATTACTTTTTTTTGGATAAGAGTCTTGTTGTGTTACACAGGCTGGTGTCAAACTTGCATTAATTCTCCTGCTTCAGCCTCCCACATTCTGGGATCACGCGCATGTCTCATCACAGCTGCCTTGGTCTAACGTATTTAATAAAAGCTATGAAACTGTTTGCACCCACTGACTTGGTTGGTACTTTACTTCATGGAATGTTTCTACAAGACTGAAGAAGGGAAGACGTAGGCAAAAAGCTTTACCAGAGCTCTTTACAGGGCTCTATATAGTATATGTGAACATTTTATAGTAATTTTAATTCCCCACAATGGAAAGGAATAATCAAAATATATAATGAATATTAACATGCTCAGAGTCTATAAGGCTGTAAGGACACATGGAGACAATGGTATATGATAAGTAGAAATTCACTGTGTGGAGTGGGAAATAAAAGAAGCAAGCCTGCATACTGATGCTGTTAATATTATGAAAATGATATTGATGTATATTAAAATGTCCAAAAGAGAATTAGGAGAGCATTAAATATACACTTAGCTCTCTGTTTGGGTAGACTGTAAATTCATATTAGATTCTGTCTTCCTCTGGTGAGCTCAACCAGTTAGTATTTGTTTTGTTTTGTTTTTGAGACAGGGTTTCTCTGTGGCCCTGGCTGTCCCAGAACTTGCTCTGTAGACCAGGCTGGCCTTGAACTCACAGAGACCGCCTGCCTCTGCCTCCCAAGTGCTGGGATTAAAGGTGTGCGCCACCACCGCCAGTTCAGTATTTGTTGTAGTCTCATTTTTTCTGAGGCAGAGTCTTGTAAGGTAGGCTAAGTTTGCCTCCAACTCACAATTCTTCCACCTGAGCCATCTGACCCGCCCCTTGAAATCCCACCCCTTGGTGCCGCCCTGTGTCTTGACATAAAAGCCTCGTTTTAAGAAAAAATTCCTCCCTTTCCTCTCTCTCTTCCATACACTCTCTCCATTCCCACAAGGTGTGCCCCCTTCACCCCTCTGCTCAACCCCCCCTCTTCCTCTCTCTTCTTTCTGTCCTTCCCTCTTTCCTTATCTTTCTCTTCATCTCTCTATTATAATAAATCATTCCAGCGGGGAGGCAGCACCTGGGTTGTGAATGACTTGCCGCCACCCACTATTTACATCTGCCCAGCATGTTTTACCTCATGCATGGGATACCCTGGCCAGCCAGGGTCCCGCACGTGCAGTATCATAACAACCACACCTGGGCAGATTTTTTCTTTTCTTTAAGCTGAGGTTTTAGCATCTGCACATTGCAGTTTTTTGAAAATGCTGTTTAAAGGGACACGCTGTTCCCCAGGCACCGAGCTCACTCTGCAGTCGTGAGAAATTTGCACAGAGACTCTTGAGGGACACTGTGCCTTGCACAGTGGCTATGGCTCAGCAAGGGGTTGCTTCTTGTGATTTTGGAATTGGAGCTGTAGTCCAAATCCACACGCTTCAGTGGAGGCCACTGAACATCATCTGACAGAAACTTACAGCTGCCATTTTTGGGGGGAGGCAGAGCAATGGGCCCCCCTAGGCTAAGCTACAAGTACAAATGGAATTACCCAGACAGAAGTTCCTTATGTTTACCACACGGAAGTTCTGCTTATTCAACAAGCAGAAGCAGTGCTGGCAGTGGTGGGCGCACGCCTTTAACCTCGGCACTCAGGACTCAGAGGCAGGCAGAGCGCTGATTTTGAAGGCAGCCTGGTCTACAGAGTGAGTTCCAGGACAGCCGGGGCTACAGAAAGAAAGCAACCCTGTCTCGGAAAAACAAAACAAACAAAAAACCAAGTACCCAACCAACCAAACAAGAGGAAACTCAGCAGTTTATCTGCCTTTTTCAGAGGTAAGGGGTAAGAGGTATAAGGGCCTCTAAACAGGTCACGTTCTATAGCAACCAGAGTGGAGTTCCCTCTGCTTTATTCTCTATAGAAAACAGGCATGCACCACACACAGCTGACTCATTCTTTCGAGAGTTTCTTCCTGTTTTCTTCAAGCTTTTTCACCTATAAAACTAAACTCTTAGCTAGGTGTGGCTGTGTGCACCCATAACCCTAACTCTTGGAGGGAAGACTTAAGAGTTGGTAACATAGTCGTGTGCTGTATAGTCAGTTCCAGGCTAACTAGCCTGAGCTGCATGGTGAGGCACCATCTCAAAGAGCCGAAAAAGCAAGCAAGCACACAGAAACTCCAGCCACCAAAAAAACCCAACCTCTTTTTACTTGGGCTAATGGGATCCTTCTCCTGTTTAAGAGAATGAACTATTGCCCAATGCTAGCATCAAGTGAAATGTAAAGTCAAATAGACAGATGTGCTGCACAGCTGTAGCCCCAGCTACTCAGGAGACCAAAGCAGGATCACTTGACCCCTTGAGTTTGAAACTAGCCTGGGCAACACAATCTTTAAAAAATAATAACAGTCAAGCCAGCAAAGATCTTTAAATAAATGTGTTGTAATTGTGTCCTTTGGGGTGTCCGCTGCGGCACATCCGAAGACGTGAAGTGTTTCTTTGGGACGGTTGTCACACCATTTGGATGCAGTCCAGCATCCAATTTCATAGTTGTCTCTTTGTGGGAAGAGGGACAACCCAAAGCAAACCGCTGTGCAGACTGAGCATTGAGACATTTCCAAGCCTTTCATGTCTGCGGTCACCCACCAAGCTCTCCTTGTTTTGTGCTTTGAGTAACATCTTATATTATCTTACTTTTACCTTTGTGTTTATCATCTGTTTTCCTCCATTATCATGTAGACTTCTTGAGGAGAGGGTCCAAATCTGTTTTATTTCCTTTTGGTCTCTACATCTGACTTTTCCTGTTTGTTTTGTTTTTGAGACAGGTGCTTGCTAGGCAGGCCAGGCTGGCCTGGAACTAACTGTCAATCCTCCTGCCTCAGCAGGCTTTTGCTACCATGCAGGGCTTGATATTTACATTTTCAGTAAATGAATAAACAACTTTGGAGCATCGCCATCCATCCGCAGTCTGGGTCTAGCCCTGCTACGGCTCAGCTGGATGTCGTTACCCAGCTGCCCTGAACACAGATTTCACACTGGAAAATGAGAAGACAAAACCTGGCTGCCACACAAATTAGAGTCTCAGCAGGAGGGCTGGGGGGATGGAGCTCAGTGGTAAAGCACTTTCCCAGCATGCTTGGGGACTCAGCAATTCCCAGTCACACACACACACACACACACACACACACACACACACACACAGATGTGTACACACAGAGACATGCACGCATGTTTGCACATACACACACACATGCACATACACACATAGAGATGTATATACACACAGGCACACATGCACGCACACTTGCACACACACAGACACACAGACACAGACACAGACACAGACACAGACACACACACACACACACACACACACACACACAAGCTCAACAGGGATTTCACATTATGCGTGGCCCAGGGGACGAAAGGGAGATTATTTGGTCTCTCATCCTTGAGAATTCTCATGTCCCCACCTCCTGCTGCTTCTCTGTTTTCTCTGGGGACCGACAGCCTGCAGTTTGTAAGGCTGCAGTTTGTAAGTTTCCCCAACTTCACTTGTTTTCACTGCTTTACAATTGGAACCTGTGTTTGCAGCACTGGGAATCGAACCCATGGCCTTGCTCATGCTGAGCAAGTGCCTTACCATGGAGTCCCTCCCATCCTGTCCCTTCGCTTGCTCTGGTTGCAGGTTTGGAGGTCTCAGAGCTGAGCTGTGTTCCCCTGCCAGTGTTGCTGCAGATTCTACCTCTGCCTTGTGGGTCACCATGGTCAATGTTGCTTAAGTTATTTTTTCAGGAACTAGAAAGGAGCTTAGGCCAAATGAAACCACAGATCCTTCATGTTCCCTGACGAGTGTCTGATGGGTGACCTCTTGATATTAGAGGGCCCAAACTACATGCTCAGAGCATGTAATGCCGTTCGCTATGGAGAGCTGCACAGCACACATGTGTAGACTACTAGTCCTTTGCTTTACCTCTGGTCACCTTTCCCTGTATGTCACATCAGCCTACTCCTTTGTCCCTAAGAATCTCTTGCCTTGTTGCAGACTTGAGGCCAGCTCGCCTGTCTCCATTAACACTGGCTGCTGATTGGAAGCTCATCATTTCAGTAACAATGCAACAGGCAGGACATCTTCTTGTTGAACGTATTTTTTTTTTTTTTTCTCCAGCAGCTGCAGGGCCCCAGGAGAAGAAAATCACATACATGGAGAACGGAATAGGGGAAATGGTACCTCAGAACATGTAGATTTGTGGTTGTTCAGGCCTTGCACCATTTTAAACAGACAGCCCACAAGAGGAGGAGCTTCATGAGTGTCTGAACAGTAGCAGAAGTCAAGGCTCTCACAAGGCTGTCAATGAGAAGTTGGTTTCTGTTGGGGGTGTGTGGAAACTCTCTTGCTTGTACCTATTAAAGTAAGTCTCCAACTGAACACATGAGGTTATTGTGGTATATGGGTGGTAGCATATGTCTGTAATCCCAACACTGAGGAAGCTAGAGCAGGAGGACTCTAAAGGCCAGTTTTGGCTACATTGGATCTTGTCTCAAAAATTAAGGATGGGGGATGTTGCTTGGCAATAATATATGAGTGCTTGCCTAGCTGCCCCAGATTCAATCCCCAGCATTAAGGGGTAGAGTAATCTACCAAAGTGAAGGCTAAAAATATATATCTATTTCTGTATGTTCTCATTGGAAGTCTTTGAAGGATTTGTGTGTTTCTTTGTTTAGACAGGGTTCTCACTCTCTAGTCCAGGCTGGCCTAGTATTTACTATGTGTGCTCAGGATAGCCTTCAATATTAGATAGTCCATCTGCCCCAGCCTTCCAAGTGCTGGAATTATGTGTGAGCCGCCATGTCTAGCTCTGAAATTTTAGTGGTACATAGAGTCAAACTCTTCATGTTCCTCCTCTAATGGTGCAGCTAGGTGCTGGATTAAGTGTGTCAGGGAGCAAAGGTGAGGTGGTGTCAGGCAGAGGAGATGGTCCTCATGCAATTTTTAATCCGGTGACCCCTGTTTTGGATGCCATAGTAAGTCAGCCACAGAGCAGACAGAGGGGACGTCAAGGTAGGCAGTCCAGATAAGTCTGCGGCAGAGGCACTCGATCCCTAGTAGTCTGGAGTGTTAAATCTAAGGTCTCCCAGTTGAGTCCCTCTAGGACAGCAGCTGCTTCCCCCAAAGTCATCCCCCACTTTCAAACTCTCATCCAAACATGAAGTACGAATGGGGGTGCAAAGAAAGGCTCCGCCTCTTGCCTCCCTTGGGACAATTCCAAAACTCTCTCTCCCCCACAGAGCTTCCCATTGCAACACCCTAGAGATTTCTCTCTGCCATGTCCTTCTCTGTTCTTAGGCAGCTATTCCCAAGAGCACTTATCAACAAACTGCCTGTGTTAAAAATCTCACTCTTAGCCTGTTTCTAAGGAAACCTGACCTGAGAAGGAAGCATGGTGGAAGGGCCTTGTAGGTACAAAGGACAGCAGGATTGTCGCCTGGTAGCAAGCTGTGTCTAGTTGGTGTCTGTGGACTTGGGCGTGGAGGGAAAGGAGGCAGAAGGAGGAGGCAGGGGTCAGAGCCTAGATGGCCTTGAATGTGTACCGAGGAGCCAAGTTTCATTCATCTATTCAAGCAACAGATACTAATCCTGTGTATTGGGGGAATTATTAAGGCAACTCCATGTGGTTAAAAGGGAGATTTATTTTGGAGTAACTTACAGCAAGTAAAGAGATAGGTTACAGGATCCAGGAGAGGTGAGGTGCAGTCCAGCAGGGTTCTCTGGAGAACTCTGCTTGGTCTACCATCCAGCATCCTGGATCACCAGGAACCAAGAGAGCTGGCACATCCAGATCTCGGGTCTTAAAGGCTCCCATCTTGGCCCTGGCTCAGGGGCAGGTCATAGGTAGGCATGACAGTTACTGGAAGCCTCACTGGGGGTAGTACTTGCAGGTCAAAGCTGGAATAGCCACCCACTACATCTGTGTCTGCTGTGTGTAAGGCATGGTCCGAGGCGCCTCACAATGATGCAATGGTGACGAGTGCAGACACAGTGGAATGTGGGTGAATCTCTTTCCTCTGAGGTGAATGTGAGGGGAAGCGAAACAATAACTGAACTGCAGGCCACAGTGACTGTCACACCGTGGACGCCGCTGGGCTTCCTAGCTCTTCTCTCTTCCCCTCTGACGGTAGTGGGAGCAGGGAACTGAAGCCTGCAAACGAACCCCTGGGGTTAGCGCCCCCGGGCTGCTGGAGTACTGGCTCCAGAGCAAACTGCTACAATTTCCAGATATTTGCAATGCTGTTTAATCACCGCCAGTTGTCAAAAGTTAAATTACGGGGAGTTACAACTACGTGAATTAAATGTTCAAAAGTGGAGGTGGTGAACTCTCAGAACTTATCACTTCCGGGTTATTTTCACTACATTTACTGTTACTTAGTCTTGAGGTTGCATCTCTCCATTATATCTATCTGCTCCCCGTAGAAATACTCTGTAAGCATGCTTCTTCTCATCTCCATGTGGAGAGGCTTCACACTGCAGGTCTGAAGTCAAACCTGGCAGGAGTTATACCAAAGAATCCCCAGACAGTAGGCTGTTAAGTATCTACCCATCCATGTCTGGCTCCGGCCCCCCTTATGTAAGTCGAATGAATTGTGAACCGAGTGATATCACTGCTCAGATTGACAGCTGCCCCAGAGCTCAGATGTTGAGCTGCACAACTGGCATTTGTGAGCAGAAACAGCATACTCCATCATTCCATTAGATACAACCAACATGCTCAGAAATACGGAGCTTCGAGTCCAAGCTTGGCATGAGGGTGCATATCCTAAGCCTACCACTTGGGAGGCAGAGGCTAGAGGCCTGTCTTTTTTTTTTTTTTTTTTTTTTTTTTTTAAAGCCATTTTCTTTGGCCTCTATGTCGAGTTTTATTCACCTAAGTTCCTTTTCTATTTGGTTATAGAGGTGCCGTAACCCTTATCTGAAATGCTTCAAGTAAGAAGTGTTCCTGATTTTCCTTTGAGTTTTGGAATGTCCGCATATATGTAATAAGATTCCTTGGGAGTAATGTCTAAGTGTAGCTATAAAATTCATTTCAGTCACACACCCCCTCTCTCTTTAGGGTATTCTTTTTTTTTAAGTTAATTTTTTTTCTTTTATTTTACAAACCAACCACAGTTTCTCCTTCCTCCTCTCTTCCCGTCCCCCCCTCACCTGTAGTCTACCCCCCCTCCCATTCCACTCCTCCTCTATTCAGAAAGGAACAGGCTTCCCATGGGAGTCAACACAGCATGTCAGATCACGTTGAGGCAGGACCAAGTTCCTTCTCCTGCATCAAGGCTGGGCGAGGCATCCCACCATAGGGAATAGGTTCCAAAAAGCCAGCTCATGCACCAGGGACAGATCTTGATCCTATTGCTAGAGCCCCACAAAGGGACCAAGCTACACAACTGTCACCCACCTGCAGAGGATCTAGGCAGTCCCATGCAGGCTCCCTAGCTGTCGGTTCAGATTTTGTGAGCTCCCACGTAGCTCACATCAGCTGTCTCTGTGGGTTTTCCTGTCATGATCTTGACTCTTGCTCACATAATTCCTCCTCCCTCTCGTCATCTGGACTCCCAGAGCTTGGCCTAGTGCTTGGCTGTACACATATCTCTTATACACACAACCCAAAGATGATTTTCTTTTGTTTTGTTTTTCAAGACAGGATTTCTCTGTGTCCTGGAACTTGCTCTGTAGATCAAACTAACCTCGAACTCGGGACTCAGAGATCTGCCTGCCTCTGTCTCCCGAATGCTGGGATTAAAGGCATGCGCCACCACTGCATGGTCTGAAGATGATTTTATATACAACCTTTTTTGTTTCTTCTTTTCTCTTTTTGGTGCTGTGGACAGAACCAAGGGCTTTGTGTATCTAAACAAGCTGTCCCACTGAGCTACACCTCCACTCTCATTTCATCTTTATTCAAGATGAACTTTCATTACATAGCCAAGCTGACAAAATTCTCCCTGGTAGCTCAGGCTGACCTTGAACTTGTGATCCTCCTGCTTTGGCCTCTTGAAATGCACTGGCTGGAATTACAATTGTGCCCTATTATGCCTAACTTCTACACTTACAGAGTATTTTAAATAATTTTGTGCACTAAACGAAGTTATACAATGTGAAATTTTCCACTTATGATATCATGTCAACACCCCCAAAATGAAAATTTGGAATTGTACTGGTTATTTCCGTGTAGTGTAGCTGTGCTCCAAATAACTTACTGATAAAGGACTTATTCTAGCCCATACTTACAGAAATTTCATAGTCCTTGATTCTGAGCTTGGGGTGAGGAAGAACAGTATGGAGCCTATGATGGAGAAGGGTCTTTACCTCATGGCCAACAGGAAACAGAATAAGAGGACAGGACTGGAGACCACTTGCAACCTTCCAAAGCATGCCTCTCAGTGACTCACTTCCTTCATCTAGACCCCTTCTCCCAAAGCTCCCACCACCGCCCCAAATAGCAGGCACCAGCTGGGGACTAAACGTTCAAAACATGAGCTTGTGGGTTACATTTCGATTTCAATTCCTAATTCAATCCGAAACTGGTGCATTTAGAATTTTGGTTCAATATGCTCAACTTGGATTACTTTTATTGACTCGTAGGAGTTCTTTATCTTTTCTGGATAAAAATCCTTGGTTGTTGATTTGAATTGCCAAGGTCTCTGTAACTCTGAGGATCACCCTTTTACTGCAGGAATGTGGTCTTTTGACTTGCTGATGAATACCAAAGAGGCACAAAATAAATTCTAGCAGAATACAGATGGAAAATTGACATAAAAAACTCAGCAAAATTGCTAGGTGAAGAGGGTGTCTTCATGACCTTGAAGTAGACAAAGACTTATGATCTTTGTAGCACTAACCTAAATGGTAAGGTTGGTAACTTAGAGTATACCTATATTCAGAATGTTGATGTGTATGTGTGCATGTTTCTGGGTATTGAAACGTACTGGGCAGGTGCACCTCTGAGCTATACTCTTGTCCTAAAATTAGGAATTTCTAAGCATTAGAAGACATGATTTGGGAGGCAGAGCCAGACGAATCTCTGTGATTTCAAGGCCAGCCTAGTCTACAGAGCGAGATCCAGGACAGGCACCAAAACTACACAGAGAAACCCTGTCTCGAAAAAACAACAACAAAAAACCAAAAAAAAAAAAAAAAAAAAAAAAAGACATGTTTAAGAGAATGTGTTCTATTC
The DNA here is from genome assembly GCF_004664715.2 of Peromyscus leucopus. Classification (NCBI taxonomy): domain Eukaryota; kingdom Metazoa; phylum Chordata; class Mammalia; order Rodentia; family Cricetidae; genus Peromyscus; species Peromyscus leucopus. The sequence goes on along the minus strand of NC_051072.1, from coordinate 52,754,948 downwards.
ATATAAAGAGTCATGTTTTATGGAGCTTGAGTAGATGATTTGGTAGGTAAAGAGCTTGATATGCAAGCATGGGGCTCTGTGTTTGGATCCCCAACATCCACCTAAAAAGCTGGGTGCAGTAATCCCAGTTCTGGGTGGGGGTGCAGAGACAGGAGGATCCAGCTGACAGGCTTCGGATTTAGTGAGAGACCCTGTTTTCAAATAATAAGGTGGAAAAGAGATGGAGGAAGACACCCGGTGTGCGATATTGACATCTAGCTTCCACACACCCACACACTCACACACATGCAGGTACACCCCCACATGTGTATACACAGTAACACATACGCACACAAGCGTCTTGTACACTTTTAACTACGTACCATAAAAAGAGTGTGTGGTGTGCACTTGAATTTTATTAGTCAAACTTTTCAAACAAGGAAATACATACTCTTATGGAGGGGGGGTTGGGTTAGGGTGGGGAGGTATGATTTGTTTCTTTAGATGAGTCTCTCAATTTAGCTCAGGCTAGCCTCAAATTTGTCATTGCTTCTGCTTTAGCCATTTTCAAGTACTGAGAGGACAAGCACAAAACCTTCTTGTTAGTCGGGGAACTGAATTGAACTTTGATTTGAACTGGATTGAATCAGTTTTAATCTAGAGACCGAGATCCTATCTCTTGGTGACACTGTCCTTCTTTTACCTAAGCGCCCTGTAGGTTCTGATCACGTGGGCTCCAAGGATATCACCAATGGCTCTCCGTGTTACCTTCCCATACGACGAGATCAGGTAACACTGCCTTGGATTCTGTTCCTCTCTGTAAATTATTCATCTCTTCCACTACTACCTTGCTAACTTTGCCTATTGTGAGCAAGTGATCTTTGTTCCTTTCCTTGGGACATTTTCTTCAGGTGAGACTCATGCCACGGTGACTGGCGAAGACCTGGAGCATTGGTCAAACGCTGTATCTCGATCACCTTTGAACCCGTAGAATGAATGGCAAAGCCTTGGTTAGCAGGAGGAGGGGCAGGTCCATCATGCCTTGTGCTGAACTCCAGGATGGCTGCAGTTGGTAAGGACCCCATATAAGTTAGACATTCCTTTCTTCCTCTACTCAACTGTCAGCATGGGTTCAAATCTGCTTTAAGACGGCACTTGGGAGTCTGAGACAGGAGGATAGACAATTATAGGCTGCCCTTTGCTGGGTGGGTGTGTACCAGGCACTTTGCTAGGCTTTTTCTGTACATTTTCTCAATCCTCGCAGGCTCCAAAGAAAATACAAACTGTCATCATTTCTAACACAGAGTTGCAGAAATGAATGTTCAAAAGCGCTAATTTTCACTTCCTCTCCACATAGCTGCTAAGTAGCAAGGTCAGGATTCAGACTCACATCTGCCTGCCTGCCTGCCTTTCAGATTCAAAGGAATGTTTACCCGGAAGCAAATGAAGCTGCAGCCTTTCACTCCCCCATTTTCAAAGGCCCCTTCTGAGGGGCTTTCCAGGGGCCTAGCTGTTCACACGGTCACAGGCTTTTGACTATTTTGTGCAACTGGGGAAATCACAAGTAATAATAAATTGTTTCCTTAATCGGTTAAAACTGCTGCTTGGTCCGACTCTGCCTTTGCGCCTTCAGACTTGTCCCATTGTTAGGTGGGGCCTGGACGGTTTGGGGACAAGCCCTCAGGAATAAGTTGGGGATATATTCAGTTTGGGTTCAGGAGCGTATGTTGGTATTGCTCAAAGTCGCTTTGGTGGTTGGAAAGTTTTTCCTCAATGGCCCACTGGGGGAGCGGCTTCCAGGAGTACAAGGCTGTCTCATTTACCTGTGTCCTGACTCAAAGGTACAGTGTTAGAGCCCGGTGACAAACGTGAATGTGGCCTGTGTGTTGACCCTGGAAAGTATGTGAGAAGTTGGGGAGAAACAGGAGAACATTCAAGATTAGTAGAAATTGTTAAGACCACTACCACAATTTAAAGCCAAATTTAAAGCAAGCTTTAATTAAATACTGACCAGGTGCATGGGCTCTGGCCAGGTGCACACCCCAGGTTCCCAGGAAATGGACTCAGTTTGCAGCAGCTTCAAGTATTTCCCATCGGGTCCAATCAAGGGCAAGCACATATCCTGACGCATTTCCTGCCTGTGAATCTCCCGCCCACATGTGATCAAGCACATCCGGTGTAGATGGGTCAAACAAACTTGTTTAGGGAGTGAAAACATGTGACTTGTCATCTTCCGTAAACAACAGCCTCCAGCATTTCAGGAACTGTCTGTCTTTGGGCAAGGGGCTTGCAGATCAGAGGTATTTTTGTTTCATGGATCTTTTAGAAAAAGCCATTAAAACTTAAAAGGTCACTTTGGCTCTTACAGAACCTGCCCAGGCACAGTGCCCCACAGGAGGCTGAGACAGAAAGATTGCAAGTTCCAAGTCAGCCTGAGCTACATGGCAAGATGTGGTGTCAAAGAACAGAACAAGACTAGTAGAAAGCAAACTTGAACTTTCATCTTTCTATTTTGTCTACCCAACACGGATAACAAAGTTATTGCTACATGAAGTCATGCAATGTACAGCCAAAAATTATGGAAAGTAATTATAGGGGCATGTCAGGAAGTTAATAAAACTATTATTATTTTTCTGGATTTTGCTATGGCTTGTTATATTTATCAGCTTTTTAGAATTTGTAAATTATGGGGATTTCTTTTCACACTTTAAACGGCTACTTTTGTAATTAATTTTGTCTTTGTAGTTTTCTTTCCTCTGGGAGCTCCCCTCCACCCCCCCACCCCCAAGTCCTCCCACTCCCCCCCCACACTCTCTACCTCCCACCGCCAAACCCCACCCACAACCAACCAACCAAAACCAGCCCATTGAGACTCCCTGCCTCCATCTCTGAGGTTCAGAGCCATCGGTGTGGGCAGAGCAGGGAGGTTCACAAAAGCCTAAGCTTTCAGAAGTTGGAAAATGCGGCAGGTTTCAAGAGGGGTGGACAGCACCGCAAGGCTCCTGAGGGGGGACATCCGACAACCTGCAGTCGGGGCCGTGCATGGCCGCAGCTTTGAAGAACTAAAGGAGGAGCCAGGGTAGCTTTGATCTCCAAGCTTCCCCTGCCAGCACCCTAGCTTTTCCTACAGCCCTACCCGAGCCTGAATTTGCTGATGGGTTGTTCTTGGAAACCTTTGTCCAAAGGGCACTTCTGTCCAAAGCGCGACCTGAGAGGAGAGGATGCACCTGAGTGGACGTGAGTGATGACTCTGTGGACACAGGTGCCTCTTCTGCCTTCGCCTTGGCTCTGGAGCCGCGTGGGTGCAGACAGACGCTGGAGGCAGGGGGTTGCAGGGATGCTTGGAGCCTTGGACTTGGAACCCCAGACTACCCTACCTCCTTTGCTTCCTCCTTTCTGACCCCAGGGGTCCCTGTGGTGGCAGGAGCCTGGCTTTCTTGTGGAGCTTGTTTCCTTTGTGGGGTTCACTTCTCCACCTGGTGTCTGGACTTTAAATTACAGGAGGAGATGCTGCCTCTGTTGTGCCCACCTAACAAAGGAATCGTACTCGGGCCTGGTAACATGGTCTGACCCATGCTCCGGGACCCTTACCTTCCCTAGCTCTTCTTGTAGCCACCAGGGCTGTGGGGCGTTTACCCACCAACCCCCCAGTTCCCCAGAGTTTTCTTGAGTGTGAGCAGCAGGAAATATTAGATAGAAGGATTTATTACGAAGAATATTGCAGAGATAAATAGATAGAAAATAAAGGATAGCCTCGAGAGGGCCTGGAACCTTTTCCATCGGGCCCCAGGGTATTTATAGAGATGCCAAGGGGTGGAGGAAAAGATCTCCTCCCCCAGCACAGCCAAGTGCAGACCATCTCAGACATCTGCACTCAGGCCGGTGGTTCTAATCATGTTGAGCTGCTGGGTAAAGCCACGAGGAACCTGAAAACGGGCTCCCACACAGGGCTCAACCAGGCCACTGTCTTGGAGGAAGCTTTTCCGGACCAGGGTGATGCGGGAGGTCTACAGGGTTGTTTTGCTCAGAGGCTGTAGAACGCATCCCTGATGTCTGGCACAAAGAAAAGAGTTCTATTATGAAAGCATGGTTTCCTGTGGAATTCTAAAGAGGAGAGAGGCAGAAGGAGACAAACAGCCATGGCTGTAAGAACAGCTTGACACAGACTTCACAGACTGGGGTCTGTGAAACCCCAGTCTGCCCTGGGGGGGGGGTGTCTGCCTCTGGGGTTATGAGTACAGGGTCCAAGGGTCCTGGATTGCTCTTTCTTGACCTCCCTCTGTATATGAACAGCTCATTACAAGTGTAAATATATGCACAGAGCCCATGTTATCCTTTATGTGACCAGAGGCATGTTGAATCACATTCTATACACATATGAAAACAATGTGACCATCCACAAGGAGAGTGAAATCAGTAGCACTTGGATAGTAAGATGGGCTGAAAGTATGTTCTTTCTGAATTCGTAGGTTCATCCCCTAAACCCTCAGGACCCCAGAATGTAATTATGTTTAGAGATATGATCTTTAAGTAAAACTACAATGAGGTCCTTTGGGGGGTCCTTGCCCGATACAGACCAGTGTCCTCTAAGATATTAGGACCCAGAAATACACTGAGGGAAGACTATGTGAAACCATCTGAACAAGGTGGCCACAGACAACTAAAAAGAGAAGGCCCTAGAAGAAACCGATGGCCTCATACCTTGATCTCCTACTTCAACTCTCCAGAACTGCAAGAGAATACATTTTGGTTAAGCTTCTCAGTCTGTGGTGATTTCTTATGGCGGACATAACCAGCTAATGTTTGAATACAAGTAATCATGGTGACTCCATTTGTTGGACACCAACATCAAGAAAAGGCACACTCCCAGGACTACATTGCCTTGGTGTGACCCACAGATTGCTTAGCTGCACACAGTGAGAATAGTTCTGACACTGGACCGAGCCAGGTTTATAGATATTGTCCTTAGGAATCTCAACGAGGGAGGACTAAGGATCTAATTCGGTGGTATAGCACCTGCCTAGTACACACGAGGCTGTGGCTTCAATCACCTGAAATGGTTGAAAAATAAAGAAGCCAGGCCATGACGGCGCATACTTGTAATCCCAGCACTTGGGAGGTAGAAGCAAGATGATCAGAAACACAAAGCTCACTTGGGCTACCTGAGACCTTGTCTCCCTCACAAAGGGATGACAATTTGAGAGATCAGTGGATAAAGCACTCACCGTATGGCTTAGTTAGGGTTTCTATTGCTGTGAAGAGGCACCATAACCACAGCAACTCTTATAAAGGAAAGCATTTAACTGGGGTGGCTTACAGTTCATAGGTTCAGCCCATTATCATCATGATAGGACATGGTGGCATGCAGGCAGATGTGGTGCTGGAGAAATAGCTGAGAGTCTTACATCTTGTAGGAAACAGGAAATGGTCTGAAACACTGGCAGTATCTTGAGCAAGAGAGACTTCAAAGCCCACCCTCACAGTGACACACTTCCTCCGACAAAGCCACACCTCCTAACAGTGCCATTTTCTTTCAAACCACAATACTGTGCAAACTTAAAAGCTCAGTCAGGAGGAGATGGCAGCTGCCTATTCTTTCAGTATGAAGTCTAAACAGGGGATCTGGGGACAAACTGGGTAGATAGATTCGCCAGAATTGGTGAGCCCTTGGTTCAAACAAGAGTCTCTGCCTCAATAAATAAAGGGCAATTGAGGAAGACACCTGTTGTCAACTTCAGTTTCCATGTGTGTGCATGCATGTGCACACACATTTATTCACGCACATGCACCTGCATTCACTCAAGCTCACACCTAGTAAGTAAGCGTACACACATATTTACATCACATATACTTAGAAAAAGTTGCAAAGAGAGAAGACAAAAGAACTCATACTATGCCCTGCTCAATTCATCTGCATCCTAGCCCCCTATGCTCCCATCGTCCCTGAGACATACAGCATCTTGTGCTTGCTCTCATCAAAGTCTCATCATGAAACAAAAAAGAAAGAAAAATGAGTGAGTAGCAGTTTTTATTTTAATTTTTTATTTTTATTTATTTATTTATTTATTTTGGGACAAGGCTTCTCTGTATAGCTCTGACTCTCCTGGAACTAACTCTGTAGGATGATTTGGCCACGGGCGTGGTTACCAGGTATTTTGAAGGGTCTACACTTGGCTGTACGTTGTGCTTTGAGCTTGAAAGGGGGAGGTCTTTTGCCTCTCCCTTGGCATTATATAAAAAGCCCTTTGGAATAAATCTTGAGATGACTGGGTGTTGACCCAGGGCCCTCCCGAAGCTATCCTGTGTCTCTGTCTTTCTTATTGTTTCCTTCTATCTTTCTATCTAATACTTCCTCATTCCTCTCTCCTCCCCCCAAGAACCTGGACTCCAACAGACTCCCACATGTTCAGACAGTCAGAAGCCACTAGCTTCAAGGGAGGCCAGCTCCTCTCTGGCCCTGTGGAGACATGAATCTTGTCTGCTCTAAGCAGTATGGTACTCTTCATCCCATTTCCTGTGATTGGTTTAGGAGTGTGTGGATGATACCAATCCAGCCAATGAGACAGGGAAGTCTGCTGAAGGACTCAGAATTTTCTTCTCTATGTAAAAAAGGTTCGGGAAGAGGGAACAGTTACTTCTGGCCCTTAGATTATTATGTCAAGATGTGCTATTTAGAGCTCCTGCCACTAGTTTGAACTCCTATGGGAATGAAAACCAGCCAGTACACTAAGGAGAGCTGATCTGAAAGAAAGAACCTGGGTCATCATTAATGTTGTCAACTCACACTGTGATAACTTCGCTGTTTGTAAACGTTCTTGGTGCTTGGAACATGGTTAAGAGTGCTGTGCTCTTCCTGAGGATGCAGGTTCTGTTCCCAGCACCCACACTGGCAGCTTATGCTGGCCTGCAATTCCAGCTGCTGGGGATCCAGTGCTTTCTGTAGTTCTTTTCAGGTACTTGCACACAAATGGTGCATAGTCACACAGACACATACACAGTTAGAAACCCAAATTCTTGGTAGGATGCCATGATATGAGCTGGTAGTCATGGCTACCCTGGAAACAGAGGTAGGAGGGTCCCTGGAGTGTAGCCTGTCAAACTCAGCAAGACCCTGTTTTAAAGAAGAACAAAGGGATACTTAGGTCTTCTGTTTAAACCAGTCAAAAGTCTTCTTTGGGGAACAGCAAATAGGAGGCTTTGTAGCCTCTGTTTCCACTTATAACTTGAACATCATCAAATATAGCATCTCTCCCCCCTCATTGTTCTCAAATGAATGTTCTAAACAGTCAATATCAATTAATTAGCGGCGATGTGTGGACAGAAATCTGCTAACTGTTCTTGCTTTAGGACCAAATAACACAAGCATCTGCTTCACCCCCTCCCCCAGCGTTTTCTCCCCAGTGGCCCTAGGTAACCGTTGGGAAGGATCCCTGTAAAATCAACAACACACCAGTACCCATGGAACCAGCCTACAAAAGCAACTAAAACTGGCCAGCACCCCAGGAACTGGCTTTCTCTAGAACCAAGAACAGAAACCTGGGCTTGGTGTTGTTCATTTGTTCCGGCCCCCTCCGCAGGACAGGGTCTCCCTATGTGGCCCAGGCTGGCCTCAATCTTCCAGCCCTCTTCCTTGGGCCTCTTGAACCCTGGGATTACAAGCTTGTCCCAGCACACCCAGCAAACTATGCTTGCGCCTCGAGGGCCATTTGTTTGGAAGGGAAGGGCAATCACACAGTAATCTTTATTTGAATATAATGGAGCAAAAAATGCTCTTTTATTAATCTGATGTACATTAAATATCTTTGTAGCTGTTACATGAATGGTAGCTATCTGGCATATAAATGAATACACACTTCCACATGTGATCGATTTACGCTGTACACGAGCCATCCCACACAGAGCATGCCCTTTCACGAGGATACACACACATGGCTGTCTTGGGACATCTGTGAAAACACACTTGGCCCAACATTTTGGCAATCGGAAATGAGACACAGAGGAGCCATACCGGAAAGATGAGTTCACAGCAGGGTAAGCTGAACTCGAGAAGGGAACTCCAGAAGCCTGAAATGGGAGTTACTGAGGTCTCACACATACAGCACATATATACAGTACAATGGGGGGAGGGGCTGGACCAAACAGTGGGACAGCAGTTACAGCACTGAAAACGGAGAAGAGAAAGAATACCAAGCCGAAACACCCATACACCCAAAGCAAGGACAGGCCCCCTGCCGGGATCCCGTGGCCAAAAGCAGGGCGGAGTTGTAGGCTGAGCAGGCAACCAAGGCGGAAGTGCACCGTGAAGAACCTCTTCTCGGGCTTTCCTTTTCAGACACTGATAAAGAGCTCATGGTCTGTTCGGTGTTTGCCTGGGTCAGGCAGAGGATATACAACCACGCGTGGGAATGTGCATGAAACAGCTAACTTTCTGCAATTTTCCCTGAAGGTACAATACCCAGAGGCTGGTGGGTTCTCTGCATGGCTGGTCCTATTCTGAGCCAATGTGAGTGTGGAGGGAAGCCTTGGAGTACTGACATGAGTTCTTGTTAAATCTTTCCTTCCCCTGTAGTTGCGGGTAATGGAATGCTGACTCACAAGCCTGAGGGGACATTCAATTCTACCGGGCCCTGGTCTGTATGTGGGGAGGTCCAACCTCTTTCCCTGTGAACCCAGGGCCCTTTGCCTGCTAGCAAAGCATGTGACTGCTGAGTTATAGGAAGCTAGATATTCTTCAGGGCTTCAGAAAGTGAGATGTTGGTAAATGTTTACCAATGCCTGGGGTTATATAGGGGCAGGAGGAGTCTGACTTATAGCATTGGCTGCTTTGCTTGCTATAAATATTATTATCACTGTGGGTGAGCTCAGTATAATGTCATTGACCCTGCCATTGGGAATATACGTCCAATAGGACACCATTACATAGTACTTCCATAATAGAGATATACTAGGCATCTATTGCCCAAGGGCATGGCTAGTAGAAAAATGTAGCAAAATAAGTAGAAAGTGATGAGTTTTGAATAGATATTGCTTTAAAATATAACTGATTTAATTGTGTTTAAATTTTAATGACGGCTATATTTCTTGACTGGCTTTCTTAAAATTCCTGAAACTTTAACAGCTGGGTCTGAAGAACTGGGTTGAGCCTGTTCCCAGCCACGGTGGGACTTAGACGACACCACCCCTTAGGTTCTGGCTGGCCAGTCCTTCTCACAGCACCTGGAAGCTGCTTAGGGCCCCTATCCTTGCTGACATGGAAGGTTTTTAGCTTGACATTAAAACTTATCTGAGTTTGAACCCAAGGCCGAAAGCTGTTGCCTCTTGTTGGTTCTCAATGCTCTTGGCTCTAGGGGCCACGCAAATATGGTAGGGCAGGCAGGGGATGGGTAACCTTTGTAGTTTAAGCCTCTGACCTTCAGTTCTGAGTAAGGATTTATGCAGACAAGAAAAAGCTATGTGCCATCTGTTTCTCACAGAATGCCATGCTCTTGGAGAGGAATGCTCCTTTGGGAAGCCAAAGGATGTCTTCTGCTCAGAGATGGGCCCCTCTGGTTCTATGCTAATCTTATCAGGGTGCGGGGCTAGGAGAAAGACATCAGACATGCAAACCTTTAGAGGGACCCATGGAGCACCATATCATTTCACTCCTATTCCCCCAGGCTCTCCATCCTCTGTGTTCCATACAGGTAAGGACACGTACATTCCTTGGTCAAGAACACATACACTCCTGAATCCTGGTGCTTACCCTCACCTTTGGACCCTGCTGGAGTCAAGAGGTGACAGGAAGGAAGGAGGGCGATTCATGAAAGGAAGAGAGTGAATATGAGCCGCCAGAGGACAGGGACAGAGCTGGGGAGCAGAAAAGGCACCCAGGGCTCTCGGAGGACCAGTGACTCCACACTCTCTTTGCCCTGCCTCCTTGGAGGCTCTAGAGCCCCAAAGCTCCTCTGCCGCTTCAGAACACTTGGTAACAACCCCACACTCCATTCCAAACTGTAACCTGTAACCTCCATCGTAAGCCTCCTGTTGTCAGAACCCGTTTTCTGGGTGACTTGTTTGCTGAGGCTACAGAAGGGAAAAGTCGCTTTTGGATGTCTGCAAGACAGCGTGACTGAGTCACAAATCTCTAACATCAGAAAGGAAACACCTCCTGGGAGGGGTGGAGGAGAGGCCAGAGATCAGCAGTCAGTTGCCAGGGCTCGCTGAGGCCCTGGAGAGAGAGCTCTAGCTTGCCCAGAGCGGAACACACTTACTTCCTAGCTCCCTGTGAAGAACAGCTCTGGAGAAATGGGCATCTCTAGAAAGGCAAGGGCTATCTTTGCTGCTGACTCCTCTTTGTACAATATCTTGGTGCAATTTCCTGTTGAGACCATGTGAAAAAACACGTGATTGAATGTGTCTTACTTTTCAAGGGCTGTTTAGGACTCCCTTCCACAAAGACCGTCTAACTAAGAAGCTTTTTCTTCTGTCACAGGTCACCCCAATCACTGCATAGTTCTGGTACTACCTGTTGTAGGTTATAACTTGTTTAAAACTTGGAGACATATGACATTGACAGGGAGGACTTACACACACCGTGAGATGAGATGATATGAGAGTGTCTTGTTCATTCCCCTGGCTCTCCCTGTTCTCAAAGAGATGCCACAGAGGGTTCAGTGTCCACACACAGCCCAGTGCCTGAACACCTAGCATGATGGTCAGCCAATACTTACCCAACAAACTCATGAAAGGAGATATACCTACTCTACCCGACTCTCTCCTCAACCCAGTTCCACGGCTCTCATCAATGACCTAAACAGACCAGCAGGCTGTGTACCCTGGGGCTCGGAATGCTGGGATGACTCAGCTGCATCTGGGAGCTGAGGAAGGTGGAAGGAAGCCCCTGACGGCTTGCATGTGGCTGCTGAGAGATTGTTGACAGGGGAACCGTCAATAGTGAAAGCGACAGAACAGTCCATGGAGAATTGCCAGTTTCCTGAAACAGGGAAAGGACACGAAATGCATCTAAGCGCCTGACAAGTTCCTTTTGTCAGATTCGAGGGACATGTTACCTAAAATAGACACTTTGCTCAGCAGAAGGAAAACTTGAAGAAACACATAGGTCACTTCTGAGCACTCTACTGCGCAGATGTGTTTTTGTTGTCTCAGCATGACTTTTTTTGGGGGAGGGGAGGTGAGGGTGGTTGGTAACTAGTCTAAGTTTGGCACAATATGGGATTTAAAAGAAACCTGATATACAGCTACTAGGTCCCAAACAATATGTTAGTTGTCTACAATTCCAGGTGGAGGTCAAATCCAGGCATTCCTGGCTTCGGAGCCTTTTGTATATGAACAAATGAGGCATCTTGATGAAGAAACAGGTAAAAAGCTTTTTTGATATAAGGTAGAAACAAACTGGAGAATATCATATTCTATTTTGGTTGGCAGAAGACATCAGAAAGTATTCCCACGGAATGCTCTGGAATCGGTCCTAGAGTTTAGAATGTCTCCCAGGTGCACTAATCTCATCGCTGGAACGTTATCAACAGAACACTGGACTCACCCTCCATGGTCACATCTCCTTAGCTGGCTCTCCCTTGATGTCTGGAGATACTCTGAAAGCAAATTGAGTTTTTGGTGCAAACTTGAGCTCTGATTGGTGGAATCTGTAAATGAGGATCCATCTACCAATTTATGTCAAGTCATCGAGAAACATTGTTCCTGATGGCCTAGATCCACTTAAGGTAATTTCAAGAAAACAGTGAGGCAGATGGAGAGGGGGCTACAGGATCCAGCCTTTGAGGGTCTACCTCCATCAGACTGGCTTCTAACTGCAGTGTGTCTTCCAGGGTCGCCCATTCCCTGGGTGGATAAGAATGGCCGTTCCAGTGGCCCTGACATGAGATACGCTTAATCCCTAGGCATGGGCAGCATAGACAACATGGAGCTGTTCTAGCCTATGGTGTGAGGTCTTCCCAAGCCACCTCCTTATAGACTTGGTTATTGTCTGATTTTCAGCATGACATGAAGGTGGACTTCCCATCAGCAGAAGTCAGATATTCAGAAGATGAAGCTACTCTCATTTTAGTCCCATAGTATCTAAGAGAATAAAATAGTGTCATCCTTCTTCTCTACAGATGGGGAAACTGAGGACCAATATGTCCAGTGACTTAATTCTCAGCCTTTTGGCTAAGATCAAATGCATTCGCCCCAGAAAGATTTCGGCCTGGTGGTGGAGCCTGTGCCTCTGAGACCCCATGGATGTTGTGTCTTGGGTCAGTACTCAGGTGTGAGATAGATCAGGGAATAGGAATGAATGGAGCCTTAAGACCCAACAGGCAGAGGGGGGCATCTGACAGAAGTCACAGTGCAGGGCAGCTGGTTTGCTATTGTTTGCTTTGTTTTCTTTCCTAGTGAGAGGGTTCAGTGATAGTAAAACTTGGGAGAGTCCTGGACTGATTCTGAAGAGCAGTGGGAGAAATCTTAGTCAGAAATGGAGTTCCAAACTCAGGTACAAATGGGGCTGTTTCCTTTCCTTTTTCAATCAGCTTTCAATTTCCTTTTGCTGTGTATGAAATGGGACAGCAGATGTCTGCCCTGGTGCCAAGGCCTATAACACTCAAAAAACCGGGGCTTCTGTTGAATCTGATGGTTAACTCTTAATCTCTAATTAAACCCAGACAAGCCACACCACATACTTGGGAAGCAGTGAAGACACTATCATGGACAACGAATGTGATGCATAATGAAAAGGTTGAGGAAAAAACATGGGCGGTGGGAAAGGGGGTGACCAAGAAGGTTTGTGACCACTGATTGTCCAGGATTAGAAGAGATCCCTCTTGGGCCACCTGGGAAGCTTGGGGTAGATGACCAGGATAGTTCTTCTGAAGGGGATAGATGGCAGACCGTCTTACAAAACAGGGTTCTGCTGGGTTATCCCATGCTGACCCAACCCAGCATCCAGATAAAAACTCTGTCTTGCAGTTTGGAATGGATTTGATGTAGTTAGACTGTAAGACAGAGAACATGGGCAATTTGAGACTAAAGATTATCCAGTGAGTTCCCTACCATGCAAGAGTGGAGAAAGCAATGCCCTTGCAAATGTCGGCTTTTCCTTCCTGAGCAAAGATAGAGTCATATCTTACTTTTGCAGCATTTTCTTTGCATGTCACACTCAACCAAAAGATCTGTTCTGGGCCCCAAACATGTCTTTAAAAAAAAAAAAAAAAAAAAAAAAAAAAAAAAAAAAAAAAGACAAATCACGGGTAAATAGGAGGGGGAAACGAACCCATGTGGAAAAATGAATAATGCAAAAGGTACTTTCTTATGTTTTTAAAGTACCGGATTGTTTCCCAGGGATGCGAAAGGAAGCAGAAATGAGTTCTGGTCTGCTCCCTGCTTTGTTGGTGTCTTTCAAATCAATCATGCCTGGTCTTGAAGAGTTTCCTTTTTCTGGCCACCTCTACAGATTTTGCCCTGATATCCTTGATGTCCTGGCTCGGAGTATCTATATTATCTCCAGGGAACTACTCTCTGAGGCTTCCCATCTTAACTCTAGGCTGTCCCCACCACCAAGCCTGAATTACTTGCTGGGGACAGTGGATTAATGGCTTATGTTAATCAAAGAGCTTTTCACAGAATTTGAGCTCCAGGAGGGATCAGGGAATGTGGAGGGGAGGGGTGGAGGGGGTGGGGTGCGGGTGGCTCCAGGGAGCAGGGCCATCTCTGAACATACTGATTAGTGGAAACAAAAGTTTCCTTTTTCTGGAAGCCCCAGGGCTGTGGTCATGCAGGAATAGCAGAAAATAAGCAACAAGGATCGCCCTCCACCAAGACAGAGGGAGGTAAAAAGAGAATGTTGTTCAAACATGGAGCTTATGCTGGCTGTTATCACCGGCTGCAAATCTACAAGGTGGCTTCAGATTTCAAAGACGTGTAAAAGGATGGGCTTGGGGGAGGGGCAGTCAGCGAGAGACCAGAAGGGTCATTTAGTTGACAGCTGGCCCGTGGGAATGTCCTGCTGACCTCTCCTTCCACGCTCATGAAGATTCCAGAAGTAAAACAGCTAGACATCCACCAGGAGATGCTGCCCAGCCTGCCAGAGGGTTGCTTGGGAGAGGAGGCGGGCTCAGAGGCAACCCAGAGACAAGGCTGGGTGCCCATAGCCCCGGGAAGCTGGAGAGACAGGACCTGCTGTGGAGATGGGGGCTAAAAAGTGACAGTGGACAGAGGAACAAAGGAGGGTGAATGCTTTGACCCTCCAGAAACAGTATTGAGAGAGGTGCCCTTTGGTTGCGAATGTCTTACCAGTTTCTAATTTCCACTGCCAGTCACTGGACCAGAGACATTGGAAAGAAGTAGCAGAATTGAAGAGGCAGATGCAAACTTTTTAAGAAGTGGCTTTCTTTCCCTAAATCTGCTATCTGGCCAATTCTGGGACAGCTTGCGAGGGAATGCAAAGAGAGGCAGAGGATCTCTGTCTGGTCTTCAAACTCTGTCATCCCCAGCCCCAGCCCCAGACAGTCACTGTGATGGCTGCAGCCCTCACATGGATCAGGCTCGAAAATCTGGCTTCTGCAGCTCAAGCAGGTTTTCGCTGACGACTGGGGACAGATTTTAATTTTTTTTTTTTTTTTTTTTTCTAGCAGAGTCACCTTAACCCGTCCTGCCTGAAAAAGCCCCGCCCCAGGCATGCTTGGTGTAATACAATTTTCTCGAAACACCCTGTTGTAATAGAGTGGCTGGGTGTTCTTTTTTCTAAGTAAACAGGAAATTTCACTCTGTATGAAAAAAGAAAGAGAAAGAAAGAAAGGAAGGAAGAAAGAGAGAGAGAAAGAAAGGAAGGAAGGAAGGAAGGAAGAAAGGAAGGAAGAAAGGAAGGAAGAAAAGAAAGAAATCCCTTTCCTCAGCACCAACTCAATTATGCCAACTTAAACTTCCTGTTAATGATGCGTCAGGGGCAGAGTCTATTCCTACACCAGCACAGACTTTTTAGTTTCTCAGTGTCAGTGAACAGAGTCGCCAGGAAAGCCAGGCTGACTGGAACATTTTAGGAACACTTCCACGGGGTACGGGGAGGCAGGAGGATCACGGTTAGATAGAGATAACAACGCCTGGAAAAAACCAAAACAGTGCAAAGTCACATTGGAGGGGCAAGACGATACGCAGCTACACTTTTAAGTCACAGCAAAAGTTTGTTCTGATACCCGGCCGCCTTTCTATACACAAAAATCTCTGCAGCCTCGAGTCAGGCAGGCAGCAGGACCGACCCACGGTGGGAAGAGATGGCTTTTGTTCCGTCACATCAGAACCTGGGTTCGTGTGTCGGGCAGGCGCAGCCCCACGAGTCCGCCACACACGAGCACGGTGGAAGCCAGCAGGATGGGGATTGCTTTGGTAATGCTGACCAGGGAGCCAAATATCAGGTTTCCCAGGACCGCCGCAGCTTTACAGAGCGCGTTCAAGAAGCCGAAGCCCGTGGCTCTGCAAGAGAAAGAAACACGGGCAAGGTTCAGCAAACGACACGCGGGAGTCCAGCGTTAGACGCGCACGTCCCACGCAGCCATTTCCAATGGTCTTGAAGGAGATTGGGCTGTGTGTCAGCGGAGCAGATAATGAGGTGCGTGTTAGCAAATGTGGAGGCCGAGAAGCCAGCTGTGGGTAGTGTGTCCGGTCTCCTGTGGACTTCCTCACTGTTCTACTGACTCTTATTCCGGAATGGAATTAAAAAGGTCTGTCTTGGCCCATTGGGTGTTGGAAGGAAGGTTCTACTAAGTAAAAGTCAACACCACTCTCTATAAATCCTCTCAGGATAGAGAAGCCGGCTTGCCTCTGCCCAGTTTGGGCCACCTTCTTTGTCCTCGGCAAAGGCCCCAGGGAGTGGGACTGTGCGATCTAGCAAGGTCTCATCTCTTTACAAAAGTGACTTGTTATTTTGTTTTAGTAAGGGTCCATAGTTTCAGTGATACCTGTATTTAGAAGGAAATTCAAATTTTGTTCCAGAATGAAATACAATGATATGGCAATGGGTTTCTTTAGACTTATCTTTATTTCCAAATTCTTATTAGTTATCAAAATGAATATTCTAGATTTTACTTTTTATACTCATTTATTTTTCATTTATTCATCTGCTGTGTATGTTCATGTGTGTTAAGGTGGGCAGGCTTACCATGAAATATATGTTGAGGTCAGAGACCTTGTGGGAACCAGTTAGCATTGAATTTATAATTCTCCTGTCTCAGCATCTTGAGAACTGGGATTATGGGTATTTGCTGCCAGGTCAGTATAATGTGCTTGATTTTTAAACAAAGTCAATTGAATTTTCAGGGATAATGGAGGCGTGTCCTCCTCTTTGAGGTACCAAGAAGGTGATCTGCCAGACTTTCATCCCTAATGTTTTTGATAGCAGGAAGAAAACAAATATAGCTTGAGCATCCCTAATCTGGAATGTTTGGGACCTTAAATGTTTCAGGTTAGAGTCTGGAATATGTGTGTAGGCATTCCTAGTTGAATACTTTTTAATCCAGAAATTTGAAGTCCAAAGTGCTTTACAATCTGAAATCTACAGGCACCTGGCTTTCAGATTAGTAGTGTCCAGCATTAGGAATGAGCAAGGTGGTCCACAGTAAGCTCATGTGGTACCACCACCGGCTGGGTGATGGCTCAGTACGTGCCCACTGCGTTAGCAAGAGGGCCTGAATTCAAAGCCCCAGAGTTCATGTAACAATAGCATGGCTTCGCATGCCTGTAACTCCAGTGTTGGAGAGGGGTTGGGGGCCAGAGAGGGGAAGGCAGATGCTGGGGGACTCTCTGGCCAGACAGACTCGCCCAAATGGTGAGCTGGTGAGCTTCTGGTTCAATGATAGACCCTGAGTCCAAAAGTTAAAAAAAAAAAAAGGAAAGACAGAAAGTAGGAGAGTAACAGGAGAAGACAACACCCTGTGTCCTCCACTCCAACATAGCACGTGCACATATTCTACATGTCACACACACACACACACACACACACATACACACACTATCATAGCCTCATCAGAATTCTCTGCGGAGACAGCTCTAAGGAAATGCTGCAGAGAATCAGATTGTGGGCCTAGAGATCTTGTCCGTTTTCTGTTAGCATCTAAGATACTCAGGCATGTGAGGTTTCCCCTCTCTTCTCATCCTGTTCCTCCCCTCCCCCACCTTGCCTCATTTCTTTTTTCTCCCTCTGGGAATCGAACCCAGTGCCTCAGACCCACTAAGTTTTGTCCTATCAATCACTGAGCTCTACCCTCAGCCCTGACATGAATATTCTTTGGGGAAAAAAAAAAAACAAACTTCATTTATTTAGTATTCATGTATTGGGTGTTTTTCTGTGTCCTGGGCAGGAAACTTGAATTTTGCTCATGATTTTACGTCTCCCACTGACGTTATGAGAGCATGTGAGTTTCCCTCTGACAGTCTACCAGTTCGCTGTGTTTTGGCCTCTCGCTGAGTGTGGGTGGGGATTAAAGGCAGACTAAATGTACAGCAATTTTAGGGCACTTTTTCTTTTAACTCACAAGGGACACTGAACCTCACAGGCTTCGGAATGAAGCCGTGAGGACACATTTTGTGTCTGACTGATCTGTAAGTCTGGGCTTCCCTTTGACAACTGCTCATCCCAGCTCATACAGTAGCGATATTTTCTGCACTGTGTGTTTTCAGAACCCGAAAAATGTATTGTGGTTCCTAAGCAGTCAGCCGCTTGCTACTCCACTGAAAAGGAACCCGTGTCCCTCACCCCTTCACTCCTGAGCTCAGGAGCCTGAGCTGGGTGCTAACGCACTCTGCCAATGAGTTTGCTGGCTCGCACACATCTAAAACTGAGCAGCAAGGAACAAAAACAAACCCCAAATAAGTAGAGAGAACCCCTACATGCTCAATTTTCCCCCTGACCTAAAGCACTGGTGTGGAGAGAGCAAGGGGTTCACCAAAAGGGAAGAGCGATATGGTGTGCTGCCTCTCTGCTAACTCCGCCCTCTGCACGTCTCTCCAGCCAGACCTTGTTCTCAATGATTGCTTAGACACATCTTTAACACGTCAGTCCTTATCCTATACAACCCGGGTCCCTTCAGAAGCTGGGTCCCCATTCTATCCAGGCGCCTCGATGGACTAACATTAACTAACACCGTCATTAGTGAAGGCTCACCATCCACACTAGACTCACTCTGGGTGTTGGTCCTCCTGGGGGGATCGCCAAGCAGCTAATGACATTTGCCACACAATATGGCAGCACTCAGAATAATAGCTCTATTGCCCTAAAAATCTGCTGAGCGCCACCTGTCCATCCTGCCCTCTCCCAAGCCCTGGGACTCTGTGGTCCTTTGCCTGACAAACTGTCATGAACTGTCCCTTTCATCGTCTGGTGTTAAGATAAAGGACATCCTGCTGGGGAAAACAGCTAGAGTGTGTGTGTCCCTGATAAGGAAGAGGAAAACATTCTCCTCACATGATGAAGTCTAGGGCACCCAAGCTTCAGAATGACTCATGCAGGATTTACAACTAGGCTAGAGTAACCATATGTTGCCAAGCCATGACCCTCTGCTATGACCTGGAACAGGGTATACAATGTGGAGGGCTGTCTGTCTCCTCACATCGCTGGAACTGGAGCTGGGGACCGGATGACTTCTGGAAATGTCTGGGTGGCATGGGTGACTTTGGCACTGGGAGCATCTGGTACCCAAGGATTCTGAGGAAGATGATCAAATCCTTATTTCCTGACCATCTCCATCTTCCTTTCCCAAGCTGAGGCAGTGCTTCAGATGAAAATTCAGTGTCAGCATTCAAGAACTCATGCCTGCCCTTCTCAGAGTACGTAAATTATTCCTTCAAATATCTGCAGCTGGAGAGTGTGAGGCTCGATACAGCCGAGGCCCAGCTGTGTTAGAAAAACTAAAAGCAAGTCTTCCCAGGGGTGATCTGCTGTCTCTACAGTTTAAGCTTTCATTCATTTTGTCTCTGCTTTTCCTTAAAGTGAGGCCATGGCTTCTGCCTATCATTTCAAGCTCACAAAGTCCCTTGAGGGCAAGGGACGTGGAGCTGGTGGGGCTCCACCTGACTTCTCGGCAGAAGGCTGGGCCCCGTATTTTTTTTCAGACCAAGATATTTTCCTGCCTCCTCTTACCCAGCAATCATCAAAAGGGGAGAGAGAAATCTCTCTCTAAGCCCTGCCCCCCTGCACTTCTCTCCTGCCAGATTTCGTTCTCCATTATTGCTTACACACATCTTTAACACATAAATCCCTTCCCTACACTAGCCACATTCCCCATTCCATCCAGGTGCTCTCCCCCAAGGCGAAACTTGGCTGATTCTTTGGAGGATTCCACAATTTAGTGGGTTCTAGCTGATTTGCATTGCTTGATGATGCATTTAAATTTTTATTGTATTATTTTATATGTATGGATGTTTATATGTATGGACACTTGGATACAGTGTCCAAGGAAGCCAGAAGAGGGCGTCTAGTCCTTTGGAACTAGAGTTACAGACCACTGTAAGCCAGGTGTTGGGCACTAGGAATCACGCCCAGGTCCCCTGGAAGAGCAGTTGGTGCACTTTACTGATGAGCCATCTCCCAGCCCCATTCTGTGTTTTAATGGAGGTTGGGAAAAGATAATCGCTGCCTCCATTGTGGATGGAGGGAGACTGCTGTTGCAAGAATTTAGCAAAATCACTGTATGGAGTAGACATTAGAACAAACAACTGTGTTTTTTTTTTTTTTTTTTTTTTTTTTTTCCCCGAGACAGGGTTTCTCTTGTGTAGTTTTGCGCCTTTCCTGGAACTCACTTGGTAGCCCAGGCTGGCCTCGAACTCACAGAGATCCGCCTGCCTCTGCCTCCGGAGTGCTGGGATTAAAGGCGTGCGCCACCACCGTCCGGCCCACAACTGTGTTTTTTTAGAAGTACTTTGACCTTGAAGAATCCTTGTGGAAAACAGTGATAGTTTCCTGTGATCTGTAGAACTGTTTTGCTGAAGGGGCTTTGCAGGCATCCCATGATTTTGGTCACAGGACACCTCAGGCACACCCGAGGCTCCTGTATTTTTCTGTATTGCACTGCACACGATACATAATAAAGGACTAGAGCCATGGAGGCATGTGATGCTCTTCTTCAGTAAGACATTTGTGAATCAAGATTAGAGACCTCGGTATGAGGAAATACTTTGTGTAACTTTCAATAAATGCACCTTGGTATGGCTGTTTGGCGTTCAGTCCATCAGAAGAGGTTGGACCTTCCTGCTGCCACATAGGCCTTAAAATTTCATCTTGGGAGTGCCTTCTTTCTTCAATGGACCCACACTACACGGTGTAGCCAGGCAGACTGGCACTGTCCTAACAGTCAGCTCCTTTCTCTGTACTTTAGTGCAGAGGGCTGCTTATGTTTTGGATGAAAGGGAGAAAGTGAAGATTTGCAGGACTTGGGGCCATGCCTAGCATGTGTCAGGCACCATGATTAGCCCTTGCTTTAACGTGCTGAATACCTGCCCCACCTACTCATGAAATTATTAGGGAAAAAGTAGCTGATGCACTTTGCAGAGGTCTGGGATAGTGGAGTCCACACTCTGTGCATAGATGTCACCTGCCAAAAGGGAAAAGGGAAGCCTTCTAGGCTGAGCTTCTGGAAGGAGATTTTTCCCATCGGCCTAGTCAAGTGATCCATAGAAGTTATAAAAAGAATACTCAAGACTCAGCATGGGGCATCTGGAAAAGTACAGGCTATGCTTAAATCAAGCCTGCATTTCAATGTAAACATTCATCTGGAAACGGGTTATTTAAAACACACACGGATTTCATTTGTCTCAGAAACAATACTGTGAACAAAGGCTAGTTTCCCAGGGCAGCGCAAGAGCTCTTTTGACACGGAACCTGTTTGATTTCACAAACTATAATGCTAACTGGCCTAAACACCCTTGCGTGTTTGTTAAGCAAATTTATCTCAAGTGCACACGCACACCTATGTACATATTCTCCTATGCATTTATTTATATTAATTTAATAGTCACTCTAAGTGCTTTTTAAATTTTATTTGTTTATGTACCAGGCTAGCCTTGAACTCTCCATCTTCCTGCTCCCACCGTTGAGTGCTGAGATTACAGATGGGCAGCATTATGCCTGGCATCAAGCAATCGTGCATCTCTTACATGCCAAGCGCTGCCCTAGGTGGCACTCACTACAGAACTGGAAGTTCTCTTTTCGCAGAAACAGGTGAGGACAGATGGTGACAACCTACCCACCAGGTGCAGAGGATGAGGACTGCTGTGAGCATGAGGACCCAGGCAGAGGATGAGGAATGTCTGACTTGGGTTGGGCACAAATGGGGGAGATGTCCCAGGAGGGATGCATGGGAACAAGACCAGCCTCACCGGGACAGTTGGAGATCTTCTGGTGAAGGATAATATATAGACAGGGTTCTCTCTCTCTCTCTCTCTCTCTCTCTCTCTCTCTCTCTCTCTCTCACACACACACACACACACACACACACACACAACTTACTTATCTTATCTCATGGAACTTACTCAGTCCACCTTACCACACCCCAAAGACTCCTTTAATGCCAAATAGGCTATCTCTCTCCAGCTCTAAGCTCATGTTTTCCTGCCTTTGTACACAGCGGGCGCCAACCTAGGGTTAGGATGGCCAGCTGACTGATCCAAGGTATGTGGGCAGGTACAAACACTCCACTGCCTGATGCCATTCAACCCGAGCACTCTTGGGAGCTTTTCAAACAGCAATGCCACCTGGATATGGTGGCATATGCCTATAAGTCCAGCACGTGGGAAGCAGAGGCAGGAGAACTGCAAGATTAGGGTAGCCTGGGCTACATAAGTGATATCCTGTCTCAAAGCAAAAACATAAAACAAAACACAAACAGCAACGCTCCACAGCAGTGGCAAGGGGACACACCCACAGGGGTTCTGATGTCATTGCTCTCTTGAGGTTTAGGCATTGGTATTTTTTCAGAAACTCTATGACCCCAAGATGTGCCCAGGACTGAGAACATTGTTACTTTCACCAGGGGTGTTTGCATTTTGAAACTGACTTGGCTGTACTGTTAAACAATAAAGGTAACTGCAAAAGAAAACATGCATTTCCCCTCCGCCAACAAATCGTTTTCCTCTCCGAATCCCTTTCTGCCCTGTTTCCAGTCACACAAATGATCACAAGCAGAGCTTTTATACAAGTTTGCTTTCTTTTTGAAAATCACTCCTATGAGGTTTTGTCTCATGGTGTGTGTGTGTGTTTGCATGTTTCATTTAGCATGTAACCATCATTTCTCTCACTGCAGCTTTGGCTAGTGAGGTTTCCAAATGGGGGGGGGGTAACCTCAATGATCCTGCAATCGGCCCTCTCAAATACACAGCAGACTTTGTGTTCGCTAGGAAGCGTCAGGCGGCACAGAGCAGCCAGGAAAAGTGTTGAGGATGCTGCTTAGTGGAGACTGGGAGCTTGTGTCTATGAGACATGTGAGGAGAGAGATGGAAGAGAACTAAGAGGAAAGAGCTCCCCTTGGCCTGGGTAGCCTGTGCTACAATGTATTCCGATCACCCCCCACCAGATCTTTCCAACCTCCCCACTCTGTCTGTTTGGAGACAGGGTCTCTCTCTGTAGCCCAGGCTACCCTGCAACAACCCTGCCACAGCTCCAGAGTTCGAGGATTCCAAGCCATGAGCCAGCACACTGACTCCTGTCCCTGTTCGGTCTGTTTCCCACGTGACATACATATCTAGTTAATAATTTTGTCACGCGCTGCCCGGCTTCTCCCTAACTCAGTGTCTCCTCTCTCCTAGCGCCTCAGGGTCCCTTCATTGAGGCTTCTGCCCACACCACTGTTCTCACACACTTGCCTGCTGCAACCCCCCTGGGCATTTCCTGACGTAGAGTCCAGCTCCATCTGGAGGGGGCTGCACAGTCCTTGCAGCTGTTCCCCATGAACCTTTCTCAAAGGCATGAGGATGCCTGTGATACTTGGTGAATGAGCAATTTCCAGAATGCATCCAAGTGTGTTAGAAGTAGATTTTTGAAGCATTCAAATGGGCAATTTTGGACACTGGGTATTAGTTGGATGCTATTTGTTTGTTGATGCCAAAATACCATCTTGTTTCTTTCAGAGCAAATAATCAGTCTGTATTCTCAAGTCAGAAGGCTGGGTTCAGTTGCTCGTCCTTTGTTTCTGTGTGAGTGGTGGGGACTGAACTCTGGTACACGTGAGTTATGGGCTCTGCTGCTGAACTACATACTTGTCCCTCCACTGATGTCTGATATTTAATGGAGAATATTTGTCTTACTGAAAAGGGCAGCATCTTCCTCAATGAGGCTACGTGTCAGCCTGAACCCCCACCAACCTGCTTTCCTCACTCCCTCAGGTGGGAAAAAATGTTCCCCATAAGCTGTGGTCTGAGCAGACTCCCTAGGCTCAAGGTGGCTGTCCATCCCCTCCCCAAAGTCCCTCTACACTCAAGGGGCTTCCTGTTGCTTGCACCTGCTGAAATAAAATATTGCCATGAAACCTCGGTAATAATGAGAGCCTTTGTGTCTTATCGCTGAATCTGATAAACCTGGTTAGAAAGTGTGGACCTGGGCCAGGTTGAGGAAGAATAGAATGACCAAGAATGCTGGGCAGCAAATGGGAGTTCATCTGAGGTCAAGAACCATTCATGCTGCTGTGTAGCCCAACAACCCTTGGATTTCTGGTTTGTTGTTGCTGCTTTTTATTTGAGGGTTTTGTTGTTGTTACTGCTGATGTTTCTTGATCACTAAATTGTCCAGACTGGCCCTGAACTCATTCCATAGCCCAGGCAGTTCTCCAACTTGCAACCCTCCAATCTCAGCCTTCCAAGTAGGATTACAGGCATGTGCCACCCTCCCTGGCTGGCTCCAGGAAATCTTCCTAAACACAGACCCCAGGACCTGTGCCTCAAGCTTCCTGAAAAGGCAGGGACCTACATTTGGGGCTGAGACTAAGTTACCCTAGACAAGTTATTTTCATGTCTAGGTCTTGTTCCCTCCTCTGCAATGAGGTAGGAATAACTAGTCTTTTAGAGCATTGGGTAAAGTTAACATCTAAAATACTCAGCACAGCATCTCATTTGCTGTCCAATTCACAGATGAGAAAAACAAGGCCCAGGAAGGCAAAAGAACTTGTCCCAGTTGTCCAGCTGATTTCTAACAGGACTTGCACCTGGATTTTGAACAGGCTTTCTTTCCGCCATATATGTGGTGGTTTGGAAGAAAATGGCCCCCAAAGGGAGTGGCATTATTAGGGGGTGTGGCCTTGTTGGAGTGTGTGTGTGGTCTTGTTGGAAGAAGGATGTCACTGTGGAGGTGGGCTTTGAGGTCTCATATATGCTTAAGATACTGCCTGGTGACTCAGAACACTTCCTGTTGCCTGTGCCAGATGTAGACCTCTCAGCCACCTCTCCAGCACCATGTCTGCCTGCATGCTGCCTTGCTTCCCATCATGAGGATAATGGACTAACGCTCTGAACTCTGAGCCTTCCCAGTTGAACGTTTCCCTTTATAAGAGTTGCGGTGGTCATGGTTTCTCTTTACAGCAACAGAAACCCTAAGACAGAAGCTGGTGCCAGCAGTGGGGTATTGCTGTGATAGGCCTGACCATGCTTTTGTTTGAAGGAATATGGACCTTAGGACGATGGATTGGAAAAGCAATTGAATGCTTTGAATGCTGTTTAATGGGCCATCCTAGTAGGATCATCGAAGACAATGGTGCTGAGTGTGATTTGAACTGTAGGGATCTGGCTCAAGAGGCTTCAGAGAAGAATATTAAATATGTGACCTAGAGATCATTCTTGTAATATTTAGGTGAAGAATGTGGCCCCTGTCTGAAGAGTCTGCCTGAGGCTAAAGTGAAGAGTTTTGGATTAATTCAGCTGGCAGAGGAAATCTCAAAACAGCCTAGTAGAGACTCTGTTGGGTGGTTATTAGTGGTAACTTTAGTGAAGATTTATAATAAAAATGAGCAAGAAATGTAAAATTTGAGGAGAGAAGGAGCACCAGAAAGTGGAATGGAGCTAAGTCCTGTATTCAAGGAGATAAACAGATTAAGAAATGGAATAAATGGGGTGGTGACCTCAGTGTAAGAGCTTACCTAGCTAAATTTCCAATTTGTGAAAAGGAATGAAAGAAAAGCTTAGAGTCAGGTGTGGTGGTGCATGCCTTTAATCCCAGCACTCAGAAAGGCACAAGATGGTGGATCTCTGAGTTTGAGGCCAGCCTGGTCTACAGAGCAAGTTTCTGGACAGCCAAGCTTCAGCATTGAAGGAAACTTTTGAAAACAAAAAGCTGGTGAAGAAGTAATTGTACAAGAGAGCCATGTTCCAACCCCAGTAAGCAGGAAAACTTGGCACCTTTGGCCACGTGGTTCTGGTTTTAGAGTTAAAGATAGAATAAAGGAGTTATGGAATTTGCCTCTGACTAAGGAAAGCTGCTAAGGTCAGGCATGTGTCAGGGGTGCCCCTGAATGGAGGCCTGGAGAGGCCACTACATGAAGCTGTGAAGTTGAAGCCTGGGTTGCCTTGGAACCCCCAAGATGTTGGAGATGCTAGAGTCAGGGGAGATACGTGCCGAGGAGAGCTGTTGACAGGAAGTGGAAACAGCCCAAGAGAAAGAAGTGTGCTGCAGTCAACAAAGATGAAAGAAGGTGGAGATCTGAAGAGCGTTTTGACATCGGACATGGAGATGCAGAGTTTGAGGTTTGCCCAGCTGGATTTTGGTCTTGCTTTCATCCAATATTTCCTTAATAAGCTCCCTTCCCTATGCGTTGGAACAGTAATGTATATCCTATCCCATTATATGTTGGAAGTATGTGATCTGCTTTTTTAAATTTTTATTTTATAAGGGATTACAGTCAAGAGATTGCATGAATCTCAGAAGAGACTTTGAACTTTAGACTTTTAAATAAGTTTGAGACTGTTACAGACAACGGGGACTTTTAAAGTTGTATTGAACGCATTTTTGCATTATGATATGACTACAAGCCTTTGGGGGCCAGGGAGTGGAATGTGGTAGTTTGGAAGAAAATGGCCCCCAAAGGGAGTGGCACTACTAGGAGGTGTGGCCTTGTTGGAGTGGGTGTGGTCTTGTTGGAGGAAGTGTGTCACTGTGGAGGCAGGCTTTGAGGTCTCATATATGCTTAAGATACCGCCTGGTGACTCAGACCACTTCCTGGTGCCTGTGTAGGATTAGACCTCTCAGCCACCTCTCCAGCACCATGTCTCTGAATGCTGCCTTGCTTCCCACCACGAGGATAATGGCTAAACCTGTGAACTGTAAGCAAGCCTCCCAATTAAATGCTTTCCTTTATAAGAGTTGCCGTTGTCATGGTGTCTCTTCACAGCAATAGAAACCTCAACGAAGACCACATGACGGGTGCAGCAGAGGGAGCAGGAACAGGTCTCCAGCAGGAGCAGGCAATGCTGTGTGAGGGAGGAAGCTGACAACCTCAGATCCAGAGATCAAGGACTACGGTGGCACAATTAGAAGGGGGACACTATGGGTCAGTGGAGAGAAGCCCACACAACTGGTCTGAGTGGCTTACTTCAGAGGTGAGGAAGCTTGGCCTCAGGTTTAGAGGAACGTGATAGTCCCTTCCCAGGTAAATTTCACAGAGCTCATTTCCTCCTCTTTTTGTATAAGGTTTTTTTTTTTTTTTTTTTTTTTTTTTTTTTTTTTTTTTTTTTTTTTTTTTTTTTCTGAGACAGAGTCTATGTAACCTAGACTGGCCATCAACTTGTGCTCCTCACCTCCCACGTTGACTTCTAAGCTCTGATATATGGGCCTCCACGCTCAGCTGAAGATGTGCATCTCATTCACTCAGCAAATGAGGAAGACAAAGTCCCATTCTTAAGAAACCAATTCTTGAGTTAGTGTCAGATAGTAAACAGTAAATAGTCAACTAATGTCCCATTGTCATGCGCTCAATGGTGTGGCTCACTGACGTATAGCACAGACTTTAAAGGCAGTTCATCAGGAGTCAGCAGGCAGGCAATGGTTGCAGTAGATGTATCATTTTAGAAGCTGGCAAAGGGGGAGGATGGGTTTTCACTGGTGATATGAGCAGAGTTTAGGGCATGCAGTTGATTGGAAAGAATGCCCTGTCCTTAACACAGTGGGCAATCAGGCATCCCCCAAGACCAGCAGATTCAAACTAGCAGTATGGTACTCTTGGTGGGACTCCAGGTCCACAGCACACATGCTCTGCATCCTATATTTTAATAAGGACTCAGACGCCTGATGAGCTGACAAGCCAGTGGTTGTGTTGTTACTATATCATGATGCCTGTGGCCCTTTCATGCAAGGACTTGTTCAGTACCCGGAGTAGAGAGAGGTGACTTCCCCAGAGCTCCAGAATGAGCTGGGTGAGTGTTTTCCCGCATCTGTTTCTCCTCCATCCTGTTTTCACACACAGCAGGCTCTGCTCGCACTACACTGTAGTAGTGGGATTGTGGTAACTCCCCGTTCCCTCATGTTCCCCTTCTTTTTTCAGAGACAGGGTCATGTTGTATAGCTCAGGCTGGCCTGGAATTGTCTATGTAGCCCAGGCTGGCCTAAAATCTGCAATCCCAATCCTCCTGCCTCAGTTTCCCCAGCGCTGGGATGATAGATACAGGCAACCATGTTTGTTCAATGGAAAAATGTAAATGTACGGAAAAATGCAAACAGGTATAATGTGATGATATGGTACATAGAGCAAAGTCAACCAGGAATACATGGGTTGGTTAGGTAATTCAAATAGTCCTTCATATCAAAATCTAAAAAACAGCTACTCTAGAACAGCAGATGATGGCGGTAACAACGGGAATGTGGGCAAGAGAAGGGCCCATCGAGGCACAGGCTGGCTGAGTGGTCTCCCTACAGACACCCATGGTCAGTAAGCGTCAGGATTACAGGTCGGCTGTGGAAAGAAATGAAAATATCTATCTGAACTGGAAGTCCTGAGAGGAGGGAGTGAAGGGGTTAACTCTGGTCAGTGGTTTGATGTCAGCTCACGGAGAATGAGAAAAAATCCCACAGACCCGGCTGACAGCTTGACCATCAAGACTAGCAGAGGGTAGCAGGTGTGAGCCTCCAGGGTTTTACTTTCGAACCTCTTCTGGGGTCCTATCTGAACTGTGCGCCCATGAGAGCCCAGGAAGGAGGAGGCCAGGGGCCAGGGAAAGACAGGAACCCACTGCAGGAAGGATATAGACTCGGAAGACGGACCTGCTCTGGGACTGGAGGCCTGAGCAATGCTGTGCGAGCTCAGATTACATCGCCTCCCAGGTGTGGTCCCCGGCTGGAGCTCCAGGGAGGGAAGGGCTGAAGGACACAGGCAGTGCGAACAGAAGAACTCTGCCATGGCCACATGGTGGCAGCAGAAAGCCACCGGCGAGATGGAAGGCAGGCTGGCCAAGAGAAGCGCAATGTGCCAGAGCACACAAGGCCAACATGGCTACACTTAGGATTTGAGAGAAGTCTGCAGTTTTGACAAGAAGAGGGATTAAAAAGAAAGGTGAGGATAGGGACATCGAGATGTGGATATGCCCAGTTCAGTCCCTCCGCTAATTGATCTCTCCCCTCACGCTCTTAGGGCCTTGTCACTTAATGTCACCTATGCCAAGTATCTACTCAAATGTCACCTTATAGGATCTACATCTCCCTGGATCCCCACTATCGACTCCACACCCCTCCTTCATGCCAGCAGTCTCAATTCCCCTTGGTAGTTTTGTCTTTCTCTATATCACTCAGCACCGACTGATGATATGCTACGTCTCCTTTACTTATCTAGCAGTTTATTGATTGTCTTTTCCAAACCAGAGTGTAGGCTCCATTAAGCCCAGGCTTGCTGTCTGGCCACTACTGCATCTCAGTGACTGAAACCACTCTGGCACATGAAATGCATTCCCTAAGTATCTGTTGGATCAATTAGTCCGTGGGATCTATGCCCAGCTGAGGCATCTTCTTGCTTCCGACATAAATATTCAAAGGCCCATCGGACAGCTCCATGAAGACATGAAAATTCAACCTCCTCTAAATGGAACTCATTATCTCCCTGACTCCAGTTGGAATGTTCTGCTCCCCCAGAGTGTCCCTGCCTCAGTGTGGCACAACCATCCAATCAACTGTGCAAACAGAAATAACAACCCCTTTGCCTCATTCCAATATATAACCAGCCCCGAGTATCCATAAACATGTGGGATTCTTACTTCTCCTTTTTCCCATCTACATTTTCTCTAGATTACATCTTCTTCCTTGGGGCACAATGCAAGAAAGAATCCTGCCTCCTCTCTGGACATTAATGTGAACTCTAAACCCATGTCTGGTTCTCTCTCTCTCTCTCTCTCTCTCTCTCTCTCTCTCTCTCTCTCTCTCTCCTCTCTCAGCACCCAACAATCAATAGGTTGGCCCCTATGACTGAGTTTCTGCTGAACTTTGCTGGTTCTCTTCCTTCCATGGCTTTTCAGGTGGCATTTCTCAGACTACCCTGCTCTTCCCACTTCCTTGTGTGTCTGTAACCTACTGTTCTTCAAGTCCAAGTTCAGACACTCCTCTTCAAAGAAACCTTCCCTGACACAGCAACCACCATCATCCCTTCCTCCCAGTGACCCAACCAGACCACGCTGTAACTGTATGTCCATGTAACTCTCCATGTAACTGACATGTGCCTGTCCTCTGCTGAGAGGAAACATCATGTAGGGTTTACCCAATTCTTGCAATCCCTCCCTGGAGGACCCAAGTAAACACACATACAGCGAGCTTATCTTCTCTTTACTTGATGTTTCACCTTTCCAGCCACAGAATCGGTGCATCCTGATGTTACTCAGGGTAAGGCCTATCCAATTCTTGAGTTTTTCTTTTTTTCCTTTTCAAAGCCAGGGCCCCTCCCCAAGAGAACACTCATCACTCATCCTCCTATGAGTTATGTGACCAGTTGATTTAATCTAAAATTCCACCAAACTCACAATGTGAAACAAATGGGAAGGAGGCTCTCACAGCCTGGCTTTAACACAGAGGGCATGATTTAGAATGGATCAGTCAATGCCCAGTCTTGAGGGTCCAGTTCTCAAAATGAGATGCTGACGATGGAAAACTCAGTGTATTCACTACACATAGAGAGTGAACATAGGTTGGCTGGGTCAAGGGGATGCTGTATGCAGATTATATGGTTCCTCTCAAAGCCTAAGAACACGATAGAGAGTTTACTAAGAATGTGATGTGACTGAGAATGTTTGATAAGCAGGTATCTTGTGTGTTTTGGATGTTCTATAGGAAGTTAGGCATACGGGTACCAATACAGGTCTTATAAGTCAGGAAAAGATGTAAAGATGTTCCTGAGGAGTAAATATGAGAGTCTACCTGGTACAGGATATACCTAGGGATGGTCAATACATTGAGAAAATGAAGTCAGAGGGATCACAGGATCAGTAATAAATCAAGAGCTCAAATGCCTCAGTGTAGCCCTTTTGGAGGAGAGCTCCCTTTCATCTCAAAGGCTACATAATATTCCAGTGCAGAGGGCTTCCATGGCAATAAAACATGGGAATTTTGCATGAAATAAAAGATGGCACAGGGCATATGTTGTAGTGGATATCTGCTCTATGACCCCGAATTGCAGCCCTAGAGATGCAGCAGGTAAACTGTTCCACCTGCCTATGACCTTGAAGTACATGTCCCTGGGGCGTGGCCTCTCGGCACCCTCAAGGCCTGAGATTCACCGATGCGCTCTCTCTTTGCTCCCTAGTAGGACTTGGAGAAGAACAGCATTGACTGTGCTTCACCTTTTCCAGGACCCTGTGGCAATTCCTTGTTTTGTTTTGTGAGATTTCCTTTCTTAATAAAGTTGTCCTTTAAGCAGACTCTGGATTTCTTGCATTAAGGACTTCTATGCTTTTAATGTAATTATTTAACTGCTGAAGTTCTACCCAGCCTCTTCTGATATGATGCCCTAAGTATCCATGTCTCTTGGGGATTGTGTGAGTAAATATTCCAGCAGCAACTTTTTTTTTTTTTTTTTTTTGAGACAGGGTTTCTCTGTATTAACAGCCCTGGCTGTCCTGGATCTCACTTTGTAGACCAGGCTGGCCTCAAACTCACAGAGAACCTCCTGCCTCTGCCTTCCAAGTGCTGGGATAAAAGGCGTGCACCGCCACCACCATCTGGCTTGCAACCTTTTTCTTCTTCTTAAAGAAATGGGGGAGTGGGGTGGTGCTGGAGAGATAGCTAAGCAGTTAAGAGCACTGGCTGCTCTTCCAGAGGACCAGGGTCCTACATTGTCATGTCACAACAGTCTATAACTCCCGGGAGTTCTGGCATGCTCACAGACATATATGCAGGTAAAACACCAATGCACATATAAATCTTTCAAAAGTGTGTGTGTGTGTGTGTGTGTGTGTGTGTGTGTGTGTGTGTACACAAATATGTGTAAGTCACTGTATACTGCGGAGGTCAGAAGACAATCTCAGGTGGTGCTTCCTCTTTCTGCTTTGAGAAAGTATTTCGGTTGTCCACTGCAGCATGTCCCAGGCTGGCTGATCTTTGAGTTTCTGGGGATTCTCCTGTTCCTACCTCCCACTACAAGCACTGGGACTTCAGATGGGTGCTACTGTGCTCTGATTTATGTGGAGTCTAGGTCTTCACACTTGGCAGGGCAAGTGCTTTTACCCATTAAGACATCTCTCCACCCTCCTTTTTATAATTATCAATATATCAGGCTTTCTTCCAACAGACTAGAAAGATCAAGAGACGCTTTCTACCTCTTTATAGTTGCTAGTATAGGTACCTGCAAATGTGAGGTAATGACCCTCACAGGACTGATAAGTACCCAAAATGGAGGCCAAGACAGGCTATTACATCCTAACGTTCACTGTGACATTGCAGCTCCCTGCTATTGTTAGCCAACATGTTAAATCATGGATATAATTACATTTCTTTACTGTTCTATTAACTCCTGCTCGGAATCCTTCTAAAAGATGCAAGCAAAACCTACAAATTCATAAGCTAGGTATTTTGTGGATTTTCACTGCCTTGGGAATGATGGGTTGCTTATCCCTGTAATGACCTTTTAGTGGTTCCATGTCAGCCTACCTCCGGTCTGTGGGGTACAGTTCCACCGTGACCACATCAAGGGAATTCCACGCTGAGATGGTCAGTCCATTGTACAGACACAGCATGCCTATCATCATGGATTCACTGGTGCCAAACCACAGGAAGAAACAGCTGATCCCTGAGAGCACCATGGAGCCACCTGCCAACAGAGGACAAAAGATTGTTTCCTGTCATCTCGGTAGAGTGAGGGCCCTTGGGTCTTAGAGCTCTCCCAAGAAGACAGTTCCATGGGGAAGCTGCAGACTGGGCTCTATGGAACTTAAGTTCAAGTGTACCCACCTGTCTGGAAGGCGGTCTAAATGCCTTTTGAATGTGTCATGTGCAAATGCACATCATCCCTTACTCATCTGCTTAAGTGGAAAAATATACACTAGCTACACATAATAAGTTTTTCAGTCTGTAACTCATGGGGATTGCTCGTATGAAATGTAATTAGACACAATTTTCACTACAGTTCAGTCCTAATGCCAGACCTAAGGGATTTCTTTTTCTTTCTTTCTTTTTATTATTAAGAGATTTTCTATGGGATTTCTTATGGGTGTGCATTTCTAAGGGACAGGGAACAAGGTAGGAACCAGGTTCTCTCTAGATCACAGGGACAGCTGTTTTTCTTTCAATGAAGTACGTAAGCACACACCTAGCATTGTTAAGCGCCCAATTCGGTCCATCAGGAGAGCAGACACAATATTTCCTGGTAACACCGCCAATGTCCCAAGAAAGTTGACAAAATAAATCCAGTAGGCACTATAGTCATCGTCAAAAGTAATCTGGCATCCTGTCTTATTGTGAAGAAAGGTGCAGTTTTGAAATTCACTGTCGATGAACTTATATGGCTCAAAATCTGTGGAAACAAGAATGAATAAAATCCATCAAGCTCTTGCCAGGTGCAAGCGACATGATATGGACAGTAACAGAAATCTCACTGAGACGTCCAAAGAGAATCACAGGACTGCCAATTCTTTGGGGATCCCATGGTTGGGGCTGACTTGACTTTTTGTGTTTCCTCACTGGAGCATGAGAGCTAGTCTGGAACCTGACATTGCAAAGTAGCCGCATGGAGGGCTTCCTTTGTTGGACAAGGTACGAAATTAACTAACGCTTCCAGTTATCTTGATTCCCTATGACTATTGGCCCTTGCTAATTATATTATTGCAACAGGTTCTATATGATACAATTATAAAAACAATCCGTTTTAAATTATACCTAGGTTGACCTCGTCATTGTCATTTTTAGGGCCTCTGAGACACACAGAAGGAACAGGACTCCCTTTGAGCCCGTGAAGCTGCGTTTATAATTTAAGGTCTATGTAGATGAAGTCACAGGAGAATGAAGGCCAGTCTCCCGTGAAGGTCATCGGCATCTATGCTATGCATCTTGTTGTTGTTATTGCTGAACTTATCTCACCAAGAAGGATTTTACGTGGCGTTAGGATCTGCTAGAGGAGCTCAGGTCCGACCCATCATCTTCCTTGCTGGTCAGAAGTTCACCCTCCGCTCCCTCAGAACAGCTCTTCTTCTGGGGTCAAACGGGTTAGAAGGCAACACTTGGCCTCTTTCTCATTGGAGTGGGGGGCAGAACTGGCTCCTGAATGAGCGCCAGAAAGGCAGGATGGCTAACAGAGCAGACACTCATCTTCCTGCAGGGTTGGGACGTGATTCTAGACAACTATGTGGGGATGGGAGAACGTGGACAGTACAGTCACACAGACCAGGGCTCCAAGGTTAGTTGTTAGTAGGGTTACTAGGCCATTTATTGTGACCAAGTCACGTAACTTTTCTAAGCCTCAGGTACTGTGAAAACTGCCTGAGACTGTGAGTGTCTGGTGCCCCAGACTGGGTTGTCGGCTTCCTTTATTTCTCTGGGAGGTTTCTGAAGCTCCATTGCACACTCAGGGCTAAAACATTCTAAGTTACTGAGCACAGCCACATACCGCTCCCTCTGTGAAGTGGAGAGTTAAGACCGGCTTACTGAAACAAGAACCAAATTGTGAAATTAAGATTATCAAAACAAATAAACCCTCAGGGCAATTCTTTGCTTTAAGAAGTATTTCTCCAAAGGCTGTTTATTAATTGTGCCCATTTTGAACTTGGGTAAGCCTCCATATTAAATCCAAGAGAGCAAAACAATGCCAGCTTGCCTTTGATTCAACCTGATGTGGGGGAATTGTCCATTCACACTTTTTTTTTTTTTTTTTTTTTTTTTTTTTTCGAGACAGGGTTTCTCTGTGTAGTTTTATGCCTTTCCTGGGACTCACTTGGTAGCCCAGGCTGGCCTCGAACTCACAGAGATCCACCTGCCTCTGCCTCCCGAGTGCTGGGATTAAAGGCGTGCGCCACCACCGCCTGGCCAAATGTGTAGCCCAGGCTGGCCTCGAACTTGTGATCCTCCTGCCTCCGCCTCCTTCAGCAAATCCTACCGGCGTGCGCTGCCACCAGCACCGGCCCATTCATACTTTTATCTCCACTTGCCCTACGAGCCTCTGGCCCCACGGTCCCATGATTATGACAGTTCTGCCAAGACAGAGGCCCTCCGAAGGCTCCCTGCTGCCACCGCAGGTAGTGCGAGCCATACCTTACCTGTGTTCTCAAACAGGGTATCAATGAATGTGCAGTTCTTGAAGTAGGTGTTGACTGAGGTCACGTCGTCAAAGGTGCAGGACTTAAACACTGAATCTTTGAAAGTTACAGACTTGAACTTGACTCCGAGGAATCTGTACAACACACACACACACATACAAACAAATTGACTGTTATCTACTGAGTTCAAAGCTAAGTCAAATGGATAAGAACTATGGCACCTTGCTATAGTCATCCTTAAGTTACAGCACACTGCTGTAACCATCCTTAAGTTATGGCACACTGCTATAACCATCCTTAAGTTATAAAGGGCACTTTGGGTTTTTTTTTAGGTACCTTGCTTTTTCCCTCTTGGTTTTGGGTATACTGTTTTTTGGCTGTTCAATATTATTTCCTGTCGGGAGAAGCAATGGCACTCAAGTCTGGTTGGTTTTTCACAATGATGGCAAAAGGTCTTGAGAGCTACAGCCGTGGCTCTGAGTTGTTTGGTTTTCATCATTGTCCTCTAGCCTCTCCTCAGATTCCTTTTTTTAAAAAAGTCTCCATTGAGGACTTGCGAATCTCACGTGCAGATGTGTTAGTATCTGAACTTTATATTTTTACCTATATTTATATTTTACAGTGATGGAGATTGACCCCAGGGACTTGCACATGCCAGACAAGTGCTGTACCACTGAGCTATATCCCTAGCCCTCCGGGTTTTTCATAAAGTCTGTTTTCTAGGTTTAGAACTTTTGATGACAGAGCATGGGAGTTCTGCTTTGTCGTGGGAGGGGTGCCTGACAAGGGTGAGAAAATGCATACTGATTTCCTGGGGTCTTTGCCTTCTCACAGTCCAAAGGTATTCCTTGAGCTAAATCAAAACACAAGAGCCCCGTTGACCTTTGGAAACATGCGGAATGATGAGATGGGGTCAGATACACTTTTAAGGTACTACAACGGGGAATTCTTGGTAGTGGAGATGATAATGGGCTTAACGAGCCTAATGTCTTAAAAGACGAGCCCTCGAGTCATTGATATGGACTTTCTGAAGCTGTGGATAAGTGTGCACCAGGGAGTCTTGTTTCTTTGTTAGAGACTCGGTGTATCCTTAGCAAGCCAAAGAGAGAACACTTGTTACCTCAACCTAATAGAGAAAGAGACTAATCGGTACAGGCATGTGAGTTGATTGAAAGTAATTCCCTCTCCGCTGAATACTCCCAAAGTTTATTCACCTCCTAATGCCCAAATGCATCTATCAATTGCAAATGTACTGTGGCCTCACAGATCAACCACCTTCCAATTCTCCACTCCAGGAGCCCACAGGAAAAGCAGGTGAATGTGCTGAAGGAGGCTGGAAAGGTTGTGAAGACTGGAAATTTTAAAATGAACCCTAACTTGGAAAGGGGAAGCAGTCTTACTGTGTGATACACCCAGGGCATTCCTGATGTAAAATTCAAATGGTTGAAGAAGGAAATGGTAAGCCTCTCTCCACCATCTCATGCTGTCTAGGCCTTGGGGAAGAAGCCTCTGGACTCTCCCTGGAAAACATTCTGCACACAGACAAGGAAGGACTCCGTATGCCATCTGTGCAGCCCACCCGGAGGGTATTCCAGGTGAGGGTATAAAGGGTCTCCACTGGGGAATCCCACACAGGGAAGCCACCATTCAAAAGTGAGTCAGCAGTATTATTACAAATTTCTTTTGAAAGACAAAACCTTTCTTCTGTCATGTAAAATAAATGTTTCAAATACAAAATATATGTTTGCAAGGTTTTTCTTTGGGGTCCTAAAAAAATTCCCCCTATGTGTGCACATGCACTTTTGTGTGCATGAAGAAGTGTAGGCATGTTGGTGCTATGGCACACGTGTGGAGGATAGAGAAGACTCTCTAGTGCTGTTCTAATAATAGTCCTTGTTGGAATAAGGTCTCCTTGTTGTTCACTGCACATAGCCCAGGCTAGCTGGTCAGGGAGTGTCCAGTGATTTTTCTGTCTTCACCCCCATCTCTCCAAAGGAGTGTTGGGGTTATAAATGTGCATGTAATCAGGTCTGGCTTTTGTGTGGCTTCATCAGGCTTTCATGGGAAGTACTTTACACATGGAGCCATTTCCTCAGCCTGGTGTTTGGTCTTTTTAGACAGATTTTGGCTAGAGAGCCCAGGCTGGCCTCAACCTCAGTCTTTCTGCCTCTGCCTCCCAAGTGCTGTGATTCCAGGTGTGTGTCATCACATCCAGCTCAAGGATTTTCAGCAGAATTGTTAAAATTATTAATTATTATATTATTAATATACTGAACATTAGTTAGTAAACTAGACATCTAGCTTAGAATGTTTATAAATATTACTAAAATTATGACTGTCTCAGACACAAACAATATTTAAAAATGTTCTTTTTGTTGTTATTTTGAACACGTTCCTACTTTGTGGTACATACTATGTGCTGTCCTAGACTCGAACCCGCCACCTCCTGGCTCTCCATCCCCTGTGTTATTATATATAGTTATACAGTATTATAAGTATGTACCACCACACCCACTGTATCTTAGAAATTTCTAACGGAAGAACAGTACTTTTCAAAACAAATATTTATCCCACAATCACAGAATTTGATGCTCAAGTTCCCTTGAAATACACGTGCAGGTCATCAGTGGTTCAGGTGGGTGAGTGAGTCAGATGCAGGCCGCATGCATGGGTTATGGTTGGGTCTCTCCGGATGGTGGTTTATTTCTCCTACCATGACGGCCTCCATTCATCCATTTTCCACTGAGTGGTATGCTTTCTTCTTTTAATTTCATAAATTTTATTATTGAAAAACTTGCTGATAAACAAAACCATCATACACCTCCCCAAAAGATGATTAGGCCTCTTATTAGATGGCTAATTAGAATAATGACACCCTCCCCTCCTCCCCCCCATACTGGCAAGTATCCATTATCCAGGCCACAAGCATCCCACAAGTCTTTTTCATCTTAATGAACGGTTTTTGCCTTCGGCAATTTTGATTATCTTGGATTTTTCTCTGTAGCTTCGGAGCCTTTCCTGGAACTCACTTTGTAGACCAGGCTGGCCTCAAACTCACAGAGATCCGCCTGGCTCTGCCTCCAGAGTGCTGGGATTAAAGGCATGCGCCACCACCGCCCAGCAACGATTATCTTGGAATTTTAAAAAAAATTCATCATTTTAAAAATTAAGACAATTTCCTAGGAATAATGAGCTGCTGCGAGTTCATATCAGCGATTTCTGCTCTGATGATATGTAAATGAACACGATTCCCTTGTCTCTCCGTCTTTCTCTCTGACAAGATGAGGCAGACCCACCTCCCTGAGCCCCTGGCTCACCTAACATTAAGAGGCAGCCTAGTTGTGTGCTTATCCTTGCTAACCCTCCACTGTATTCACAGCCCTTCACTTGGGGAGACCATTGCCGCTCCCAACTGACAGGCTTTCTGACACACTGAAATCCAGCTCTTGATCTGTACAGTGGAGACCTGAAATGCAGCCGCTTTCAGAGATGGGATACTGCCACTTACATCCCCATTTCTCTACTCTCTCTGTCTGGCCCTTCCTGTTTCCTCATGCGGTTCCCTCCTCTCTTCCCTAACTTGTGCATGGGTCTTCAAGGGCCTCCAAGCTCTCTTCTCATCCTGGGCTGTTAGCTCTGCTGCTCAGAGAACAAGAGGCAAAGTGGATCTCAGAAGTGACTCTGTTGTTTTTCATTCAAATTCCAAGAGGCACATGATTGGTTCTCTGCCAGTTTCTGCACTGGGTTGAAGTAACTGACATGGGCATATCTTTGAAGTGGATTTTAAATGATTAAAATCTATCCCCAAATAACTAATAATTCAATTGAAAACCCTGCAGGCTTTGGTTATTATCAATTGTACACCACCACGAAGCCGGTGTTTGTGACTAGCTAGCAAGTTATGTCAACGTTTCCCGACCTGCCATTCTCGTACTCCATTCCCGTGTGGATCTGGTTTTCCATGGTAAAGTTAATGCTGAAGTTTGCATATTTATCTTTTTGCACATTTCTGGTTAGCAGGGCATACTCATCAGACTGCAGATGTTTAATGACATCAGGGAACCAGACAGACAATCCATAGTACCTGCAAAGGCAAAGAAACATGTGTTTGTAACATGTACACAAGGCCTCCTGACATATTCAGAGTGGCAGTGGTTCTTAGGAGCACTTCCAGTTACTACTGGCCCCTTGAAACATTTGAACACATCATCACACAGTAATTGGTACACTGCCCACCCCTCCTTGCAAAACCAAGGGGGAGAGACAGCTGGAGCCACCAGGTCTGTAATTCCTGAAGCCCTTTGGGAAGAGATAGGAATCTCAACCTGTCACCACACATAGCGCTATGGTCTGAGTGTGTCCCCTTCAAAACCGAATCCTAAATCCCACGTCACAGTATTGAGAGGTGAGGACTTTAGGCTGTGGGATGTTGTCATGGCAACATAAGTAGATCGAAACACATGGCATGCTGGCCCTGATGTCATTCATACCAACTTGGGCTCGAAACCCTGTCTCCTAGCCTGGTAGAACAGAGTCCTGGGATCCACGAGGGAAGAGCTCACAGGATGGCCTCTTTTTTTTTTTTGTTTGTTTTGTTTTTTCGAGACAGGGTTTCTCTGTGTAGCTTTGTGCCTTTCCTGGAGCTCACTTGGTAGCCCAGGCTGGCCTCAAACTCACAGAGATCCGCCTGGCTCTGCCTCCCGAGTGCTGGGATTAAGGGCGTGCGCCACCAACGCCCAGCAAGGCCTCTTTTACTAATGGAGCATCATTCTTGTTTCCTATATGACTGTGACACTGTTAGTCTGGAGCAGGAGTCATATTTCCCAGAGGGAATCAAGACAGCAGAAAGGGACATTTGGGGTTTCTTTTCTCCCCTCTTTCCTCCTCTGCTCCATTCTTCTCCTTCTCCCCTCTTTTTCCCCTCCCCCAGCCTTCTCTCCCTCACACCTGTCTTTCATTCTGAGACCAGGTCTCCTGTAGCCCAGATGGCCTCAGATGTTCCATGTTGTTGTCTGATATTTTGACTGTGTTCTGACAAATGGAGCTTGCTGGAGTCAGAGGGCGGAGCTAGCCACTAGCTGACCAAAATTAACCATAGAGGTGTGGAGGACTGTAGACAGAGAGGAGACAGGAAGTAGTGAGGCGGGGCGGAGAGAGGATCGAGGACAGAGGAACGGTAGAGGTAGGAAGTGGCTGGCGGCTGCTCCCTGCTTCTCTGATCTTTCAGGTTCTTACCCTGATATCTGACTCCCGATTTTTTATTGATAAAGATTGATTAGATTAACGCTTCACTCTGTAGCCGAGGAAGGCCTTGAACTTTCAGGCTTCCTGCCTCCAGTTCATCGCTGGCGGGATCACAGGCACATGCCACCACACATGCTTGCCAGGTGCTGGGGGATCAAACCAAGGGCTTCATGCATACCAGACCAGCACTCCACTAGCTGAGTAGCCTGACTATCCAGGTTATTCCCACTCTCTGTCTCACGATCTCTAATGGGCGACTCTAAAAGCTGTGACATGCTGCCAGGCTGTTCAGCCCAGGAGCCACCGGTCACAAGCAGCCACCAAGCCCCTAAAAGGTGGCCAGTCCAATTGGTGATGTGTCGGTAGCACCGAGTTTTCAAGAGTTATGAAAAAAAAAAGAATGTAAAATCATTTATTAATAATGTTATATTGATCATAGATACTACTTGGACATAATGAGTTGAATAAAACAGTATTAAAATTAAATTTGCCTGTTCTTTCTCTTCTATGGGTGTCACTACCAGAAAATATTAAAAAGAATAAGTGGATCAAATTGTATTCGCAACAGGCAGTCGTTTCCAAATTGTGATCCCTGGATCCATGTCCACGAACCTGGCCCGATCCAGGATATTATGCATCTGGGGTGGAGTACCCCAGGGAATTGATAATTCTGTTATATGCTCCAGTTTTCTTGTAGTTTACTCCAGTGACACTCAAGGGAGGAAGTGGTTTGCAAGTAGACTGAATTCAAGTCCTGGTCTTGTCATTTGCCTGCAGCGTGAACTTGGGCCCCTCAGCTCAGTCTTGGCTTACCACACTTAGGATGACTATACAGGGTAGAGGACTAACCATCTTCCACAGGCTGCTGCTCAGATAGAATGGGATGCCTACCACACCATGGGTACCCAAAAGACCAAATGAGTCATTGTAATCCTCCTCCTCCTCCTCCTCATCGTCACCGGGACTCTTCAAACAGTTACTTCTCAGAGTCCCATAGATCTCCACCCCCATGCTCCTCACAGACTATGCACCAGGGCAGTGGGAGTGTGAGGGTGGCCAGTGAGCAAGCAATGACTCAGGGCTATAACACCAGGGGGTCACTCGCTAGGCAGAGTCACGAGGCAAAAGCTTGAAGAGGACAAGGAAAACACATTATCTTGGGAAGTCCACCAGCAGTGATGTGGAGTTTTAGCTGACGTTTTATTTACTTGGCAAACATTTGCTGAATGTCTTTTCAATAGTGGGCAGTGCTGAGATCCCAGGAAGGAAGTGATAAAACGTAAACTCTAGTCAGCAAAGAGTAAGTTACCCAGATAATCCACTGGTTACTGGCTACATTGAGGACTTTGTTTTTCTTTATCTTTGCCCTTTTCATACCAAAGGTAATGGCAGGAACCGAATACTATTCATTTCCATCTCTTTCTTCTAAAATTATATGTTTTAGAAGTTGGGAGAGTTTACTTAGCATACCCCCACCCCCATAACTAGGGATGGAAGCCACGCCCTCGCACCTGCCTGGCAAGTGTTATACCACCCAGTTGTACCTCCAACTCTAAGCCTCCAAATTTGGAAATGGGGAATGAGATCACCTGGCTGACCAAGCTGCCTAGCAGAATGAGCTGCCAGGATCCCAGCCCAAAGCATTCGTTCCCCTTTCCCTTCATCACACTTTGCCAACAGTAGGAAAGGGGCCTATCTGCTTGCTGTGGTTTACAGATGCTGAGAGATGGAACCTGTATGGTTAATCCTGGGCTCTACCAGGCACCCAGATCCTTTGGGCCTGACAAATGCAGGGTTATTATCTCATTGCTTTTTCTATAGAGATGAGGTGACAGGGTTTCACATACACATTCTGAGGCAGAGATATCGAGTATCAGTAAATAAAACCAGGATTTTACCCTCACCCATTCTTAGAACATGTATATGGCAGTTTTATTCATATGGTAACAACTATTTACTGAGGCCTTTGTGTGTGTGTGTGTGTGTGTGTGTGTGTGTGTGTGTGTGTGTGTGTGTGTGTAAGATGGTAGGATAAAACCCATTCCTTCATGGTGCTTCCAGAACGGGAGGTGATAGAATTTCTGGCCACTCCTCCAGCTACATGACCGCACATGCGCTGTCCAGTAGCCAAGCAAGAAGCTTAGTCATTCCAGGGCCTTATGTCCCACATAATCTGTGTGCTGCGTGATCACGCAATCTATGTGCATGCCTGGCATAGGTACATAAACCCACATGCGCATGTGCGGTGGGAGCCTATAAAAAGCGGGTTCCATCTTATCTCTTCTCTCTCTTCCTGCACAATCATTTCCCATAGGCCTAACCTCCTCCCTCTCCCCTAATAAACTCTTGTAGTGGGTTTTCTCATACCGTGGCTTTTCTTGCAAGGTAAACAGTGCTGCTTAATGATAACATTGTGCCGCATAATAACTAATAGGAGGCCTAATTTTTAATCTTGAAAATTTGGCTGTGAGCTTTAGTCTTTAATGACCATGTGAGCTCTCCAGCCCTCTTTTAGTCTATACTGTAGAATTTAAAAGAAGACTTTCGGGGAGCTGAAGAGATGACTCAACAGTTACTAGTCCTTGCTGCACCCCAGCAGCACCCATGCACCAAGCTGGCATTCTGCCAACACCTGTAACTCCAGCTCCAAGGAATCCAGCGCTCTAGTCTGGTGTCTGTAACGCATGCGCACATGCGCGCCCATGCACACACATGAATAAGTAAAATAAATCTTAAAAAACATTTTGTATAGTATCAAATAGAAAGTGCCACAAGGAATAATGAAGCTGGGAAGGGAAGAGGGAGTGGATGAGGAAATGGTGGTTTTAAAAAGGAAGGAAAGGAGGAAGGAGGGAATGGAAGGAGGGAAAAAAGAGGGAAGGAGAGAGGGGATAAGAGAGGATGAAGGCGCTAACTCAGGGATGCGGTCACTGAGGAGGTGACACACGCATGCAGGAGAGGTGAAGGGGTTGGGGGACAGTGTTTTCGGTGGGGTGGTGCAGCCAAGGCCGAGCTGGAGGCAGAAACAGACTGTCAAGTTCAGGGAGAAGCAGAGCGGCCAGTGTGGCTGGGCCCCGAGCTGAGGAGGGACAGAGGGCAGCACACAGGTGATGTGACTTCCCAAATGTCACTCGGTTTGTCAGACCGGTTTCCCAGCAAGATCAATAGAAGGGTTAGTTTATTAGCTATAAAAACTGTGACTGTCAGCAAATGTAAACTGAAAAAAACAAGTCCTTTTTGGGCAAGTTAGCAGAATTGGGCCATATGAAAATGAGAGAGAGAGAGAGAGAGAGAGAGAGAGAGAGAGAGAGAGAGAGAGAGAGAGAGAGAGAGAGAGAGAACAGAATGCAGAAAGGAAAAAAAAAAAGACAAAGTAACAACTGGGAGTCACAATGCTGATTTTGTCCACTGAGAATTTAAATGTCACTTACCCAAAGGACAGGGTGAACCAAACAATTGTAAGCTTTATGGTGTTTTCTCTGACTGGGTAGTTGAAGCATCTCATAAAAGTCAACCAAATCTGTGAAATACAAGATGGTTAGTCGTCTTTCACAGTTACATAGCAAACCCCACTCCCCATTCCTTTCCCTCAAATTAAATTAAAAAGAGTCAAGTTTTTACAGAGCTGAATTAATTTCAGCTACAATATAAAGTCTTAACATCAATCCAGACGCAAAGGCTGGGATTTCCTTCCTTCCATTTCTTCTTGCAGTACTAGTGACTGGACCCCAGGGTCTCACGAATGCTAGACAAGTGCTCTACCATTGAGCTACATCCCCAAGCCTCCTTTTTACTTTTTTTTTTT
This sequence comes from Peromyscus leucopus, assembly GCF_004664715.2. Taxonomy (NCBI): domain Eukaryota; kingdom Metazoa; phylum Chordata; class Mammalia; order Rodentia; family Cricetidae; genus Peromyscus; species Peromyscus leucopus. The sequence goes on along the minus strand of NC_051072.1, from coordinate 52,711,252 downwards.
TTTTTTAATATTTTATATTGAGACGGGTTCTCATTAAGCTTCCCAGGCTGGCCTTGAACTTTCAACCCTCCTGCCTCAGCCTCTTGGGTACCTGGAATTACAGGCCTTAACCAACCTACTTAGCAACACTCAGTTTTCAGCTTCCTGGAGGTCAATAGATACCAAGACACTCTTTCCTCGCTCCAACTCCTGGCCTGACACTTTCCTTCCTCAGGATGGAGCATACTGGCTAGCCACTGAGCTGAAAGTGTCCAGCTGCCTGGTCCTAGTGCAAGAGGCAGGTATGCTAGACAGAGGGGACAAGTCCTCCTTGTGGGACAGGCACAGTCAGTCTCTCTTGTGACTACCCTGAAATGTCAGAAATCGACATGTAGGTTGTCGTGAAACTCATACTTACTCCATACAGTTCTGTGCGGATCCGAACAAAACACCTCCTGTACCACGTTCCTGTGTCGCTCTCAATCTCAATCAGCTCGTCTATTTGTTTGGGAGTTTTGATTTTATTTACCTGTGGAGAGCAACGGAGTTCAAAGTGCTGAGTGCTCTTCCCTGAAGTTGCTGAATTTAGGCTATTTATTTTAAATGAGCAAAACACAACTCTGAACAGAAGCAGTATTTGGTAAGAACTCTGCATACTCATGAGAACCCTGGCGGATATCTACAGATCCAAAGGACATACAGAAGAACTGAACATGACTTAGTGATGGGGAATGCCATTGAGAAATGGGGAGGGGGTGCAAGTAGGGACGGGATGACAGGAGACAAAATGCCTCCCTTTTCATCATGACCAATAAGACCAAGGTTCTGCACTTCAGGTTCTTATCTACAAAGTAATTGTAATAGCACTGTACTGACAGAGTCCTGCCAGGGTCTCAGGAGACACTGTGGATAAGGTTTGTAGCATCCTGTCTGGCACATTGCAAGTTCCCCATAAGAAACAGCTAGTAATACAATACTTGTATATGTAATATCTACAACAAAGCTGTACAAATGTGTGTACATGTGTATGAGTGTGTGTACATGTGTGTAGGAGCACTAAGAAGACAGAGACAACATTGTAAAGGTGCTCTCTGGTCCCACCCTAGGAGCCCAGGACTCACCAGCCATCCTGCCCTTCTCCTGACACCCACAGGTATCTCATCTCAGGAGTGATTTTACAAATGCTTATGTGTACACACACACTAAAATGTATACATATATAAGTACACACACCAATATATACATACATATAATATATACATATATAAATACATGCACTATATATACATACATAAATACACACTATATATAAATACACACAACATATATATACATATATAAGCACACAGCAATATATACATATATAAATACATGTACAATATATATATACATATATAAATGCACACACCAATATACATACACATATAAATACACATAATATATACATATATAAATACACACACTAAATGTATACATATATAAGTACACACACCAATATATAAATAATAATTCAAAGACAGCCTAAGCATAAGACTATCCCCTGAGTTTCCTAACAAGCAAGATTCCTCTGGAAAAGCAGTAAGTGCTCTTAGCCATGACACCATCTCTCTAACCTCTTGTGGTTCTTTATTTTAAGAACAATCCCACTTTGGGGTAGAAGGAGATATCTCAGTTAATAGAGAGCACTCCTTTTAAGCATGAGGACCTGAGTTCAAACCCCAGAACCCACATAAATGTGCTGGACATGTTGATACACACGTGTAATCTCATTGCCGGGGAAGTGGGGATCAGATTCGGGGATCTGGGGCAGGAAATCTAGCTTAACTGGTGTTCTCCAATGAATGACCATGTCAAAGGATGAGGATGGAATTCCTGAAGTGGACATTTGAGGTGTCTCTGGTCTCCACACATGTGAACATGCACCCCCTCACACATGAGAACACACTCACACATCATACATACACACAATAATAAAAAAAGGAGGGCCTGGAGAGATGCTCAGAGCTAGAAGCACCTGCTGCTGTTGTAGAGGATCAAGGTTCAGTTCCCAACACCCACATGGTGGTTCACAACCATCTGTAATTCTGGTTCTGGTGGAACCTATGTATGCCTTCTTCTGAACTCTGCAGACACTGTATATACATGGTATAAACACATGCATGCAGACAAAACACACTTAAACAAATAAGAGAAAAATGAATCTTAAAAAAGGTGGTGGTGGTCCACGCCTTTAATCCCAGCACTCGGGAGGCAGAGGCAGGCGGATCTCTGTGAGTTCGAGGCCAGCCTGGACTACAGAGTGAGTTCCAGGAAAGGCGCAAAGCTACACAGAGAAACCCTGTCTCAAAAAAAAAAAAAAAAAAAAAAAAGGTATTTGCCATTACATAAAAGTGCTATTGAGGATAACATGCAATATTGCTAAGTCCCTTATAGTCAGGTCAATTATTAATTCTCCATAAACTAGAACTGAAGTTGACTTTTCCTGAAAACATGTGATCCACTGAATTCGTCTTGCTTGTTAGGAAACGCGGGGGATAGTCTTATGCTTAGGCTGTCTTTCAATTATTATTTATATATTGGTGTGTGTACTTATATATATATATATACATTTAGTGTGTATGTGTTTATGCATGTATATATAATGTGTATTTATATACATATATATTGGTGTGTACTTATGTATGTATATATATGGTGTGTGTATTTATATGTATATATATTATGTGTTTATATCTATGTATATAGTGTGTATTTATATATGTATAAATTTGGTGTGTATTTATACATGTATATATATAGGTGTGTGTATTTATATATGTATGTATTGGTGTATGGATTTATACATGTATATATATAGGTATTGTATTTATATATGTATATATTGGTGTGTGTATTTATACATGTATATATAGGTGTGTATATTTATATATGTATATATTGTGTGTATTTATATATGTATACATTTAATGTGTGTATTTATGTATGTATATATATTGGTGTGTATACTTACATATGTATATATATGGTGTGTGTATTTATATGTGTATATATAGTGTGTACTTACAGATGTAGATATATTATGTGTGCATTTATAAATGTATCTATATAGGTATGTGTATTTATACATGTATATATATTGGTGTGTATATTTGTGTATGTAAATATATTGTGTGTATGTTTATATATGTACACATTTAGTACATATATTTATATATGTATATATATTGCGTGCATGTTCATATATGTACACATTTAGTGCATATATTTATAGATGTATATATTGTATGTATACACACACACATATATAGGTGTGTGTACTTATATATGTATACATTTTAGTGTGTGTGTACACATGAGCATTTGTAAAATCACTCCTGAGATGAAAAACCTGTGGGTGTCAGGAGAAGGGCAGGATGGTATGCTGTGGTGGTGGCACACACCTTTAATCCCAGCACTTGGGAGGCAGAGCCAGGCAGATCTCTGTGAGTTCGAGGCCAGCCTGGGATACCAAGTGAGTCCCAGGAAAGGCGCAAAGCTACATACACAGAGAAACCCTGTCTCGAAAAACCAAAAAAAAAAAAAAAAAAAAAAAAAAAAAAAAAAAAAAAAAAAAAAAAAAAAACCTGATTGGCAGGACAAGGAGAGGAGAATTCTGGGAAGTGAAAGGCTGAGTGAAGGAGTCACTGCCAGCTGCCGCCATGACAAGCAGCATGTGAAGATGCCGATAAGCCACGAGCCACGTAGCAAAGTATAGATTTATGGAAATGGATTAATTTAAGTTATAAGAACAGTTAGCAAGAAGCCTGTCACGGTCATACAGTTTGTAAACAATGTAAGTCTCTGTGAGTCCTGGGCTCCTAGGGTGTGATCAGAGAGCACCTTTACAATATTGTCTTTGTCTTCTTACTGCTCCTGCACACATGTACACACACTCATACACATGTACACACATTTGTACAGCTTTCTTGTATATATTACATACACAAGTATTGTATTACTGGCTGTTTCTTATGGGAAACTTGCAATGTGCCAGACAGGATGCTACAAACCTTATCCACAGTGTCTCCTGAGACCCTCACAAGACTCTGTCAGCACAGTGCTATTATAATTACTTTGTAGATAAGAACCTGAGGTGCAGAACCTTGGTCTCATTGCTCAGGCTATGAAGCAGGTGAGTGGCAGAGCTGGATTTTTAAACTCAGATACATCTGCTTTACCTGGAAGACCCCAGGGTAGTCTGAATTTCCTGGTTAAGCAGCATGTACAAGCGAGTTTCAGATGAGGCAGGAGCAGCGACCTGACAGAGCAGAGATGGTGACCTAGCAGAGAGGCCAGTTGTCGGTGATAGCAAGAGGAAGAGAATCTAATGGCGATCCCTGCAACCAATGCCTCTGGTACTGAGCTAGGGGGTCAGAATAAATCTGAGCCTAAATTGTAATCTTTATGCTTACACTCTGTCTCTCAGGTTAATATTATTACTTAACTAACCACAGTGGCTTGGAGTTTTAGATAGGTGTGGGTAGGATGGTCCTTCTGCCTATTTGTGTAAATAAAGTTTTATTGGAACACAGCCAAGGCCCATGGCTTAGACATTCTCTATGGCTGCTTGGGTTTGTACTGCAAAGACAGAGCTAAGTAATTGTGACAGAGACTCCACAACAGGCGAGGTCTTAAAGGTTCAGCCCCTTACAGACAACTCGAGGAGTCTCTGAGGAGCAGACTCACCGTGAAGACCTTCTCTGGCTGGCCCCGAGCTCTCATGTTGGTGTCGTGAATTAGCTTCAGAATCATCCAGGCTTCATCATGTTTTCCCACCTAAGAAACACACAGGCAGTCAGAGCTAGCAGCCAGACAGGACTACCCTTTGCCTTTCAGTAACCAACCACTGGGAGTTTTCAGAGCACATGGAAGGTAGTCGTGCAAATGCGTTTAGCTCTTCTCCGCGGAAGCACAGGTATATATACCACTATAAAGCAGCACTTCAAAGAATGAGCCTTCAACTAGAAATATTACCTATGCACAATAATGCTTCATTCATTAAGCAATGAGCAATAGCCCCCTACTCGAGCGAAAGCTATTTGCTTAGGGAAGAGCACGTGTGGTTTTGGCTGTAAGACAGCTTTATACATCCTCTCTGCTTAAAGCGTGTCTCTGTGAAATCAAACCCTACAAAATGCTCTTGGTAGGATTGGAGAAGGGAGCTCTTAAGAGGCAGACGTGTTTCCTGGAAACAGCAAAGAAGCCTTTCCGGTACGTGTGGACTACTTGCACTTCTGTAACAACAGGCCTTACCTCCAGCAGGAACCGAGGGCTTTCTGGCATGAAGGTCAGGGCAACCACAGACGAGACGCACGGGAGCGCACAGACGATGACGAAGACGCGCCAGCTGTGGAACTGGTAGGCTGAGCCCATGCTGAAGCTCCACCCTGGAAAAGGACAGAAGAGTCAGGGAGAGCTCCCGTACACTGCAGCTGGGCCAGTCACCGTGTGGGGTCCCTCAGGGGTTCGGTAGTCAAGCCTTACTGTCCACAGAGGGGTGAGCTGATCTGAGAATCAGTTACAGCGGCCGGCTCCATTTGGGACCCCCCTACAGGCAGGGATGAGGACAAAGTTGCCGGAAATCAAAAGGATCAGGATCTAAGCTGGGGGTACATGTGGGATTCCCTAAAACCAAACTCTAAAAGCCGATGTGGAAGAATGTGCTTTTCAATAGGCCACCGCCATGCTGGGTGTCTTCTCTTTACTCTCCCAGACCTTGTTCCATTTTTTTTTCCCATCTGTCTGTCAGGAAATGGCCCCCTCTGGACTTCATTATCCAGTTCCCAACCAGATTTGGGAGTGGACTTCACATAGGCTTCTCTATGTAGCCCAGGCTGGCCTTGAACTCATAATCTTTCTGCCTCTGCCTCCTGACTGGTGTGACTATATGCATCTGTCACCACACCTAATTCCCAGCTAGGTTCACATAGGACATAGTTTCCTTGCCGTCCTTCTCCCTTCCCTGGCCAGGCAGAGTCGTGGCCTGCTTTGGTCTTCCCGCCCTTCACAGCCAGGCCTCCCACTGTGGGCCTTTGAGGCTTGGGGACACCAAGGTGCTCTGGCATGTCCTACTAATTTCTCTTTACAGTCCCTACAGCTCTGGAAACAGTCCTTTCATTACAACACCTTTAAAGGCCATTTCGGGGGGAAGGCTGGCTTTATGGTGCCCTTAACAGAAACAAGGACTTGGATCTCTGCTCATAAACATCATAGGGAATAGCAAGGTGAATCCCAACTTCTAAGCAGACATTTCTAAAAATGGGAGTTTTATTAATGTGACAAGAATAGTCACAATGGGATAGATAGGATAAATAGAAATCCCTTCAGGAACTGGTATTTGCATGAATATATACCGAAAGCAGAACTCAAACAGGGGTCCAAATAAGAAGGAATGAGGCGCATCACATCTAGTTGAAGCCAGGGAGGGATTTACAGAGAGGCAGACGAACTGTGTGAAGGGGAACATTAGTATTCAGTCAAGCTTGAGGAACATAAGGTGAGGTACAAAGGTGAGGTAGTCTATGTCTCCCTCCCAAGAGAGATGCATGGTTGTCTTTTGTGGGAATCCTGGGAGACACCGGAAGTGACATAATCCCAAAAGCTACAAGCTGAAGTCACAAAATCCTCACTGCCAGGATTCAAGATGCAGTTGCACACCAGCACCCAGACTTATGCCCATGACAACTCGTCACTCTGCTGTTGACAAGTGGCGTCAACACCAGTGGCATGCAATATTAATCTTGCATTAGTTTTGTTCCAAGATTGTAATAGGGGGAGAATATGTGAGTTGCTAGGTTAATTATGTGATTAGCTTTCAGGAAGCATGATTACTTTCCATGTCTCCTATAGCCTGGATTCAAAAGTCTCACATATCCAAAATGCAGAAGAACTCCGTGGTAGAACAAAGGGGCCATAATGTGCACATTTCATGTGATCTCAGAGCTTCATATAAAGACTCTCTTTAAAGAACGCGAAACCTTATTATTCTCAACACTGGGAAAAACCTCTTCAGTGACCGAGTTAAATTTCAGGCATAACACTTTCCACAGAATAGAGGGAGGAAGAACAAAGAGAAGAGATGGAGGGCCCTGGTGTCACAGTTCAAAATGAGAGTTCACAAGGTGCCTCTTTCAATGGGAAATAGGCCAAAGTGATTTAACCATGTCACTACAATGGGTGGAGCAGAGCGCTTCTGTGATAGCCAGAAATGCGATTCCACCCCCATCAGAGGTTCTCACACCGACCCCTAGATCCCAAGAATGCAGGTGTTACCAGCAAAGGGAGTCATGAGTGTTATTAAGTCAAGGATTCTGGGAGAAAGAGGTTGTCCAGTATCACAGAGTGGGGCCAAATGTAAATGTAAGCACACAGACAGGCAGGGAGACAGTGTTCACGTCTGCTTTCTATACTGTGATAAACGTCATGACCAACAGCAACTTGGGAAAGAAAGGGATTGCTTCATCTTAGAGCTTACAGTCCATCAGGAAGGAAAGTCAGGGCAGGAACCTAGAGGCAGGAACTGAATGAAGCAGAGGCCATGGAGGAACACTGCTGACTGGCTTGCTCTCCGTGGCTTGCTTAGCCTGCCTTCTTATACAAGCCAGGACGACCTGCCCAGGAGTGGCACTGCCCATAATCAATCATTAATAAAGGAATTGCCCTACGGTCTCCCCTGCACTCCAATCTGAGGAAGGCATTTTCTTAGTTGAGGCTTTCTCTTCTTGGATGACTCTAATGTGTGTCAAGTTGAAAAAAAACAATTAACCAGTACGCAGAGTGAGACAAGAGAGGATAAGATATGGGGGAAGCAGAGACCAGAGGGGAAGAGAGATTTGAAGGTGCTGCATTGCTGGCTTTGAATATGTAGGAAGGGACCACTTATTGGAGACCAGTAGGTGTTGGGGATCACAAGGACTACAATTGTCTCCCAGACTTACCACAAGGAGGCTGCAGAGGTCTCATTAGCATATTCAAAGGTCTGACTGCCAGAAATGAAAGAAAATAGATTGATGTTGTCCATGGCCAATATGTTTGTCATAGTGGCAAGGGGCACCTGGCCTACTACGTTAAGTTGGAAAACCGTAGGTCTGCTCTACTAAGCTCCCATGAGTCATTGTCTTAGTCATTTGTCTCATAGCTGTGAGAAAACACCTGATAGATCAGTTTCAGGGAAGAAGGGATTATTTGGGCTTGTGGTTGGAGCAAGTGTAGTCCGTTCAAGTAGGGAAGGTGTGGCTGGGGGAACATCTTGGGCTGTGGCCCCACACGACCACTGGTTCCAATGTTGCTGCAGTCTGGAAGTAGATAGGGAACTTAGGTGGGAACCAGTCCAGACTATAACCCGTGAGGCCTGGCATCAGCAAGACACAACCCTATCTCTTAAAGGTCGCGTAATCTCCCCAGCAGCACCCCCGGGTCGGGACCAAGTATTCAGATGCATGAGCCTATGGAGACAGTTTCATATCTAAATCATAACAGCTGCCACACCTGTTATGAGTTATATTTTAAAATATGAGTCAGGGCACTTTGCTGTATTTCGTGGAAGTCTCCCACAGCTTGATGTACATGTGGCATGCAATGCCCATGCCACCATGGCTCTGTGTCCTGGGTGAACTGATCCCTACTCCTAGCCACGCCCACCTTCTTCAGATGTTTCACTTGCTCACTTAGTCCAGCCCCATGGACTTGTCTCCAGAATCCCACCACGTACTTGAAAGATGCTTCTATGTGTGAGGTGAGTTGTTTTATTTTTTGTCTCCTTAGTAATCTCATTCTCACTGGAGACTCCTACATGCATTTGATATTTTTCCTCTCTGGAAGGCTCTGCCTGGATGTTCTGCATGGACTGCCTCCTCCATCCCTTCTAGAGCTCAGGTCAGGATCAGCTCCTCAGAGGAACCAAAACACTAAACTTACTCTCTATTGTAAAGGCTGCTTTATTGTCTGGATGGGCACTGGCTGTTACCACCAGCCACATCTCTGCATCCATGTCCAGGTTTATTATCTAGCCCTTTTCCTACCAAGAAAATAGGAACCTGCTTTTCTGACTCACCAATGTCTCCCCAGTTCCTCTAGTGCCAGGGGTGCTCTCTTAGTGTGTGTGTGTGTGTGTGTGTGTGTGTGTGTGTGTGTGTGTGTGTGTGTGTGTGTACATGCAAAATCATTGCAGGTTACCAAGACCATAAGTACTCAGGCTCCCTCTCTATTTCTTTCTGGGTCTCTCTCATTCCTTCTTCCCATGCTTCCTCCCCGTTTCTCTTTTTTCCCTCCAAATTCACACTAAACAGCAAGACAATTTTGATGTATTTTGTCAATGTGGATAGAGCAAAAGGTACTTATATATGTCTATGAACTTGACAAGCACGTAAACACTCCCTCATGTGGCCTATCCTTTGGGAGTCAGCTCTTCCTCCATCTTGGATCCTGGTGACCACTGATCTCTCTCTCTTCTGTCCTGATGGTTTTGTCCCTTCAGAATGCTGTGCTGATGGAGGCAGACTACAGGGTAGCTGTCTGTTTTTTGAGGCAGGGTCTTGCTGTGCAGCCCAGGCTGGCCTTGAATTCATACCGCAGCCTCCCACATGCTGTGATTACAGGCACACATCACCATGCTTGGCTCGTATGTAACTTTGTGAATGTGGTTTTTATACTTAGCACGATTCACTGGAGATTCATACAAATTGTCACATATGTTAGTGGGTTATAGACTGTTGGATTGTTCCCAATTTAGGGTATTTATTAATAAGGCTGCTATAAACATTTTTTTTGTGTGCATTAAAGTTTTGTTTTTGAGTATATAAGGTTAGACGCTTGAACCATATGTTAAGTTTCTGTTTGGATTTATTTGTAGCTTTTTATTAGATTTCTTACGTGTCTGTTTCTTTATTGTGTGTGTGTCCGTGAGCACTCACTTGGACTCTCCCTCTACCTTGTGGGCTCTGGGAATTGAGCTCAGGCCCTCAGGCTCAGTGACAAGCATCTTTATCGACTGAGTCACCTCATTACCCCAAATATCTGGTTAATTTTACAGGAAGACACCGACTTGCTCTCTGCAGCAGCTCCATTGTCTGCATTACCATGCATAGAGTGCTGCAGCTCTGGTTGATGCATGGCCTTCCCACCATGGTTTGCCTGTTAAAAGTGCATTCATTTTTCCTGATAGATACCTAATGAAGTGTTGTCATAATTTTAATTTATTTTTTTCCTAAAATCTACTCATCTCTTCATTTCCTTTACGTACTTATACACGGTGCCTATGTGTGCCAGTCACCACACATGGCATGGGGGGCCAGTCACCACATGTGGTATAGAGGTTATGAGCCTGAGTTCTTGCTCCAAGGGAGGTAGAGTCCAGAGGAAGAGGCAGATTTGTTAGGAAACATGACTACGACATATGACTCATGCTGGACGAGGTTAGGAAGAAAGTCTAGAGTGCAGACTGGATGGAGAGCCATCTCTTCTCATGAGGAACCTTTTCTCGAGAGCGCTGGCCAAATTCCTTTCCTCATGGACAAAGCAAATTTAGGAGCTTCTAACGTCAAAGGTAGAGAGAGTTAAAGCCTGTGCTTATGAAGTAGGCAAGGTCACCCAAGACTGATTGCCCTTTACCGATTATCTTATAACAGACTGACTTGCAGAGGGGGCGTGTCCTGGAACAGTGGGAGGAGTCCCGGCAAGGGAAATGGACACCCCTCCTCCCACGACATGCCTTCTAGAGTCAGAGATTCACAGAAATACCCTGGGGCCTGAGAGGAAGACAGGCACCACAGGGGACTTGAGAGATGACCAGGGGGATGCCTTGCAAACTGGAGCACCATTCTGTGCATCAAAGACGAACAGAGAAGGATGGATTGGGTCCCTGAGCACCATCACCACTCAGCCTTGAGTCCTCAGCTCTCCTGAGAGCCTTTTCAAGGAAGCTTAAATCTGAATTCTGGCTCTATGCAGACCCTATACAATGACCTTGAAGGAGGGAGAAGAGGACACTGGAGTTGTGTGTTCAAACATGTCTGCACTTAGTAAAATTGATTCTTCCAAATGAATCCTTACCGTTGGCACCGTGCCCTTTATTTTTGTGTGTGCCTTAAAAAATGATTAGTGCGAAGTTGATGTTTCTAATTGTCCTTTGGATTTTGCTAAAATACTCATTAAAATGTCACACTGTGGGATTTATCTACAGATAATGTTAATTCTATGCAAGGGAGGACCTCAATTAAGGCATCACAGAAGGCTGTTATAGCCTGGCTTTAATCAGTGTGGCACTAATCAAATTGGGGTGCATCTTGCATAATAATCCGGGCACTTGCCAGCTTCACCCAGCTGCCAATGTGGGACCCTGTAACTGCCTACTCAGGTGCTTGTCGTTCAAGGAATATAGGCAAAGTATGTGACACACACACACATGGGACCCTGGCTCCTACATTCTCTTCTAGGCTTTATCCTGGGAATCCTGGTATCTTGGTACCCACTTCGCTGACCTGCTTTCTGGTCACTAGTTATGCGATATTATCAACAAAACTGTCTTTGTCAAGAAGGGAGATTCCAGGCTCAAGACTCAGATCCAATGTACTAAGGAAAACCTTCAATATGTACAGGATGTTGAGTCTGAATAGCTAAGAAGTAAATCATCTGCATATTTTCATTTTGGTATTCTCTCAAGGCACAGGCCAGCTAAAATTCTCTATTAAAGCGGCTCCAAGTTCATTTTCCCCAGTGAGAAAAATGTGTGTGTGTGTGTGTGTGTGTGTGTGTGTGTGTGTGTGTAACAACAGTCAAGTGTGTTTCTGATATTATTGCTACAGAAATAAAAGTTCATACCCTTAACATGTCACTGGCTTAAAATAGAAAAAACTATATAATCAGCGTGAAATACGAGTGTCTGGCTAGCAACTCGGGTTGTCAAGGCAGCCAGTACCATCCGGGATGCTAAGGGTCAATCACTTGCAGCTGGACTGTCCTGCAAAGATATCCATCTCTCATTTGTAGCAAAATATAAATAAAGATGGATAGATAAGTAAGTAATGATGCTAGCAGGCAAACAGGGAGATAAACTATGATGCAGCCATCTGATAAAAATCATGTGAGTATTGGACAAGAACAAGGCAGATCTTTCTGTGATACATGGAAAATGTCCAGGTGGAAAGAGAGAAACTTCCCCCCAACAGTGTGAATAGCAATGATTTCATTTTTATATGCACATAAAACCTATCATCTGATCTAGAAAAGCCGTGGGCTGGAAATGTACTCAGCTGTTCTGGGTAGTTACTCAAAGCAGGAGGTTGCTCGTGGGCACTTTCTCTTCTGACATTATTTCTTTAATTTGTAAACTTTACATAACCTACGTCACTTCTCCCTTAAATAGGAAAAACAAACTGCAGCTGTAAGCCTTTGACATTTGAGGGGCTCACTCAGGCGCTGGGAGGGGAGGAAAGGAAGTACAGCCGCGCCATATTAAACATGGGCATTTTCTCAAGAAATGGGATGGATTCTGACTGTGCTCAATGTTAACACTGAGAATACAGTGTGCACCTAAGGAGAAAGCAGGAGGAAGCACCAGAGACAACCCTGTGTCTGTGCATGAAAGAGAACTGTTTTCACTGACCTTTCATTCTTGGGGAGTTGAGGGTAGGGGACACAGGAGAGGAGAAGTGAGGGGTGATTTAACCAAAGCTAAGGATGTGTGAAAAACCTGTATGGAAATGCACTTTGTAAGGTATTTAAAAAATACAATAAATAAATTGAAAAAAGGAGTTTGAACATAGGTACCCTGCGTGGATGGATGCACAGAAGACATGAGTTATTATTGTTTTTTTGAGACAGGGTCTTATTACGTATCTCTGTCTGGCCTTGAACTCACAAAGATCCACCCACTTCAGCCTCACTCATACTGGGCTGAAAGGCATGTGGCACCACACCTGACCCAAATTAAATAAAATCTCATATGAGGCATGGGACAATTTCCTTGGAGCTACTGGTCAGGGAGGCCTCAGAAATCCCCAACACAGCAGACTTCGGTTTTAGGACATAAAGAGATCAACCTGTGGGGGAGGAGGGCTGGAGAAATGAGGTAACAGGAGCACCAGGTACTGCTACACAGGACGAGGGTTCAATTCCCAGCCCCCAAATGGAGGCTAACAATCATCTGTAACTCCAGTCCCGGACACTCTGACGCCCTCTTCTGGCCTCCTCAGGCACTGCAATTATGTGGTGCACAGGTTATACATGCAAGAGAAAATATACATACATATTGTGGTGATATTTTATTTGTGCAACCCGATGAAATTTACCTGAGGATCAGAGGAAAAAGCCAGCTACTATAGTTAACATAGAGGTCTGGCAATGGTAGCATGTACTTTTAATCCTATCATTTGGGAGTCAGGGATCTGTCTGGATCTTGGTGAGTTCAAGGCCACACTGGGAACAGAGAGCCAAGTGTGGTGGCACATGCCTTAAATTCCAGCACTAGTTAATCATGGAAGTCTGGAGGTCTGTACAGACAGACAGGAAGTGACAGAGCTGGGCAGAAAGAGGAAGTGATGTAGCTGGACAGAGAGCAAACGAGATAGCTGAACAGAAAGGCATATAGGCGTGGGATACAGGAAGTAGCTCTCTTGGGAAGCTGCAGAGCTGATGAGGTGAGGTTGGCTTGTGGCTTTTCCTATTCCTCTGATCTCTCAGGTTTTCACCTCAATTATCTGGCTCCGGGTTTTTTATTTAATAAGACCTTTCAGCAATTCGTCTACAACACATTAAACATGTTTAAATAAAATGAAAAAAATGTATAAGAGAAGTCAAAGCCAGAAGTGAGTGACCTGAGACTTTCCTCCCTGCTGGATAGCTTTTGTCGAGCTGGGTCTATGCAGTGCTATGGAGGCTTGTCCGATCTCTGTGAGCAATCTATGTGGAAAGTGACTTTTCCTATGGATTAATGAATTGATTTTCTCATGGACATAGTTAATACTTCCTCAAACACATATTAGTCTTCCTTTTAGAAGAATTCACAAGTTAGCAAGCCAATATTGAACACTCAGGGGCGTGCCTCCCAACACATCTATAATACATGCTTTTTTCAGATTGTCTGAAGTAAAACTTTAGTAGCCTAAATCAATTAAATGGCTGGCAGAGACAGATTTATTTTGCCCATCTTCAATTTATGACCTTGCAATAGACGTTCAAGCGCTCTTCCTACACTTTCCACCTTCTTCTTTTTGTCTCAGTGTGTCGGCATCCACCCAGAGTAGAATTTCACCTCTGCTCTCTGGAAAGGTTGACTCTGTGAGCCATTCATTAATCTTGGTCCTCAAATACGTTCCTGGCTGCGACCGACTGTGGAAAGGATTGGTCCTGGTGCATGCTGAAGAATGGTTTTCTAGGGCTATGGCGCCAGAAAAAAATCAACCCCAGAGTGACTTAGTCTGGGATTAATGCAGCCATTCTTTATTCAGAATCACTGGCTGCTGGTTATGAGGAATGATCTAATAACTCAGGGAGCCTACAGTGACAAAGCACCCCAGCGGCACAGACTGATGCCCTGGCAGGGGTGACTGGAGCTAGTGTTGGCTGGAATGCTAATTCCCAGTACATGTATGCCCCTTTCTTTTTCAGGCCAGGCCACCAGGCGGATCATGGTGTTGGGAAAAGACCAGAAACCTGAGCGAAGACATGGGTGGAGCAGCCTTAGGCTCTTAGAGTATTAATAGTACACCCAGCATGTGCTAAATACCCTTATGTCATTTTGTTTCATATTCTAATAACCCTTAAAGGATGGGCAGATAGAATTCAGGACATTGTTTAAAAAAAAAAAAAAAAAAAAAAAAACAACTAAAGTGGCCGGGCGGTGGTGGCGCACACCTTTAATCCCAGCACTCGGGAGGCAGAGGCAGACAGAGCTCTGTGAGTTCAAGGCCAGCCTGATCGACAGAGTGAGGTCCAGGACAGCCAGGACTGTTACACAGAGAAACCCTGTCTTGAAAAAAACAAAATATATGAAAGCTCCCTCCCCTTCCCTTTTCTGTATGTCTGTGCACCTGAGTGCAAGTACCCACAGAGGCATCAGATCCTCCGGAGCTTCCTGACATGGGTGCTTGAAACCAAACTCAGTCCCCCTGCAAGAGCAAGAACAGTATGTGCTTCTAGCTTCAGAGACAGCTCTCCAGCCCCTATTTTTTTTTTAAGTAAAGAAAGGAGGCATGAGTATTAGTCATGTAATAGTTGGGATATGCTTATACTAAAGAAAGTCACTTATCTGAAATTCAAATTTAACCAAGCATCCCACATTTGCTCAATCTGCTGACTATACCCCAAGAGACATCTGGCGATGTCTGGAGACATTTTTTGATAGCCACTGCTTTGGGAAGAAGGGTGACTTTTGGCATCTAGTGGGTAGGGCCAGGGATGCTACGATAAGAGTCAATGTATGATATATCTACCATCATCCCCGCAGCAGAAACGTCAGCCCAAGACATCAAAAGTTGCAGGCTGAGAAAACTCACTGTAAACAATCCCAGGCCTACCCACTACACAGGTGGGGTACTCCATGCCAAGTTAGCAGAGATAAAGTCTTGAGGAGGCTTTGCTTTCAGAGGAAAAGGGGAAAGACTCTTAGGAGACGCTGTATCTCATTCCTATAAGAACATGTTTGTATGTCAGGCGTTGGGCTTGTTACGTGTTCCTTTGATTCCTTCTCCTCATGCTATAAACTTCATCTGCAAGGGTTGCCATACAGGGCACACTATACACAACAACACAAATACATATAATACATATACAATATATAATCACATACATTGCACATAGTATACACCATATACTCTGCATATATGTACACACATTATAAAAACAGGGCACATTTGCATACCAACATTCATACCACACTCATGTTAAATGTACACTTCACATACTCCATACTTGACACCTAACACACACCCCAAATGTGTATTATCCATATTCAACACACAAATACATGCACATGCCACACATACCACATGTACACTGAAAACAATATATTTGACATACAATGCATGCACACACCAGGTACCAATGCACAATATATCACACATTGTACACGCACACACACCACAGATGAGCACATGAGCCACAGAGAATATTTCACTCCAGCAGCAGCTGTGAGTGTGAAGATTAATTAACAAGATCATGTATTATTTGACAAGATTAACCAATAAACAAGAACAGTAAGGAATTTCTTTGCTTAATCTTATGGCTCTTGAAGTTTAGGGCACATAAGAACTTTCGCAGGTTTCTGAGTATTTCAAATGCCTACTTTGACAACTCGCCTAATTAAACAAATAGGAGGCATGCATGCTTTGATAGAGACATAGATGGAATAAAACTGGAAAAGAAAAGAAAGAAAGGAAGGAATGAATGAATGAATAAATAAATAAATAAATAAATAAATGCCGGGCGTTGGTGGCGCACGCCTTTAATCCCAGCACTCGGGAGGCAGAGGCAGGTGGATCTCTGTGAGTTCGAGGCCAGCCTGGTCTACAGAGCGCGATCCAGAAAAGGCACAAAGCTACACAGAGAAACCCTATCTCAAAAAACCAAAAAAAAGAAAGAAAAGGAAAGGTTTTGGGTGCCGTTCTGTGGCTGGAGTAGGTAAAAGTTCAAATGTAATTTTCCAGAGCAGTTAATGGGAGCCCGTTCTAGGGTTCCTTGTGGCTTTACCCAGCAGGTCTGAATAGAGGATGATCAGGACCACGGGCCTGAGTGCAGGTGTCTGAGATGGTCTGCACTTGGCTGTGCTGGGGGAGGAGGTCTCTTGTTCCACCCCTTGGCATCTCTATAAAAACCCTGGGGCAGAGACAGTCGGGGCCCGTTGGAATAGGTTCCAGGCCCTCTCGAGGCTATCCTTTATTTTCTATCTGTTTATCTCCGCAACATTCTCCGCAATAAATCCCTCTATCTAATATTTCCTGCTGTTCACACTCAAGAAAACTCTGGGGAACTGTGGGGGTGGTGGGTAAACGCCCCACAGTTAAGTCCCACAGTGAGGTAGCAATGTTCGCTGTTTCTAGGAAGGTCTAATAAACTAAACACTTTGACACTGGGGGGGAGGGGGTGCAGATCTGGGAACCTTTGGGAATGGGTAGGACTCATGCTGGGCAAGCTAGGCATGGTGGCTGAGGTCAGCTTGGGTGTCACAGTGAATTCCTGAGCAGTTTGGGTTAGGTAGTGAGACCGTGTCCCAAATGGGGGCACAGGAAAATAGAAAAAGAAAAAGAAAAAAGAACTAACCAAATCAAAGGATTCATGCTGGGAAGTGAATTTTCTGGATGCTGTTTTCCCCTCCCTAAGAGCTCAAGTCTACACAGAAGCAAATCCAAATGTGTTTTAAAAAATATCCAGGAGCCCTCAATGGCCAGAATATTCAGAAGTAACAAACAGAGAAAGCTCCTCACAAAGTTAAGTCTAAGACAAGAACCACAAGGCTACAAGGTATCTGCGTCCATGTAGGGCGTTTTAAGGAATAGTGGTGATGAGCTCTAACCGACGCTGGAGGGCACCCTGGACTCACAAGACACGTCTCCCCCCCCCCCCCCCCAACCAGTCTAGGCTCCTCCTGATAGCTTTTCCGTGTAAGCCTGAGGGGTCCTTCAAAGTAGGTCAGGCTTTGTGGACCTAAGTGTGAACAATTGAAGGTAGAGAAAGCTGCTGTGGACCCCCGACCTTTGGTTCTCCATCATTTTCCCAGTCTGTGTGCTAAGTCAGTTGCTGTTTTCTTACATTCCTTCTCTTGGGGACCCCACATCCTGCCTTTCAGCTCTGAGGCCTGGGGTCCACCTTGCTTCTAAGATTCTAAAGGTTGTCAGGAGCAATGGATGCAGATACAAAGTTTTTCAAGCACCATATCATAAAACAACCATAACACATCTGTGTTCCTCTCCCTTATCTGGTTTCAGATAAAAATTTAAATATATATATATATATATATATATATATAATCTATCTATCTATCTATTTATCTATATATCTGGAACTCAATTTGAATGTGATAGGAGGACTATAAAATTTTTCCGGTACTAGGGTTGATGTAAAGGGGATACCCATCTACCTGCTAGGGTAGAGGGGGAGGATTCCAAACCATGAGAAATAAGTGACATGAAAGGATGGTCTCAGCACTATCAGTCTTGCTTGCAAGTGACTGGAAAGATTCTAACCACAGTCCAGAGAATACTTCAGGATTCCCTATCTGGGAAAATTGCCTAAACATGAGAGAATAAGCCAGCATCACATCTCAGGGAAAGCATTTCGGTTTTGCTAATCCCTGGCTGAAAGAAACTTTAATATACCTGGAATTTTATATTTATTATTTATTATTTTTTTTAGACAGAGTTTCACTATGTAGCTCTGGCTGTCCTGGAAATCACTATGTAGACCAGGCTGGCCTTGAACTCACAGAGATCCACCTGCCTCTGCCTCCCAAGTGCTGGGAGGCTAAAAAAATTCATGTTTTAACAATTTTATCACACAACCTTCTGTATTTCTCTGTAACTGACACATTTATCTAAATTTGAGATGTAGAACTGTATCTTATGACCACAGGCTTTCTAATTATAAGTTATATCAATATATATATTATTATAATTACGATTCCCCAATTAATCAATATATAAAATACATTATATAATTTGTGATAATTTTTTGAAATTAAGTTATATGGAAGTATATCTTTTTATACCATGAGATGGAGGGTTTTTTTTTTTTGCAATTGGTCTATGTATCGAGGGGTAAATATTAATTACTGTTAGAATGAGCGCTTATCTTAAACTCTTACTGAAATAAGTAAGCCCAGTGGAAGGGTCTCGACTCACAGCTACTTTATTTGTTCTGTTATGAAGGTCTTTAGTGACATGGTGACTTCACCATGGCTCTCTTTCTTAAAAGCAAAATGTAGACACTGCCTGGTGAAAAGAATTTATTTACTGCTACGTGTTCTAACCTTACACATATCCCCCCGCCACCCTGTTCAGAGCCCAGAGAGTATCAGCCCAGTGATGTGCATCTGTGCTTCAGGTAGAGCCACTTAAGGAAAATGCATACAGCAGCAGAGCTTCAGAACATATGCTTTTCTTTCCTTCTGGTTCTTATTTTTTGTTTGTTTGTTTGTTTGCTTGAGATAATCTGAGTTTGTAGCTCAAGCTTGATTTCAACACACAGTCCCCCTCCCTTGAGTGCCAGTATTAAAAACCTTTTTTTTTTTGAGATGGGGATCTTATTGTATAGCTTATGCTGGCCAAGAATTCTATATGTAGTCCGAGTTGTCCTCAAAGTCACAATCCTCCTGCCTCAGCTTCCCATGCACTGAGCTAAACTTGACTTTTGGTTATTGTATATTTCTTGGCCAGTGAGTCTGAACACTATTTTAATAGTCCTAATTCTGGTACCTCATGCCTTTAAGCAAGATGCTCATCTTCTGAAGCTGTTTTCTCATCTGTAGCGTGGAAGTGGTAATAATGACCTTGTTGTCTGGAGGCCTCAATAAGGAAACAGGAGTAAAAATGGTTAGAAGCTGCACGTGGTGGTTCATGTCTGTAATCCCAGCACTTGGGATGGTGAGGCAGGGGAATTATGAGTTTGAGGCCAGTCTGGGCTACTTAGTGACATCCTATCTTTAAAACAAAATGCTTTGGGGGCTGGAGAGATGATCCAGTGGTTAAGAGCACCAGTTGCTCTTCCAGAGAAGCTGTTTGCTTCCCAGCTCCCATGTGGTGACTCAGAACCTCCGAAACTCCAGGTTCAGGCGATCTGCCTACTTTTGCCTTTTTTGCTTCCTGGGGCAATGAATACACATAGTTCATAGACATCCATGCAGGCAAAACACTTATGCACAGAAAATAACATAAATAAACATTACAGACTTGAAGGCCAAGAGTCAGGTACATAAGTGATGGCTGTCACTGGGACAGAAAAATCCTTGCTAATAAGATCAAGAGATCTGAATGTCCAATGGTAAAATACTGAATAGCTGTGTGTCAGGCTCTAATACCAGCAGCAAAAAACATTGGCTGGGAACATCTCTGGCGCTACTCAGACCAGTTCAATAAGAAATTAAATTCTGGAGAAAAAAAAATCTTTGCCGGTTATTAACCTGACAGAGGATCAGTGTATAGGATATACAAAGAACTAAAAAAAATACACTGGACTCAATGGGTTATTAAAAAATAAATAAATAAAAGGGGACTAGAGAGATGGCTCAGTGGTTAAGAGCACTTGTTGGTGTTACAGAGGACCTAGGTTCAATTCCCAGCACCCACATGATGGCTCCCAACCACCTAACCTTCCAGTCCCAGGGGATCTGACACCCTCCTCTGACTTCCGAGGGAACCAGACATGCATACAGTGAACACAACACACACGCAGACAGAACACGAATACACATAAAATAAAACAAATGTATCTTAAAAATGAAGAGGACATGAAGTCGGGGAGGGGCAGGGATATGGGAGTGCAGTGGGGGGAGTTAGGGTGAGGAATTACATTGCGGGTGAACAGGTCTCAGCGTGCTGCCAGATGCCCCTCTCAGTTCTCAAGTGATTACATCTGCTAGCAGGAACTGAAGTGGATCAGATGGGGGAGGCTTCAGGGACGAAGGCACAAGGCCTATGAAGGAGCTGCCAGAGGGTAACTTACAAGCTAACGGCTGCCCTTCTGTGGGCAAGAGCAAGAAGTCCTCTGTGTCTCCTCTTTTACAAAAAGCAAACAATAAGAAAAAGGAAAACCCACCCACTGAGATGCCGAAGGAGCTGAAGGTGTGCCAGCTTGGCGACAACGGTCCAGGTTCTACCCTTGATCATCCTGTTTTCTGTTTATAGCCAATCACATCTCTCCCTCCTTTTTTCCAGGCTCCTTACACTGGCCCAGGAGTCAACGCTAAGGATATTGATTAAATATAGAGGGGTGGGGCAGACGCCACTTCATGTGGCTCGCACAGGAACGATGTCTGTAGTTGTTTTTCCAAGTTCTCATTCAGTGCCTTTTTCTTCCAGGACCACCTGTTCTAGAAACTGGGAGGGAGGAGGTGGTTCAGAAACACTGCATTCTCAGGGGGTTTGGTCGCTGTTTCCACAGCACGTGGAAGTTAGTAAACGTGAAATGATGGCAGCCGCAACAATAAGTCACAGTCTCCTCAAAGGGAAGAAGCATGCTTTCAGTCATTACACTCTTGGTATAAGCACAGGTAAGAAACGAAAATCACGTACATAATACACGGTAGGTCTTTTTATTAGGTTTGGGCCCTTCCTGACCATATTTAAAGAAAGAAAGGACGTGAAACAAAAGGACAATGAAACAACCTGGACGAGGGAGGGAAAAGGCTGGCCGCGTGTCTCTTTTTCTCTAGGAAAGAGGCAGCCCTATTTGATTTTCATGCCCGACTTCTCTATTTTGGAGGAAGTGACTTTGAAAGAGACCTGGAAGAACATCCCCCAAATCCAGTGTTTAGAATCAAACCTCCCAATTGTGCAGCAAATGCCACCGTAAGCCACCGAGTGTTAACATTAAACCACCACCACCACAGAAAAATCTCATTACCAGGAGACTGGCACAAAATTGAGCTGCTGAATGGCTGACTGAGTCGGCTGAGACGCTAAAGATTTATGTACCCCACGGCTCTGCAGAGGCTTTGACTACACCAGCTCACTGCTGTGTAGAGGCTGCAGAAAGACACAGCCCTGGGCACAGCCTCTCACACACCACCAGCAGAACAGGGCAGCGAAAGGCTGGTACCTCCTTACCCCACGGCAGAGAAAGCTACACATGCAAGTCTTCACAGCAAGAGGAATCCACATCCAGCTCATTTTCGTTGTGGACATTAGTTATAAAATTAGTCATCTTACTAACCCATTAAAAGCAGCTGCTGGGATCAGCATGATTATCCCGGCCTCAAGTCTTAGATGACTCTCAAACTGGCTCTGGATCACAATGTCACATTTTTCGAACCCAGTCCTGAGTATTTAACGGCTAATGTGGCCTCACCCTTCTTTTCCCCAAGTTGTTTATTTCCCGTGTCCTCCTCCCTCTTTCTTTGAACTGACTTTCTCACAGTGGGGAGGGGTGGGGGGGTGGGAGTGGGGGTGAGGATGTAAAATGACAAATATTTTGCATCTGGTGTGAGGCATTTCTCATGTGTGTGAATACTTCAGAAACAACACTGGACTCAACAACGTACAACAAAATCTATGGGAGCAGCTGACCTAACACTATCACAGATACGGAACAGGTGTCAACTGCATGCCATCAGCCTTGAATCAGAACGTCTGATGGAAGCCATCTTAGAGAACTATGACGAGTACTCTCGTGTGTGTACTTCAGAGAAACCTAAGCTCCTTCTTGCGCCTTTGTTACATAACTTATTATGTTTAATAATGACTTAACTGTTTATTTGTGTGCATGTTTGTGTGTGGGGAGTGTACGTGTAGATGGGGGTGTGTGCACACAGCATGTATGTAAAGGTCATAGGGCAACCCTAGTGCCAGGTCTCAGGTGCCCGACACCTTTTTGTTTGAGCCAGGGTCTCATTGGTCTGGAACATTTTGGCCATGTAGGCAATATTAGTCTCCCCTTCCATAGCTTCTAAGAATCCCCCTGTCTCTGCTTCCTGTCTCATTCTCACCGAGGTTACAGATGTGCACCCCTGGGTCAGACTTTCATATGTGTTTTAGGGCTTCCGAGCTTAGGTCATCAGGCTTGTGAGGCAAACCATTTTCCAACTGAGCCATGTCTCTCACCCTGACATAGCTGGGTGTGGTGGTACATACCTGTCATCCCATCTCTTGGTGGTAGGTGGCAGCAGGGAGAATCAGGAGTTCAAGGCCATTCTTGACTACTTAGCCTAGTCACACGAGACTCCATTTATAGAAACAACACAAACAAAAGACCACAAAAAGGAATTCCATACTTAGATGGGAAAACACACATTGACTATAGCAGAGTCCTCCAACCAATCCAACCCTGAGTCTATTCATCGTTTTCGAGCTCTTTGGCATCTGTTTGTAAACTGATGGTAACAAATAGATGAGAGACTTGTATTGTCCTCAGTTCTGTAGCATCTGAAGGCAAATGGACAGGCAGACAAACTGACTCAGTATCCATCTCCATGGACAGGCAGACAAACTGACTCCAGTATCCATCTCCATTGACAGGCAGACAAACTGACTCCAGTATCCATCTCCATGGACAGGCAGACAAACTGACTCAGTATCCATCTCCATGGACAGGCAGACAAACTGACTCCAGTATCCATCTCCATTGACAGGCAGACAAACTGACTCCAGTATCCATCTCCATGGACAGGCAGACAAACTGACTCAGTATCCATCTCCATGGACAGGCAGACAAACTGACTCCAGTATCCATCTCCATGGACAGGCAGACAAACTGACTCAGTATCCATGCCCACTGCAGATTTTTGAAAACTACCTTTTCCTTCCACATAGTCTTCCTTCTTTCCAGGCATCTAATAGTAACCGTCATCAAACAGTTGGGAGCTGGCTCAGGGGACAAGGCACTCGCCACGAGTAAGGACCAGAGTCCACATCTCCTCTCCAGCACCCACATAAATGCTGGGTGGGTGTGGCGGCCTGCTTTCAATTCCAACACTCAGAAGTCTGAGATAGGGGCATCCTTGGAGCAAGGTGGTCAGCTAGATTAGCCAGCATTGATGAGCCCCATATTCAACAGAGATCCTGCCTCAGTGACGAAGGTAGACAGTGATCAAGGAAGACTCCCAATGTTAACCTTGAACTTGTATCCACAGGTGCATACAAGTGCACCTACAATACAGGTGCCCAGAGACATCTGAACACACATAACCCCACACATACATACACATGTGAAAAAAAATATAAAAATACTGCAACAGGCAAGGGGGAGGGTCACTGAGACCCATCTTGAATTTCACACCTGATTTGTTCATTTATAGAACATCAGCATTCATGTGGTCTCTCATTTGCACATTTAATCTTAGAAGCTAATGGTAATGGCATTGTGGGGTGGTTAGAAGCTAAGGTTTGGGGTGGTCTAATGGTCTATGAGGGTTTCTTGTTTTAATTTATTTATATTTTATGGATGAGTGCTTTGCAAAAGAGGGCACCATATCCTATCATAGATGGTTGTGAGCCCTTGTGTGGTTGCTGGGAATTGAACTCAGGACCTCTGGAAGAGTAACCAGTGCCCTTAACTGCTGAGCCACCTCTCCAGCCCAGGTCTTGAGTTTTAATATAAAGCTGCTTTTGGTTTACAGTTTTTAAAACACTGACTTAAATTCGAAATTCGACAGTACAGATTGACTTCTAGCAGACCTAGAATTGACCCACTGTCTGGATATTGCCGTTCCTCCTCTCGCTGTCTCTGCTCCGTCTCTGTGCTCTGGAATTAGAGCTGTAGGAAAGAGACGGAGGGGTAACTCACAGCATACAGTGAGCACAGACAAGAAAGAACCCCTCACGGGGAGGAGTGTGCTTCTTCTCTAGTTCTCTTTCCCGGTCCCCAAAGTCCACTTGGGAAAATGAGCAGTAAGCGAGCAATGATTTCAGATTAAGGAGTCTCCGCAATCACACCAATAATTACAGTCCATAGAAAATACAATTTAGTTAAAATATTTACCTGTGACATTTTAGGATCACATCCGTCACACACACCATGTCACGAGACAGTCACTGTGTGGCTGTTACTTCCCTTTCTCCCTAGGACTGGGTCTTGTCACCTCACTATTCTGGCTGTCGGTGTAGTGGAGTTAATGCACCTTTGCATTAACTCCACTGGCCTGGTTCTTACAGATGGGGAAACTGGGACATCCTGGGGCAAAAAGATTCTAAGTTTTAAAATTAATTAATTAATTTTGGTTTTTCAAAATAGGGTTTCTCTGTGTAGCCCTGCCTGTCCTGGAACTCACTCTGTAGCCAGGGCTGGCCTCCAACTCAGAGATCCGCCTGCCTCTGCCTCCCGAGTGCTGGAATGAAAGGCGTGTGCCACTACTGCCTGGTATTTCTGATTTTTTTTAAATCTTTGTTTCTTTATTTCCATTCTGCAGTGGTCACCAGTGCACAGTTAGGTAAATAAATCATTAGTAATTGTTCCCCCAGTAGGTGGTTTCAACAGAATACTAAGGATGCCAACATCAGTCTCTTTGTAACTCTATCCATTTCATTTACCCATGGCTATTTAGAGAGTATTTTACTAACCGAAGCTTGATTTCTTTCTTTCTTTTTTAACCATAAAGTTGGCACAAGTAGAAATTGTCATTGGGTTGGTGAAATACAAGTAGGCTCTTATCTTTTTTTTTTTTTTTTTTGGTAATGCTGAGGACTGGACGTAGGGCCTTGCACCTGCCAGACAAGTGCTCTACCACTGAGACACACCCCTAGCCCAAGCATCTGTGTGTCATGGAGGGAAGAGTCACAAGGGATGCGTCTTAGTGTCCTCAAGCAGAGGAATCCCCTCAACACTGTGATATCTTTGCTTTACTGAGCACAAGCTGACCCTATACAAGGTCCCCACACCTCTCTTGTGCTTCTCTTTCCCTGATTTCCAGCACACTGCTGTTGAGAGTCCCAGTGTTCATCCTCACATGATTCCAGGATAACAGTGGGTCAGAAAGACCATTCCTATGGAAGCCTACAGTTAAAGACATTGCTAGCCAGTCTGGAGTTAGAGAAATAGGGTTGGGTGCTAGGCAGAGTGAGTTACTGAACAACGACAACAGTTCCATGGGCAGAAGGAGCACATGGCTAATATAAATTATTCAAGAAAACTACTTACACATTACTGATAGTTATTTTTCTACTTAGAGAGATACTAGGAAATTCTAACGTGTATCCAGGTTGTTAGTGCCAGTAACTTTTACAAAGGGAATTCCACACTTATAGTTGTATAACATGAAGGGAGTGAAGGAATATTCAGAGAAATGGAAAATTAAAATTTACTTAGAGCTGTAAAATATGAATTTGTAACATTGTATTTTTTTTTCTCCCTGGCCATTTCACAAACACCCAGGAAGCCTCGTGATGAAAACAGAGTTAGGACCTTGGCCATGCCACATGGCAGATAGCTTTAGGTAGAATGTAAGAAAATTTGAAAGATAAATATATCCCCCGAGAACCCCACAGTCATAATCATCTCCACATTCTGGAAAAGCATCCTTTTACGCCCCCTGTGTACATGTCGTCTCTTGTTCTACCCCAGTCACACACATGCACACACCCTAGCCTGCCTACATGGCTGAAACAAGAGTCCTGGTCTTAGCCTCTACTGCAGCATTTTAGTGAGCCATTTAGTAAACTGTCCTATGTGATTAATCACATCTTTCCCTCCTCCTGGCTCCAATAACTCCATCCTTTAAGTATCTTTAGATCAAATGCCCATAAATCACATACAGCCCCAAGCCAGCTCCAACTCCCTCGCCATTTCAATTAGTATGCAGACATAGCCCCTGTCCTTAGGGGACCACAGTAACAGAGGGATCATAGCTGACCAGACATTCAAACCAAGCCAGGCCTTCAAACTCAGTCTGCTCACATTTACAGTGCCTAAAACTTGGAAACCCGCCTTTTAAAGAACTTATGCGCCCGTGAGAACACTGGTGAGCTTCTGAGATATGCCTGACTGTTTCTGATGTCTGCCATCAGAGCAGCCCCTGCTTAAACAGGATGGCTTTCCCTTAGCTTTTACCCCTAGGGACCTTCAGGGGCATCTGACAAGATAACTACCACAAACGGAGCTTGTGTCTCTTGTGCTGTCATTGCGTCCTGGTTTCCCCTCACACCTGGCTTCTCCGTTCTAACAAGGTCAGTCCTTCTTCATCTGAGGTTGGCTGTTTATTTCATTCATTCATTTCATTCACAAGTACTTATGGAGGTCAGCACCGGGGACTCACCAATGTCAGTTTCCTAGCCATGCAGTGTTTATAAACAAATGAGAAGTGCAAAGAGAGATAGAGAGAATAATTAGAGCATAGCATAAGAAGCTAAAGATGGGAGCTGGAGAGTGTGCTACCAGCTTACAGTCGAGGGGAGCCAGCCCAGTGAGAAATCTACAGGAAAAGCCGACATGTGAGCTGAGCCCTCAAGAACGAGATGAAGAGGCCGAGGGCCAAAGCAATGTTCAGAACTTGGCTCTCCTCCTTGTATCATCTTTTCATGAGTGTTCACTATCAAGCGTTTAAGCACCTCGTCTGTCCAATAGACTGATGCTGTCCAATATGTCATCCACTAGCTGTCCATGGCTACCAAGCCCTTGAAATACGGCCAGTATGACTACATAACTGAATGAGAAATTTTGGTTAATTTTAATAAATCTATATTTAGAAGATGACATGATTCAGTTGTTCCAAAATTATTAAGAAGGGTTGGAACACTTGCCAGAGATTGTCTTCCACCAAAAAGAGTATGTAAGCCCAAGACCTGGGGTCCCCAAAACAGATAATCAATCCAGAGAGCAGTGGAGGGCTATCCCGGGATATCAGGGATAACAGTGGAAGTTTGAATCTCTATTTTCAACTGGGAACTGTGAAATCTAAATGCAAATGAAAGTTTGATTCCAGACTGAGACAAGTTCAGTAAACTTGCCAGATTTGAAGACTTGGTGGCATAAAAATATGTAAATGTCTAATTTTGTATATTAAATGTATGTCAAAGTGGTTATATTTTAGATAACTAGTGGGTTTAAAAATATTTATAAAATATTATCATAATTAATTGTATACCCTTTTTACCTTTAAAAATATTTTAGTGTGTGTGTGTGTGTATGTATGTGTGTGTGTGTGCGCGCGCGCGCGCGCGCATGCACACGCACGTGCACATGTGTGTGTAGAAGTCAGAGAACAACTTGCAGAAACTGACTTGCTCCTTCCATGATGTGGGTTTCTGGGGTCAAACTCAGGTCATCGGGCTCAGCAAGTACCCTTACCAGCTGGGTCGTTTTTCTGGCTCATGGTCTTTTTATTTTTATCATGGTAGTTAGGAAATTATGAACCATATTTGTGGCTCACACACATTCCAATTGCATGATGCTGGTCTGGATTCCGGCTCTTTGACAGCAGGAACTGGGCCTTATGTAAGTTCTGTTTGACATTTTGTTTTATGTGCCTCTAATGATTGAGACTATGTGTGAACAAAGCTTTTGTCTGATGTTAATTCTACAAATAGTTTTCAGAAGTCCATCACTCCAGGACCCATTTTATATTCAAGGGTCATATAACTAAATGAAGCTAAGATCTTGACTTCATGGGGTTTTATTCTAATTGGATATACCTTGAATGCTTATTATAAATCCATGTAAGGGAACAGGGGGTGGGCTGGGTGTAGGTTTACTGCTTTAGATCAGGTGGTTAGGAATGCTTTCTTCATGGAGCACAGAAGGCAGTCCCTGGGGATGTCTGAGAGAAGAACATTCCAGAGGGGAATGTGCTTGGCATGCCCACTGCAGAATAAGGACAGCAAGGCTGCATCACCACGTGTGTGTGAGAGTGATAGATGAGAGGTCAGACATGGACCAGATCAAGTAGGGCTAAGGAGCCCAGTATCATGACTTGATGTTCACTGCTAAGTGTAATTAGGAAACACTGGAGATGGAGAGCCTGAAACAGCAGGACAGACCGACATTTTTGAAGGACCACTCTGGTTTCCTTGATGAGAAGGGCCATAGGGAACGAAAGTGGACCCTAGAGATCCGTTAGGAGCTTTGGCACGGGTCAGTGGTTTTTTACTGAGCAGCTAAGGATGTACTCTGGAGAAAATGAAACAGGGTAAGTTATCTAGATGATAGTGGAGGATTAGCTCCAACTATTCTGAAGCAAGATGACTTTGGCTTACAATTCCATACCTAGCACACGGTCTGGTAAAGGAAGGCACAGGCAGTGTATCCTTTCAAAGGAAATTGTCAGGGATTGCCTACCATCTAAAGGAGGCAGAAATCAGAGCTCTGGTTAGCCCATGAAGGAGTCAACTCAGGGTGACAGATATGCAGCAGAACCATTAAAGAGGACCATGAACTCCAGGAGAAATGGCCTTGGAAAATGTGGTGGGAAGACAGGGCACCTAAGAGACTTCATTGTGTTGTCAATGACACTGACGAGCTGGGACTATATAGGGAAAGAATCTGTGGCATGCACAGAGGAACATGGGCGACTGAAAACACAGTTACTAACTTCAGGAACATCAAAAGTAAACATATAAAAATACTACTTAGCTCAACCTAAGCAAGAATAATGCAAATTCTGATTGTATTTCCCACACCTCTCCCCAACGCTGTAGCTTCTGAGAGGGGAGAACAAAGAGAATCTTGGAGTGCTATGGTATCGGAGCACGAATTCTCAACTTCTAGTTTTAGTGCCTAGAGTAAGATGGTGTGTGACAGACACATCAAATGAGAAATTGCATGTTTACAGGAATTACTTATTGACTGTATTAGTTGAGTGTGTGTGTGTGTGTGTGTGTGTGAGAGTGTGTGTGTGTGTGTGTGTGTGTGTGTGTGTCCATGCAGGTGTGCTACAGCACATGTACAAAGGTCAAAGGGCAAGCTTGCAGTCAGTTCTTTCCTTCCACCTTTGTTTACATGGGGATTGAAGTCAGGTTGCCAAGTTTGTGCCTTGCTGCCCACTTGCTGGCCCTATATAATTTATTTAAACAATGAGGCAAACACAGAGGAAACAAGACTGAGCTGAAAGTTGTCACCTTCTTGAGGATGGGGAGGAAAGGACAGAGACCTGCTCCTTCTCCTTATGATCTCAACGAGGTATTGGATGTTTAGGACTATGAATGTATTTATTTCGATTTTTAAAAGTTAACTAAAAAAAGATAAAATGTACCTGAAGATGTAAAATAGTTTTTATTTTCCCTTAGGCCACAACTCAGCTCTGTTCAATAATTGAGAAGCCATATTAAGAATCTTGGAGCAGGGTGTGGTGGTATAGACATGTAATTATAACTTGGGAGGCCGAGGCAGGAGGATGGAGGTTCATGAGATGGCTGTTGACATGGTTCGTCTCATGTTATCCTGGAGAACTGGACCTAGCTGGTAGAGGCAAGGGCTTTGTCCCTCTAAGAAAATGCAGTCTCTGCCGAAATGCAGCAACAAGCTCTTGTTTCTAGGTTAGGAACATTCTGTCTTCTAAAAAACCACATTCTTCAGTTTCTGACAGATTGATGGGGAATGGAGGCAACTCCACTGTCTCCTCTCTACTTTAATCATTATCTGAAGTGCAAAAGGAATTGTCCTCAGATGTAGAAGACACAGTGAAATGTGACTGAATTGAAACGAAAAAGAAACAAATGTTTCTCTTCTGATTGGTAAAGAGATGGTGTTTTCCTCTGAATCTGAAAATACATCATCAGACTCATTATTTTATTCTTCTTGCTTATTTTTACCTTAATAACTATTTGCACTAAGCAAATGTCTAGTGAAACTGGCAGTTGAGGTTTTGAACATAAACCACACAGTGCACTTCAAGGACAGAATTCTTCCTGAGTGTCAAGCACACTGTAAATACCATCCATATTACAGTATTGCTTGCATTTAATTGTTTGTATTGACTTAGTTTTGTTAGTTTTCTTTATAAGCTCAACATCCCCCCATACATATACTCACCATCACATCACAAATGTCTCAGCTCTAGGATGTTTTTCTCTTATCACTGTTGTACAGAAGGCTTTGCCAGTTGAGCCATACTATGCCTTAGAAAAATCTCTGTGATAAGAGCAAAGACACCCCCCTATGCAACCTTGTTCATCTTGCTGCCACGACATGTCATGGTGTCTCCACATTCCCTAAGGATATTCATTTATCCCTTGGCTTTGTGTCTTTTAAGTTATCATTAAATGTTTTTATCTCTACTTTCTTGTTATGTTCATTTCTCTGTGTATGTCTCCTCTGTCTTTAGATCCTTTGTGGAATAGCATTAAGTCAAATTACACCTAAGTTTAATAGTTACCTAGTGCATAATTTAATATGATAATCATTGAGACCGCTGCTTGTGTTACAAAGTATTTTGTTGCTGCTTGTGTATTGTGGGTTTGATTTACCAATAAGTAGTGAGATAATAGTGAGTAAGCCTATTTCTAATCCCATTCATATTAGAAGGAGACTGGAGCTAAGTATTGTGACAATGGGACCTGAAAAAATGGTGAACTAGATAACAAGGAGGGTTAGAAGACTAATTAGTACGGGAAAGTTTTAAAACAACATTTTTTTTTTGAGTATGTGCCTGATAGCTTAATGTTGACCTCAAAGGCCAAAGCAGAAATTATAGCAAAACCTGAATGTTCACTGGCTTTAAGTACACAGTGGAACACAACTACCCTGCCCTCGACTGTGTTGGTTTTTCCATCTAAACTGATTGGTTGTCTTTGCCTCAGGAAAGGCAGTAAATAATTCTGATGAGGCCTGGCCAGTGCGTGCAGCCAGGTGCTCAAGCTTTTATCTGTTGATTACACTCGCCGGAGGATGAGCAGTGTGAAATCCCTCACCCCTGGCACCTCTCACAGGACATCAGGTAAGCACGGGCCACCCTTCTGATTGGCCATAATATACTGCATAAAGGAAGCTGCAATTTCCCACTAAAGTGTGCACCAGAGAGAAAAGGGAACACAAATGAGTAAATCAATAGCTTTCCCCTAAAAGGGAACCTGTGATTTATGACGCTCTTAGGAGGCAAGGGAGCTCGTTTCTCAGGACCACGGCGGTGATGCAGACGGCATTGAACAGAACAAAGCCTGAGTCTGGCTGGGATCTGCTGTTCAGTCTCTGCTCTACTCTACCGCAGGGCCGGACAGCAAACGGGAAGGAGCCTCCCCTCTGTGACGTCCTCCATTTGGAAGTCACAGCAGCAAAGGCTTGAAACATCTGTCTCCCCGAAAGCTAAAGGCTCTAACAAACGCCTTTCCTCTGAGCATTTTCCAGATCTTTTATGTAAAACCATTGCAGGCAAAACTTGAATGTGCTGTGCTGCCTTTGAAAAAGGGCAGGTTATGTGGAGGTGTTCTTTAGCATCTGAGTCATGATTTTCCTCAGAAACACGCAGAGACTGGTGTAATAACGCCTGCATTACTCAGTGTGCATGTTTGATACATACGCTTAATTTCGCTGGAGTAGAAAGGGCAAATATTAAATTGCTGTGGCTGGGTAGTTTTAGAAACATACCGGGGCACTTCTAAATTATAGGTTCCATTACATTTAAATATCTATTGAATAATACATCACCGTCATAAAAACCCAACCAATATGCCCCTCTGCACCCTGGGATATAACAATGCGTGGTTCGCTAAAGAAATAAGCATTATTTTAAAAAATTACATATGCCGCCACCTCTCTAGCAGAGCTTGGTTCTTGCCATGAATTAACGCAGCTTCTCTGTTGTGAAATAAGAGATTTAAAAAACAAATTTCCCAAGGTCAGAGGAAACAACCTTAACCATGGCTGCAGTATTATTGCTACATTAATACTGGCATCTTTTGAAAACTGACAAACAATGTATTATATGTTATGTATTATACTTAGGGGGCACGATGATCTTATGATCTCTCTCTCTCTCTCTCTCTCTCTCTCTCTGTCTTTCTGTATGGGGTGGTGGTGGTGGTGGTGGTGGTGGAGGGTATGCCTATGTCCTTTTCATGCTGCAGCTAAAACCCAGTTCCTGATACATGGGTTCTCCCACGGAGCTACAGTGCCTGTGTGTAACATGATATTTTGATATACAGGATGTTCACACTGTGGAAGATCAAGCTCACTAACAAACCACTTATCCCACACACTTGTCAAGTGGTACAAAGCTTCACTTAGATGGGAGGGATAAGCTTCAGGGGCCCATCGCACAGCTGATCTGATACAGGCCTTTGGTGACCTTGGAAATGACTACCCAGTGTTCACAGCTGCTAGTTGACTACAGGTTCCTGCTCCTGTCGAGGAAATTCAGAGCTCTCCTAACCTATTCCCTGACTTTTATAAAGGATTTAATATCAGGCCTCAGAATGCTATGCTGAGGGGATGGTAGATATTTTCCAATAAACAAGTGCCAGTCTTGTTCAAATAAACAAGTGTAAACAAGGCTTGGTGACCCCAAGGTTGCAGGAATGTAAGTGAGGACAGGCTGTGGATTCTTAGTCGGGGACTCACAATGCTTCTGTATTTCTGCCTTTTATACATCTTATGCTTGGGTAATCCAAATGAACACTTACCACAAGCCCTAATGGAACTCTTCACACAGCTTTCCTTTTTTTTTTTTAACCTTAGGTACAGAAAGCTGTATCTTCTATCACATTCTTTTGCAGAGCACTGTGTAAATAAGGCTCATCATTTATCTTTTGTATCAATATCCACCCCTTCCCTTCCCACCACCCTCCCTATAGCCAGTGTGGTGTTTTTAATCATAGATTAGAATTTGAATGGCTCCTTGTAAAGTACGCTGTGTGCCTTTTCTTAACATAATAGCAACATGGTCTAGTCCTTGCTTCTTTCTTATTCCACTCTGCTTTTCTGCTTGTAGACCCTTCTGCCACACTTGCTCTTAACTGACAGGGCTTCCAAACCTTTTACATTTCCATTACCCTAGTGATGGGCAGCTGGAGTGGCAATGACCTTTTTTTTTTTTCCACAAACAATATTACGATGAATATATCCTTCTGCATGGCCTCTATGGGTCTATATATGCATTTATCTGGGCATATTTGAGGAGTGGAGTGTACTTGCTCAGCATGATATATTTTTGTATCATCAGATTTTCTCGTAAATAAGACAGAATAGTCCTCCACGTACTTTAGAAAAAAAAATCTTAATTCAACCTCTCCTCTCCCAAATCTCTTTATGCTTCCTCTTACTTTTTGTTGTTGTTTTGAAAAAGAAAAATCGTGTGTGTGTGTGTGTGTGTGTGTGTGTGTGTGTGTGTGTGTGTGTGTGTGTGTGTGTGTTGGGGGTGGTGGTGGAGCTACAGAGATGGCTCAGAGGTTAAGAGCACTGGCTACTCTTCCAGAGCTCCTGAGTTCAATTCCCAGCAACCACATGGTGGTTCACAACCATCTGTAAATGAGATCTGGTGCCCTCTTCTGGCCTGCAGGGACACATGTAGGCAGAACACTGTATACATAACAAGTCTGTATACATAATAAGTAAATCTTAAAATATATAAGATCCCTAAAAACAACTTTATGCTTCCCTTCAATTTTGTCACCGTGGGTGACAGGTACCCTTAGGTTTCACGGTACCTCCCTGCTGTGCAGTTCCTTCTCTGTGATCCACAGACACCTGTCAGGTCACCTCAGCCTTACTCAGGACATCTCAGTGCTGTTCAAACTACAGCCATGTCCAGAGACTTTTCTTCTAAAAATGCCCAAGTGCATGTGACCTGGCAGGAGAAGGAACATGCCCTCTGATACAACAGAGTACCCAAGAATGCCCTACACACTACATGGAGCAGAGACCATAGATACAATGCTTTAAAAGTCAAACGTGAGGCACAGGCTAGAAGATGAGGCAAGGAGCAAGAGAAACCCACCTGAAGCTGGAGACCATGTTCAACACAAAACTGCAGTAGCCACTTAGCCAGGATGAGACCCCCAGGTGCATGATGGGTAGCAGCAGGGCTCCTTATGAGTCCACTAAGCCAGGAGGGAATTGCTTCTGCAAGACCCACGCTCTGCTGGAATGGAGTTCTTTTACTTCAACAAGCCTCATTTACCACAACAACTCCCAGGGTGGGAACCCACTCCTAAACACCGTGAGTCACAGGGCAAAACTCAGCTCACAGCAGCACCAGCTCACTTAATTAAATGAACTAACCCGGAGCAACTGCCTTTGACTATAGGTATAAAAGGCTTCGACGGTAGGGCTTTCATGACTCAATTCAACACAACACTGACGCCCGACTAGATCAGACTCTGTATTCTATGCCATGGAGGTCACGATGACACTGGACTTCTGGCGTTAAAGCTCAGCAGTTGCTTGGAGGACTAGAGATACATAACGACACATATTTATCTTTTTTTGAGGTTACAAAGAAAACTCCGAGGCAGAGGGATGTGTGCACTGGGCACAGGAAAGGGTGGAAGGAAATCCCAGCAAGGCTTTGGGTAAATAGTTCCTTCTATTTGCTTCCATTGACACCACCTTGGCGTTAGAAGTGGGGCATGCTCCTTTCCACAGTCCTCCTTCGTTTTCTCCACTCTGGTGGAGACAGAAGCTGTCCTAGTCAGGGGCAGCCTCGAGCACAGACCATACAGAGCAGAGGCAGAGGGGGCACGGTCCTGGGAGGAGCTGGCTCTACCACCGCTTCCTGCTGCTGTCCTCCGCCTGGCTAGTCCCCGAGGACATCACCTGGCATGCAATTTGACTTTTCTCAGCATCGTAAGATAAGGCTTCTGAAAACCTGCACACGCCACCAGGGTCATTGTCCTGTGAGGTGACATCACCTGTTACACTTTCAAACACCTCTGAGTTGGCCATCTCTGTCTTAAACTGTTGAGCCGAGTGAAGCCGGGGTGCCCCCGACCCCTCATACTTCAGCCCCCTTCCCTTCCTTGTTCTCCAATTCTTATGTGACCTACAGGTGATGCGAACCTGCCTCCACTTAGTAACATCGTTTCTATGGCAAAGAACAGAGGAGTCCGAGGTGGCTCCAGCAAGGCTTACTTCCTGATTCATTCATCCACTTGATGTAAGAGTGCTTTGTAGCTATCGGGTACATCAGGGATGATGAGCATCCTGGTCTCGACTCACTGCTGTTCCCCCAGATGAGATGCTTCTCTGCGCTCCTATCTTAGCCTAGAATCTCTGCTGGCTTCTAACCTCTGCCCAGGCACAAAGGGGATGCTTAGCAAGTGTTTTTCAGACCCAAAGCACAGTGTTACACCTTCACCAAATAACTTAAATGAAGACCGCCCCATTATTGGCAAGGGAGACAGTTCTAGAACCCACTTCTTTTATTGGATAATTTGAAGATTTTTTTTTTTTTTTACATTTTGTGTACAAATGTGGCTGTGTGTGCACATGAGTGCAAGTGTTCATGGAGGTCGGAAGAAGGCCTCAGATGCCCCGGAAGTAGAGTTATAGGCAGCTGTGAGCCACTTCCATATGAGGATTGAACTTAGGT
The DNA here is from genome assembly GCF_004664715.2 of Peromyscus leucopus. Taxonomy (NCBI): domain Eukaryota; kingdom Metazoa; phylum Chordata; class Mammalia; order Rodentia; family Cricetidae; genus Peromyscus; species Peromyscus leucopus. The sequence goes on along the minus strand of NC_051072.1, from coordinate 52,675,143 downwards.
CCTCAGCGAGAACTGTGTGTACTTTTAATGCTGATCCATCAGTTCAGCCCCATTGGATAATAAATAACTTAAAAAGGAATAGATCATATACGTATGTATGTATGTATGTATGTATGTATGTATGTATGTGTATATGTGTGTATACATTCCGTGGCCCTCAACCAATTTCCAAACTCATGCTAGTTATGTGGTTATCTATCCTATTAGTCACAGTGAAGCCTAGGTAAGGGATCAATACACCCATGGTTTTATTATTCCATCCCTTTTACTGCCACAAGGTCGCACAAGAGCATTGTTTAAGATCTGACACAGCCATTCTATCTACTCTGCTTCGACCATATTTTCCTCTTGTAACTTCTCTCTCCTTCCATTTTAGCCAGATTTTGAGCCTGACTTCTGCCACATCTCTGTGGCTCAGACTTACTGCTACATTGTTTTCTTTTCTTTTTTTTTTTGTCAAGTGTACTGTCAGAACCCCAACCAACTCCTGTGTTTCTTACACGTTCTACAGCAAGATGAGCCGCACATCTGGAAAGGCCCTTGAGGGCTGGGCAGAAGAATGAAGGGCAGATGGAAATGCACTTCAATCTGTCCTCAAGGGAACTGGAGGTGTTTCAGAAAAGACAGACGACTCTTAAGGAAGAAGTACCTTCCAAATGGTTAGACACCCTGCCACGCTTTTGAGCTCCAATGCTGTCTCTTTACAGACCTCTTCTAATAAAGCTCTACTCTGTGTGGCTGTGTGTCTCAGGCAATCAGCCACACAAGGATCCTCGAGATTGCATGTGTGTCAAATAGCGCATTTTCCAAGATATCTTGGGATCATCTTGACACTTTCTAAAAGCAACTCAGGACAAAACTAAGGTACCTTGATTTTGAGAGACAGCTTCACACAACATAATCACCAAATCAGATTCACACAATGTAATCACCAAATCTGACAGTAAGAGAGTAACTCACTTAACACCAATGCTTCCTGCTGGTAGGTTATGTGAAAGACTTATGTTTGGCTTAAGTTATATAAATGAAAGAATATTATATGCCCCCAACCGCCAGAGATGGGTAACTCTACAACTTTTTAATCTTAACAATCTCAAATAGTTAAAAGATAATTAGAATTTTTGAGGACCTCACCATATAGATGGAAGAAAAATGATATCCAAGTTTAGCAACTTGTACCCTAAGATACAAAGGGAGAATTCTCTGCTCTTATATAAAACTCCATTTCTTGCTTTCTAACATTCATGAGAGTCTGAGGAATAATCACGACACACAAAAAAGGGCATTTTGGGATGGGTTGGCTCTTTATGTTCCTCCAGGTGGAAGTACACTTGGAAACAAAGCAGTTAGTTACCAGGACTTGATAATGAAGCTAATCGTAAGCCTTGGGTGAGGGATCTAATTAGGCTAACGATGAACTCAACCTAGCAAGGGTATTTTTAGAACTGTTCTTCTCAGAGAACACTGCCCCAACCTCACATATGTTTTGTCTACTTCAAAATATGGAAATGTGCCCTGGAAGGGGGCAGAGAGTTCTTACGAACCATACAACTATGGCAAGACCTTAGAGAGAGAATTATCAAGCTAGGCTTAGCAGTTTGTATGGAACAATTAAAAAATTAGAAAAAAAATGACTATTGCCCACTGCAAAGAGTAGAGCTACTCTCTAATGGCTGGGGGCTTTTCCTTAACTCTGTTTTTCTTTTCTTTTCTTTTTTCTTTTCTTTTCTTCTTTCTCTCTCTCTCTCTCTCTTTCTTTCTTTCTTCCTTTCTTTCTTTCTTTCTTCTTCTAAGATGCAGTCAATGATGTTATGGATTGAATTATGTTTTCCAAAATTCATAGCTTGAAATGCTGTGTTGTAATATGACTGTAGCTGAAGATAAGGCCCTTAAGGCTTACTGAGGTCATAAGGGTGGGGCCCTAACACGGCAGGATTGTAGTTTTATAAGAAGAGGAAGAAAGCTAGATCTTGCCTACTCTTGCCATGTTGAGGGTGCAGCAGGAAGGTGCCTGTCTGCCAGCCAGGGAGATAGCCTTCATCAGAACCAGCCTTTCTGGCACCCTTCCTTGGACTTCTAGCCTTCATAACTTGAGAGAAAATTTGTTGTAATAAGCCCTGCAGTCAGTAGGCCCTAGTCCTTTAAAAAAAGGGGGGGGGGGAGGCTGCGCAGACTAATAAAGAATGGACAGGCTACCCACAGCCAGGAGCTGTCTAAAGCTGGATTGCTTTGCATAGTAAGGAGAATAATGTGAGAGTGAGGTCAGAGCCCTAAAGGAAGGAGAAAGCTGTTCTCCATCCTCATGCTGTGTGCGAATGGGACCAGAAAGTCCTCAGGATGCTTTTGAAGGAAACACAAGGTTAGCTGAGGATTTCCCACACTGTAGGCTCTGAAGTGTACAATACAAAAGCCTCTGTGTTTCTTATGAACTCTTCAGTACGATAATTTTTAAAGTAATGGATCCTGCAGGCATATAGATTTTCTTAAACACAATGAAGCTTAGACCTTAGAAGGCTTGACATGGGGCTATGACATCATCACTTAAACAAGGGGCAGGCACCATCAGCTGTTTATTATGCTGTATTGCTTGGGAATAACATCAAGAAAAAAAATCTGTAGACAATCCCTACAGATTCACTCCTTCCTGAATATTTTTGGTTCAGGGTTGGTTGATTACACAGAACTGGAACCTACACATGTAAAGAGCTGAGCATACACGGGCCTATATCATTATATCAAGTGTAGATTTATATAACACTTCAGAAAACAAGACACTAGAGTATCTTATCAATGTAAGGATCTCCCCCATATGATCCCAGAACTTGGTACGGCTGTTCATTTTTCAAAACAAGTTTCTATGCTACAAAATGATGTACTTGTTCTTCAGGCAAAACCCAACATGGACAACTCTGAATATTCACAATAGAAGCAAGTGCCTATTTTCTCCTACTGGAGAGCAAGTTCTCCAGGATTTGGGGGGATCTAATCTACTGGTTGGGTTCAGGTTCACATTTACTTTGAAGAAGACTTAGCCATCTAGTTACCTATGATCTGAGGACCAGGTAAGTCTGATACACTTTGAAATGTTGCAGAGGGACCACTGGCTGGGGATCTTGAGAGCCTAGGATCTACTCTAAAACCAACACACAAAGTTCTTGTTTACTCAAATGGTACCCACTCTTCAAATAGTACCTGCTTCCTTCCTGACATACATTAGGATGTATGAAGCATCTTATCTGAAGGAAGATGCAGGGTAGTTTATCCATAATGAAATCCTCTGGTAATAATGATGTACTAAAGCAAGTGGTGTCTAGGAGGCTTGTATCTTGCAAAGAAAATAACTCCCTGTGACTTGTGAAGAAAAATTAAGCCAATAAAAAGGCTGCTTGTGACACTGGGTACTGAGATTGCAGAATCTGTGATACTTTTTCTTAAACTGCCTTCTCTTTTGGCCTCAGTTAGAAATTTTGAGTTTTGATAGACCATGATGACCATTTAAGAGAAAATTCTCTTGGCTCCTGCTGTTTTCTGAGCCTGGATCTCTAGCCTTATTGACCATCTACTAGGTACCCAATAGCTTTTGCATGTATTCCAGCTCTCTTCTGGTTGGTTGTAACTCCACACTGGTCAATCCAGAAGGACCATGCTTTAGTAACAGATTATAAAAAGCAGGAACATCCAAGATTTCACAGAAGAATGAATCAGGACAGCAGAGATGGTTCACTGTCTCCTCACATTCACTGTGCTATCCTTGCTGCTTGGAGACTATATTTCTAAGACTCTCTTGCAGCTAGGTGTGGTCATCTTTGATAGGAGCACAGGCATATCATGTCCTTCTATGTATTTCCTATTTTGTGTTGTCCATAATATTCATTGATTAGCAAAACTATGCTAGGAATGGCAGGCCACTTAGAAGAAACTGGAGTCTTTGGTGATGACTATTGAGCTATGAGACTGACTCCAGATTTCCTCCAGACAATCTTATGGAATAGGAAACAAGTTTGTTTATGCCTCCTGTTAGTTAGTTTTTCTTTATATCTATCTAGTCAGTTCTAATTTTAACTAATGTGAATAAATAAAATGTAGGAATTTGGACCCAGGGTCCAGTGGCTTCTTAGGGTTCTAAAAGAAATGCCAGGTGATTTCTAGCTTATGTCCTTATCTCCATTTTAACTTTATTTAGTGATCATCACTGTCACCTGTTGCCAGATATTGATACATTTTACTAACTGTACTTGAAAATAATTGTTTCATGTATAATTCTACTTTTGCATGCAAAAGCATTATTCTGGAAAGAGATCTGTGAATATCTCAATTAACTGTCTGAGGGAAGGATGACAGCCTAGTCACAAAGCCACCAACCAGTGATGGTAGCACAGGAGCACACAATTCTGCATGTCAATATCAAAGCAGAAAATCACCATAATTTACACCCTCGTATTTCCTGTGTCTACTGAAAATGAACTTAGCCGATGAACATAAGATGAAGCTTCCTTGGGTTCCAGGTCACTGGGATTCTACTCTGTCTTAACTGCTGGCTCCCCGCTTGCCACGCCGTGCCGCCCCCCCCCCCCCCCCCCCCCCGCATCCTCTGGGCAGTATCATGTGCATTGGCTCATTCTTGACCTGTAGTTTCTGTGCTCACACTAAGCATAGACATTCTGGGTATCTAAGGTAGGAAGATAATCCCACAGCCAACGTCGCTGCCCCTTTGCTTGTTTTCCTGTGGTGCTCAGGATGAGCCCCAGGGCTTTGCTCATAGAGGGTAGGAGCTCTATCTCTGAGCTACATCCAGAGCCCCTTTTTACCTGAATGTTTTTGAGACAAGGTCTCATTTAAGTTGCCAAGGCTGGCCTTGAATTCACTCTGTAGCCCAGGGAAGTCTTGAACTTGCAACCCTCCTACCTCGACATCCTAATCGTCAGGATGGCAGATTTCCATCAACAGACCTGGAAGTGGTTGCCACTTTTGAGGACTGGATAGCTGCTGGGGGTTGCCATGGTTACCAGGCTGACTCCTCACTGGAATGCTGACTGGCAGTGGCCAGGGGTCCCAGAGCTCAATGGGGCAGTAGTATAGAGACTGATCTTACTTGTCACAATGCAATCAAAAGGATGATGCCTCCTTATCCCCCCCCCCCCAAACAGTGTGGTCTTCCCTCCCTTCCTCCTCAGTAAGAGAGAGATGCATTGGTCTCATCCAAGCACAGTGTGATTTGGACAACATTGGGAAGATATATATTTTCCAGGCCACCATCTCTCTGTGGCTGAAAGGGGGAGGGGGGTGTGCAGGATGGACTTGGGCTGTACAGATGTGCTGTTTGGTTCTGGGAGGCTCGAAGAGAAGGGTGAGTCAGGCAGCCTGCCGGGCTATTGGGTGCTGAGCACAGTGTGAGTGAGCTTTTAGGGCCAAGGCTCCTCATGCTGAAAATCCCCTCTCTTAGTTGACTGAGCATCCCTGTTCCTCAGTGGGATGTACACGGCCGAGGAGAACACCTCATCCGATGCACATCCGAGCACAGTGACGGGGGGTGTAATGAAGCGGACAGCCCTGCCGTGAAGCAGCCGCCCCCGCGTCCAGGCCTCACTGAAAGCTTCAGAAAGGGAGGACCAGGGTGATGAGTCAGCTCCCCGTTCCCATTTTCTGCTGAAGGTAATTGCGTTTCCATTAAATGCTGATGTGTTCTCATTACCGGAGAGTGTGCCGAGAGGGGGGAGGAAGGGGAGGGTGGAGAGGACTTCTCCATCTGAGCCGTGTCTGCGTCTGAAAACACTGCTTGTTTCCACCCACGCTCAGAGGGAGACCATCGCCTAGGTCAGAACAGCTGTCCTAGAACAGACCACAAATGCCACTGAGGATGGAGAGAAAAAGGAAGCTCTCGAACACTGTTGTTAGACTCGGGCACGGTACAGTGACCACAGATAACAGTGTAGAGCTGCCTCAAGAGCTTTGGTGTTGGCTCGGTTGGCAAAGATGCCTGCCACCAAGCGTGTTGACCTGATTTCCATCTCCATGACCCACACAGTGGACATAGACAAAGGACTCCTGTCAGTTACCATCTATCCTCCACACGTGTGCTGTACTGTGTGTGTGCACATGCACACATATGCAACAAGAAATGAATAAATAAATAAATAAAGCTCAAAAATATATTTAAAAAAAATGTGCTTCAAGAATGGAAAACTAGGTGCACACGGGGTCCAGGATCTTCTGGGTTTACATCCAAGGAAATGATATCAGCCTAAGAGAGAACCACCTGCAAGTTTCTGGTTGTCGCTGTGTAGTTCACAGGTGCTAACAAAGAATCAACCTGGGGCTGGTGGGGATGGCTAAGTGGGTAAAGGTGCTTGCTGTGGACCCTGGAGTTTGAGTCTCAGAATTCTTATGATAGAAAGAGAGAAGTAATATAATCATTATGAATAATACCAACATAAATATTATAGTCCATGGATATACGCAATTATGGCAATACCAAATTCTGAAACAGGAAAACCTGGCCTGTTCCTTTATGTGCTGGTAGCTGAGTCTCCACTGGGATCAGAAACGTGGGTTTGAGGACGGGTGCCTAGGATAGCCACACACCACACACCGAGTCGCAGCTGTTATGGGGACCTAGTGTTTGGGGCCAGGACATCCTCCCTGGCTTTACTGTCTCCTCCCCACCCCTCATGCTACTGGAAATGCTTCAGCCACTGGGAGTGAAGAGGACAGCCCAGCAGCTCCTGAGCGCAGGCGGTGAGTAAGGGGAAGTCTGGAACATGACAGCAAAGCCTGATGCTTCATAAGACCCGCTTAGCTGGTGGGGCAGGGGCAGGGGAAGGGGGAGGAGATGGAGATTTTAGGCAGGGCTTCATTGTGTAGCCCAACTTGTGCTGAAATGTACTATATAGCCCAGAGGGCTTTGAACTTATGGCAATCCTTCTGTCTCAGCCCCGCTTAGTGTTAGGAGCATAGGTGAGTGATTTTACGCTGGAAACCTTCAGGTATTAGCAACTTCCTGCCTCCGAGTAAAGCTTCAGCTTTACCAAATACTGATGATGTGAGGGAAAGTGCCATCATCATCTGATGCTGGTGCAAAAACTAGGCCGATCCCATTATCTAGTGTTAGCTCCTAGCATTAGCAGCGCATGTCTTAACTCACCAGGCCATGAAGCCATCAAAACCCCCTGGTGGTGTGTCTAACTGCTCAAGAATCCTTTCAGAATCCTCGGGCTAAACTCAAGATCTGCTTTGCCTCGGGGGCTTGTGTGGAGCCACTGCATCTCAGTGACATCAGGCTCAGGGCTCCCTACTGATGGGTGCCTGTGGGCAGGAAAGAAGCACCTGGATCCAGGGTAGTCAAGAGAGCCTTGTAGGCATGAGCGGCCCAAATGTGTGCACTCGTCATCTGAAACGCATTTGCAAAGTGGATGTCGATCATCCACACTTCCCCTCCAAACCAAACCTTGTTGTTCGTTTGAGAAAATCAACACCTAGCATCAAGTCACTGCACTGCGCTCTCAAATGCCTCCATACACAGCCCTGCAAGGATAGTGGTCCTCAAATACCTCATCGGTGAGAGAACATGGAGTAGCGGAGGAGGGGCAGATGACCTGTTCCTGTTTCTATGGGCTTCTGGTCATTCATACCAAACAGAATTTCCAGTGAAATACAAAGCTTTTCCCTAAACATTTAATGCTCTATTTTCCTTAAAAACACCTCTGCATTTATTCACTTATTTTATGGTGTGTGTGTGTGTGTGTGTGTGTGTGTGTGTGTGTGTGTACACATGTGTGCACCTTGGTGTCCATGTTGAGTTCAGAGAACAGCTTTATGGAGCCAGTTCTCTCCTTCCATTATGTGGGTTCCAGGGATCTAACTCAGGTCATGAGAGCTTTTTACTGGCTGGGCCACCTTGCATGTATACAAAGTTAGGCTGTGAATATTAACTGCATATAATTTGTATTTGTCAGTCATACTTACTTTAGAAAGAATAAGAATAAAAACAGCACTGAGTCCTTAGCCTAGAGGATCTGACTTGATTGTGGAAGTAGAAAACTTACTGAAAACATTAACAAGAAAGTGTAATTTCCACAGAATGATGTACACACTTCTTAAACATCTGGCTGAGGGATTCTGTGAGTGAATGCACCTGAAAAAAACCTATCCATAGGACAGCCACCTCACTTGCAGAGATATGTCAACATAGGAGCTTTTGAATTTTAACTTTTAAAGGGCAAGCAAGACTTCAACTTCAAGAGCACAAGGGTGTTCCACAAAGATCTCCCTGCTGGTTCTAATCCACACACAGGACTGATTAAGAGAATTTGTTGTTGGTTCTACACTTACGGAAAGACTTCATGAAAATATGACCCTAAGATTTTAATATTCTGGGACTGGTTCACTATCCAGGTCATTATTTCTGAAGGTTCCACCCATATTAAAACTAAAGTCAGCCCCAGACATTTCATTTTGTCAAATTCTCACTTTTTACACGTAGCTTTATGGTTTGTGACCTTCTACCAATCCAGTTAGAGGCGGATTAGTTAGAGATGGATTCATTTTGATAGATGGGTTAGTCATAGATGAATCAGTTCGCTCTTTTTGATATTAAAATGAAAGGGCTTACAGACGACGATTCCTGTGTATTAGCCACTCATGACTGGCAAACAAGAAAGTTCTCAGGCCATGCCCAGTTGCAAGACAGGGAAGTGTGGGGTGGGGTGGGGGATTTAGAAGAGCTAGATCCCTAGCAGGGAAAGCGAAATAAAAGCAACTGTATGCTGCGAGGCCAGCAGATGGGACTCTGAGTGATACGATGGGAAGGGAGGCCAGGACAGGACCTGCACTCAGTCCCAGGGGTCAAGAAGCTTGAGAGGTTTGGATATAGCCAAAGAGTAGAGCTTTCATGAGAGGATGGGACAAAGGAAGAAGATGGCTTAGAGAGGGCTAAGTGGGGGCAGAGGGGAGGGGAGGAAGGAAAGAGAGAAAGAGGAGAGCTAGTGAGGGACAGAGAGATAGAGAGCTAGAGGCAGAAAGACAGAGAAAGCTATCTCCCTGAAACCCGTGCAAAAATGATGAATGGGGCCATAATTTTGCCCACCCAGAGGGTGCCTTACCTTTTAAGGGTTTATTTTTATTGTTTTCTTTCCTCTTTTTTTTTTTTCAGAGCTGAGGACTGAACCCAGGGCCTTGCGCTCTACCACTGAGCTAAATCCCCAACCCCTATTTTTGTTATTTTTAATTACTTGTATGTATTTGTGTGTGGTGAGGGTATGTGCATGTGAGTGTCACCTCAGAGTGCCCACAGACATCAGAGATGTTGGGTACCCCTGGAGCTAGAGTTATAGGCAGTTGTGATCTGTCTGATGTGGGTGCTGGGAACTGAACGCAGGTCCTTTGCAGTACATATGCTTAGCCCCTGAGCCATCGCACTAGCCACAAGTACCTTACTTTAACAGTTACAAAGGCCGAATGTGGGTGGACCAGCAGTAGCTCTGAGAGCCATGATGAGGAAGGCTAGACTTTGCAAAAGGTCTGCATTTCATCCTTCTCTAGTTCCCACAGTCATCCCTCAAGTCTTTCTCTCCTTGTTAATCTGAACTGAGAGGGGCCCGGGCTCAATGCGACAAGTTCTGAGGGTCGCTGAGGTGCTTAGGTCCTAGGTGAAGAAGTCGGTCTCTGCTTCCTTGGATGGTGGCAGAAGACAATTCTCATGGAGGAGCTGGCCACATGAAGGCACCTTTGGCCCAGAATCAACTGGAATCTAAATTTAAAAAACTCACCACTTGGGCTAGCAGGCCATTCACAACCTCAGCACTCGGCAAAGGGGGCGCTCTCCACAGACCATGACAATCCTTCTTGTTGTTAAATATGATTTTGGCCTTTACATAACTTTTTAGTTTATCAAGGCGAAGAGTGAGACACCACAGATTTTGTACTCAATATGCTAAAACAAACAATAACACCTTGGAATACCCACATCTATGTCTGGTGGAGGCCCTCACAAAGTTATGCTTTATCATGAGAAATTGTCTGTTCTCAAAAGAAAATAAAAATAGAAAATAAGTGAGTGGGTTTTAAAAATCTAATTTGTTTAGGTTGATCAGATTTTAGAAAGAACCAAGAGGAGGCTTTGGTTTTGGTTTTGTTTGTTTGTTTTTCAGCGCAAGAGACTGGATCCAGGTCCTGGCACATGCCAGGCAAGCACGCTGCCACTGAGCTACATCCCTGGCCCCCCAGCCTGAAGTTACATGTAGTTTTAATTTACGCAGTATTTCTACTTTTCAAACTTTAGCCTGTTCAGAGAGGAAGTGGGGAGGGAAGGAAGGAGGGAGGGAGGGACAGAGGGAGGGATGGAGGGATGACGGACGGACAGACGGACGGACGGACGGAGGGAGGGAAGGAGGGAGGGAGGGAAGGAGAGGAGCTAGCTCGTTCTCCTTCCTCTTCCTTGTACATTGAGTTTGCCTCCTGGCTTCTGTTGATCCCTGTACTTCACTCTCTGTAGATGAAACAACTTGAAACTTGCATTTTCTGAGACTGACAGTGTCGCTCGGCATGCGGCTCTCTACTGTCCAGCGAAGCAGGAAGGGCAATCGCTGAGGGGACACTGACGAGAGGGTCTGGGGAGTGTGGACAGGCAGTGTCGCACACCATGGTCTCTGAGACAGCACTCTTGCTCCGTCCCAGCTGAGCTCCTGAAGACGGACAGGGGCCGACACAGAACCGGGCACCCGTGTGTCTCTGAAAAGTAAGGCAGTCTCAGGAGAGATGGGAAGTCACATCTCTACACTTGCTGCTGCTGGTGGTTGGTGTGGTCACTCTGGATGATGCCCCGTGGAGGGCCTGTGTCCCTCCTGGATACTGTGGGGGTCTGATTCCAACCCTAGATCAGGCTCGATAGCTGTAGCCAATAAATAAAAGTAATGGCTTCACAAGAGCAAAATGCTGAAGTTGACTCTAATTTTGTGATTCCTGGTAGCAGATACGGGTGGGACTTCATTCTCGGCTCACAGCCCAGAGCTCCTCATCCCCTGGAACTGTCTAGGTGACAGGAATGTCTTTCTTCAGATGAGGCTAGTTTTGATGAGTTCCTGGGTGGAGCGGGTCACCAGAAAGACATACCACAGTTATGTGTCCTCTGGCTAAAGACTGGGTTAGTAACTGACCATGCCCATGAATTATGAGATTTGGAAGCTTCACGCTGCTGAACTCGTGAAGAGCATGGAGAAAGGTGAACTTGGAGAAGGCATGGAGGCCCTTCGCCCTCCCCACCTCTTCATCTGGCAGCTCACCTGCGTCCTCTGTAACATCCTTGGTAATAAACCGGGAAATTCAAGGTAGGCATTTCCCTGAGATCTGTGAACCATCACAGAAACCAGCTGATCATGAGGAGGGGGTCTGGGGGAAAGGTCAAATTTCTAGCTTGTCAGTCAGAGGAGGCCTGGACTTGCAGTTGGCATCGGAAGCATCAGAAATGGGTCAGTCACGCAGGATTGAGTTCTCAGCCTGTGGGACCTGACTCTGAACCTAGGTCAGTGTCAGAGATGGGTGAGACTGAAGGGGTTTCCGGCTATGGGGGAAACGGGGGCTGAGGTGACCTGAAGCGCTGCACAAGAGCCGTACAGGACCCTTGCCTGTTTTATCCATACGCCCGAAGGACCATTCGACACAGTCTCACTTTACGTAGACCGTTCCATGGAAAGAGACACCTCCCGAACAGTATGAACGGTAGACACCTGACGAGGACAGTACTGGCCCCAAGCCAGAGCTCAGGACAGAGAGGAAGCAGATGGGGAGGGAAGCGGAGACGTGGCCCAGCCCCTTACCGTAGTGCGGGATGATGGCCCAGGCCATGGCCGAAGCGTAGATTCCGCCAATCATCCAGAACATGCACAGCCAACTGAGGTGCTCACCCCGCTTCTCCCGGGCGAGGACTTCAGCAAAGTAGGAGAAGACGGTAGGGATGGCGCCTCCAATCCTGCCAAGAAGGACGGAGAACACGTGAGGCTGGGCCTGGGACAGCTACCGCGAGGTAGGAAGGGCCGATCCAAGGCAGACTCTAGCAATACGTACTCTCTCCCACCCCTGACAGAGCAAACAATGTGCGTTTTCTATCATTTTATAATACGTGTCCCTGGCGGATACTGGCACACGACTGCCCCACCCAAACTTGAAACTGCAATTAAGCTATGTGGCCAGCAGGTGGCAGTGGCACCCTACTCCTGCGGTTTACAGCTTCACGCCGTTCAGACAAGGTTTATGCTCAGTGTTGGATCGTCTACATGATATTCATTAAACGTTACAACATTCTGGTGTTTTTAAAATAAGTACCTTGACTCATTAAAACAAAGAGAAACACTGTGATGTGTCTCATCCATACGACTGCTGGGGATTTTGGGCACGGCTGTAAATATCTCTGGGGGCTGTCGGAAATCTTTAGTCCCTTGTTGCTACCCCGTAGCAGGGGGTCTTGTAACCTGACGGGGTGATGTGACGGCAGACATGATGACAGATTGGTTCTCACCATTGTCCAGGAGATAGGACAGCTGAATGAGTATAAACATAAGGGTTTGTACCATATATGTACCAAATATGATCTTTTGTTCATTCCTCTGACTTAAAAAGGAAGATTTTACTATATTCATTCATTCATTCATTCATTTATTTATTTGTGTGTGTTTGTGTGTTTGTACATAGGTGTGGGTACCCTTGGAGATCAGAAGAGAGTGTCAGATCTCCTGGGACTGGAGTTACATATATCAGGTGGTTGTGAGCCACCCACATAGGTTCGTCCAACTGAACTCGGATCCTCTAGAAGAGTAGCGAGCATTCTTCACCACTAAGGCATTTCTCTACCCCTTGGGAAAGGGTCCTGATAAGAAGGACTGGCTGACTCGAAGATACGGTAAGACCAGTGGCCAAACTATTCAGGTGAAAGACTCTCAAGTAAAAGGTCCCACAATTAAAATTTCGTCTAGTCTGGTAGGTAGGTGAATCATAGATTTCATCATAATTTCAAAAAAATCTTGAGCCTAAATTTTGGAAAAACTGCCTCAGAAAATATTACTTTTATTTGCTTCAAATTATTATCTTAAATATATTGTTTTAGGCTGGGTGGTGGTGGTGCACGACTTTAATCCCAACACTTGGGAGGCAGAGGCAGGCGGAGCTCTGTGAGTTTGAGGCCAGCCTGGGCTACAGAGTGAGATCCAGGAAAGGCACAAAGCTACATAGAGAAACCCTGCCTTGAAAAACCAAATACATATATACATACATACATACACATATACATACATACATACATGTGTACATCATATATATATATACATATATATATATACATATATATATATTGTTTGATGTTGTGTCATAGGTGCTGCAGTAGAGAGAGAAGAGCATCAAGATGCTAAGTCTTTATTTTCCAAAGAAGCAGAGGGTTCAGCTTTTTTGGGAAAGACTGATACCCAGCTAGTTCACTCCAGTTACTTTATTCAAATCCATAAAAGGTTAAAAGAGGTTGGAAAAGGTTCCAACTACTGAAGTTCTCTTGCTCTTGCTGCCCATGAGAGTAGACCACCCACACAAATCTCAGTTCCTTTTTATGATGGGTAGCCAGGAGTGTTTAACCAGGTTTGCCAGGAGTGTCTTAGAACCAAGGTCGGTGCACATAGCACCAAGTGCAGATTCTCCAGAGAGATGACATTTCTTCAAGGTTCGAACAGCTCAAAACAATGTCTCAGTCTCTACTGATCAACCCAAACATAGCAAAGGCTTTACTGAAACATTTTTCTTGAAGCCAGATACAAGGGCCTTACTATACATTCCACTTAAAGTAAGACATAAAGGCTTTACTTACATATCACTACATACACATATATATGTATACACACATATTTGTATGTGTACACACACACACATATAAAGATGTCAAACAATAAAATCAGGGTGTAGAGCCAGCACCTAGAGATAGAGCCTAAAAGAATGTATCCATTCATTTATGGTACCATAAGGTAAATTGCTATTGACATTTCAAATAATGTAATGTCAAAGAGTAAAACATGTTCATCCATTTAACAACTGATTTTTGTTGAGCCTTTAATACAATAAAGGACTATTAGTCATGCCTTCAGCAAATGCAATTTCAGGGAAGGTCATTCTGTAGTAAATTGGCCTGACCAAATGAACCATAGGACACATAATTCTCTGCATTAACTGGGAGGTCAAAATATGGCACCATTTTAAGTATCTGTCCCTGCTTACAATGATGCTATAGTCATCCACTAGTGGACACGGGCAGACGGCTCAGGTCAGTGTATTCAGTCTATGAGCCGTGAAATCAATTTAGTAATCTCCATAGCACCTTAGAAAATTTGATAGAAATGATATTTGATTGTAATTCAAGGAATAAGGAAAAGCATAAGTCCATTTTATGAAGCCTTTATTTCTATAAACATTTGTGGTGTACATTAACATATATAGTTATATGTATTATATACATATATTCACGTGTATTGTAAGGGCCATAGTATCTTTTTTTAATTTCCCTCTTTCCCTCCACCCACCTCTCTCCCTTCCTTCCTTGCTTGCTTTTCTAGTGCTACAGATCAGTCCCAGGGCCTTGTGCATGCTTTGCAAGCACTACACCACTGAACAGTATTCTCCAGACCCACAGTGTATTTCTTGGTAAGAGTTAGCAGTAAGTCCCTTGCATAAAGCCTTTTTTTCTTTTTTCTCTAGGCTGTGAATGCTGTGACTACCTAAAATTCCTAGAGGGATAACTGCAAAAATATTCTGATGAAACACATGGTGGTTAACATCAGCACACACATGGGTAGCAAGCTGGTCCCAGTTCCACTAACCAAATCCTCAAAACAAGAAACACGCATGTGGTAGGCAGTGAGAAGTGGCTGGTTCCATACCTCAGTGGGCTCATCATTCTGCTTGGCTTTTTGAGAAGCTCATGCTAGGTCACTTTTAAAATTCATCACTGTCTGAACAGATTTTAAATGGCTTCATTACAATACACATCCAGCTTTCACATGGCTTTGGGGGATTCAAACTCAGGTCCTCATGTCTGCACATATGGAAAAAGCCTTTACCCACTGGGCCATGTCTCTAACCCTGGCACCAGTTTTCAGGGCATAAAAGAAGCTCTAGTTTTGACTAACTCTTCACATCCTAATTAAGAGTTCCACAGGATTCTGGACACTCTGAATGGAACAGCTATAACTCATACTTTGTGAAAGCAAAATTACATGCCAAGATATGCCAGGCACCCTGAAACTGAGATAAATGTACTCCGACATGGCTAAAATTTTAAGACTGCCTGTTAGTTTTCAATAAGTCAGAGTTAAAAAGAGAAAAATGATGTATTCAGTAATCAAGCTCGTTTTGATGCATTGCCTTTTTCTAAGATAGTCCTTTTTGCATGGATGATTCTCAATCTGTTTGTACATTAGGGTGCAAAGAACTCTAATTAAGGGTAAATGAACCCGAGGAGTTAGTGTGGAATGCCAGTAAATCCTTTGCAAAATTCTCTGTTCTCCAAGATCTATAAAACAATCCAATACTCACTCTCTTATTGTGGGCTGGTTATCTATTTTAGGGAAAATATTGCCATCTTCTGTAGTCTACTCTATTCAGAGGAAAACCTTCCCTTGGTGTGACCATGTTCTCTGTCTCTGGTATTTCACATTCCATCCAGAAGTGAAGGGGGAAACTGCCTGGTGTGTGCCTTTGTGTCCCCTCACCTGGACCAGTGGGCTTACACCACGTGTTTACTCCTAAGGTTTTCAGACTTTTCCATGTTGAAGTAGGTGCACCAGCTCTCCTGGCCTGTGCCGTTCTGAGGACTTAAACATTCTGAAAAACAAGGGCACACGCCCCTTTCCAAATCAATCTGACCACCGAAGAAGCTGAGGATGCTAAACTGCAAGCAGTGAGCCAGCATACCTTCCAGGGTTCCTGAGGTACCGTATGTGTGTCTTAGTCACCATGACTAGCCTTTCCTCAAATGCCCTGGTGGTCCTTATCACAAAAAGAGTTCACTTGGGACTGATCAGAAGATGCTGGGAAATCCTGATGGACATTCTGGAGCTTCTAAAACACCTGGATGTCTTTCTTAAAAATGTTGTAGTTGCAATAATTGCCATCAATAAAAATTTATTGACAAGAGGCAAAGCAGGTGCACTTATGTCTTGTAAATATAATTTAATTTATACAAAAACTGGTGATGGCAAGATAAAGCTGCCTACAGCCTGCCCAGCCTTCAATGTTTGCAAATTAAAAAAAAAAAAAGAAGGTTTGCTGTTGCTGTTTTACTGCAACATTTTTGGTGAGGGTCTAATCAGTATTTACCATAAAGAAAAACAACAACAATAAATATGGACCACGAGAAGGCAGAAGTGGAATCCTTAGGCATTGCTGGTGATAATGCAAGTTAGTCAGTCATTATAGGAATCAGCATTCTTGGGTTCCTCAAAAATCTGAAAATTAAACTACCATATACAATCCAACTATAGCATTTCTTGGTGTCATAACAAAGGAATCTAAGCTGGCATACCAAGCAACACCTGCACTTCTGTGTCTAAAGTGACACTGTTCACAGCAGCCAAGATGTGGAACAACCGCCTGTCAACTATTAATATATTGGGCCGGGTGATCTTCCTTCCTTGGGGAGCTGTTCTATTTGTGAGCGGATAAAGTGTGGTGCATATTCACCATGGAGCTGTATTCAGCCATGAAGAAGAATGAGATTATGGAATTTGTGGATGACAAGATCATCCCGTTGGCCAAATAAATAAGACTCAGAAAGACAAATATGGTATACAGAAATAAATGTTTAACACCAAGCAGAAGGAAGACACTTTGGGGAGGAAAGAGGACCGCGGGGGTGGGGCAGATGAGAGCAGTAGAAAGGCAGACGTGAGCAAAGCACAATGATGCATGTGTGTGAGAACATATGGAATTCATACACTAACTAGAAAGGTAAACTATGAGGGGACAACACACTAACTATTTGTTTTTGATGATGGTATTTACCACGTTAGGATAAAGTTTCTGAGAACACAACAGAGATAAATATTTTGGTGGGAGTGCTCACAGTCCATGTATCTATCAGTAGCTCTTAAAAGTGGTTTTAGCAGCCAGGCGTTGGTGGCGCACGCCTTTAATCCCAGCACTCGGGAGGCAGAGCCAGGTGGATCGCTGTGAGTTCGAGGCCAGCCTGGGCTACCAAGTGAGCTCCAGGAAAGGCGCAAAGCTACACAGAGAAACCCTGTCTCGAAAAACCAAAAAAAAAAAAAAAAGTGGTTTTAGCTTTTTTTTTTCTCCTTTGACCCATGGCTGTGGATGTCAACAGATGTCTAGAGCTATTCAGAGGCAATGTGAATTGTTACGACTCAGGATGATAGACATCTCTCAATGAATAGGACAGGTCCCCAGGAAGAATGAATTAGGCAGCCCAAAGTATTAACAGTGCTAATGATGAGAAACAATTACAATGAAGGGAGATTTAATGTGAAAAATATAATTGGTTTCATATTTTAAAAATCCATGACTCAAGGATTAAGTAATTATCTTATACTATTTGATGGGTGAGACATCCCTAAATTCCCTTACCACAGAAACCTTATTGTTCATTATATCATGATAGCTAACTATGAAAAGCTGCTCAAGCTCCTTTCTTTGAAGCTAATCTGTGATGGATGTTTACATAAATGAAGCAATCAGAGCAGAGTGGTTTATAAGGAACTTCCTCAATATCAGGCATTAAATCTCTCCTATGAGCTTCCAAAAATGCCAAATCTTAATTATCCTTGGTAACAGGAGGCACAGAAGGAATAACCATTGAAATCCACATTATACAGGGAGAAAATTATCCAGCAACCAATGTACATAAATACGCACAAATGAACTGAATATCGATAATTGACAGTTTAGAGCTGAGAAAATAAAATTTCAAATAATTTAACAATTTTAATTTTAGTAGGTAATGCTAACTTAAGGTTATTTACAACAATATTTATACAACTATAATGATAAGAAGTTATAGATTGAAACATATTCCTAGAATAAGTTGGGACTCTCCTCCGGTACTCAGACCTCGGTATGTGTATGATTCAGTTTGGTTAAATATCATAGAACATATTTACTTATTTTTCTCAGTAACCTAAGATGAAGTCACGAGTGGGACATTATGTAAGACAAAGAACACACCAGCCTTGCAGGCAAGATTCCCCCTCTTTTGGGAAACAGGAAAAAGTTATGTAAGTTGAATCAGGACAGTGTAGCAGGTGATAGAAGATGTCGAAGATTACTCTCTGCGCAAGCTTGACCGTCCTGATCCCTCAGTGCTCCAGTCCAGATTGGGGGTGGCGGGGGGGGGGAGAGGGATGTTCATACTGAATTATGCTGGCTGCTACGGCTTGATGAGTTTTGTCCAAAGGCCCATGCACTCCAGGCTTTGTCTCCAGCCTACCCAGTTTTGATAGTGGATAGAACTTTTGAGGTGGGATCTAGTTGGAGGTGTCATGTCATTGGGGGATGTATTCTGGAAGGGAGTATTTGAAACCAACATCTTCCAGTCTTTTTAAAATATTTCTTCTGTTTTTGATATTACAATATAATTATATCATTTCCTCCTTCCCTTTCCTCCCTCCAAACTCTCTCATAAATTTCTCCTTGCCTTCTTTTAAATTTGTGGCCTTTTTTTTTTTTTACAAATTGTTCTTACATGCACATATGTATATGGCTATACATATGTATATGGCTATACATATGTATATTCCTAATTATAACCAGCCCAGTCTGTACACTGTTACTTATATGTATGCTTTCAGGGCTGACTATTTGGTATTGGGTGGCCAATTGGTGTGTTCTCCCCTGGTAAAGACTCCCACTCTCAGCTTTCCTAAATTACCTGTAGTTCTCTGAGTAGGGTTGAGGCCTCATATTTTTCCCCTACCCACTTTGGAATGTCTATTATTGTTGTCCTTATTTAGCTCATGTTTAGGCAGTCCTGTTAGTGAGATGTTATGGGTGTAGCTTCTGACATTCCTCGAAGAAATAATCTCACAGCAAACTCCCTGATCCTCTGGCTCTTACAATCTTTCTGCTCCTTCTTCTACAATGTTCCCTGAACCCTGGGTGCATCTGTTGGCACTGGGCTCCACAATGCTGCATTTTGATTGGTTTTGGTTTTCTGTAATGGTCTCTGTCTGTGGCAGAGAGAAGGTTCCTTGATGAGGGGTGAGGACTACACTTATCTGTGGACATAGGGACACATATTTAGAATGTAGTTAGGGATTATGCTGGTTGAGTAAAGTGGTGGCTGTAGGTTTTCCTCCAAGATCTATCTTTTTTACTTCCTAGCTTGCATGAGGCGAGCAGTTCACTCTCACAGGCTACCAGCTTTTTGGGGTACTGCCTTGCCACAGGCCCCAAAGTGACAGTATCAATCAGTTATTGACCCAAACCTCCAAAACAGCAAGTCCCCAGTGGCACACCACCTCCAACAAGAGCACATCTCCTAATCCTTCCCAAATAGTTCTACCACCAAGGGACCAAGCATTCAAATATATGAGGCTCATGGGAGCCGTTCTCATTCCATCCACCACAGGATTCTACTTCCTCTTTCAATTCTTCAGTAAACAAGTGACAAAGAATAATTTCACTCCAGGGGCTTAGGCAGTGGTTCAGTGGGGAAAGTGAACCCAGGAAGACCTGAGTTCGCATCCTCAGCACCCATGTAATAAGCCAGGTTTGGCAACAGAAAGGCTATAATTCCAACACTGATGGACAGAGACAGGTGGATCGTGGGCAAAGAGTTGGACAGACAATTTAGCTGAAAGGGAAGGCTCCAGGTTCAGTGGGAGATCCTGCTTTAAAAAAAAAAAAAAAAGAGGCAGAGAAACAACAGAGGAAAACTTTTCTTCAGATTTCAATCTCTGGCCTCCACATAGGCACCCAATGAGTGAGCATATCCACAAACACATGTATACATGTGTATAAAACACAAAACATATAAAGAATACCTTAATGACTTTAGTTATTGCTTATTTACAATGTTATTTTTAAATAATCTCTCGACCTTCCATTTTTGTTAGGAAGTGGGAAATAATGTGAAAACATAATTAAGAAGGTTGAAGTATCACTATAAAGTCACATGTTCTACACAGACGATAAGCAGGGCTCAAAAACTACCAGGAGCGGGCGGACCTGGCAGCTTTTATTAAGACAAGTATTATGGTCATATACAAAGAACAGTGGATGGTCTAGCCTGTGCCAGGCATAACAGCCACAAATAATGCACTTGGGAAATAACCTTTTAATCCTTGCTTAGAATCAACAAAAAGGAGGGAAGACGTTATGTGCCAGGCAAATTACATAGCAATCCAGAAGCAACTGGTTAGGCTTTAAATTGCACCCAGAAATAAAAAATGTCCAAGTAACAGCTCAAAAGATGTCAGCATCAATTTTTAACTTTTATTTTCTTGAGGAATCTCCACACTGATTTCCATAATGGCTTTAGGATTTTGCACGTCCACATGAAGCAACTTTGCTGCTCTTGGGCATTTACCCAAAGGATCCCATATCCCACCAGAGACACCTGCACATCCATGTTTAAGGCTGCTCTAGCCTAGATGAAAGAGCACAAACCGGAAACTCTCCGAGCAGGCTAGGTTGACACAGAAGACAAGGGTACTATGTTGATTAGAAGGCACGTGTTTGTTATAAAAAATCAAGATAGAAATAATTGGGACAGGCACACTTACTGGGAAAGGATCTCCTCAGCCACTGGAGAGCTTTAGTTCTCCAATCACCAAAACCGTAATATAAAAAAGAGTATTTTTGGCCGGGCGTTGGTGGCGCACGCCTTTAATCCCAGCACTTGGGAGGCAGAGGCAGGTGGATCTCTGTGAGTTCGAGGCCAGCCTGGGCTACCAAGTGAGTTCCAGGAAAAAAGAGTATTTTTGACACAGGAAGTTATTTTCTCAATACTATGTAAACTATAAAGATAGTATTTTGTAGGAAACTTGGTCATTTGAAAACATTGATTTGTAAACATAATTTGGGCAGATCTGTGCATTGATAACAAAAGACGATAACAAAAAATTTTTAGTGCAACTCTTCAAACTTGTTTACAGTCAGATTGGTTCCCCCAAGCCTTTAAATCTGTGGATACATATACACTCGCAGAAGCAGCCTGGTGCCTCAGGGAGAAAAGGCACAGCCACAGATCAGGATGCTGAAACTGTCTTGTAAACAGAAGCTCTTAGGGCTCTTGAAAGAGTTGGAAGAACGCATTCCCCCAACACCTGACTGGCTCCATGAATAAGACAGAGGTGATTATTACAATTGTTTGTGAGACATTATAAAAGCACACAGATACAATCAGTCACTCATTGAAAACATCTTCTGCTCACACTCCCTCTAGATCTCTACTTACCCACCCACCTACCATCTGTCCATCTCCCCCTTTGCCCCTTCAAGCTCTGCACAAAGCAGACCACCACTTGCTAGAGCTGTAGACAAAACAATGTTTCCACCTTCCAGAGACTCTAAGGATGAATTCTTTAGGGTGCATAAGGCTAATGTGTGATCACGGGATGTTCTGAGTGTGGAAGCTATTTTGCTTCATTTCTTTCCCACTGGGAACAACATTACCTTTACCACAGGGTAGACGGGGAGATAAGGTTTGCTAAAAAGGTCAACCTTTGCATCAGACAGTCTTGTGAAAGGCACTGTCTAAGATAGTGCCTTTCAAAAGAAATAATAGAGTGAGCAGAACCACGTGCATAATCATGTACTTTCTAGAAGAGATACTAAAACAAGGGGAACAAAACAAGGTTAATCTTAATATGTTCATTTATCAAGTATTATTACTTAACACATATTAACTGTAAAATTATCCATGAGATAGTATTTTTTTACATGCCCCAAGTCTTCATATTTGGGAGAATTAGCTCTTTGCACTTATAATAAATGCATTGCAGCTGGGTAAGCCACATTTAAGGCATTTGGTAGCTAGCTACCTGCGGCCAGTTGGTTGCCATATTGAACAACAAATCTTCTAAGAAAACATTAGTCCCCTGTGTATAGTCTGGTTTGATATTATTTTTCAATTAAAGATCCAAGCACAGGCCAGGAAATGTCCTCCCATTCAGTTTTCTGAGGTCAGAGATCCTCCTGGAACTGGTCTGTTAAAACATTTAGAAGCACCCATCATGTTTGGAGTTTGGTGGCACACACAGTCAGACTCATTTCTGGTTGAGTCTCAGACACAGCAAGCTTGGTTATGACCACAAGCTTTGGAGCTGGACACCCTTGGTTTGAAACCTGGCTAGATCAGTCACGGTGTGCCCTCGGGTAATTACCACCCTTTCCTGTGCCTTACCCTCCTCACCTACGATATATAGACAACCATAAATGCATGATAGTATTCCCTAGTGGGGACCAATGAGGTTTAGGTGAGTCAATTTGCATTGTGGAACCCATCTCTTCTCACAAAGCAGGCACTATTCGGGTATTTAATAAGACTTATTTTAAAAATCTTAAAAAAAAATTTAAAATTAATTTTTACTTTCTCAATGTGGTCAGTAAATTATTTCTTAGGAGAAAACACTTTCGAATGGAAAACTGTGTAGTTCTGAATCCGACTGAAAATCAGAAAACCCAGGGGCTATAGACCATTTGGAAAAAAAACAACCCACCCGGGCTTTGATTTTCTAATTAAGGGAAAATATTTTTGAATGTCTACTTTTTTTAAAAGCAGTTGTGAAAATAAAGCTCCTGGGAGAATCCTGATCAGTGGCAAGGAATTGCACCACAGTGTTCCTGTCATCCAGTCAGTTAATGAGCACCACACAGCTATGAGGTGCACGTGGCCGGGCTCCGCTCACACTGGAGGACTCGATTCTTCTTTCCTTTCCAGTGTACAGAGACAAAGAACCCTGACTTTCACGACTGCTGCTCCACCCCCCCCCATCATGTTCAGCGGTGCCAGGTCCTCAGTGAGCAGCTCCCGATTCTGACATTGCCTGGCATCCTACACATTATCTTTCCCTTAATTAACAGTGACTGGAAACAAATAATTTAATTCTGGGGCAAACGAAAATGAATTAATGGTGCCAGCTCCATTTCCCAGCTTTCTAATTGTCTGTAACAAAGGATAAGAGGGACGTGTGTTGCCTTGGTGTGAGATTCATTTGAGGAAATAAATGACAGATGGACAATTAGTGAGATTCTATTCCTCACCCAAACAAACACTGATGTACCCAGCAGGAAAATCTCTCTTTGTGCAGAATAAACATTTGAAGTCACAAAGATTATGTCTGCTGGACACATTTATTTTCTAAGAGTAAACACCAAAGACTTGGCTTGGTGAAAAGGAAAAAACAAGGCAGAAATCTGAGCATGGCAGCCACACCTGTTATGCCAGCATTTGAGATGCTGAGGCAGGAGGATCAGGTGCTGGAGGCTATTCATTCTGATCCTCATCGTGTGATCCTATCCCGGGGGCCCGGAGAGGGAGATGAGAACATGCCAGGAGCGTTATTTGGCTATTTAGAGACAACAGCGAATCTCAGCCTAAAATCAAACCTCCCTCCAGTCCCTTCGACATTCACAGCAAAGACAACTGGAAGACATCCAAGCCTTGCATTTAGAATGTACGGGTGACTTAATTATGATGTTTGCAAGTTAGCAGGATGCAGTATAGCCATTCCCAGTTATAAATCTGCAGCATGAGGGGTGTGGGCTCAGTGACCTAGGACTTCTCTTCATGTTGTGGTGTTTGCAATGAATGGACCTGGTGGGCAGATGCGCTGCCCAATGAGACTCTGCCACTGCCAGGAATAGCTCTTCCAGCGGAATATTCTGGAACCTTAGAATCAAGCAAGCACAAGATGGAGCTGGAGACTTCCTGACCCACTGTGAGCCAGACTTGAACTAAAATGTCACGGATCACCTCCCTTCTCACAGCCCCTCTGCTGGCTGGTAGACTGCGATGTCACTTGGGTCTACTGGAATCCAGTCGGCGTCCAGTAAGCTCTGAGAAGCCTGTTTTATTTATTTTGTCTTTTTTGAGGCATAGTCATCCCCTTTGGGGAAGATTGTGAGAAATATTCACAATTAACTTTCGCTGATGTAGTGGTATCCTTCCTCACAGAGACTTGGCTTCTCCCTTATGCAAGGAGTTCTGGGTCTGTTAAGTAGTGCCTACTTGGAAGCTGACTGAGGAGCCGTGACTGTTTTCAGTGATTTGAGTTAGAGTTTTGTTCATTCAATACGGAACATCTCTGCTTATACAGATTAAATAAGAATTTAACGGTTCTCCATTTCACTTCTGGGAACCATGTGACCTAGACATCGGTCTACAGGTTCGGGCCATTGTGACCACACCTTGCTCTCCTGTCCTTTCCAGTGCCTATGGCTGTGTTCCCTCAGGCAGTTAACATGTTGAGCAGTTGTCCTATATCTGCAGACTCCAGCCCTTCGGGGTCTGCTCGGCATGTACCGACAATATTCTGAAAAATATTGGTTTTAGTTGAGAATATGTGTGTAAGAGAAAGATATGCTGGGGTTCTCTGTCTTTGTAAGACAGAATTGTGTCCTGCTCTGTAGGCTGTGATCAACGGCTCCTGCTGGTATGAGTTCTCAAACTCATAAACCATCCTGTCCCCCTATTTCATAAAAAAGGAACTACTGTTTCTAACAACATGTCGAAAAGACTATCGCTAAGTCGTCAATCTGGAGGCCGAAATTTATATTTCTACAAATTTTTCCTTATATTTCTACAAGTTTCCCATACTCTCATAATCAGGCCGCTGTGTTTTTTACACTTACGGACCCAGACAGAGTAAGTGTATGCTTTGGTCTCTTTCAAGAAAACAGCTACACCATTGACACCCCTGCACATGGCTAGTAGTATGATTCTAGTTAACTCTGCCCAAATCAGGAAATTATGTTTTCCAAAGCAGGCTTCCCCCCTAGTTAAACACACAGAGGCAACCTAGACCAATAAAGCCACAGTGCTTGAGACAGCCTAATCCTGGATTTAAGAGCAGTTCCTAAATAATGTGAACCACTGTAGTAGGTACAGCTCTTTCTTACTTACATCTGCAAAAGAAATGTGTTTCTGTGCAAGCAGAACCCCAAGTTTAAGCGAAACCAGTCCCCTAGAGGTAATTCACACCACCACCCGCCACAGGAGCATGGGTGCTTAGTGCCTTCTTGGATTTAAGTGTCTATAATCACACTTCTAAGAATCAACCTCGTGGCTTCTCAGGCTGACACAAAAAATAGAAGAAACGTGTTACCCGCTTCTTTCTTGGTGCCGAGATCTTTTTAGCGTGAAACCGTACAATTTCGAGTAAACACGTTACTATAAAACAGGAAGGAGAAAAACCTTACCCGAATCCAGAAAGCAAACGACAGAGGAGAAAGAAGCCGTAGCCTTGCACAAACGAGGACAGGAAGGCAAAGAATCCGTTGACAGACATGCAAATCAGGAGAGACTGCTTCCTGCCCACCTTGTCTGCCAGTCCTCCCCAGAAGAAGGCCCCCACCATCATCCCGAGGTACACTATGCTGCCTGCAACACACAGAAGACAAAAGAGCAGGTCAGAGGTTGGGAACCAACAGCACACGGAACAGCCGACGAGGCACATATCACGCTCCAGCACTTTGCATGGGGCGCGAGGTGGGGGTTGGGGCGTGGAGGGTGGGAGGGTGGGTGTGGGGGAGTCGGGGCGGGGAACCTCTAAAAGCGCACCGTCAGGGAGACACAGCGATTGCCTGACAGGTTGGAAGTCAGCTCTGCCACGTCTTTGAGCAGCCTGACCCCTCAGGAGCACCGACCGTTGGGAAGTTATTTCCTTCGCCATCACACGTAGAAGACAAACTGGTCACACTGCACCCCAGCCTTGTGAGGTTTGGGTATGCGGTGGGAAGGCACGAGAAATCTCACAGAGCAATTCTAGGGGCTGGTTCCAGGTTTCTACTTTTGGTCCGAAAGCCCTGTGTGTCACCATGACGAGGACACGGTGGGAAATCAAGTCAAGCCCCGCCCCCCCAGGTCAAAGTGGACCTCCAAACTGTTTTAACACTCTGCTTGCACCAATGACCTGTGCTAAGGCCAGACCTTAACCCTTCCAGTCCAGTCCCACTTGAAGACTCTGCCCCTTGCTGTGAAGTTGAGAAAAGAGGAACTTAGCAGTTACGAGGATGAAATATAAACGGTTTCTACAGCTTTTGCTCTTCTCATCAGAGAAGGCTCTTAGAGCCGAGAGTTCAGTGAGACAAGAACTAGTTTTAGTATGTCAAGAAATGTTAACATTGGCTTTGGCCCCTAAGGAAAACAAATGGATAAGTAGGAGTTAGACATTCTCGCTGTCACTGGAGTGGACACCTGAATTTTTTTCTTTCAGTTTATTTATTTTTACGTTTTCTGTGCATTGGTGTTTTGCCTACATGTATGTCTGTGTGAGGGTGTCAGATCCCCTGGTACTGGAGTTACAGACAGTTGTGAGCTGCCATGTAGATTCTAGGGATTGAATCTGAGTCCTCTGGAAGAGCAGCCAGTGCTTTTAACCGCTGACCCATCTCTCCAGCCTTTTTTAAAAAAAATTATTTATTTATTTTTATTTTAAGCACATTGGTGTTTTGCCTGCATGCATGTCTGTGTGAAATGTCAGATGCCCTGAAAAGGAGTTACAGACGGTTGTGAGCTGCCATGTGGGTGCTGGGAATTGAACCCAGGCCCTCTGGAAGAGCAGCCAGTGCCCTTAACTGCTGGGCCATCTCTCCAGCCCCTTACTTGCATTTTCTAATTCACTCTCCTCTAAGAAAAACAAACCTCCGACAAACATTGTGCAAACCTTGGTGAGGAACGTAGGTGTGGTAAACGTTAGTCCAGAAGCCTTTCTGAAACAGTGACATGTTCAGGAGGAGAGACATAGTGAAGTTCCTTATGTCTAGAAGGGGCACTAAACAGGCTGTCACTTCAGGTTTTCATCCATTTCTTTTCCTTTTCCTCTCTCTCCCCCCCCCTCTCTTTCTGCCTCTCTCCCTCTTTCTCCCCAAGATGCTACTGTACATTCCTGGCTGGCCTAGAACTCACTATATAGACCAGCTTTGCTATAACCCTCCTGCCTTAGCTTCCTGGGTGCTAGGATTTACAGGCATGAATCACTTGTCCAAGCACTATTTTTAAATGTACATTCCAGATAGCCTGACATTGACCTAAGAATGCAAAAAAAAGGGGCTAATTTGTTGATGGAGATTAGTTTAAGAAATAGTCTGTTTAAACAGTCACATCCCCCTAATTATTAGTGACCACATAATTAATGAGTCGATATGAGGCTCAGGAGGAAAACACTTGGTGAGGCCTTCCAAACATCACATAAATACTTCTCACACAGCCATGGTGAATGAAAAGTGTCTGAACAACTGTAAACCAGACTCTTTCCTTACCCAAACCAGCTTCCAATTAGACTGGGATACTGCAAAGAAGTGGACTGAGCCTTTGTGTGTGACAGACATCATTTTCTCTTTACCACAGGACTGGCTGCACATTTCCTCCTCCTCAATAGTGATTACTCTTATCAATGAGATCCAAAGCGTGCCCAGAAGATGGTTTAAAGAATGCGTCTGCACAAAGCACTCAGTCTCATCCGAGGAATTGCATATGTAGCCGAGCCCTCATTGATAGCGTAAGAGGTACATGCTTGCCAACTGCACCTCTCAGGACATGGAGGCTAAGCTACTTTGTGATGGTGTCTGTGTCTTTTTTTTTTTTTTTTTTTTTTTTTTTTTTGGTTTTTCAAGACAGGGTTTCTCTGTGTAGCTTTGCGCCTTTCCTGGGACTCACTTGGTAGTCCAGGCTGGCCTCGAACTCACAGAGATCCGCCTGCCTCTGCCTCCTGAGTGCTGGGATTAAAGGCGTGTGCCACCATCGCCCGGCTAGGTGTCTGTGTCTTTAAGAATGCCTACACATCGGAAAGCAGGTCTAATGGTCAGGAGTGGGTGGCCTGTAGTTCCTGGGATCCAAACACTTGGAGGTCTTGCTTATAGTTATGGGTCCAGAAACAAAGTCCCTCACCCCCACAGGTCCTTCAGTTTCCTTCTACACCAAGAGAAAGCCGCCATGACAGCAATACTAATACGACCTCGCTGTGGCTCCCTCCTTCATTCTGCTGCAGGAAGTGAGGCCACAGCAGAGGTGAGCTGTCTGCATTCAGTCCATAACCACTTACTAGGGTTTTCATTCGCTCCCTTCCTCCCCGCCTCCTTCTCTTCCTCCATTTTCCTTTCTTTTGAAAAAGTCTCCCTATGTAGCCCAGGCAGGTCTTGAACTCATGCCTTAGCCTTCGAAGCCCTATGTTTACAAGCAGGTGCCACTGCACCTAGACTCCATTTACTCTTTCAATGACAGTAACAGCCCCTGCTGTTACTCACGCCGACTCTACATCTTTTGGGGTTTTGAAGAACATACCATACTTTGGTTCATTAAGCTTCACTACAATCTTGAAAAGTGGGTATCATTAACCTGTGTCATAGATGATGGAACTGGTAGATTATGTAGCACAATCTAACAGATAGGAAAATGGCACATGTTTCTCAGGTTAAACCCTGGAGCTATTCTCAGAATTCACAAGTGTGTTGAAAACACCAGGTTGTGGCTCTGGACCCTCCATTGGGACCCTTCAGACTTCCCCTTGATCGGGGCACTTAAGGGTTAAAACCTGGTGCTACAGGACAATGCCTGGTGCTGTGAAAGAACTATTCTGATTCCCAGGATACTCCTGTTACCAGGTCAAACACCACCACTGTTATTTCTGCCCAGCTCATCTTGGAAATACTATGCTCAAATCAAGAACCAGATGGTATAAAGTAGGCTCACACTAGCTATTGAGTTTCTGGTTGACTTCAACCATGTTCCATTTAAGGAAAGTGAATGTGAGTGCCAGAGGCAAGTAGTTAATCTAGGTCCTCCTTATCCCCTAGACTCTAATCACCCATGACTCCCCACTTCCTCCAACTCTCTGGCCATGAAGACATTCGGATATTCAGCCTCTTGAGAGAACACAGTTTGTAATCTGGACTGAACGGCTTATCAAAAAGGAAGTCAGAGGGCAACGTCTGGGCTAGACCTTCCATGGCCTGGGGATAAACGGCCAGACTAGAACAATGCTGAAGCAGGTAGCCATCTTGGGAGCTGTTGGGTCCCCTATATTTTAAGGAGTCATTTGGCCCAAGCCCAATGCAGGAGGTGTGTCCTTCAGTAGACAAGTCAATGGTGGAGAGGTTGTTAATTCTCATGCAAACTCTGGAGAGACTCCATTAAGAATGGAACACAGGCTGGACGGTGGTGTCACGCGCCTTTAATCCCAGCACTCGGGAGGCAGAGGCAGGCAGATCTCCGTGAGTTCGAGGCCAGCCTGGTCTACAGAGTGAGTTCCAGGAAAGGCACAAAGCTACACAGAGAAACCCTGTCTCAAAAAAACAAACAACAACAAAAAGAATGGAACACGGGAGGGGAAAACTCAGGATGGTATTGAAGTCCTCCACAAGTGGCAGGCTTATCGCGTAAGACTGCAACCTCAAGCTGAGTATTCCTTCCGCTTTCACTCTGGTTAGAAATGCTTAAGCTCTGAAGGTAGTATCTTTCGTGCTTCATGTTTGTTTGATGTTGGTAATTAGACTCTTCCACTGGGCAAGCTATGGGAAGGATTAAACCTACCAAACAGCTGATTTGAGAGAAGAACGTAGAAGTTAGAATCTTCATTTGTCGATCATGTAAGCTAATTAAAGCCAAACATGGGAGTGTTCACAAAGTCTCGGTGTGAATAAAACTGTGACCGCTCAGACTGGAAGGCTAGAAGGCTACACACTGTGCTTCCTACTTGTGTCCCACTTGCCGTTTTGTATTCACAGTGTTGTGCAGGGAGCCCTTGAGAACCTGGAGTAGCTGTCCAGTCTGGGTGTGCCCTCTGTCCTCTCTGCTCTCCATTCTTCACGATTCTCTGCTGGTCAGGGTTAGCCGGACCTTCAGCCAGAGCCCCTCAGCTTAGAAGTGGGAAGACTGGAAGTCATGAGAAGGCAGATTTTGAAATTGCACCTTTTAGACCTTTGCTCTACCAACTACGGACTTTGGGCCAAGGACTTGATAGGAACCCAAGCTCTTGGGCTTTCTGGGGCAGACTTGTTCACTTGGGCCTGATTCCTAGATGCTCTGTATGCTCAGATGAGTCTGAAGGTCCTCTTAAGTTGGCATGCTTTCCACCTAAACATCCTCAGAAATGCATGTCTTACTTAGGGACTCATATGTGTTTGTGCAGGGGGCATAGGTTACAGGATATGCTAACTCTGAAGACACAGAGCAGCCAGAGCTCCCTGGAGGAGCTGGGGATCACAAAAAGGCAAGCAGGGGGCTTAGAAAGGGGCTCCTATGTGGGCATGGTTTCCC
This sequence comes from Peromyscus leucopus, assembly GCF_004664715.2. Lineage (NCBI taxonomy): Eukaryota > Metazoa > Chordata > Mammalia > Rodentia > Cricetidae > Peromyscus > Peromyscus leucopus. The sequence continues at coordinate 52,644,689 of NC_051072.1, read as the reverse complement.
ACTCCTTTAATCCCAGCACTTTCGGAGTTCGAGCCCAGCCTGGTCTACAGAGCAAGCATCAGGACAGACAGGGCTGCACAAAGAAACCCTGTCTTGAAACCCCTTCTTCCCCACAAAAGGAAGGACTCCCCAGGACCAGGCAAGCCTCCCGTTCGGTTCTGGGAGAACAACATAAGAACACCCTGGACTGTGACTCTTGGGTTCTCTCATTGATTTATCCAACCCAGCGACACTATCAGGAGGTTGAACCTGGGATACAAATTCATGATATTCTTTCCACAGCTCTGGTAAAGGCCCCCTTTTCAGCCAGACCCGTGTCTTGGTCTTTAGAGAAGGACCCCAAGGCCTTGAGTATGACTTTCTCATCAAGGCATTTTCTAATGTGGAGGCTGGTTCAATTTGGTTTAATCATACCCTGTTTCCCCTGATAAATATCACATTTCCATTTCTGTCTCTGCTAAGCCACTTTTGATTCCTCCTGACATTCCCTGAAGGGGGGTCACATCTTTTCTCCTAACATCATTTTAAACCACATTTAAACAAAACAGACCAATTTAGGAAACTGGCTACAGTTATTTTTTTCCCCTCATAGTAACTGCCAATTGGTTTTTAAAAAAGATTTTAAACGTTTTGGTTATCTGTGACTAATGGATGACTTTAGAATTCATTTCACGATGAATTTAGAAATTGATTTTCAAGGAAAAGTCTTCTATGGTGACATGCTAAATTTACCCGGTGAAAAACACCTCCATGAGGCAATAATGATCCTATTCACCTGTTACATGGGGAGAGGGGCGTTTCTTATGTTAAAACTTCTAAGTCAAAGTGCAATGAATCATTTTGAATAAAAATGACATTTCTGGGACTGTTTGGAAAGATTACTATAACATAGTCTGTTGTATTCATAAAATAAAGAAAATACCACTATTGCCCTGATTGTGCTCAGTATTTCTAGATATTACTCCTTTTATAAGTAGCAGATACACTTATTTCCCCAAAGCTAGAGTTTTCTCCCACAAACCCAGGGTGTGTTTATAGTAGATGCTCACTGACGGAGATTCTCTCCTTGACTAAACCTATCCAGGGGGACTCTTTTCATCCCAGGTCCTGACTTGGCTGCCTGTGTTCCTCTCTGCATTGTTCAATTTTAGCAAGGCTCCTGATAACCCAGGACCACCCACACACACACAATGACCCATACCCACAAGTGACATCCTTTGATACCTAATCAGGTTTCTCATCCTCTACCATCCCTCACTAGATGTGTAAGTATCCTAGTTAGCCTTCAGCAAGAGTCCAGCTGGACTAGTATGGTGAGAATTGCTCTTGCCCTGTGATGTGTTCTCTTAGTAATTTTCCACCCATTTCCTAGGGTCCTTGGAACTTTTCTCTTTGGCTGTAAATTCTTATTTTTCCTTTTAGTAGTTATTAAGTCCAGCTTCCCCACTGCAGTGACCCCTATGGCGATGGTCTCAAATAGAGCCTGTGTACTGCCTTTAAACAGTAGTAAATAAGTGACCTTCCATTTCATACTTCTTACATGGTGTACTTATCTAACTCACCAAATTAAACAGCCTCACCCCGACCCCCAACAGGCACATTGAGACCATCACTGGACGCCTTTAATTGTGACTCACCCTTCTTTCTTCTGCTTCCACTGGTGACAGTTTGTGATTACCCAAGGCTGGTTGCACATGCACCTGACCTGTTTGTTCCGGTTCTGCTTGTTGTTAATTATACATTTGCTTACACATCAATCACATAAATAGTGAAATGGGTGTGAAAGGAAAGGAAACTATTACTATGAAAATGAACGTAGGACCTTGGAAAGAAGATAGAGAAGAATCAGTGCTACTGAACAAATGTGAGCCACATCAATCACTGGAAGAGACCAAGACCTAATGGAACAGTCCATGCTCAGATTGGGGGCCGTGCCTTAAAGCTCGCACTGTACATTAAAGAATTGTGAACCTGAAAAATCAAAGCGACTGACCACTGGGAGGACACAAGAAAGACAATGGCGAGCTGCAGTGTGAAGAGCTCTTCTAGAGGAAAGACTGCTCTGCATTCGAGGATGTTCAAATGAATGTAAGCCGACATGCTAAATGCTTCATTTAAGGACCTGTGCATATCATGCTTTGTGCCCACTTTTCCATTACCAAAGATCAGCCACGATTCGCTTAGAGAAGGCAATGCTTTGTGAAGACATGCTTTGTGCTAAAAGAAACCAGGCTTGTGTTCACAAGTCACTGGAACAGCCACCGATCACTTACTAATAGTTTTGTCTATTTATTGAAGGCTATCAGAAGCTGGTTAAGGTCAATGCCACAGCCGATGCCCTCCCCCTCTCCAGTTCCCTTTAGCAGAGATTCTGCTTTGGATTTTTCAGCCCATACTGGAAAAAGCCTCGGAGTGAAATCAAAGCCCTCGAGCCTAGTTTGAAGCTGTCTTTTAATAACTGGTTGTAAGGTCTTAGGCCAGTCTCTCAGAGTCTTACTGGGCCAAACACTTGGCCTGGGCTGGGGGTATGGTTGGTTGATCCTGCAAAGATGGCTTAGCCTTCTGCTTTGGTCTTGGGAGGGAGCTTCCCCTTACTGGTTTCTTCCACATTTTCCACTTCTACCCACTACCATGGAAGCATCCATATCTGCTACCCTGTGAACGGAGTCCCCAGACCCCCAACATGTTGTCTGAATTAACACAGCCTTCCCTTGGCCAAACATCACCGTAGTCCATAAAGGTCTGATCTTAGTGGTCCTTCCCAGCTGCCACGGTCTCTACCCCAACTCAATGTTTAAAGGAGTATGGATTTCCTCCTCATCTACAACTTTCGATTTCTTCCCACTTCGCTGTTTGAATTCTGTGCTTGAAGTAGAATGAACACACACATGTCAGTCAAGTCAGCACTTCCTTTATTAGACTCCTCGACAATGCCGGCAAGAGCCAAGCATGACAGGTGGTACATACCTGTCATCTATAATTTCAACACTGGGTAGGTGGAGACAACAGGATCACATGTTCAAGGCCAACCTAGCTAAGTAACAAGGTCTTGTCTCAAAAAAAGATACCTAGAAGTGATAACATTACCAAGGCAATGGGCGTTGAGAAGGAGGAAGAAGGGAAACTTTAAAAACTGTATTTTTGAATTGAACACAATATTGTCCCTCCCCATGATTTACCACTCTGAATATTGCACCAGGCAGCAATGAGTTAAGTGCTCAGGCCTTGAAACAGGTAGCCCAGATCTGTCTCTCCCATTCCCAGGCCTGGGTAAGTTATTAAATTTCTGTGTGCTCCAGTTTTCTCCTCAGTATAATGGGGCTAATAATAGTTCCTATCTCACAGGGTTTCTGAGGGACTAAACGGGATAAATCAGTTTCTTAACTGGGTGACATGCAGTTGCTCAGTAAGCAGCAGTTTCTAATATTTCTATTGGCGAGAGGCAGACAGAACAGGGAAAGACAAAGTCGGGAACAGTAGGAGCTGCCGGGAAGAGGAGAGGGTCATGGAATGTCAATATCTAGCCTTCCTCAGCTCAAGGACTGAAAAGGAGCCGCTTGAAACAGTTCTCTGGAGAAGTAATCTAACTTTTCAAATCCCAGATATGCACATACAGAGATGCACGTGCAGGTGTACATAAACACACATAAGTGCACACACCCATGCCGGCACACAAGTGTTATTTTTGCAGACAGAAATTTTAGAGAATTCATCATTAATTAATAAACTTTGCCTAATTCTAACCTCTCACTTTCTTTCTCTTTCTTTCTTTCTTTCTTTCTTTCTTTCTTTCTTTCTTTCTTTCTTTCTTTCTTTCTTTCTTTCTTTCTTTCTCTCTCTCTCTCTCTCTCTCTCTCTCTCTCTCTCTCCCTCCCTCCCTCCCTCCCTCCCTCCCTCCCTCCCTCCCTCTCTCTCTTTCTTTCTCTTATTATTCATTTATTCACTTATTTTCATATACTTATTGTAGTGCCGGGGATTGAACTTAGGGTCTCATACATGCTACCTAAGTTCCCTACCGCTGAGCCACCCCTCTATCCCTAGTTTTTCAATGACTATTTCAGAAGCCACTGGGAGGGGCCATTATGTGCTCAAATACATCTACGGACTTTCATAAAATCAAATAAAACCAAGGAAAATAAGGCAAAGACATATGAATGAGGCGGAGGGGAGAAAAAAAAACCTTTCGAATTTGCACTGGTGAGTATTTACAACAAAAGTCAGCTCACCTTAGCTGGAAAGAACTGTAAATATCAGATGCCGTCCACTGTATATTTCTGACTTGTATTTGGAAAGCCTGACATTTAAGTGTGTCATCCAGGAAGAGGCAGAGGCTGGCTGCTTATATGGGCAACAGTGCCAGTTTACCCAGGGTCACCTGGGCACTAACAGCACATGAAAGTCAGAGACTTTTTGCCATATCCAGTGATCATGGAGACCAGACGGGAGTCCTAATAAGGAAGCCCAGTTTATTTCCTAACGTTTCTGGTCAAATGGCTAGGATATAGCATGCCTGTTGGATAGGAGAGGCACTGAAAGACAGGCATGGCGTCAGTCTCACCCTCGAAACAGGCAATTGCAATTCGCTTGGTGTTTGAAGCCATAATAATAATAATAATAATAATAATAATAATAATAGCAACAACAGGTATTAAGAAAGAAGATTAATGCAAGCTGGTTCATGGTACATGATGGACACCACACACTGGTCCCACACCAATAGGATCCCTGCTCTTCAAGCTTCCCCTATTCCACGCTGTGAGCTGAGGGAGAAAAGTGGTCACTGAATTTGCTATTCCCAATCCTTGATCCAACAAAGGGGGCCAGTGATAGCTGATTACCACGGTTGGTTTGAATTTCTGCTAAGTATGAGGGACAGAGTGGGAAGAGAGGCTGCCAAATGTGGACAGGACAAGGCTTTTCCTCCACAGCAGTTCACTGCGAAGTTCAAGACAGCTTTGTATCTAACTGTACATGAGAACTGTCTGCTCTGTGACAAGACTTTTGCTGTCAAGATGGAACACACATGTCTACTCATCCTAGAGAGGGAGCCCATGACAGACCAAAGTACATATACCACCAAAGTCCAACTTGGTGAACCAGTGAGTTTTATTGGAGTCGCTTACAGGAGTATGGGTGAGGGGTTACTTACAGGAGCAGACATGACTCGAAACAGCTTTGTCACCAAGGCCCACACCAGCTTGGGTGACAGCTTGAGAAAACTGGGAAATCCGGGGCGTACCCACAGCCTGCAGGCTGCTCAATAGGCTGGAGGGTATCTTCCTTAGTGACTGGTCTACCTCTTCTAGGCAGCTCAGCTGGTTTCTGTGTCTTCTAGGCAGCTGATCTGGTCTCAGAATCTTCTTTGCATCTTAGCTTTGCTCCTCTGAGAGGTATTCTCAGATTCTATTGTTTACGCTGGCATGGAGGGTCCTAGTGAATCTGGTTGGTTTCAGGGACTTCCTGAAGCTCTTTTGAGTTGTTTACCTTCCTGCTTAAGGGGCTTCCCTGCTGGAGGAAAGGTTTCTGTCTCTGAGGAAACAGTTGCACAATACCTCCTGAGGAGGTCAGACATAGTGTCACACACTTGTACTTCCAGTCTCTGGAAACTGAAGCAGGAGGATCCTGACTTCAAAGAAAGCCTGAACTGTAGAGCAGACCTTGTCTCAGAAGCAAGTAAAGGATTTGAAGGGCTTCACCCAGGGACTCTGTGCCTACACTAGGCCCAGACAAAGGATATCTTTAAAAACTTTTCCATGCAATTCTAATGTGAAGATGTGTCTTTGAACCTTTCTTTCCTTGGGAGATTGAAAACATGCTAAAAGTAATTACTACAAAATCAAACGCACGTTGTAATTAAAGTGAGGACATTCTGCTTAAGGGGGAATAAAGGAAAATCAGCTTAATTAGGTTTAGGGACTTCTGACACTCCATATGGAAGGTGGTACTGGGTTTGGAGTCATAAATCAGAGGTCTCCCACCAAAAAGCTCCCTCCCAGGGAAGTTCTGAATTAAGGGAGGCAGAGCTGGAGGTGCACAGAACAGAGTAAACAAGAACTCCATGTTGTTCAAGGTGCACATGAGTGTGTGTATGAAAAATTCACATACAATATATTATTTAGACTTAAAAATGTTGCCACAGCACGGATAAACCTAATATTATGCTATAAGAAAAATCTTTAAATAGCAAACAATAAAGTTAATTATTGTCTTAGGGTTTTATTGCTGTGAAGAGACACCATGACCATAGCAAATCTTACAAAGAAAAATATTTATTCAGGGCTAGCTTAGGCTTCAGAAGTCTAGTTCATTATCATGTTGTCAGGAAACATGGAGGCATTCAGGCAGACATGATGAAGAAGAAGAAGCTGAGAGTTCTCCATCTGGATCTGCAGGCAACAGGAAGTAAACTGTGTACTACACTGGGCCTAACTTGAGCATATAAGGTCTCAAAGTCTGCCTTCACAGTGACATACTTCCTCCAACAAGGCCACACCTCCTAATAGTGCCACTCCCTATGGGCCAGGCATTCAAACCCATGAGTCTATGGGGGCCATTCCTATTCAAACAATTACTAACAAAGACACTAGGAATCTTTTATGGTTTCCTGAGCGGGGAACTGATGATTTAAAGCCTTTGTGTGAGAATCACAAACTTTCAATAAAGAGTTGGGGGTCAATATTTCACCCTTTGTGAATCACACAGACTCTATGGAAACTGTTTAGCTCAGCTGTTGCGTTCTGAAAACAGCGGCCGATAACACATAAAGAAATGGACATTACGGCGTTCCAATAAAGCTTTATATAGATATAGCTGTGGGCGGAGTTTGACCTCCAGGCTGTAGTGTGCAGACCACTCTTGTCCAGCAAATACTTGCCTGTAGCAGCTATATCGTGACTGAGAGGTAGGGTGGAGTTCCTGAGAGGCCGTGGCCAACCTAATGCCATATCAGGAGTGAGGGGGAGGATGAAATTTGTTGGAGAGACACAGCACAATAGGGAAGTTTGTAAACTGTAAAACAAGTGATTTCTCTGCGAGAATGAATGAAAGAGAACTGAGCCTCAAGGGAAAGATGGCCATAGTTGGAGGGCAAGAGGGGAAACTATGAATTTAAAAAGGCTGGCAAGAAGAGAAGAGGATGCAGGTGGAGGAGAGTGGAGGAAAGGCAAGGCCTCATGATGGTGCTCAGAGAACGAGGACTCGGGAAGACTGAGGAGTTTGTCCCAGATGTCACTGGTGAGGTCTGAAAAGGAAATCCCAAGCCGTTGTTAATGACAGTAACACTCACAGAGAGCAGATGATGAAGGTGAATGAGCAGGGAGGAGAGGGAAACAGGAAACGCCTCTCACAGTGACTGCAACTCCCAGAAGCAAAAGTCACAGCTGGAGGGAGGGGAAGCGGAGCAGATGCAGTGGGGCCGAAGCACCCCAGGTGTGAAGAAGCATGTGAGCACCAGAAACCACAGCCGGAGTCTAATGGAGTCTAATGGAGACCCCTTACAGCCAACACAGGCAACGCTGCTTCATGGGAGTTGGTCTAAATTTCATGAGTTCCCACTATTTTGGTTTGGTTGTCTCTGTAGGTTTCCCCATCATGATCTTGATGCCTCTTGCTCATAGAATCCCTCTTCCCTCTCTTTGACTGGACTTCTGGAGCTCGGCCTGGCGTTTGGCTGTGGATCTCTGCATCTGCTTCCATCAGTTACTGGAGAGAGGCTCTTTGATGACAGTTAGGGTATTCATCAATCTGATTACTGGGGTAAGCCAGTTCAGGCACCCTCTCCACTGTTGCTAGTAGTCTAAGCTGGGGTCATCCTTGTGGATTCCTAGGAACTTCCCGAGCACCTGGTTTCTGCCTATCCCCATGACGTCTCCCTCTGTCATGGTATCTCTTTCATCAGGGCAGCATTTCTTGACATCTGAGATTTATTTTGTCAGTGCTGAAACATCAAACAAGAACTCCTCCATCTCAAACCATGGGAGCTGTTGGTTGCCGCCAAGGTAAGTGTACCACTGTTGCACCCTTAGGGTTATGGTGGCACACACATTTTGTGGTTCATCCATGCCATAGCTGGGTAGGACTGTTGATTACTTCCCTCCTTTGGAAGCTTGCATGATGCTTTCTGGTACCATGAAAGCTAGTCCTCTGGAAGGAGGCTTTCATATCAGAGGCAGCTTGGATCCTCCAGGGCCTGTGTCTGAGGTACACAGTGTCTTCATCAATAGGAACTTAGCTCTCACCTCTAGGAGGCAAGCAAGGGCAACAGCATCACTGAAGGTTTGGCTCAAAATAAAAGCCTTCATACATGCAACTATGCAATTGGCAGGGATAATGTGAAAATAGAATTCTGACTATAAAACTGTGGGTGTCCCAAGAAACTGTTAGATATTACATACTTAAGCCTTTTTTTACCTGGAGGTGTGATTCACAAGTGTATACCTATACAACAGACATTGTGAGAAAGTTCCAAGCAGCCCCCAGGGAAATGAGGAAGACAAGAACAGTGATGTGGTTCATCCTGAAAGGAAGTCGCTCCGTTTGAAAGACAGTCTTTCATTCCAAGGGCCTGTTCTCCCTCTTGCTTTATGTAAACCTGGCTTCTGTCTTACATGATGCATTGACAGAGACAGAAAGAGTAGTGTGTGCTGGAGTAACCATTGTTAGTTTTCAGTTCTTTCTTTAGCCAACTAGATGTCTTCCATATGTCAAGTCCTGGTTTACAAAATAGACTATAAAACCCCAAAGACTTGGAACCACTAATATAAAATTTCCAATGGTAGGAATAATATTTTGGAAACATTGCACTTGAAAAAAGGGGTTAAAGAAAAAAATTATTTGCTGTAGCATGGAACAGACTAAAAAATGCCTTCTGCATGCATGTCAGTGACTACACAATTCGGAATTTTGTGACATCTCTGTCTAGCGGTATAGTCTATGATGCTTCTCTTCTCTTTGATCCTGTCTGGCAAGTCCTTGAGCCAATAAAGTGTGGTGCCCTAGAGTTTTCTGAGCAAGGTCATAAAAGGTCATGCAACCTCCACCTTCCTGAGTTGGACACATGCTCTCGGAGGTTTATACCTGTCTGTGAGTCTGAGGAGCCTGAGACTGCCATGTAGATGTTACCAGTAGATGCTCTCCTGGAAAGCCCCGCCCACAACCTGGTGTGTCCACAGTGGGCAATGCCTCACAGAGCGCCACGGGGCTGGCAGCTTCAGCTGCCAGGGCTGCCTCATTTCAGAACTTAGCTTCAGCTGCTGGAAACAGTGAAGTTCAAGATTTTTCTGTCTCTTACATTTTATTTCTTAACTATCTGAAAGATATCTTAATTTTTCTATAGTTCTACACCCTCAGACTGGTGTTGACAGCATCCGATCAGAAAACAAGTTGTCTGTTACGTGGGGAACTTTTGATCTTGCTGTCACCCTACTGTGTTGGAGCCATTAAACAATGGTGATGGTCACTAGTGTCTAAACATTCACTATTGCATGCAGTATCAAATTTACCTTTTAATTAAAACTGTATTACAGTCCGACTTTAAAGGATACACTCCCTACTTACTTGTTAAATATCAACATAGAGTTTGGCTAGGTAGGCTGAGACAGCCTCCAATTCCCTATCCTCCTGCCTCTGCCTCCCAGTGCTGGGATTAGATGTGTGAGCAATCACATCTGGCTCTAAGTTCCTTTTGAGTTGAATCAGACTTAATCTGGGCCATTGGACAATATGAAACTTTCATCTTATGCTTCAGATTCTTTCCTACTGTGGTTGGTAAATTCTAGCCTTCAGAAGGCACCAAAGCCCCCTCCCTTTGCATCTACAGGGGCAAAATCAAAACCTGGAGGCTTAAAAATGAGACCAGTTGCCGGGCAGTGGTGGCGCATGCCTTTAATCCCAGCACTCGGGAGGCAGAGCCAGGCGGATATCTGTGAGTTCAAGGCCAGCCTGGGCTACCAAATGAGTTCCAGGAAAGGCGCAAAGCTACGCAGAGAAACCCTGTCTCGAAAAACCAAAAAAAAAAAAAAAAAAAAAAAAAACAAAAAAACAAAAAATGAGACCAATATCATGTGGTTGGGAATTATCTTCTTTTGGATCAATCACCTGCCAAGGAATTTTTTTCTCCTACCATCCCCCCCTGCAGCTCCTGGCCTTCTTTCCCCATGCTAAGAACTAACTGCAAAGGGTCTGAGATAGCTTTCTTAAAGTTAAGTTAGCCTGCCTGTTTTGTGGATGGTGGCAGAAAGCATACAACTCTTGACATGGAGACAAGAGTCTTCCATGCACATTGCAATAGCAGTAACTAGGATATCAGCATTTTGTGGGCTGACCAAGAAGGAATAAAGCAGGCAATTTATGTCTACTTCCAGCCTTTGGGTTACATCAGCTGCTCGTTAAGACAGAAAACCATGTCAAAATTTGAAGAACTATTCTAGCTAATAAAGAGGAGTGACCCGGTCTGTAGAGGGGTCTTCAAACTATGTGTAGGTATAGCTCATGAGCTAAAAAAAAAGCAGTGCTTTACATTTTAATGTTAATATTATTATACTATTATATTATTATAATATTATTATTATATACTATGATTATTTGAGAATTTCATACAATGTATTTTGATAATATTCATTCCAACTCTTCTCCTTAACTTCTGCCAGATTGACACCCCACCTCTTTAACTCCCATATTCATATCCTTTTTAAAAAAATAACCTATCAAGTCTAATTTGTCCAGCCATAATACTCCTGCGTGTGTAGATAACAACTGGAACATGGTCAACCTGCCGAGGATCAAACCCTTAAAGAAAACAGACTCTCACCTTCTCCAAAGCCATCAACTGTCCATAGCTTCTCAGTTAGGGGTGAGGGCTCATAAAATCTTCCTAAATCATACTAAGGTGCTGACTGGCTTGATCTTGCAGGTCTTTTGCAGGCAGCCACAGGTGCCATAAGCTCATGAACACAGTGATTCTGTCTTGTCTAGAAGACACTATTTTGCTCATGTCCTCCCTGATGTCTAGCTTTTACAATCCTTCCCTCAGCCTTTGTGGGGATGTGCTATAAATGTCCCATGTGCAGCTGAACACTGATGCTAATTCTCTGGGCTTCTCTGATGAGCTCTGAGAAGTGCAATGATTTGTGGTCCATTACTGGAACCTTGCTGGACCATTATTCGTGTAGTGATACAAAGCCAGAGGGCAAATCTCAGGGGGGGGGGTTGTTTTTAGATGGGGGTCTCACTATGTAGTCCTGGTTGGTCTAGAACTCTCCAATGTAGACCAGGCTGGCCTTAAGCTCACAGAGGTCTGCCCACTTCTGTCTCTCAAGTTCTGGGAATAAGGGCACGTATCACTAACCGTTATGCCCTGGAGCATTTTACATTCTAAGAAAGGACTATACTAAATAAAAATATGTGTCAGGAACTATAGGTGACTTTAAACTTAAAATATCTATTAAATTCTCTCGCCCTTCATGCAAAGTTCCCTAATTCCCTAGTCTGGAGCAACCTCTATGTCGGGGGGCCACAGCAAGGAGGACTCAGGGCACCCCTCTTGCATTTACTGCATCAGCATCACACATTTCAGATTTGAGGAGAGCACATGCATCACAGAACCATCATGCTCTTCCATTTTTACCCCTGTTCTCCCAGCATAAATGCCAGGAGCAAGAGGTCTCATAATGGGGTCAAGGTGATAGCTAAGTGTGACAGCAGCATTTCTATAGACAAAGGTTTGTTTGACGGTGTTATTGATATTTTTTCCCAATACCCTTTTTATTCAGTTTATTTTTTATAGGTGTCACCTAGCTCCGAAGACTACATCCATGGCCCTCTTTTGGAAAATTACGCTCTTCAAACTAACCCTGCTGTTTCTCCAATAATCAATACTGCCATTCCGCCAGAATCTCTTTTTTCATTTTATTGTTTGAGAACTTCATGTGTGCATATAATGTGTTTTGATCATCAGCATGGCTTTCATAGGAAGTCAGATTATCTCACTACCTAGCATGCTGATTTATCTTTCTCAGACCCTTCGAATTCTACATGCTGTTGTCGCTAGGACTAGTTTCCAAGCAGCACCAGCCTTGTCTGGTGGCTTCCTTAATTGGTACCTGGAGCCAGTTAAGAACCTTATTGTCACCAATGTTTGGTTGACATGGGATTTGCCCAAGCCTTTGCTAATCTGACAACGGCGTGGTGCAGCGGGTGGAATCCTCTGGTACTAAGGGGGAATACATCAGTTTTATTCTATCTTCTCTGATCCAGATGTTCTCTCAGCTTCAGAAATAAAATCCTAACTGACAAGCCTAAGATAAAATATGCCTTTATAAACCCTACTAACACCCTTGGTTCCTGGGGTTTCACCATCACCATACGCTCCTACAATTAAAGGGTTCTTGTGAATATGACATCATGTTCAGATGCTAACTCAGTGCACGAGTCACACAGATCTGAGCCAATCTTGACCCATCAGAAAACTGGAAGACAGCCATTTCCCTGTGGTGATTCTGGGAACTGGGATGCTTCTAAGTGGCTCACTAGCCAGCGTTCCCCAACTGCTAACCATCTGATGCTCTTAGACTAATTCATTTACAGTACACATTCAGAGCTCTCTTCCATTACACTTAGGCCTTTATTTTGTTATGTTTTCTTCCATTCTTAGTGGAAATGCCTGACACAGGAACCAAGTTAGGTCAGCAATCCTCTATAAGGAGTTCATTAGTAAAGAGTAATGAGCAGGAGCGGGGGAGTCTGCAGGTTCTTATGATACTCACATTAGCACCAAGTGAACACATCAAGATCAATGCTTTGCCCAAAAGAAGAATCAATCAATGATGCTCATAAGGCAGGCTTATAGAGCAGGGCAGGGTAGGGCAGGGCAGGGCTGGACAGGGCGGGGTGGGCTGGGAGGATTTCTCATCAAGGTCAAGCCTGTTACTGGAGCTTTGCTGGACCATTGTTTTAGAACTACTGACCTCCCTGTGGCCTGCACTTTCATAGAACAGGGAGTTTGTTTTACAGTGTGTGAGAAGCTTGAAGGAGAACCTTTGTCCCTGAACTGTCTAGTACATCACATCGGAATGTAACTTAGGAACGAGAGGGAAAGACTGACAAAGAAGAAAGATCCCTTGGCCTCCTATCATCATGAAAGTAGAACAAGGGGGGTGAGGAAGCCAGAGGAAAGCACAGGTGTTGAATTCACTGCCTCTTTCAACAGCCCTCCGGATGAGACTCCCGAGCATCCGGTCCAAGATGACCACTGCTCTTCATCACAACCGCTCCCATTCAATTATCCACTTAATTACGCTTAAATGAATCCAGTACGAATGTGTCTAGAATTTCGTGGAAATATTCTTTCTTCAGCCTGCTTTTGTTTGTGGCCAGTATGGTAGAGAAGCTCCGCACATCCTTGTCTGATTTATACCCAAGCCGGGAGGAGGGTGATAGGGTTGGGAGGGGCGGGGCAGTTACTGGAACTGTGCTGGCGGGGGCAGAGTCAATTCAAGCTCAAGAGTGTCAAATTACATCACAACAGGTAGCGTCCTGAAGATCAGAGAGGGGCGGAAGGGTCACCGGAAGGAGGAGCCACCAGACAGAAGACATGATGATGGCATCCCAGTCAGGGATGGGAGGCAGTAGCTCTTGAATTCTGCTTCTATCTCGAAGAGTCAAAAAGCCTAGCAGTATTAGGACGCTTGTATATTTAGGAGACTCAGGAACTGCTGCCATATCCTAACCAAGCTTTATAGATGAAGGGTATTCTTTGCAAGTAGAAAGCAGTGAGAGACTACCTAACATGTCCAGCCTGTGAGAGTCTGGCTGCCCTGAACGTGACCCCACCATGAGCTCAGGCTCAGGCAGAAGCCATTTCTATGCCCCACATACTGAGCCCTTGCTTTCTCTGTGGGATCAAGTGTTTCCTCCAGGTTGGCATCATAAAAAGAGAGCTTAGGTGCACAGGCTTCTAATCCCAGCTACCCTGGAGGCTGAGGCAGGGCAGTGCAAGTTATAGGCCATCTTGGGCTACAGAGAAAGTTTGAGAACAGCCGAGCAGTTTAGAACGAAGTCTGACGGAGGCAATGGACAGGAGAAAGGCGGGGTATGGCTAAGTGGTAGAATACTTGCTAGGACATGCAAGGCTCTGGATTTGATCCTCAGAACCATAAAAACAAGCAAACAAAACAAGTGGCGGTTGGTCCCTGGGTCTGAAAGTTCTTCACTGTCACCCACGTGGCTCAGCTCTTTATCCAGCTTTGGACTTAGTAGCCATGAGACTTCAGGCAAAGCGTCTTCTCTGGTCTCATTATTTTTAAAACAAGGATTATAATAGCATCTTTTTTTCTCAGGGTTTGTGGTCATTTGAATGTGGTCTCCCATAAGTCTCAGGCATTGGAATACTTACTTGGTCCCCAGTTGGTAGAAGTGTGTGGGAAGGACTAGAGGTATGGCCTTATTGGAGAAGGTGTGAACTGGGGGTAGGCTTTGAGGTTTAGAAAGCATACACCATGTCCATTACATGGTTTCCTGCTTGCTATCTGGGATATGATATGAGCTCTCAGCTGCTGCTCCAGTCACCTGCTGCCCGCTACCTCTGCTTTGCGATCACGGACTCTAACCCTCTGCAACCGTAAGCCTCAAATAAGTTCTTCCTTCTGTGAGTTACGGTGGTCATGGTGTCCTTTCACAGGAATAGAAAGTAACTAATGCAGGGTTATTCAGAAGAAAAATGAGCTATAACCATGAGCTATAATACGTGTTGGCCTTTATCTAGAACACAGTACAACTTAGACAAACATTTGTTGCTATTACCAGCCTAGGTCTCTGCATTTGTTACGGTAAGCCAGTGCTGCCCACCTTCAACTCTCACAAAAATCTTTGAATACACCCACGTAACTCAGAGAATCATGGCAGCTAGGTGGCTCACCCCACCTACATACAGATCAGTCACACCCAAGGCCATCAAGACTCGGAGTCAAGGAAAATACAGAGATTGAAGGGACAGGCAAAATACTCATTTTGTAGACGAAGAAATTAAAGCTAAAACTTGCTGTGCTGATAGGTTCATGTCAACTTGCCATAAAAGAGGGAGAAAATGCCTCCGTAAGATCAGGCTGTAGGCAAGCCAATAGGGCATTTTCTCAGTGAAGGATGTGGGAGGGCCTAACCTACTGTGGGTGGTGCCATCCCTGGGCTGGTGGTCCTGGGTTCTATAAGAAAGCAGGCTGAGCAATCCATGAGGAGCAGGCCAGTAAGCAGCACTCCTCCATAGCCTCTGCATCAGCTCCTGCCTCCAGATCCCTGCCCTGCTTGAGTCCCTGTCCTGACTTCCTTCATTGATGAACAGTGATGTGGGAGTGTAAGCCAAATAAACCCTTTCCTTCTCAGTTTGCCTTCAGCTGTGGTGTTTCATTGCGGCAAGAGAAAAACTTGCTGCAGCCACAGAGTGAAGTTAGCATATTATGGAGCCAAGAACTCAATTCACCAAAGTGAATTTCCCAGTGTCTGAAGATAGGGTTCACATGGTAAAAATCAGGACCGTCAGGTCATTATCAATTCTGCTGATCATCAGTGTGTTCTTCTTTTCAGTAGCAGGCTCCAATGTGAAACCTCCGCCTGGGTGATGCCCAAGAAGGCCACTCTACCATGATGCTGGGCTTGGCTGCAAGCAGGACACAGCCATGACATAAATGTCACCCAGAGAAAACTGGCCCGGTTCGCCATCCTTTCAGAGCTCTAATTCTGTTCTACACATGCCAAGTGTAGAGGGGACCTCCAGTGTTTGTCACGGAGCCCGGTGCCCTCTTCCCGTTCCTTTTGGGATGGGAATGCTTACTCCGCACCACTCTCCATCAAGGGTACATGATCCGTTTTCTGATTTTTACAAGAGCTCACAGCCTACGAGTTACTGGCAGTCTCAAAGCAGACTTTGCACTTAGGTTTTCAACTGTGTTGAAGCTGTAAGGCAGGTGCTTCTGAGATTAGGTGGAATCTATTTTTCACTACAAGATGGCTCTAAACTCATGGAGGCCAGGGACAGCTTGCTACGGTTCTGTACAGGTTCATTAACTCGAATACTTGGTTTGCAGCTGGTGGCGCTGTTTTGGAAAACTGTGGAACCTTCAGGAGGCGGGGCTTAGCCGGAGGAAGTAGGAGTGTCTAAGGGAGGGAGACCTGAGTCTAGCCTTACTTCCTGTTCCATCTCTGTTTCCGGGCCTTCGGAGATGTGAGCAGGCAGCCGTAGTAGACTCCTGCTGTCCCAAAGCCACATGCCACCATGCCTTTCCTGCCATGCCGTTCCCTCCAACTGCGAGCCAAGAAAAGCCCTCCCTTCTGCGAGCAGCGTCTCGTCAGGTTATTTGCTCACAGCAACGAGAAAGGCAACTTCTGGAACCTCCACAGAAGATGGCTTTTATTGTCATTTGTTGTGAGTCTTGTTCCTTCGGTCACTGGATAATCACACACGAGCAAAACAGAGAGGCTTACCTGCTCACACGGGGGATGAGGTTAACGCCACACCTAGGGTAGGAAGGTCAGTTACTTCTTCACCTTTCTACAGCTGCCACTGTGTGGTCCAGCTGTTTTGCCCCTCCCGCCTTCCCACAGGTGGAAAGGTGTTTATTCTGCACCACCCCATAATCTTTCTCTGTGTGGGGGCCCAAATCAGCTTGACCACACAGTTGCCGTGACAGGCTTAGAGGCCCAGACACAGCTTCTGGGACAGGCTTACTGGCAGGCAACTCCCAGATTCAGGAAAAGCCATGAGCTGACTCAACCGAGGGAGGGCCTAGATCTGAGGGGAAGTACCTGACATCCCAAACATTCCAACCATTAGATAAGGCTAGATAAGATGGCCAGATGTCCCTGAGTCTAACACACACTTATTTCTGTTTTACAGACACCCCTAGACAAATGTCAGCCAATCAGGGTCCTGATCCCTAGAAATCCCCTCACCCCAATCTCTGCTATGATAAAAACTCTAACCCGCCTGGGCTCAGGGCTCTCTGCTCTCATTGCTGTGTTGGACAGACAGAGAGACCAAGCTCAGAGCTTGAAAATAAAGGCTCTTTGCTTTTACATATGGGATTTGGTCTCTGTGGTGGTCTTATGGGGGTCCCTGAGATCTGGGCATACACTGTACTCCTCTGCCTGTCGCTTCTCCACGTGATCACATTTACATCGAGCCCCCAAATCTACTCAGTCCCTAAATTGATCTGTTTTACTTTAGTATTATTAACCCAGCAATGAACAAAAAGGCCCAATGATAGGAATTCTAACCACGCCCCATGGTCATGCATGCCTGGCGGGACACTTAGTCATCTCTGCCTAGTCATTTCCAGGTCATAGTCCTGTGTGACCCATGCCCCATGGTCACATAGTCACGTGATCTCTGCATGTGGGCCTATGTGCACAGGTATGACCTGGCCTTTATAAGGTGGCGCCATGTTCCTCCATCTCTCTCTCTCTCTCTCTCTCTCTCTCTCTCTCTCTCTCTCTCTCTCTCTCCTCACCTCTCTCTCTGCACTTCTCTTTCTGTCTCCTCTCT
This sequence comes from Peromyscus leucopus, assembly GCF_004664715.2. NCBI lineage: Eukaryota > Metazoa > Chordata > Mammalia > Rodentia > Cricetidae > Peromyscus > Peromyscus leucopus. Next base: position 52,627,159 of record NC_051072.1, on the reverse strand, counting down.
GCCAGACCTGGCTTCTCCTGTCCTATTCCCTCTTCTCTCTAATAAAGCCCATTCTAACTCTGGTAACCATGGCTCATGACTCTTCCACCAAACAACCAGCGTGTATATCCTTTCACCCAAATCAGTGGATATTACCCATACCAACTACTGAGGAATGAGAACAAACAGTCAATACACATAACTTATGGGTCTCAAGGGCATTCTACTGAGGGATGGGGAATCAATCTTAAAAATTCATGTATCGTTAGATTACAGTTTATAACATCTCGGAATGAAAACAGTTCAATGATCACTAAGAGTTAAAGCTAGGGCAGGATTTCAACACGAACACGTTTCTCTGTGTGCTAGAAGAGTCTGGACCCCGATTATCTGAGTTATCGGAGTCTGTGCAAACTATTCCATGCTGCTAGCTTCTCCAGCAACAATGGGTATAAAAACAAATGTGGCAAAATCCAATTTAGGTCTATATTTGAATTAATAATAATTCAACAATGTCCATTTCCTGGTTTTGACAACGCACTATGATTTTATGAGGTGCTGTGGGTGTCTGGACAGGTAAACAGGGCTCTCTGTGCTAATAGTCTAAATGCTTTTGAGTCTTAGGCCATATGTGACCTCAACAGTAAATTCTGGGGTCCTTTTCTTAGCACAAAGGTCAACAAATGACAACATGTCAAAATGATAACTCATTTGCATGGCCTTTGTAATGAGAATGCCAAATGAAATGAATATGAAGTCAAAAAAGAAAAGACATGGTATTAAAAAAAGAAACTGCCATATCAATATTTGGAAGAACACCAACTATGGAACATAAAACATGAAGAACATAAAATAGAGATGACATCCTAAAATGTCACATCACTCAAATCTGGCTGGCTTCCCTTTGACATATCATTCATGTAACTTCTTCCACTTGAACAGCAGCCCCATGCATCACTCTTGGATGGAGAGTGATCTTGAGATCATTTGAAAAGGAACAAGGCAATTCCTTAATGAGTTTATATAAAAAAAAATCAAGGGATCAGAGTCAAATGACCCTTAATACCTCTACGTACTATTACTTTAAAGGAAATGTGACACTTTAAAAAGTCATTCTCAAGCTGGGCGGTGGTGGCGCACGCCTTTAATCCCAGCACTCGGGAGGCAGAGCCAGGCGGATCTCTGTGAGTTCGAGGCCAGCCTGGGCTACCAAGTGAGTTCTAGGAAAGGCACAAAGCTACACAGAGAAACTCTGTCTCGAAAAACCAAAAAAAAAATAAATAAATAAAAAGTCATTCTCCTGTGACTTGTGCTTAAGGACTTGAAGGAAGAAAACGGTTTTCACTTTGACTTCGTGACTGAAATGGGCACAGATTCTCCCCATCGTTGATGAAAGGAGAGCACAGTGTGACAGGGATCTTCCTTGTCAGCTGGACAGGAAGCATCTATGAGACACACTTCCGGGCTTGTGTTTCCTGAGGGAGGTAGGTAGGAGAGGGATGACACACCTTAAACATGGCAAGCACTAGCCCATAGGATGATGGCCAAGACTGGATAAAAGGGGAAAGAAGAGACACCAGATGAGCATCAGCACCCCTTTGCTTGGCTTCCTCATCTGCGCAGATGTGAACACGAAGCCTTGCACTCCTTGTGGAGGCCCCGGTTCTTGCCCAAACACTTAGAGAAGTGAGTGCCTGTCTGTTCTACACTCCATGTAGTGGTTAGTAAGGATGCTAAATGACACTGTCAGCCACCAAAGTCAATTAATTGTGATGTCACCACATGACAATTAGAATAATAATTTAAGAACACAGCAGTGGAAGCAGTTACTAAGCACTTGAAGGGAAAATTTATACCAGGGTTAAAGCATGAGCATTACCTCAACTCTAACAACATCATTCTCCAAAAGTGTCCTCTCCTGTCACCATGGCAATAACATTTTTTTTTTCGTATCTTTGGTATTACAATAATCGTATTAATACACTGGCTCAGAGAACACACTAACTCTGAAGACAAGAAACATAGACTGTATCTAATTGAACTGAGAAACAGGTTGAATTTCAAGTTGGAGAACTTGTGATAAGAGCCCAATACTTTGTTTCTGCTCTGGATTTTCTACCATCATTAAAATGTCACTAAACTGGGCAGAAGCAATGGCTCAGCAGTTAAGAGCACTTGATGCATGTCTAGAGTACTCTTCAGCTCCCAGCACCCACACTAGGGGGCTCACAATCACTGGTAAGTCCAGCTTGGGGGTGCCAAAGCCCTCTTCTGGCCTCAGTGGGTACCTGTACACATGTCGCACACATACACACAAATAAAAGTAAATCTTAAAATGCCACTGATCATTTTACTTGGGGTTTTTTTTTTTATAGTTTTAAGACTGATAATGTTAGATTAGTTTGTTGAAATCTTGAACAAGGGCAAAATATCAATTTTAGAATTCCAAAGAATAGGAATTCTGTATGAATTTTAGAATGAGCACATAATTTCTATAAGCAACCCTGCTGGAGTTGTCAGAATGATTAAACTGAATTATAATCTGTAGATGAAATTTTGGACTACTGTCATCTTCACAACATTATCTCCCAGTCCATGAACATAAAATGTTTTTTTTTATTCATCTATGATTTCAATTTCAGTAACCATCTTCAGGGCCCAGTTTTTAATTTGTCATTTTTTCCTAAGAATTTTGTTCTTTTTGATGCTGTTGTGAATAAAAATTGTTTCTTAATTTTAATTCATTTTAGGTGGTTAAAGTAATGGTCATGCAGTTAGTTTTAGTAATTAATTTTGATTCTGTATTGATTGGGTTATATCTCTCTAAAGATATACTGAAGGTCTCATCGTAGATGTAATGAGCTCAGGTCCTAGTAGAATCTTACTGCTGTCATAGGAAGAGTAACATGAACTGTGAGGATAGCCATATGAGGGTTGAGGCAAAGACTGGACATACCAAGAAACCCTGAAATGTCAATAGACGTTAGAAGCTAGTAGAGGCCAACCGCTTGATGTTGGACTTCACACACACACACACACACACACACACACACACACACACACACACACACACACTCTCTCTCTCTCTCTCTCTCTCTCTCTCACACACACACACACAATTAGGAGAAAACAATTTTCATTGCTTTTATTGCCCAACGTGTATGACTTTGTTATAGCAACATCAGGAAACCAAGATGCTGCTAAACTTGTTCATTCGTTTTAATAGTTTCATAGTGGAATCCTGAAGATTTTCTATAAACGAAATCATATCTCACTTCCTCCTCCACATGCCTGTCTTGGGCAATCCTGTCCCACTGTAAAATTGTTACTTGATTACATAATTGGTGACGTTTCAACAAAGCAGTCAGTTTTATGAAATACTGTGTTACCTATAACAGACATGGTTTTTCCAGCCTGGAAAAACCACTAAAGCAAGCGAGTAGCACACGGCCAAGGCCACTTGTGTTCTGCCACTTTATCTCCTTTTTATATTCTTGATATGATTATTGACACATGACACAGAAGTACTAGATTATGAATACAAACACAAAAATTTTCCTTTGAGGAAGATGACTGGTTTATTTGTTTAGCTATTCCAGTCCATGGTGTAATTACAGTATTAGAAGTGATAACCAAAAGAAATATATATCCAAAGTTTTTGTAACAAAATTTAAAAGAGACTTATTTCCTTCTTCTGCCCTGAACACATATGTATGAGTAACATTATACAAGTTATATTTAGGAATACACACACACACACACACACACACACACACACACACTAACAATTAATGAAAAAAGAGGGCATGAATTTGAAAGAGAGCAAGGAGAGATACATGAAAGGACTTGGAGGATGGAAAGGGGAGGGAGAAATGATGTAATTATATTATAACTTCAAAACAAAAAGGTCTGCCCTCTAATGGAATTGAGCATTTACTCTGACGTCTGTGCTTTCCCGCTCTGGAATAGCTTTCCCAGTCACCATCGCCAGGGCCCTGCTCTGTTCTGCTCAGGAGTCCACAGCAGTTGTAACCATATCTTTCTTCCTTTACTCTTCCTCTCTTTATTGCCAGGCAGCTGAGGCTTCTCCTACCTTCAATCCAGTTAGTTACCTGTTGACTTTTCTCTCTTTCCCTGAAAGCCCCAAAGGAAGATGCAGCCCTAGCCCACAGCATCCTCTGCCCTCTTGCTGTCAACATGTTGTGCATTCCTGTGGGTTCAGCGTTCCCTCTGTCCTGAGGTCTCCCCGATGCCCATCTTTGGGGTTAGTTTTCCCAGCAGGTCCAGTGCCTTTCTGGATGGTTTCTCTTCAACAACTTGGTTGGCATCTCAAATTCAATGGAAATTTAGTGGTCAACACTTGTCAGTCAGGCTCTATTATATATTAAGGGTCACCTATAGGAGATATTCTCAATTGCTGCTTTTCCAGCAAGGGTAACAGAACATATCTTCATGCAAATGAGTCCCCCCTTCTCCTGCTAGTCCGAATACACCATCTTTACTGAGGTCACATCACGTGGGCTTGAGGTCTCCCCTTGGCCTTGGAGCATCTGTTGATAAGCCCTATGGATGAACACGTCTTTTTTCTGGTTGCACTGTCAGGTCCTGTCACCTCTTGTCAGGGCCATTTCAGGGGTGCTTTGGCTGGTTCCCTGTCCTGAGTGCACTCCTCCTCAAGCTATTTCACAAGCAGCAGTCTCCCAATCAAGAATTCGCAGCACACCGGTCCCCTGCCAACACACCAACCACTCCCCACTATCATCAGAACAAGTTCATTTCAGGCTTTCCAGATACAGCGGACCTTTCCAGTGCCTCTCCTTTGAGCATGCGTCACCTCAGCTAAGCGGAACTGGGACCCAGGATCACCAGGTGCTTGTACCCTTGCTTAGTCTGCTGTCTCTCACCCTGTTTCTGTCTTCCAAAGTCTACCCACAATGCCAAGCCAAGTTCAAACACTACGCTTTCCTGAGGCTCTTCTTTAACCCACACCTGGCCTCAGATAGAATAGATCTCTGTCCTGGTTCCTGCGCTGTTTGGAAAACAAGTACCCTGTGTGCAGAGTCAGTATCCAGTTGATCTTTGTATGTCACGTGATGGACTGTAATGTCTTGCACAGATTTACTAAGGATGTAGTGAATAGATGGACTGGCCCCCTGCTGGTGTCCTTTCTGTGTGAGAAATGCTGTGTCAAAAGGTAGATTCCATACAGACATGGTTCATCCAATTTCTACCCATATTACAACCTTTTTTAAGATTTTAGTATTAGTTCTTTAAGGAATTTTGTGCAATGAGTTGAGGTTTGACCATATCCATCCCTCCTCCAACTCTTCCCAGATCCACAAGCCCCCTTCCTCTCCCCCCAACTCATCTCCTTTTCATTTTACCCATTAAGTTCAAATTGTGTTGACCATGTATGTGAGGATTCTGTATATGCGCAGCTCGGGGGTCTTGTCTGGCTCCTTATTATGTCATCAGCGGGTGACTACGTCCCAGCCTAAAAGCTGGACGTGCACCCCCCATCACGTGCTCTCTTGGTCTCCTCCCATGCTCTCTCTCTCTCTCTCTCTCTCTCTCTCTCTCTCTCTCTCTCTCTCTCTCTCTCTCTCTCTGTGTGTGTGTGTGTGTTCTCTCTCCATGCTCTCTCTCTGCTCTCGGTCTCTCTCTGTCTCTTTCTTTCTCTGCATCTCTCTCTCTGTCCTGTCCCCTCTTCTCTCTAATAAAGCCCATTCTAACTCTGGTAACCACGGCGCGTGACTCTTCTGCTCATGACTCTTTCGCTGCTGACCAAACCAGCGCCGCCGTGGTATCCAGCGCCAGCCATCATTGCCGTATACCCTTTCCATGTATTCATGGATGTGAGGCCTTCAACTGGAGCGAGGTGGTCCAAGAGTGGCAACACTCTTAGAGCAAAAGGATACTCTGTCTCCCAGGAGCTGTCAATCACCAATAGCTCCCCAGCGAGGGGGTGGGACTTCATGGCCACCTCCTCTCAGATCCCAACTATTAAGTAGAAAATGAACATAATAAAATGGACAGAGGGCACCGGGTGAGGTGGTCTCTCGCCTGTGTGATCTCCCTCCCAGTGGGCATGAGTGTGTATGTGAGGTTGACACCCCCAGCAGAACTGCTTTGTTCCTGTAGAAGCCTGATTCCCTCAGCTTTCCAACAGCTCGCCTGACACAATTGTACCATCTATATTTCTGGCCTAACTATGTTCTTCCAAGAAAACGAAGTTACTCACAGAAAATTCACTTAATTTCATGTGGCTGGATAGGGAGAGCAACATCTGAAGGAATCAGGTTATGATCGTATCACTGACACCGAGAAGTTATGTCCACAAAGCAAGGTCCCACTGGGCCCTGCACACAAAGAGCCCACACCAGGATCTGTGGCTGTAAATATGGTTAGAGATGTGAGATTCCCCCACCGTGAAGGAAAAGGCATAGAATATATAGCCACTATTCACTAGTGCAGAAAAGCTGTTGATACTGGCTGTTAGAAAAATAAACCACAACAGGTTTCCTGAACTGGTTTGTGGTCCCCTCTGTCCATGGTGTTACTGTATGCTGGTAAATAAGGAAAGCTTTTCCACCCAGCACTGCTAGCTTCCCAAGCCCTTACCCTGGCAACTGTTTAACATCAGAATATCATTTACATCCTCACCATAGCTACTGAAGAGGTTGGCTGGGAAACCTAAACATGACAGGACTACCAGGGTTTAATGTGAATATCGAAGTCCCACTCAAAGGGAGTCACAGCCTGCATCCTCAGCTCACAAGCTGACTCTAGATCTGCAGTGCCTAATCCTGTACCATCATAATATCCACCAGGCCTTGTACATGCTCGTATGCTTTAGAAACACTAGTCCAGGAGATGGAGTCTTGAGATTCACCTTTGAATAAGGATAACACAGTGAGATGCAGCAAGACACTCATGCAGCTTCCCAGCTCTAGCCTAGAACCAATTCCAAAGCTCTAGCATTGGCCGTGACTCCCCAAAGTGAGATAAGGACATCAATGAGGCTAAAACAAACTCTACTCCCCTGTGGCCAACACAGTTAGCAGTAGAGCCACTCAGTTAAATCAGAATTTCAAATGGTCAATAAGTGATACATTATTTTTAGGATAACTATGTCCCAAATATCACACATGACATTCTTATGAAAAAAAATCATTCCATTATTTCTGTCCTTCCAATTTAACTGGGTGTTTGAACTCTGACTACCCCCTATCCTGGAGTATCTGGAGAGGGGTAGTGAGTGGCAGACAGAGTGGAAGATAGTGGGCTGATTTATGCAGCTTAATGCTAGTCCTGAGAGCTCACACTAGCCTGTATACTGATTAATCACGGACAGGATGTGACAAAATATGATCTGTTTTCCCTCTGCCTCCTGGGAGTGTCAGAACAGGAATGGAAAATAGGCTGTAGGGGCAAGAGTCTCCCTCACAAGGGCTCTTCAGGAGGGGAGCCCAGAGGACAATGGACAACCATAGCCGGGAACCATATCCCAGTGAACAGGGAAGTTAAAATGTCGAAGCCACATAGCTACTTCGTAGAAGCCATACATCTACTTTGTATCAACTCCAAACTCTTAAATCATTTGTTCTGACTGTGGAAAAGAAAATTTTAAGCTGCGGATGACTTGAGGCTGTTAGCTGGCACACAGCCACCAGTCTTATTTGAGATTAGAGAAAAGGATTTACAGTAATGGACCAACAGCCAAATTGCCAATGTCCTTAGTCCACTTGGCTACATGTCTAGACTTGATTTTTGTGCCTCTCAGACATATGTCATGGGCCCTGGTTGGAGAGCTGAGCCAGTGCTCATGAGCTGCCTGCACTTAGCCACAATCCCAGTCATGGGGCTTCTGACACCAGCGCCGGGCATCAAGGGACGGATCAGGGACAAACAGTGGCGGTGACAGCAGAGAAAGGGACAGAGGGAAAGCACATCACAGTGGCCGTGCCGAGGAGTCAGGGCGTGGTCTTTATTTGTGGGTTGATTTGGTATTGTGTTGACATTTCTGGGCACGAAAACTGACCGTGTTGATGATCGCTGGGAGGCAATTCCTACCTCTCCCACCAAGCTCTGCTGCGCCCTAAAAGTTTTCTGTTTGTTTACGGTTGTTCATTTTTTTTGAGACATTTAGAAATTCATAAATCACCACTAATTTACATAAAAAACCTTAGTTCTAGGCACAAAGAGCATTGGCACTGACAAAAATGAGCTTCATTTATATAAAAAAACAAAAATAAAAACAACCCTCATTTAGCAAAAACTTCCATCTGCACATGACACTTTATGATTACTTATCTGATTCCAAGTCAACTAATAATAAACCCCAGAATGTTTGAGGTCGTATGTTGGTCCCCTCTGGCTCTTCAGAAGCATATTTCATCCTACCCAAGTCCTTCCCAATACTCAAATGCTGCCCAGAGAGATGAACCAGAAGCCACCAGTCCAGCGTACTCATGAGAGGTCAGAAGGACAAAACCGGGGCCCTGAATTATCCCGAAACTGCGTAGGGGACACTGTAAGAGGAGCCGTCACTAAGAGCTAAGCCCATCCTGACCCTGAATTCCAGGAAGCTTCTGGCAACAGGCAGAGAAAGTGGCTCTCCCTCCATCCTCGTCTGTGCAGGGCTGATCATCAATTCCAGCATCCCCTTGAATGCAGGAAAGGGATGACTCTAGGCAAGACCCGCCCCCCCTCCCCCTGGTGTGTGTGTGTGTGTGTGTGTGTGTGTGTGTGTGTGTGTGTGTGTGCGCGCGCGCACGCGCGCGCGCACCCATGTATTTGTGTGCGTTTTCTGTTTGTGGTATGTTAATATTTAAGGAAACTAAAATGTCTTATTTTTATTAATTTTTGTGGAATAGTGCTGGGATATAAACCCAGCTGCTCAGGAATGCTAAATGTGGGCTCTTGATATACTCCTACCCTGTTCTCCTGTTTGTTTATGTTTTTTCTTTGTTGGTTTGGTTGGTTTGGTTTTTGTTTTTGAGACAGTCTATGTAGCCCAGCCTGCCTTTCAACTCATATTCTCTTGTTTCAGTCTCCCAAGTGCAGAGACTATGTCCAGCATACATACATGAAGGTGGGCCTACCATGAGATGGCATATATTGCAAGTGTTGCACAGTGGAACAGAAGACATTCCAGTGGACCTACTGTGGGATGGAGGATATCTCACTTGACCTACTGTGGGATGGAGGACATCCCAGTGGACCTACTGTGGGATGGAGGACATCTCACTTGACCTACTGTCGGATGGAGGACATCCCAGTGGACCTACTATGAGATGGAGGATATATCACTTGACCTAATGTGGGATGGAAGACATCCCAGTGGATCTGCTGTGGGATGGAGGACATCCCAGTGGACCTACTGTGGGATGGAGGACATCTCTAGTGATGCTGGACCATCACCACTCTCTTTTCTAGAACTTTGCATCAACTGTACATCACTAGATGTCTCAAGAACGTGGCATGAAGCTTCTGTCTACTTCCTGTGCTATGACAATGAGTCAGGCCTTCTGGACAGACGGATGGATGCTTTGCTGGCTACTTAGACCTTTTGGATGGATGAGTGCTTCGCAAGCTACTTTGGTCTAGCTCTTCTCTTGTCAGGAACATTTAAAATTTCTCTTTAGAAGAATGCAAAGGACTGGAGGACATAAGACCTAGGACTGTAATGGTGATAGATTGTTTAATCTTATTTTCCTGTTTGGCAATAATGAATCCAAATAAGATTTTGCTAGTATAGGTGTATAGGCTGTACTTCATGAACTAATAATTTTAAAATTCAATTAAGACTGAGGTGACAGCCAGGAGGCCAAACAGAGTCAGAGGGCACATTCACAGCACAGGTCCAAGCTCCATCAAAGACATGGAAGCAGACATGCAGGACAAAGAAACCATCCCCTAGGGGGCACAGCTCTGGATCCCCAAATACAGCAAATAGTGTTAGGGTACACATCAACAATCTTAAATTCCAGAGCACACCCAAGATGCCAAATAATAAAAAAAATTGGAGAAAACTTTAAAAGAGGGAACCCCCCTGCATCATTCTTTATTATTGGCGTACACACACTAGTCTACACAGCAACTGTATACTAACAGTTACATGTCCTAACATGGCTCAAAGCACAGTGCCCAGTCCCTGTGCTCTGCTCACAACCTAGCAGTAAAAAATAGTTAGGGGAGTGAAAAAATGGGAGGAAACCTCAGAAACTCAGAGCTGGTTGTTTTCAGAATATCAGAAACGGCAATCTCCACTAAAGCAGTTAAAACCCCCAAGTGATATTTATTAATACTAATAGAATAAGGGAACACGTGGAGGGATGCTGAGAAGTTAGGGTAGGGGGTCCAGGCCAGAGCTCTTTGGCTGCTTCCAGGGAAACTATCCTTCCTGCATGTGGCAAGCAGGGTGAGTCGGGGAGAAAGAGAAATTTCACCATCCAAGTGAAAGCCATAAAAACTGGAGTGGCTGGAGGATATGCATCAGGTCTCCTGGGCATACTTCCTGTTTTATTTCCTACTGTGTCTCCTGAGTCTGATCATTCTTGCTGAATACTAGATGCTCAACATGTTTCTATTGAATGAATATTCTAGTCATCAGAGGAAAATACAGGGATGCATATTGGATTTCATACAGTTGATAGTAGAGCGTTGAGCAAAATGAAAAGCCCTGCCTCATTTCTATGTTAAATAAACACTAAATTTGCAAAAATCTTTACTTAGTCTAGAATTAGTTAGGAATTAAACACTTTTAAAAGCAGCTAAAGATAAAAATAAGAAGTCAGGTAAAACTCTATTCATACATATAAATATAGATTCTTTGTTGGTCTGGTGTTCTTGGTCAACTTCTTTTTTTTTTTTTTTTGCCAATATATCAATCAACTCTAGTTAATATTGTAGATGTTTTAAAGAAAAATTAATATGTAGTCTAGGTAGAATATTTAACCAGGAAATGCAGGCCACCCTGTAAAACTGTGACCCAGGATGTGACCTATTTTCTGAATGAAATCTTCATCCAATCCAACAATGCTCAGAAACTACGTATATTGACATGCTGAGGAAGCAGGTCCCAGTATCTGACCTCACCAAGATAGATGGAAAAGAAATCCACAACGCTAAATGATCAGTTAAAATGGAAAACAAAATGGCTACGAAAACTAGCATCGATGATGGTATGATGACAAACACATTTCTGATGGGCAAATTCTAGAGCTCTGCATATCCTCAGTTTGGCTTGGAGCACAGACTTAGCATGAGAGATGCTAGTCACAGGACTCAGAGACTTGGGTAAGAATGCCTTCTGCATGTTTCCCTCAGAAGAGATACAGATTGCCCTGAAATCAGCTATGGTGAATCCTTACATCAGGCTACCTCTACTGAAGCAGACTTTGGAAGAGAACAGCCATCATTTACATTTGCGACTACGTCTTTGGAAAATGTTGCCTCTACTAATGAGTTCCTGTTAAAGAAAATAGAGTCCTACTTTAGATACACCAAGCCTCCAAAGAGGTCTCAAAGTGATAGAGCTCTCAGAGATGGCCACTCATGCACCCAGTGAATATTTGTTGGGATTCTCATATAAATAAATGCTGATCAGGGGGAGGAGGCTTCTGTAGGAAGCAGCACACACAAACCTAGTCTTGTTCCAAGGCCTTGCATTCCTCCTCTTTTCAATAGTTGCCACTTTGCCTCCTTAACATGGCTTTGTGCCAAGGGCTGATATTTACAGGTTAACTCCATAAGGCAACCAACTTTCTCAATTGCAACTTTTTCTATAATGCCTATGAATATACAAAATAAGATTTAGAAAATGTTGAAATGTAATGTGTGATGACAGTGTGGTAGTTCACAAACAAAAGATCATTAATAGATTACTGCTTGAGATACCAAGGTGGTATCACTTCATTAAGAATGGAGAGTCTTTCATTCTTCCAAAGTTTAACACAACCAAGAGGTTTTTAAATAAAAAATTTAGGGAACTGAAAGGGACAGTGGGATTGAGAACGTGTGCTCTCTATACATTCTAAGCTGGTATTCAGCCCAGGCCACAGAAACACAGAAGTCAACAGAACCTTCCATGTTCCTAACTCTTATAAACAATATGTCACCGTAGTTGATTGCATAGATCAAATGTTAGAAACGTCTGCTGGTCTGAATGAAAGAGGATAATTTTAAAAGAACCACAGTGAAGTACAGAAGTGTCCTATACCTCTGGCTGTTGTCTATTTCAGAGCCTACATCATCTCCCCAACTCTTGCTAAGTGGTGCACTCCTCACTGGTCGTATTCACCCTCCTGTTTAGCCTTGCTCTCTGTCTGGTGCAGCCTGCCTTTTCAGAACCCCCTCTACCCTTCTGGTCCTTGTCTCTCTCCTGTGTCACAGGGGAGCACCCTCACAGTGACTTCGCAGCCTCCTGGGCTGTTCAGCCTCCTCTGTCTTCAGTCTCCATCACCTCTACCCGCCATCTCCCACCTCCCACTTCAAATACTTGCATTTCTCTTTCCAATTCCAACCTGTCTTTCACACAATTAATTAACTCAGCTTTTCATACTGCCATGTGTTTGGCACAAGCTGTTGCATTAACTTCCCAAGTGACCTTCACACTTGCAGAAATGACTGTCCTGGTCAACATTTATCAGCATTTGTGATGATGTATCTGGTACTTTGTTAACAATTATGTGTAAGTTTTTCTCATTTAATACACCTAGTCAACTCTAGTATTCTTACTTCTGACATAAAGATATAGATACTGAGGAACGGAACTGTTTAACTTACTTGTGAATCATTATACATCAATAAAGCAGAATTTTCCATGTCCGTCTGACTTTTTATGTCTTCCATCTAATTCACTTCTCACACTGCTGCCAGAGTAGCTTCCCAAAACACTGATCTAATAGTACCGTTCTTGCTTCAGGATAAAATCAATCCCACTTTCTTGACATTAAGGTCTTTCACAAGATGCCTACAGCTTGACTTTAGTCAGCTCCCAAACTGCCACCATATCGCAGTCAAACCCAGCTCCTGGGGAACGCCTCACCAAGTCCACACCCTTTGACAGCTGCACTATGTTCCCAGAGTTCCACTCTCCATAACTGTCCAGTGAGCTCTTCATTATCCTCCAAATACCCGCTTAAGTGTTACATCCTGGATGAGTTTTCCTAAGTCCTCAAACCGAGGGATTCTGCGCCCTGGGAGACTACAGCGCCGTGCTCACTGTCATAGAGGATGGCACTGCACTAAAATCCATCTCATTATAAGTTACACCATGGAAAAAACTTCCCAAATGGCAAACACCAGAAAATGCTCCTCAAATACTTTCTCAAATACTTGACACGCACCTTGTTCACAGCTGGTACTCAATTAATGCCTGTTGAATTAAATGTCCTTGCTACTCCCAGTTTTTAAAAATTCCTTTTTTTTTTTTTTTTAAGTTGGAGAGATGGATCAGTGGTTGAGAGCACTGTCTGTTCTTCTAAAGGACCCAAGTTCGGTTCCTAGCACCCACATAGGGTGTCTCACAACCACCTGTTAACTCCAGCTCCAGGGAGCTCACATGCATCTCCCACCAATAGACACATATCTCCCTCCCATATACACATAATATACATTTAATCTTAAATTTTTTCTTTATGTTTGACAGTCTCATACATATACACAATATATAATGGTTCAGTTACCCCAACTGCCTCCGCTTGCCTTCCTTTCTTTCCCTGTGAACCCCCTTTTTTTCTTCCCAATTAGCTTCCTTCTGGTTTCTCCCTCCTCTAGCAACCATTAACAGCCAACAGTGCCTCAAGAGGAGGTGTGGCCTCATGGGCACCTCCTCTATCTGCGAGGGAAGCATGAAGGGCCCGACCTTGTTCAGGTATCCATAGCTGCTCTGCATTCATGATTCCACTGGCCATGCCACATCTGAATGGTGGCATCCTACGGCACTCTTCCCCATCTTCCATTTCTTAAATCTTTCCTCTCCCTCTTTTCTGATGTTGGCTGATCTTTGGGAAGAGGGTGCTTCCATTTTCCTTAACTTCATTTACTTTTTTTTTTTAACCCACTTTCATGGTTCTTTCCCAATTATGCTTTTTCAAACTCATGTCCTCAAAATGATGAATACATGTGGGAATTAGAAATTATAGTTATAGTTTGCCTTGGAGAGGACAAAGAGCACACACAGGATGTTCAATTATTAAATAATCCAATATTATTATCAAGTGTATTGATTTCAGTTTCCTAACAATTTTGTATTAATCACTGCTGACCATGATGGTGTTTTGATTCCTAAATACTTATTTTCGGAACTCCAAACAAGAGAGCAGTTGAACTAACAATGTGAAGTTCTCTGATCCACTAGGAGGGTGTAAGAAAAAGTAAGTCTGAGTCGAGGCCAGTCCCACTGATGGAGTGGAGAAGGAAGAAGGAAGAGCAGCCAGCAGGGTGCTGTTCTGTCCTGGGGGGGGGCTGGAGCTGGGGTGAGGCCGCCCCTGAAATGGTCACATCTCATTGCAGCCTTAGAACGCAATGTGCTTGCTCACTAGCCTTAGGACGGGAACTCAGCCAGTCCTGGTCCCGCAGGACACCTTCAGCAGCATTTGTGCTGAACCTCAGCAGAGGAAAAGAAGGATGACTGACGTCTGAGAGGTCCCTGCCCTGTAACCCAAGGCAGAAAATCTAAGATCTGTAGTCGGGTCCCTAAACGTCACCTTAAGAAATCTGTAACCTTGTTCTCCGTGTTTGTACAAAGCCATTTGCAGCAGCCAACAAACTAATTTCCAGGCTCCAAGGCTGGTTTCTGTCTTTGCTGCAAGACTAAGCCTTGTTTTTAGAGAACCACTGTTGCCCAGTGAAGGCCACTGGCACTGTCACCTCAAACACGATGTCTCCTAGCTCTCGGTACTTCATTCACAACAGAGAAGTAACCCAAGGCCATTTCAGTCCTCCCTAAAGACCCCAGAGTGAGACCATAAAGTGGGAATTTCCTTCCTGCTAAAAGCTGCACTCCGCATTTCCTGGTTTGACAAACTGCTCTCTTCCAAATGAATCAATGAGCTAATCCTTGCAGACCACCTCTGGACTGGCGTCCATCTTTTCTTTACTACTTTACTCAGGATCCTGCCCCTTAAGGAGTTGGCCTTGTTCCTCTTTTGGCCACTGACACTTGCTTCCTTGCCCTGGGAATCTGCAGACATGTCCGTTTCTCCTTTATAGACTCCAGTTTCTGAGGGTAGGCAAGCCTTCTCCCGCTCTCCCTTGTCTCTGTCCTTCCATTCTTCTCCTGTATTCCCAATGGTGTCACTATGCTTGGCATACCATAAATGCTTAATAAATTGACTTTAGCAACAGGGGGCGAATTACCTTAAAGGACAACATTTACTCCTTCAAGAAATGGCTCATTAGATAATTAAACATTTACACTTGCTTCTTCCAGTCTAATTAACAATGTTATCTGTGCACACAGACAAATGTACACACAGTATACCCTAGTTACCCTGAGCCAATCTTTGGGCAAACACAAAAAGAGGATCAACCCCACAAATAATTAAAACATAAACTGGGTCATATTTTGTTCCTGATTTTCCTTGAGAAAATTGACATGATACTTAGCAGCAAATGAAAATTTATTTTGCAAATCCATATCCACAAAATGCCACCAAGCATGGGTCATGCATCTTTCTTTTCTGATTTTGATCCCATTGCTATGACTTAGTGTGGTAATTATATTACAAAGCCATTATCCGATGAAATGAAAATGGCAAAACAATTTAAATGCTTGTCTAAAGAGACTCTGTTAGAATGCAATTATGAGTGAAATTACAATGGCAAAATAATTGAAATGCAAGTCTAGAAAGCAGAGTCGTGAAACCATAAAAAACGCTTCTGTTAGGGACTCACACCCTTGGGTAAAACCGAGTCCTCCCGAGGACACAGTTTCGATTCACTACAGCAGGCAGCATTCATAGACAGATGAAAAAATCCAGGTGCCTCTTCTTCTGTAGTGTTATCTATACTTGTCCATGCCACCCAAAGATGTATCTCAGCATCGGGTGCAGGCTTCTGTGATAGACTGATAAGGGAACCCTATGCAATGCTGGGCTTCCATTCTGCACCATGAAGATAAAGGAAAAAGGGCAAGTCTGGCCTGGCCTTTCCTGTAATGTCTCCAATATAAAAGCTAATGTCATTGCTTGAAGAGGGCTTCCTTCCAAATTTAAGTCTGCAATGAGGAAGTACCCATGTGGATACAGTTCTTAGGATCTCACTTGAAACATTCTACTGATGATACATCCCCATGTGGATACAATCCTTAGGATCTGACTTGAAACATTCTACTGATACAACCATCCCTTCGGCAAAACCTTGAAAATTCCTGGACAAGCAGGCTTGTACTGATACACTTGCCTACCAAAGGAAAAGAAAATCAGCAAAGCAAAACACAGTGTGATATGAGAGATCTGCTGAAAAAAATCAATTTGATGGCTAGTTGAGCTTTCTCCCCTGAAGTATGGAGAGGTCTGCATTTTGATGGTTGAACACACACGTGAGTCTATCAGCAAAAATATGCAAGTTGTTCCTGTGACCCTTCACAGTCTGCTTTCATGGATCCAGTTTTTTTTCATTTACACAGAAGAATATATATATATATATATATATATATATATATATATATATATATATGAGCTAATTTAGAAAATACAATGCTTTAAAGGAATCAAACAATGTCAGTCCTTCTCTCCTTTGTGATTTTCTCTTGTGGTGCCAGAGAGAAAGCTGAGAAGTGTCATCTAGCCACACACAATTTCTTTGCATCAATGATTATGACAATATTTAATAAACTAACTGTTTTATAAAACAAAAAAAATGTATGTTCTCGGTTTCTCAAGCTTAGTTTATAGAAGTCTCCTGGAAACATAGACAGTAGTATTCTGATTTCTTTTATAGACTGAATTGTGTAAAGATTTTCATCCACACAAACATATTCTTTGAGGTGGCATTTCTTTTTTTCTTTCTTTTCTTTAAAAATATTTATTTATTTTATGTATATATGAATGCTCTATGTGCATGTATGGCTTTATGCCAGAAGAGGGCCAGATCCCATTAGAAATAGTTGTGAGCCACCATGTGGTTGCTGGGAATTGAACTCAGGACCCCTGGAAGAACAGCCAGTGCTCTTAACTGCTGAGCCATCTCTCCAGCCCCAAGGCAGAACTTCTAAGAGGAGTTTGAAAATCCTTCTGACTTAGTGTATCAAGTATCAAGCAGTGTATCAAACACACAAGTTAAACTATGTGTGTTTATTTCCTCAGCTTACCTCAAGAATATTAACTACCCCTCCATAAGAATAAGAACCTTGGTGCATGGTGAACTGAATATAAACATTGAATCTGTTGTCTAGACACCATACACAAGTCATATCTCAACACACAGAACTGAATTATTAATAAAATTTGAAGTCAATTTTA
This sequence comes from Peromyscus leucopus, assembly GCF_004664715.2. NCBI lineage: Eukaryota > Metazoa > Chordata > Mammalia > Rodentia > Cricetidae > Peromyscus > Peromyscus leucopus. The sequence goes on along the minus strand of NC_051072.1, from coordinate 52,609,709 downwards.
AAATCATATTAGAGAATGACATTTGTCCAGCTTAGGTATAAAGGTACAAACCCTGAAAACAAATTTAAAATCTCCTACAGAAAATTCTATGTGTAAAGCTAATTGGAAAAAAAGAGCAAACATTCTCATAGATCACAGGAGGAAAGGGATCAGTGTTCTAAAAATACGTGACAGTATTAGATGTAATATCTGGAATCAACGTTCATGAGTTTATTTAACCTCTATTTAGAAAAGCATTAAGTGAGTTTTCTATAAAGATACTGAAGATCGAAACCAGGGCTCTGCACATGCTTGGCAAGTGCTCTACATCCCCAGCTCTACCTTAGAAGCCAAAAAAGGAGACACTGCCTGCCGGGTGGCAGTGGTGCACACCTTTAATCCCAGCACTCAGGAGGCAGAGCCAGGTGGATCTCTGTGAGTTCGAGGCCAACTTGGTCTACAGAGAGAGATCCAGGACAGGCACCAAAACTACACAGAGAAACCCTGTCTCAAAAAAAAAAAGAGAGAGAGAGAGAGAGACATCAATGCAAGTCTATATTGTTAAGTACCCATGTGAAATATATTAATGTGTTGGTTAACGAAAGGCTATATTCATAATAGTAACCTACAAGATTGTATTGCTAGTGATGTCAGAGCTATGTGTATGTGTAGATTTTATAACATTTGCATATCAATTAGTGATGCACTTCTCATTAAATGGCACATGACTTTCCTAGAGTAGGTTGAAATACAGTTCTCTAACTTACTTTAATATACACACAGATAAGTTGTATTGATGAATATAGAAAACATAACGAAATCATCACAAAATTTACAGAATTACAAAAAATCTACAGAACCCAGGTAAGATTCTATACAGGGGCTCACTACCCAATTTCTCTAATTATTTTTTGCATTTATAAGATATTTCATTAAAAATTGCTGGGAAAATGCAATGCTCTAGATGAGAGTTGTTTATTCTGTGCTCCATAATAAAGAAAGCGTTTTCCAGAACTGTCTCACCGACATAAAGCACTCACCTAGCCATCCAGATCCTGAATTCGGTATGCAGAGGTCGGTCTCTGCACTGGGCAACACGAAGCCGACCACAAACACCTCCACCCCATCCGCCATGAGCGCCATGCCCAGGACGAAGAAAAGGGCCCACTGGAAACGGCCATGGCCACACTCCTGGATTATCAGCTCGTACTGCTGGGCCAGCTCCTCCTCATCAGCTCTCCTCTCTGACTCCAGGTCTCTGCGGTCCTTGTACTCATCTCCTTTGGGCTGCCCCACAGACACTATGCTGTCCTTCCCTTGGTTCATGCTGGGGATGCCCTGGTACTCCCCTTCATAGATCTCATCCTCTTCATCATGACCCTCCGTGGCCTCACTCGAGCCTTCATCATCATTGGCCTCCCCACTGTAGGTTTCTCCAGGCGGGTAGTAGTCATCATCGTCATCTTCATCCTGGAACCGACTGTAGGACCGCTGGGTGTATTCGTCCTGGGCCCGGTCCACGGCCTGGTTCACCTTCTTCACGGTTTGCTTCTTCACCTCTTTGGCAATGTCCTTGGCACCCTTCACCAGTGAAGTCCTATCCTTGTAGGAGTCGTCCATGTTGTCTCAGCTGACGGCCAAGGCGCAGCAGGGAAGTGTCCACGGACGGAGTGTTCAGCAGCTCAGCTGGAAGAGCATCCTCCACCTGTGGTTGAGAATGGAGCTGTGCAAGAAGAAGAAGCAGGAGAGAGGCACATTAGTCCCTTCCCTAGGGCTTCCACCACCCAGCTCTTGGGCCCTTTTCACTACCCCGAATGGTCATAGAAAGACACAGAATGCACTTTTCCTGCTTCGATTGCACACACACGTGAGCACACTGTGAAACTCTTTGTTCAAGTGCATCCCACACCTGGAGTAGCTAGCCCAGTTGTTACTGTAGTTTTTGTTTGAAAGACTCTTGTTGTCAGGGTAACGTGACAGAGGTATTCTACTGAGAATGAAGCTGACTACCTTACAGCTTTGAAAACACCAACACATCCTGTCTCAAAAGGCTCCCCCAAGACTTAAAGATCATCAAAGAAGAGAGAGTAGAAAGATTTAAGAGCCAGAGGTGCTGGAGGACTGTAAGGAAACTGTTTCCCCGCGACAACAGGACAGCTATACACATGAAACCACAGTAGTTGTGACGACATGCATAATACCTGGGCAAGCTCAAGCTAGAAAAAGTCTCAGCATGAGACAGGGGTGGGAGAGGGGAGGTGGCCAGGAAGTCCTACTCCTCGCTGAGGAGCAATTGGTGAATAATAGCTGCCCGGAGAAGCAGAGTCAGTTTTCTTTAAGACGATGACCTCCGGTGGGACCGACCTGCTCTACGACAGCCCCTACACCTGAGTATTTGGACAGCACAGCTGCACTCAGACTGGATAAGTTTTTCTTTTTTAAAGGGGGGGGGCACCAAGTTGGGTGGGTATGGAGGTAGGGGCAGATCTGGGAAGAACTGAAGGAAGGGGAATGATTATGATCAAAACACATGGTAGGAGATTCTTCAAGAATTAAAAAATATTTTTTTAAAAAGATGTATCTTGACTCATAAGACACACAGACAGGTGCAGACTCACTGGACATACATCTACACACAGTGACGCCACGGCAGGAGGAGAACCAGAAGAAGCCCTGGTCTCTCTTTCCTTGCACTGAGCAGCTCACTGTTCAAGGCTCAGACCGTCATTCTGCCCAGCAAACTGCACTGCCCCCACCCCCATGTACGCTGTTGACAAAAGACCCCCAAGGCACTCCAAATGGGCGCAATACCTCCTTTCCCACAGCGGCTGCATCTGTGGGAAATTGGCAGGCAATCAAGTGAGTTTATGTGACAACCACGGGATTAGAACAGATATTTTGTTTGTGGAGGTCTTCCCTCTCAGAGCTCACCGCACTTGGACAGGAAGAGGAAAGCCTGGTGTGGTGTGCCTTCACACCTCCGCCTGCTTTGTGTATAAAGCCCGCCAAGCTTTATCTCTACTGTCCTCTTGTATAGACACTGGGGGATGCAGAATTCGATGGCACGTTAGAAGTGATGTTTCTTTCCCAGGCAGGTCCTATCTGAGGAAGTTGGTCACTCCTTCCTTGGGGGCACTCTTGTACCAGGTTCCTCTCTTTCCCTCCTGCTATCTGCTCCCGGCCCCCATGAGGTGAGCAGTTCTGCTCTAGCACAGACTTCTGCCATGATGCTCTCTCTGCCTGATCACAGACTCCCAAACAACAGAGTCAGTTGACCACAGATTACAACATCGGGAACACAGCTAAAAGAAATCCTTCCTTTAAAATCCTCTCAGATGCTTGCTGTAGTGATGCAATGCTAACTAATACAAAAGCCACACTTGGATTGAAAGCAGTAGTTCTCAGAGTGAAGTTTCCTAACCAGGTATGGCCAGGGCTCACAATCCTCTTAAGACATCACTCATGTTTTGCAGGGCGTACTCCTTTGTTTCTAAACAAATGACAGTACGACACATCCTGTGCATCAGCCCTGATAAAAATCAAACTTCAGTGACAACCAATGGGCTAGGGAGATGGTTCAGCAGTTAATGTACTTTCTGCATGAGCAAAGGACTGGTGTGAGACCCCTTGAATCCACGGAAATGCTGGGTGGCAGCATTCCTGTAACCCTATTCTCCAATGGTAGAGGACAGAGAATCCCTAGATAATGTTGGCTACACAGACGAGCCATATTGGTCAGCTCTGGGTTTGATTAAGAGACCCTGCTTCAAAGATGAATGTGGAAGACTCATCAAGGAAGATTTCCAACATTAGCCCCAAACTCCTACATGCATGGGTGCACACATGCTTGTGAACACACACACACACACACATACACACACACACACCCCAAATATACAAGTGAAATGAAAAAGAAAAAAGGAAACCAAAACAAATTCAGTTTGGTTTAGTGTGCACTATACCAGGTAGGTATAAAGCATTTTATGTACACCCTTACATTTTTCCAAATTCTTTCAATCCTATTAAATAAGTGTTGTGTTCTACAACTTTCAGCTGAGAACAGTAAAGCAGACAGGGATTAACAATTCCAGGGTCACAGGGCTTGTCAGAGCAGATAGATCTGAGCCTAAGGCTTGTGCCCTCACCTCATCTGCCTCATTTAGTGCTCCCATTGGGGTGTGAGTGAGTGCTCCAGCCTGATTTTTATTCTTTTCCTCTCTGTACTAAAACGGTCTCACCAACTCTTCTCTAAATTATATTGTGGGCTCTAAAATAAAAGGAGCTCGGGTTGTTAATGATACCTTTTTTTTTTTTTTTATCAATGATAGCTTTAAATGGATAGTGATTCCCAAGTGCGGGCTTGTTTGTTCATGGAAATGATCACAATATGGTGGTGGTCTTTCTCGAGATAAAATTATGATGTTAAACAAGGTGTAGTGATGAAGAGGGCAGGAAATTAGGCAAAGCCTTGAAACTTCCACAATCTCCCAAAGACACATGATGGTATTCTTTCTTACTCAAATAGGACTCCTTTGCCATGAGATAAAGGGGGTAGTCCTCCCGTGCTGTTGTAAGGGTTAAGTGACTTTCAGTTCACACTGTGCTTGGACAGATTTGACATCTATGAAATCAGGATTCTCAGAAGCAGAGCTGCACACTGGGAGCCAGACGCATACCTTTTAGGAAAGAGGGGGGGGTGGGTGGAAAAAGTCAGACAGGGCCCTGTGAGTAGAAGACCTAAAATGTAAGCGAAGACCTCAGCACAGTCTTTCAGAAGGGCTTCAGACAGAAGTAATGTGTCCCACCTGGCCCCACAGCACCTTATAAAATAATCACTCAGAGGTTTAATATTAATTACAAATGTTTGGTCTATGGCTCAGGCTTATTGCTAGCTAGCTATTACATCTTAAATTAATCCATTTCTATCAATCTGTATATTGCCGTGTGTCTCATGACTTTACCTGTATTCTACTACATCTTGCATCCCCCAACCCCCAGCAACTCACAGCATCTCTCCTGATTCCTCCTTTCTTCTCCCTATACCTTTGCTTGGATTTCCTGCCTAGCTATAACCTGTCTTGCCATAGGCCAAAAGCAGCTTCTTTATTAACTAATGGTAGCAACACATATTCACAGCAGACAGGAAGACCATCCCACAGCAGTAATGCCTGAGGGCTGTTCTTCACTCAAGTACAAGGTTCTACCCGTTCACACGTTCACACCCGTCAAGTGTCAGCTAAGGGCACCTAGGGTGACCCTGAAACACAGGGCCTCGCAGCTCTCTGCATAGAAGGGAAAGCAGATCCAGCACCTCAGAGGCAGTCCTCTGAAAAAGAGGAGAGTGCTGGATGTGGGAACAAGACACAAAGAAAAGCCAAGGAGCGCGATGAGAAAGCCTCAGGAGTATGTGGGTAGTGCAGTAAGCATGTCATTGTCCTTCTTCTATTGGCAGTACTGGAGACCAAACTCGGGGCCCTGAATGTGCTGGGCAAATGCTCTGACACTGAGTAAGAGCCCCCGGTCTTCACATTCTTGTGTGAACCCCCCCCCAATCATCGTGCTGAGTCATAGCACCCACAGCTGATCGATACTATATATATATATATTTTTTTTTTTGGTTTTTCGAGACAGGGTTTCTCTGTGTAGCTTTGTGCCTTTCCTGGAACTCACTTGGTAGTCCAGGCTGGCCTCGAACTCACAGAGATCCACCTGCCTCTGCCTCCCAAGTGCTGGGATTAAAGGCGTGCGCCACCACCGCCCGGCCGATACTATATTTTTAAAGGTGACATTTAAAACAAATAACTTTATATCAATGACATCTGATATATCCAATGATCTGCACATTTTGTACAAATATAGAAAGGGTGACCTCTACATATCGATGAGAGTTATTCTGACAAGAAGTGTGGTGTGTGTATGGTGAGGGTATATGTGTGTGTGTGTGTGTGTGTGTGTGTGTGTGTGTGTGTGTGTGTATTCTCTTTTGGTGGTTAACAAAATAGCATATATTTAGTAATGCCACATAGTATCTTAAAGCTGTTTCACACAAGTCCCCCCCACACTAACTCATTCACACACACACACACACACACACACACACACACACACACACACGCTCCTGCACATGTACACACACGTACATAGACTCACACACACTCTCACACACATACAAGTTTCTGTTTGTCCACAAAGCCCCTTACCTTCACTCTTTCCCTCCTCATCAGGACCATAAACAGCTCTTGGGATGCTCTTCCTCCCTAAGACTTGTATGTTTTTCAGATGCTCTACAGTGCATCTTTTTCACATGTGCCTTTCCATAGATTTAAAAACACCATGCACTCACTGCATACTGGTACCCATAGCAGCAGCCAGTCTATTCTCTCCACAGTGAATGTCAGGCCAGACTGGGTTACACAGCGAGCCTTGTCTCATGGGAGAAAAATATCAAATTGGGCAGGTGTACCCCACAGCTTACCCTTTGAAGCATCGTATCAACCGCCTTTTAGTGAAACTGTGAGCCTGTGGTGGAAATGAATCTGTGGTACACGACAGCACCGCCCTGTAGCCTGGGAATCATCGAGACTTTTTGCAAATGCCTGGTATGCAGGGAATGTGCAGAGGGACTTATGAAAAAACTCAGTTCCCTGGGGCAGGGAGAATGGAGGAGTGGGGAACTGCTATTAAAAGCATAGAAAGGTTCAATTTTTACAAAATGAAGGGTTATGAAGAGGGACAATGATGATGGTTGGAGAATATTGTGAGTGTACAGTTAAAGATGATTAAATGAAAATTTTTATGTTACATTTATTTTATCACAATAAAATACCAGAGAAAAGGATTTTAAATATATTTTATTAAATCCTTGAGAGTCTTATACTTTGCATTTTGATCATATTCACTCTCCATTCTCTCCCCTCCCCCAACTCTTCCAAAATCTACCTCCACTTGGTGTCCTTTTTTGAAAAAAAAAAAAAAGATATTACCTCATAGCAGATGTCCTGGGGAAATAATTTGAAAATTCAGAACCACAGACAGACAGATGATAGAAGATAGACAGACATACAGACAGACAGAGAGGTAGACAGACAGATGTGTATTTCTAAAACCCAGAGATAGTCATTCTTAACAATCAGCAGTTCTACTTCCAACATTTAGACTGTGCGGAGGGATGAGCACGGAGCTGGTCAGATCACACTGAACACATGTATTTGAGGATTTGAAACACTGATCTCCTTAGCATCTATAACTCTTCCACTGTGAAATTTCCTACTTGTTGGGTCAGTGACTATCTCAAGCCACACAAGACTTCATCCTAACGTGTAGCAAGTTTCGGTTGTCAGCATACCTTCTACAGTAGTAGTTCTCAGAATGTCACCTGCGGCTGGCTCTCCAGGAAACCCCCCAAAGATTATTCAAGGACACTGTGAGGTTCTATAACAGCAGAAAGCTGTTGTTTGATTTCATTCACAAAAGTTCATGAATGGATAGTGGCCATCTGTAGGAGTTGCCTGATCAGTAGTGACATCGCTGCCCTGATGGCTGATGGGATGTTTCCTCATGGATAAGTAGTGACATTGTTGTCCCTGATGGCTAATGGGATGTGTCCTTGTGGATTCTTGTGTTCAAGAAAAACATTCTCAGGTTTATTTCCTAATATTTGATCAATAGATACAATCACACAAATGAAATCTTCTTTATCATTAATAAGTTTTAAAAGTGAAAGCAGGTCTAAAAAATAATACAGAAGCACTCTTAAGATTCCTTTCAGGTTGAAAAAAATAAAATAAAATAAAAAAATACAACATAAAAAAAGATTCCTTTCAGGCGAGGATGCAGCTCTGTGAAGCTTCCCATGTGTTTTCTGCTTTTCTTACAGGACTTCGTGATTGCTCTGCTCCAGCCCCAAAGGGGTGACAAACTGCTGAACTAGTTTGCCCACCATTTGCTCTCAGTAGCTCTGGATTCTCAATTTTGCACAGATGCTGGAAGGCCTGGGGTTTCCATCTTGGCTGGGTGGCATTTTCTAACCTCTGCCTATAGATGCCTAAAGCTGTTCTTACTACCATGTAGGGGTGGACAGTGTATCCCCAGCTCCTAGATTGCCTGCTAACCACACACTAGTCATAACATGCAACACAGTCTCAGTCCCATGCTATCTTTGTCTTCATCTTTTTTTTCCCCCTTTCTATCCCTTAAGGATTTCTTTGCCCTTTGGGGATTATTATTTAAATGGTATTTTGAAATATTACCCAGGGCATTGACTAGGGTATAGGGGTGGGAGGCGACTGGCAATGCACTCAGTCCATCATCCTGGTCCAGGGGTGGATGCTTTCATAACCTGATTTGATATTGAAATTTTCTCTTGCTTTTAAATATTATTCTACCACTTTAATTTGCACTGGGCTGTAATTCATCTGACCTGTCTCCTGCCATTAGGCTGTTTTTATTATTTTATATTTTTAGTTGTGAGCCTAGCCTTTAACAGCTGAGTGATCTCTCCAGCCCTGTCTTTATTATTTTAATCTTAGCGATGTGTACTGAGGATTCCTGAGGTCAAAAGGAAAACCTCATTTTGGCAATTTAAAAACCACTGTATGTCATCCAGGAAGATTAAAAAGGGGCTCTATTGTCCTGTGTTCTCTCCTATACCAGGAATTGGCTGTTGAGATGAATGAGAAACATGTTTTTATCATTTTAAGTTACATCTGACTGCTGGTAAAATTGAACATCTCTCATGAAAATGTTCATCCTGTGCCATTCTCGTTTGGGGTTGACAGTAGGTTTAGTGGTCACCTCCAGAAAGGCATGTCCGTGTTTTAGCCACCAGAATCTATAAATGGTATCTTAGCTGGAAAAAAAAAATAGGTAATTGTGTTAAAATATTGAGATGAAGCCTCCCTGGACTATGTGGTTATGCTGTAGATCCAGGGACAACTGTCCTTGTGAAAGGACAGAGAAGACACGGAAGGGAAGCCGTAGTGATTATAGCAACAGCTGGAAGCCAAAGGGTCCTAGACCCGCCCACCCTGAGAGGACGGGGGGGGGGGGGGATGATCTGCTGTCAGAGAAACTTTGGCTCTGCTCACACCTCCGTGCTGGGATTCTGGCCTCTCTAACAGGGAGAAGACAAATGTCAAGTCACTCACTTTGTGCAATTAGAAGGTAGACACAAGACATTAGCAGTCTTCTGCTTACTGGATTTTAAGAGAAACAGAAGCTCCTGTGTGCGTCATACATAGTTTTCTAAGATGGTCTTATCTATGGTGATTTTTTTTTTTGCCATGAATAGCTATTAAATCATTTTTATATCACCCACTTGACTAGGTTCTTTGTTCATATCTTCTGCCTTGTTGTTAGCAAATCTATTAAGGCCCCATGGAGCTTCCAAAGTATGCATCTCTAGTTTGAGTTTAATTAATGTTTAGTTCTGTGACTTACTTGTGTATTATATGAGGTAGGGCTAGCTACCAAATATTTCAGAAACAGTATTAAAATATCCCTCAGACAAGAAACGAAGTTCTTACATGTGTCAACTCCTCCTCAGACTCCTGTTCTGCTTCGGAAATGCTCATCGACTCTTAGCTTCGCTAGCTTGATATTTTTATCTCCTTATTATATTTTATACCAATGCATGTTCCTTTCATGACTCATCCTTGAAAAGTACATTTTTAATATTTTAATCTGTCTTCCAAATAAACTTTAGAGTTGCTTGGCTATTTATTTCAAAGAAATTTCCATTAATATTGCACTAAATTTACAAATTAATTCCAGAATTAAAAAAGTCTAATGATAGACATCTCATGCAAATGTTATCCAAGCCTTCCTCAATGCTACTCAGACAAGTTTATATAGTTCCTTATTGCACCAATTATTTAATGAGCCAAGTACGTACATACATACATATATACATACACATGTGTATTTAAAACATATTTATATTGATTTGTTTATTTGCTTATTGGTTTCTCAGAACCATGACGTATAATCTGGCCACAGGCTCTTGTTCCCGTCAGGGCATCAGTGGGTCTAGAAGCATCTCCTGCTTTTCATCGGCATCTGTGAGAGAATCCGTTGTGGAGCAGATGAGGTGGGCTGCAAAGACTGGGTCAGACTCACTAGGTGGTGATTCAGGAAGGGAGGTCTGAGAACAGTCTTTGCTGAGCTCCCCATCTTAGATCCTCCTGGGCCCTTCTCTGACACCATGCTCTGTGACACTGCTCTGTGGGAGGAAGTGGGACGTGGACCCAGGGCATCCTCAGTTGATCAGTACTTCTAGATTTTGCCTCCAAGTCATCACTAGTCTCCTATAACCCTTTGGCGACTAGAGGTCCCAAGAGAATCCAAATAATCCCCATTATGAAGAACACTCAGCTGGAAGAAGAAGAAAAAAAACAACAACTGAATTCCTACTCCTAAATAGCAGAGAGGCATTCCTTCACTGCCATTAATTGACCAATGACATTCTGGCAGATGGTTCCCCAGCATTGAGTGACTACCTGATTTGAAATGGCCATCTGTGAATGCGCCTCTTCCACTGGGACTCGGGAATCATGTGATGAACTCAATGAGCAAAGCCATGAGCCGAGTTCCTTCCAGGAAGCCTGGCCTGGAAGATGTGTCACTGGGGTGGGGAAGAGCAGCAGACTAGTTGCTGTGTGACTCTTGCTTATTTCCCCAGGAATTAAAAGATCAATCACTCAATGTTTATTAAGAGCCTGTGATATATCAGGCATTATGTTAGGAGCTCAAAATCAGAGACTGAATAAGACACTAAGTCCCTGGTTGTACAGAATTTGCTCCTCTGCCGTCACAATGAAACAAACGAACATACTTTCACGCAGCAGTGAGTCCTAGAAATAAAAAATAAAAAAAAAAAAAAAAAAAAAAAAGGCAGGATAGGGACTCAGAGCAGTTCCACTGAGCAATTCATTCTGATGTCTTATATTGGTGTTGTCAAAACAGGAAAGCGCCGGGCGGTGGTGGCGCACGCCTTTAATCCCAGCACTCAGGAGGCAGAGCCAGGCGGATCTCTGTGAGTTTGAGGCCAGCCTGGGCTACCAAGTGAGCTCCAGGAAAGGCGCAAAGCTACACAGAGAAACCCTGTCTCGAAAAACCAAAAAAAAAAAAAAAAAAAAAAAACAGGAAAGGACACTTTGAATCACAACAACCACACATAGCTAATGGCTGCCCAGAGGGATGATGCAGCGTTACCTAGTGGCGGAGGTGTTCTGGGACAAGTGGTCCAGGGAGTGTTGACTGGAAGATGAAGCTTGAATACGAGCTGACTCTGGCCAGGATGTAAGTCATGCTGTTACCCAGGGGCTCAGACACAGGGAACAGCATGCAAGAGCAAGGGCCCTTGGTGGAGAAAGGTAGAGAAGGTGAGTAGCTAACCAGAGTCAGGGGGAGAGAATCAAGAAAAGTGACTAGAGACAGACCATTAGGGGCCCTGAAGGTTATGGAAAGAACCTTGCATTTGAGCTGAGTTGAGCATAGAGTCGGGAAATGCATTAGTTCATTTTCCACTGCTATAAGAAAATAGTATAATCCGTCTCCTTAATAAAATGAAGAAATTTGTTTAGCTTGGAGTTGCAGAGGCTGAGAGCCCAAGATTGTGTGGCTCCATTTGCTCAAGCTCTGGCAAGGGCCCCACAGCATGGCAGAGAAGCAGGCAGGAAAATGGCTGCAGGAAGAAAAGATTCCAGGGTGAGACAGGAAGCCAGAGACCAAGGAGGAGCCAGACCTGCTCTTTATATGAGAACCCGCTTTTGTGAGCACAAACTCCCTTCAGGAGACCGACATCAATTCTCCGACGGTAGTGCCACATTGACGCAATTCCTTCCACACTCCACTACTTCCTGACTGGCACTCTGGGGTCAAGCTCTTAAGCCGCGACATTTAAGCCTTAGCAGGATGTGCTAAGATCTAGAAAAATACAGGATTTCCTTTAGGACTTGATCCACCCAATCTTTGGAGACAGAATATTTGTTCCTTGATCTTGTTAGCTCTGCCCTTCGACAGGTGTAGACATGTTTATTTTGACTACAACCATCTCATGACGCATCAGTGACTTCCGGGTGTCTAATGTCCTTAGAGGTAGACTAGAGGAAGGAGGACAGTCAGATGAAAAGTCAAAGCCATGGAAGAGAACCCCGGCAGTGCCTACGAGCTGCTCCATAAGTATCATGACAAAATTGGGGTCATTTATTCCCTCTTGTTTGCCTATCAGCGGAAACAGAAGAAAAATAAATGAGCACCATCTATAAATTAGGCATCTCTACCCTGTGTGTCTAAAGGCTGCTACAAAGCCAGCCAAATACTCATTTCAGCAATCACTAACCCAAATGGAAAACTAAAACTAGCCACACCTCCCATCTATTACCTCAACGCAACAGGCGCTCAGTTGCTCCCAAATCCTCCCAAGAACTCAGCATCCCTCGAGGAAGCAGGTGGCTCAGACACATGGAAATGATTTAAGTTTTAGACACGAGCGGTGATTTTGTTTATGAATCAGACACACATGTGGGTCCCAGCACTGCTCCTGTCTTCCCAGCCTTACAGCTCAGAATGGGCAAGGACAGTGTGTTTGTAGAGCCTAAAACATTTGCCCGGCGAATGCCGCTAGTGTACCTGAAATGAAAGGATGGAAGGATGTAACCTATAGCCAGAATTCATCCCTCACAGGAGGGATGCTGCAATTTCCTTTCTAGAATGGAACAACAATGACTGGCTAGGTTGGCCGTGCCCCGCCCCACCCCGAAAGCACAGCTGGGGGCCACGGAGATGAGACTCACTCTCCCCAGGGACGCGACCATGGCCAGGTCCCCTAAGGTTTAACCTACAAAGGAAAACTCTAATAAGCATGCCTGTTTGCCTGTCCATCCCATTGCAGGAACCAGGGCAATGTGGCGAGCATATTTGTTGGTCCAATTTAAAGCACAGCCAGTGTGTCAAATTGGCTTCCTCCCTATTACTCTGACTAGAGCAAAGACTTTTCCCCAGACCTCGGCTAAGTCTATGATCCTCGGAATGCCAACAAGATGTGAAAACAGCCACCTAGAGTACCCCCCTCCGTACTGCCTGGAAATGACATGCACTCCCTTTCCACTTTGTCTAAGTTTTACTCGGTAAATATTTCAGTTTGCCAGGTTCCTGGAGGTGTGGATGAAAGCAGCCGCCTGTGTTTACTTCGGCACCACCTGAGCACGGAGACCAAGTCCCCAGGGCACTGTCCCTACGGAATGCCCACGTCGTTGTTTCCCTTGCTTGCCGCCTCTGGAAAGGAGGTGTCAGGGCCTCCTTGAACACCCCCACAGGTACTCCAGGGCCCTGGGGAGGAGCAGCTTCGAGACCAGGGAGTTTATTGATGCACAAGTTCCCCCACAGAGCGTGGAAAAAGTAAGAACAGTGGAGCATGGCCGTACTGGGTGCTCTGTGCTCCAGCCAGGGTTCAGCTGGTGCAGAGTAGCTCTGTGTCCCGAGAAACAAGCTTGGAGGCAGGTCTTTACTTCAAGGAACTGCGTGTGTGTGCACGCACACACACATGCACAAGCACACTAGCACGCACAATATAAGATGTTAAAGGAACCACTGAAAAGAGTGCTTTCCTTTCTGTTTTTTCCAGTGAAGTCATTACCGTCCTGGGAGAAAAGAGCTGCTAAATGAACTCTCTCACAGCAAAAAAATGATGGAATGCTTCACCCCTCTCTGAGCTATTTTTTTTCTTAATTGTACAATTCAACGCAATGTCTAAGTTGTAAATGTTTAAGCTCAGTGGTTGGCTATGAAAGTTATATTTTGGAGAACAGGAGAGACTTCTGGTTTTAGGGCCGTCTACCTGGGGTACTGAATATTACATCAGTGTACATGAACAGATCTGCTTCCAAAGCAATAGTCACAAGAAAAGTCAGAAGCCATCCATCCAAATGGACAGAGTCAAAGTTCTACAAGGCCAGGGACCATGTTTTGGCTTATCTTGGATTCTTAGAGCCCAAGGCAATCTCAAAGCTCACTGCATGCAACTATGTGACCTGATGTGCCATGGGTGTAGACCACACCCAACTGTAAGTTCAAAGAAGTCAAATAAAGGTTTTAGGTTCTCTCCATCTAGGGATTTTCATTCCTGTGAGACCATGCAAAGACAACTGTCTTACAATGTCATTCGATCTGTATGTTGGTACTATGGCATAGGATAGGACCTAAGTTGAGCTAATTAGTCCAAAGGTAGACAAGTAGAGGTGTTCACTGGCTAATGAAAGCACATAATAAGAATTCAATATAGCTGAAAATAAACAACAAAGCCCACAACCCAAACATAGGCTGAGCCTTTTGCATACACCCATGCAGGTAAAATAAAAAAAGACCTCCAGTGCTCTCTGGGACTACCCAAGTGGTCCTATTTCTAGCACCAGGTGTCATTCACCTTTGGCCACATGCAACAAAAGCAAAATGTTCTGCTAGCTTTGGGGGCTCCAAGCTCACTACAGATTGGCACCATAGGAAAGCTCATTCCTGATCAATAGAAATACAACTGCTCATATACAACAATGCTCCCCCAAATCCATCACAAGAAATAATTGAAAAGTTTTCCTTAAAGAAGAGGGAGGGGTTGTGACCAAGTATGTCACCTCTATTACCTTCGGCCCATCTGATGCTGACTGCCTGCTCCAAGAGATATCACATGCCACCTAGACACTCTGAGGGCCTCCTCTCTGCCTTTCTGGCTCTGGCTTTATCTGTGTCCCCTTGGTGTCTCTTCCCAACACAGCAGTCACAGAAATCCATTTTAATCACATGACAAAAGACAGTGCTCCCCTCTGAAAGCCTCCTGGTTTTATTGTCCACCATCAGCTTCTCTCTATCCAGCCATACTGACCTCTAACACGCAGAATCTCTTTCTGCTTCAGAGTCTTTGTACTTCTATTCTGTCTTTCTGGAATGTTCATCACCCTCACCAACATATTAAGTTCACTTTCCAAAAATAAATAAACAAACTAAACATGGCACTGCATAGCCCTGAACCACAGCATCCTTACATCACCACTTCCTGGCCAGTACCCTTGATCATATCTCCATCTGACAACGTAGTACATATGAATTAACTGTTCATTGTCCGACGCTCCACAAGATACACCCCATGACAAGTGAGACATACCCCGTGTCATTTTCATCTAAATTCTAACATCCAAAAAAAATATATAAAACAATTTGTTAAACAGATGACTGACAGACATGCTCAGGCAAAGCGAAATCCTCATCGCTATCCTTCTCAGAACTGTTGAAATGCTAATGTGGATGACGAGCCTCCAAGAAAGGGTCATGTAGCATCACCAAACTCAGACCTCAGAACTCTTCACCAGCAAGGCATCCTCCAGAAGAATCCCTTGGGATCAGCACTGAGGAGCTCTGCAGCGAGACACATCAGGAATAGAACATGATTCCAGTCCCGCCAATGCGGAGAAAGCTCCCTGGACAATGATTGAGGCTTTCCTCTCATGATCAAGGTTATTTGCACACCACAGAGCAGCACACATGCCAGGAGGAGACATCTACTTGGATTTGTCTTGATCCCATCATGGGAAGGTAAAAGCAGCTTCATGGCCAGTGTTGCTGGAGGAAGGGACTTGCTTCCATCTTTGGTGTCTAGATCCAGCAGTGGGAACTAGTCACTCAGCCCTACAGGAAAATGTACGGTGTGAAGGAGAAAGGACAAAACACATCCCCCTGCAGGAGAACCTTGCTTTATCTCCCACCAGACTCTCACACAGTTCACACTGAGCTTCTACTTCACACTCATCGTGAAGAGCCCTCCTTGGATGTAGCCGTACGGAAATTGTGTGACTCTCTGAGAAAGACACATCTAGATTTTAACACAACAGTAGTGAAGGAACTCATCTTGCTGCCGCCCCCCACCACCTCCCCCCCCCCGCCCCACCCCACCCAGGTCACAGTGACATTCACTCTGTTACACATTCTCTGATGCCTGGGGTCAGCAGTCCCTACTGAATGGCGGCAGGGGAGGATGGGCAAGGGGACCAGTGAGAAGAAGGTACAGCCTGTACCCTAAACAGCCACTCTCAAGTAGGATCCCCCCATCACACCTTACCAGAATACAAATCACATTTCTTGGAGGGTATACACACGGGGGTCTGGGGCATAGGCAGGGACAGGCAGGCCCATTGTCCCCTTTGGCTACACGTAGAAGAGACTGCATGCTGAAAGTGGACGGTACGTTATAGTTGTCATCCGACATGAGAAGATCTAACGTCACAAAATTGATCAGTGACTTAGGCTTCACCAGAACGTTCAAGACATGGGGGTTCTGAGGGCTGCCCTACTTATTGGCTAGAAAAACAAAACAGAAAGCATAACAAAACAACGAAGATACAATGAGTGGATTATTCACTTACTGGATGGAAATGCCTTCATCTGCTGAAAATGCTTTGGGTTCTAATTCTTTCAAAGAGAGCCCCCACCTCTCCAAATGCTCTCTAAAGGTAGGTAGAACCAAGCAGGCCTCTTTTCCTAAAATGTTTCCTCATGCAGCATGGTACTGATACTGATATGGCCAGGTTTCAACTGTCAGCCGTTGCAGGTGTGGGGACAGGCATTTATGGTGTGTCATCTGCATGGCATATAGCATTTATAAAATATTCCACCCACACCATCACCTTTGGCCCTCATAACTACTTCGTACGGGTAGAGCACTAAGTGTGTTTAAGCCACAAGGCAATGATCTCACAGTTCTGGAGGTTGGAAATCACAGTGTTGGTGTGGTCTGGCTCCCTCCGAAACCCTCGGAGCTTCTCACCTTGTCATTTCCCAGTGTGTTATGGTGCTCACAGGTCCCCAGTGCTTCTCGTCTCTGTGTAGCTCTACTCTCCACCTCAGCTGTCACAGGACTTGCTCCCTGTGTGCCTGTGCCCAAGTTCCCCTCTTCCCATAAGTCTACCAGTCAATGCTGGTTCTCCACCTTAGTGACCACAAAGATCCTACTTCCAAACAAGGTCACATAGATATTGGGATCTGGGTCTCAATGCATATATCAGGGAGACCCAATTCAACCCATAGCAATCTCAAAGAGAACTGACTGTACATGAAATAAACTCATATTTGATCAAATGTGTAATACATGTTGCTGGTGTTTATTCTGTACTCACTTCCCGACACATCTCCAAACTAAGACTTACAGGCACTTCCAGCCTCAGAGACACTTGCTGCTCTCCCAGAAGACATGAATTTAGTTCCCAGCACCCACATCAGGTGCTCACAACTACCTGCAATTCCAGCTCCAGTTATCCTGACATCCTCTTCTGGCATCTGCAGGCAGCTGAACATGCATGACTTATGTATACATGAACACAGATCTCTCTCTCTCTCTCTCTCTCTCTCTCTCTCTCTCTCTCTCTCTCTCTCTCTCTCTCACACACACACACACACACACACACACTTTTTTTTTTATGAAAAAGAGAGAACCAACTACAAGCACAAATGAAAAGGATCCCAGAACTTTCCCTGACTTCATTCTTACACTGGTCCCCATCACTGAAAGCTCAGGTATCACTCATGTGTTATAACATTAAAAACAGTTACACCTTGGCAACTAATTCTCCAACACACATTGTCATTTTGAATATTCTCATGAGAACAAAATGTTAGTTGATACCATAATCATAAATTCACAAGAACCATCAAAAGGATAAAGGGAAGGACAGCCTTCACTCACACTCCTTGCTTGCCAGTTAGCAGGGACCCTCAGCTAATCATGCTACTTCTCAGGTCAAACAGGATAATGTTGAGCTAGTGGAAAACACCAGCAGAGAGCCCAAAGTCAGCCAATCCCTCTTTATGCTAAACAACTAAATCTACTTAAAATAAAAACCACAATTAACCAAATGTAACTATTTATCTCTGTTTTCTTTATGGGAGAAATGTTGGACTCAGACAGTATATCCATAGGATCAGTAGGTCAAATAGCAGAGCGTAATGTGAGGCTTCAGGTAGAAAACAGAAAATACAGTCTTTCTTACCATGAAAAGTTAAATGTTAACAAGGAAAACCAAATTAGTCTCTACAGAATATGAATATTTCACTCTGCAGAAGAGGATATTGCCCTACTCAGGGCTTCCCTTGCTATGATGTAACACCATGACCAAAAGTAAGTTGGGGAGGAAAGGGTTTGTTTGGATTATACTTCCATATCATTGTTCATCATCAAAGTCAGGACAGGAACTCAAGCAGGCAGGAACCTGGAGGCAGGAGCTGATGCAGAGGCCATGGAGGGGAGCTGTTTACTACCTTGCTCTCCATAGCTTGCTCAGCCTGCTTTATTTTAGCACCCAGGATCACTAGCCCAGGGATGACGTCACCTGCCATGGGCTAGGCCTTCCCCCATCAGTCACTGATTAAGAAAATGCCTTACAGACCTGCTTATAGCCCGATTTTATGGAGGCATTTCCTTAGTGGAGGTTCCCCTTCTCAGATGACTCTAGCCTGTGTCAAGTTGACGCAAAACCATCTAGCACAAATATGGAGAGGAACAAAATGTGAAAAGCCCCTGTGCCCAGAAACGTTCCATAAACATCACTAAAACGCACTTATTGAGACCAACTTTTGCACATGTCGCTCATGTCTAATCTGGCCTTGTCTCCAACCCCCATCTCTCTGTTCCCATATTCTGACCACTGCCTCAGTTCTTCTTTTATTCTTACATGGAAGACACCATCCCCATTTTATTTCTGTAACTGTAAAGTGCATTACTTTCATCATATGACTTTGTCATTATTTCAAAAAACTAAGAATTTCAAAAACCCTGCTTTAAAATATCCTAATGTTGCTTTCTCATCTTATGATCATTTGCTGACTCTGTCAATCAAGTGGGCCAGAGCCCACCCCAGAAAGGTTTCTTGCACTCTGTGGAGCCAAACACTTGCAAAAACATATGAAAAACAAATAGCTCTAACATTTTCCTACTTTGTTGCATAAACTAGGTGTGGATGACCTTTTCTTCAGGTGTGACTTTTACATACTTTGATTTTCTGTAAAGTTTAAAAGGATCTGTAAATGTTTTACTGACTTCAAAAACAAAATATTTTAGCTATGGGTAGTTCACCTGGGTATAATGCCAACATCCAGGAGGCAGAGACAGAGGAATTGCTGCAAGTTTGAGGCCAGTCTGTTCTACATGGTGAGTTCTAGGCCAGCCAGAATTCACAATGAGACACTTTATACAAAAAAGAATAAAGAATTTAAATGTGACCAATCTTAACAGAGCACCATGAAAATTAATTCTGCAAGAAAAGTTAAAGGGCTCCTTAAGTACTCTTCATACATCTTATGCAATCAGTCTTCAATTCTTTTTTTCTTATTTAATTATAATTATTTAAAATATGGGATGCTTCTCTAATTTGGATGTCACCCTTGTGTGGGAACCATGTTAATCTTCTCTGTGTTATTCCAGGCACAGTACATGTGCTTCCAGACAGCACATATGGAATCAGTTCTTCTACACTCAACACATTGCTAAATGAACATATCATTTAAGAACTATTATTTACTTGTTATATTTAGATTGTAATTTTGTAAAATCTGACTCTGGGTCAGCCCACTGATGTTTCCTAAATGGTATTTAGTGGCCTAAAGGTTAGCATTATACTCACAGAAGTAACTGTATATTAAACACTTAGATTTACAAGAGAAACAAGTTTGTACCATTGTCCAATGCCAGAATTAAGCAAAAAGCCTAATTCTCACATTTTGCAGCCCCATTTTATTCTTGAAGAAGCTTTCAAACATGTCATTAGTCATTTCATTTCTGAAATGCTCATTGATTTTTTTTAAAAAGAAGTATTAGAGTTGTTAATTTTTCCATTAAACTGTTTAGTCTCTTCTGTTAGCATTTAATCCCCTTGTGACTTCATTTGGGGGAGCCTGCATTAGTTCAAGGTTACAATGCATCTCTTGAGCTCTTGTTAATCTCTGAACGCCTCCATTCTTTAGGTGTTGGGTGTGTTCTGACAGATTTCTGTTTTGTGTCAAGTACACTTCAGGCACAATGAGGAAGGTCCCTGCTTCACGGAGCTTACATGTAGAAGGAAAGATAATAGGTACATGAAAACAAAGCATATAGTTTACAGAAGGTGATCTATACTATGAAAAATGGAATAAAGCAAGGAGACTGAGGGAGAGATCAGGCTGTAGCTATAATCAGGTAATTCACTTAGGGCTTGTTGAGATGAAAATTATAGGAGAGGAGAGTCACTTGAAATGATATATGGAGCAGGAGTGTCTGAAGCAGAAAGGAGAGAGCAGAATCCCTAAGTGAGGAGTACACGTGGTACATCAGAGGAACAGGAGGGTTCCAACAGTGAGGCTGGCATGGAGTAACAAAAGGGATGGCAGAGGGTGAACTCACAAAGGCAGTGATTCACGTAAGGACTCGGCTTTCACAGAGTCCTGAGCAGAGTAGAGATGTGTTGTGACTTCACTCCAGGCACTGCTTCAACTGCATCACTGGATCTTTGAAGGACAAAGACAGGAACAGAGATACCAAAGAGGAGTGGCTTTGGTACGTCAAGCTTTTAGACAATTGTTGGAGGGGGGCAGCAGTAGACATGGTGAGAAGTGGTCAGATTCCAGTTATAATTTTAAGCTAAAGGCACAAGGACTACCTGAGGTAGGCTGAGAAGAAAGTGAGAAAGTGGAGTCTGTATTTTCCATCCACAGAGTTCAGGAAGGGTAAAGAAGCAACAGGAACTGGTGTGAGGTATAGAGAAGGGTCGGGAGTTTGGCTTTTATATCCATCAGATGATAGCTAAGAGAGAAGTGGGTACCAAGATGAAAGCCAGCAGACAGGAGTCTGGGCCAGAGGTAAGTACTTGTGAGCTGATGCAGATGATTGGATTTTAAAGACAAAACAAGGAATGAAATCACCAGAAGAAAAGAGAACACCATGGGAGAAAGGGGACTAGAGGAGAAAAGAGGATTGCAGCCTGCTTGTGAAGGCTATGAGGCCAGGGGGAAGAGGATATGCCACCAATGTCAAACGAGAAGGGGTAAGACAAAGAGTGTGACATCATTGGGCATTGATATGAAGACCTAACAAAGAGCTATCCAATTGTCAGGTTCGAAACAAGAGAGTGAATGGAGAAAATTTAACATAAATAATGATTAAGTTAACAACTAACGAAAAGATGAAAAGGTATCATGAAGGTGGCAGCTGCCAGAAAAATAATTATATCACCTTCTGATTTCAGGATGGGGAAGTGGGTGAATAAAGGTGAGGGATTTTAGTTCTTAACTAAGTTTAGAGAAAAGGCCCATAGATCTGAAAATCAGACTTTCAAAAAGCAGTTGCTCTTGACTGGTCTGACGGACCAAGAAGAGATACTGAGAGGAATTTTAGATCCCTGCTCTAACAGGAGGATGCTAGCTATCTGCTTGAGGCTGTGGTGGGTATATACAAGGCAGCATTTTCATTTTCAAAGTACAAATTGCCACAAATGTCATGGCTGAAAATAACAGAAACTTATCCTTGCATAGCTAGAATCAGAAGTTAAGGTGTCAGCAGGTCTTGCCCTCCTGGAGGCCCTGGTGGAGAAATCTCTTCCATACCTCCCTGATTACTCGTGGCTGCTTGTGATCTTTGGCACTTCATGGATAATGATCTTTTTCTCCAATCTCTGTCTCTCTTTTATGTAGTCTTCTTGTAAGGACATGGGTCACTGGATTTAGGGCCCATGCTACCTCCAGTATAGCAACATCCTCACTATTTTCTCTGCATAGACCCCATTTCCAAAGAAAGCAATATTCTGGGGTCCTGAGAGGACATGGATTTTATGGGGGGGGGGACACTGTTCAATGCACACAGGAAGTTTCTCAACCATCTTGGAAAGTGGAAACTGAAATTCTGTGCTGAAGCAAAAGTATGCCACCGTTGCGATTAGAGATTTTCTAAGGCATGCCACTCCCAAGAACCTCCACAGAGCAGAAGTCCATGGGAAGCATATGATAAAGGGAAGCCCTCCTCCCTGATCCAGACTCTCTTATCTCCTCTTGGCCAAGCATGATACAGAGCTGTCTCATGAATCCAGGCTGTGACCACCATTTCCAGCACGACAAACAGAATACACAAAGGTAGATTTGGAGCCTAGAGACAGTTTCTTAATAATTAGCCTGGTTGCTGCCTGGAGAAGAAAGATGGGTGCTGAGAATTATCCCCTGGATTTAGCTTCAGTTCCGCAACCAAATAAACACTTCCCTGAGGAAATGCTGTCCTGTTTGTTCGTAAGTCAAGCTGGTCGCACATTTCAGCACTCTGGCCAGCTCCTTAGCCCGTCCTGACAAACCTCAGTGATGGTCATCACAAACTTGCAACCATCTACGATGGCCACACTGCTGTCTGCAGACAGTATTTATCCCATTGCCCCTCTGCAGACTTTTAATACGATAGCTGCAAGTGAGTTAAAGCAGTCTTGGAAATGAATATAACTGTATTCCAGTAAGATGCCCACGAATTAGTAAAAACGGGTGGTTAATCTTTAGACTGGGTTCTCTGGAGATAAAAGAAGAAGAAATGAAAACAGTAGAAAGAAAATCAATAAATCTGGAATAAAGTCAATGCATATTTTTAGAGATGTAGACACATGTGTGAGACCTCACTGAGTTTTCTGTTTGCTTTTAAATTGAAATTTATAAAGCAAGCTGATGCTTTGAATATTAAAAATCACAGAATACAGAGTCAAAACAGAAAGACTTCAATAACAGCATTTGTTATTAGGTACGCCTGTGAATCCTAATTATGTAAATTAGCTGAGGATAATACCTAAATTGCTATGTTGTGATCTATAAAAGCATCTTCATTTTTCATAGGAAAGCAACAACACATCCCTAAGCTAATGGGAAGTTAAAATCCCTAAAGTCAAACTGGAAAGAAAAATGCCTAAATTGTCCCTCACTGTTAGTTATTATTTGAAATTTGTGACTTTCTCTTACTTCTTAGAATTATGTGCATCCAAAATAAACAGTAAGGCAGAATTGTAAAACTCTTAAAAGAGGAAGCATCATGGAGAACGACACTCATGAATCAACGTAGAAGAGCCGATCAGTCTAAGTGAGCTCTGCCATGAGTCTTGACTGCTCTGGGCTGAGTTTCAGTGAGACCAGAAATTTCATTTTTACATTTGTGCTTCATCCCCCAGAGCCTGAAAACACCCCCAGAGGAGCTTCTATGTTTTGCTGAATACATTCACATCAGAAAATTAATCTAACTGGCATTCCACTGGATGTGTATCTGCTCAAGCAAAACCAAGGGAAGCATCAACTATGTGCATTATTTATCTTATTTTGAATAATGTTAGTTGCTGGTAAATATCAAAATAGAAGCCAATAATTTGATAAAAACTTGCAATAATCTAAAGACAAACAGTTAAAGAATTTCTGGTCCATTGGTGGTGGTGGTGGTGGTGGTGGTATGTATGTCTATGTGTGTCTGTGTGTAAAATAATCATTTCATTTTGGCAATACTTCTAAACAGTCATTGCAATGTTATAACATAGGATTTAATTTGAAATTCAAAAAAGAAAAACATTTTCTTTAAAATTACTGACAATAGCCCAGCAGGTAAAACCCTGTCCATCATCCTGAGTTTGGTCTCTGAGATCCACATGGCAGAGAAGAGAACAAACTCCTACAAGTTGTCCTCTGACTTCCACATGTATGCTGTGGCAAACACACACATATACAAGTAAGTTCTTTACTTATTTAAGTAAGTAACTGCAATTAAAAATATTTTTAAAGGTTTTCTTTTTTAGTCAGGGTCTCTCTATGTATCCTTAGCTGTCCTGGAACTCACTCTGTAGACCAGGCTGGCCTTGAACTCACAGAGTTCCACCTGCCTCTGTCTCCCAAGTGCTGAGATTAAAAGAGTACATCTCAATACCTGGCAAGATTCTTTTCTTAATTTACTTGAGTGTTTTGCCCGCATGCACAAATGCATACTATGTGTGTGCCTGATGTCTACAGAAGTCAGAAGAAGGCATTGGGACTCTTGAAACTGGAGTTACAGACAGTTGTGAGCCACCATGTTGGTGCTGGGAGTGGAATCCAGGTCTTCTGCAAACACAGTGAGTGTTCTTAACCATTGAGTCATCTCTCCAGCCTGATCAACCAAATAAATGTGGACATGATGGGTTACCTTTCTTAATTTATTTTGTTGTTGTTATTTTGTGTATAAATGTGTGTAGTGTACATACACAAATGTTCATGCATGTGTATGCAGAGGCCAGAGATCAGTGTTGAATGTCTTTCTCAATTCCTCTCTACTCTAATTTTTGAGACAGGATCTCACTTTGAAACTAAAGACCACTCATGGGCTAGACTAGCTAGCCAATTAACTCCAGTGATCCACTTGCATCTGCCTCACTAGTACTGAGATAACAAATTCATGCCATCACATTCTGCTCTTACATGGGTCCTAGGTTGCCAAACTCAGGTCCTTATGCTGTGTCATGGGGACTTTACTTACTGGTTTATCTCGCCAATCTTTCTCATAAATTTCAATACACAATTTGCTAATACTGGCTAGGTGTGATGCCCCATGCCTGTAATCCAAGTTCCCAGAAGGCAAAGGCAAGAGACATTGAGAGTTCAAGGCCAGGCTTAGTTTACATAGCAAATACAAGACATATAGTGAGATCCTGCCTCAAATGGCAAAACAAGTTTGAGGAAATGTGTGTCTATGCAAAGAGGGATTTGGTTCTGGAGCACTGCTTTCTTGTACTGTGTTTGTTTTCCTCTAAGTCAGAATAATATTGGTCTCATGAATGAGCAGGGAACAGTCCTCCTCTGCTAATCCTAGAAAAGCTTCCACAAAATAGATATTACTTTATTCCCAAGTGTTTAGTAGAATATACATTAAAATTTTAGTCGCACATTTCACAAAGAATCATGAGGATTAAGTGAGCAGTCAACATATATTTGCTATTATAGCTAACCTATTACTCCAATCTTGTATAAGTAGTCAGCATATTAGTAGGAGCCACAGGCTGTCTTTATATGGCACAGGCTGAAATGCAAACCCATGTATGTTGTCCTGAAGTAATGATGGTGCCAGCATCCAGAGATTAAACAAGACCAGAACAAAAAGAATTTAGATTTCTTTGCAACAATATTTATTCACCCAATTAAGACATAGTTAAGAATCATTGATATTTTTAAGAGAATATCACCAGTCTACTACTCAAAACATTGTTTTAAAGTTATTCTTTAAATTTCTGTATGCTCAGGAAAAATGCCATGTCCTAGAGTTGTGAAGCTGGGAATAAACTCAGATGCAGATGAATAATAAAACAAGATTCCTTTTTCCTTTGTCCATCTTTCAAGTCAGTGGCTAGAAAAAGGCACAAGGACTAAATGAAGAATGTTAAATAATGGATCAAAGGCACTGTCATTTTGGAAATCTATTACACAACATGCTGAATATTTTAGCAGTATTAATTATGCATCATTACACACGCCATTACCTTTTCAGACATCCCTGTGTGGTTTTGCAGATTTCGACATTATAACAGAACGGGTAATGGAGCAGTGATGCCAACCAGGTGCTATAACAAAAAGCATTTGTGTAAATGTCTAATAGAATATTAATGAACCAAACAAATGGGAAGAATTCTAGCTCTTCCAAATGTTAAGGCTGCTGCTGGCTCCAAGCAGAGGATAACTCAAGCCTTCCCAACCCTAAGCCAGTGAGGATCACAGACACACACCAGTGAGGACCTCATAAATAAATTCAAGGTCGTGTCTCCTGTTTGGTTAATAAAGAATATTTATTGAACATCTCTCAGTAAGCTTACAAGCAAACTGTCTAAGCCAAATTAATGTCTACAGTGCTGACAGAGCAGCACAGAACACGGAGAGCCCTTCGGCTTATAGACAGAGCCTGATTTCAAACAAGCAGACACCCACCCACTAGTTGAAGCACTGTGGGCTCATGTCAGCAGCGGATTCCATCTCTTCACTTCTGCGATATGCATCCCTTGTGCCAGGCTCAGCATGGTCTCCTGTGTCTACAGGGGGACCTTCAAGAACCCCAGCAAAAAAATTGACATTCATAAATAGGTTGAGGACACAGTGCCTCAGTCATGTATTGGAAGGCATTTGAGTCGGACCTGGGAAGAAAGGGAAACATCCTTCTAGTTGGTCAGGAAAGATAATGGGGAATAGCTAAGTGAGCTGCTATAAGGGCAAGCAGGACCTTGTTCAGGAAGGCAAGAAGGGCCCAAGAAGGGCATGGCACAAGCTGCTATAAGGGACCTTATTCAGGAAGGCGAGAAGGACCCAAGAAGGGCATGGTACCAGCAGAACCTGGGAAGCCCAGCATAGTTCCTCATGAAGATGGGGGCCATTAATGATCCTTAGCAAAAGAGATGTGGCATTTTATGTTTCACAAGATAACTCAGGTGAGGAAATGGATTAAAGACACTAACCAGATGTGTTAGCCTAGAAACTTGTATGAGTTCAAGTGAGAGGGGATGGAGGCCTGGGCTGAGGCTCTGAGAAAATGGAATTGCAGATGCCCAGCAGCACAGCCAGCATGACACATCCCTTCCCTTCCCTTTCTATTAAGCCCTACAGTATTGACAAAGAAACTCTCCAAATGCCCTAGTGCCTCTATGGAAAAATCTCTCTACAATACACAAATTACAAAGAAGTCTTATTTCACATGTCCACAGGGGATAGGCAATCTATTATACCTCTTTTTTTATCACCTAAGGATGTGATTTCTAATAAAAATAAATGCATTTTGATTTAACATGTTGTTAACTGTAATGAGTTTTATAACTAATCTTAAGCAGGGGCTCCAAGTAAAATGGTGGAGTAGAATCTACAGACGTGATTGGGCCGAGGAGAAGAGTGTGTCCAAGGACAAACAGACTCTACTCAAGACAGAGAAAGAGCTTCAGAACTCTGTGGAGGCCATGCTAGAATGGCTTTCTTTGGCCAGCCCTGGAGACATATGTACGAGTAACATTAGACAGGCTGAGCAGGTTGTTGTTGTTGTTGTGTGTGTATAATACACTCTATTTTAATATATATTATATATAATTATATTATGATCACAAACATAAAAGAAATAATAAAACATATCTCTGAAAAAAGAACGAGATAAGCTCATATGTACTGGTGAAGAATTAAAAAAAAATTATTAAAATTTTGTTTGAATACAAAAAAAAGTACCGAGAAAAAGACAAGTGAAATATCAACAGAAAAGCCAAGATGGACACAGCTCCTGGAATTGTGCTCCGGCAGGCAGAAGGACGCAAAACCTCCACCAATGGTGAGCCTGGTGGCCCTGGTGAACAAGGGCCCTTGGGATACAACCACAGCCCTCACGGGCCTTGAATACAGTCTCAGGTCTGCCTGAGATAGTGGTTTCTCTGAAGATCAGGTCAGCAGCAGATAGGGATATGGTTCATGTGACCCTGGGCTGTGGCCAGGCACCATCTTGACAGGAGACCTTTCAAACTGTTTAAAACTGATCTACCTTAGGAGGCTGAGAACAGCCACAATTCAGGGAGCCTAAATTTCGCATGCCAAAAGTCCCAGGATGAGAGAAGACCCTGGCACTTGTAGGGACTGACAGGGCCAAGTTGGAAAGTTCAGGCTGCAGGATGCTTGGCTGGGACAGTGGGGTGTAGCCTTGCACCTGGATGCTGAGAGCTGATGTCAACTCAGAATAACATGGGAGTTTGATAGTCTCGAGCCTGAGGTCGGTGGGTAGGTCAACCTCTTGAGCCACATATCTGCCTTTCACACATTCTGAGGTGAAGTCCTCCAATTAATACTTAGATCTTCAAAGTATGAAGATGGGCCCTCCATCTTTCAGATCTCAGTGCTGCAACCAAAGCATTGGGAGACACTAACAAGCCTGAGCACCAGCCACCCGAGGATGTATGATCTGACGAATCTCAGAAGGAGGAGAGAAGCTGCCCAGCTACAGACTCTGATGCCAAGTATGTCCAGTGATTGTCCCTGGTAAGCAAAGAAGGGGAGCTAATAAGAGGAAGATAGCTTGGCAGACATCGGGTACCCATCAATACTAGCCTAAGCAAAAGGGGAGCTCACAAATTCAAAGGTGGCAGTGTTTGTTCACATTTTTGTTGTAACAAGTGGGAGAGGGATATACATCTAGTGGGTCGGAGTTAGGGACGTTCTTACCCATCCAACAACGCACAGAACAGTTCTTGCAAAGAATTACCTGGTCCCAAATGTCAGCAGAATTGAGGCTGAGAAATGTTGCCTTATGTAAGTGTTCAATGGCAGCCTTCAAATCGCCAAGGAATTGTGGATGACTTGTACTGACTCACTCTGAATTATAGCATGGACAAATGCCTGATTTGAGCACCTCACCACAATCCTCATGTTTCTTGTGACCATGGACCACACTATACCCATCTCACTTTCCTAACGATGGACTAGCCTTGCATAAAGGAGATGGCTGGCTTGTTGACTGAAGATGTTGACTGGCTTCCCTATCTTCCTCCTTCTTTGAGACAGGAGTACCTCAGGCAGGGCTAGATTTGCTATGTTGACCAGGCTGATACCAACCTCCTATTCCTCCTGCTCCAGCTTCCCAAGTGCTAAGATTACAGACATGCACCACTGTACCCAGCATAAAATTTGTTGAAATGTCTCTTACATTTTTAAAAGAGTATTTCAATTATCTACTCAAGCCTATTTCATCCTATTTTGTTAAGAAGAGAAAAAAAGATGGCCATGGTTTTTTATGTATTTACTCTTCAAATACTTCAAGACAGTTGTTAAGTCACGTGACTGTCTTCCCATCTCCACTTAAATTCCAGACCTCTCATTACCCCACCGGAACAAATGCCCTCCCAAGGCAACAACTAGTGAACTGACTGTAGTTTTAATACTAGTGTTCATTATATACTGGGAAGCTACATTTATTTCACTTAGTAGAGCTGTGGTGTATGAGCTAATAAGTGAATAAATAGCTATTCTTGACCTCCAGTGGACTCAAGGAAGCTTTACATGAACCAGGATTAAAAATTAAATGCCAAGAGCTATCTAAAGCTCCTCTTTTCATGGCTATCCCAATATTTGATAAAAGAGATGGTAAACATTTGCTAATTTTACAGTTAAGTGACATTATAAATGTTCATCAGGCATTTCCCAAATGAAATATCCTGGACAATTTTCTGGCAAGGCTGTGCATTAGAGACTTTGGGCACATTTAAAAATTCAAATAAGCGCTGGAATCTACATTGATCACTAACTCCCAATTTCATTTCTGAGGCATAAGAAATCGGTCTGCCTAAGGAGTACACATATGTTGTGGGGGGGCACTATGAGAAGTTTTGTTTGAGATAAAGAAGGCAAACACAAACAGCTAGAAACTGATACAAATCCCTCTCACATCACTGGAGGGGAAGCTGAGCTGCCTGAATGATGAGCCCCATGGCCTCTGGGTCAAACATCAGCATAATGGTTGGCCTGAGACGCTGACACTTCAAGAGGCAGACATCTCGATTCCCAATGCTGTCAGTCAAAGAGACAGGGAAAAAATGTTATAAAGAGACTTTTGTGTTGTCATATGTCAGCCAGATTTGAAAATCAGTGGTTAGTTCTCCTGTGAATGCAGGAAGTCACCCTTCCAAGCAGACAAGCAGTGTGACCCTGGAAAAGGCAGTTAGCTATGTTATGGCTTTCTGAGTGAGGATGCTATAACTCATCAACAAATGGCAAGAAAAAATAAAGACCACACACACACACACACACACACACACAGAGAGAGAGAGAGAGAGAGAGAGAGAGAGAGAGAGAGAGAGAGGCACTTTTACAGTAAGCTACACAGTGGAAACTCTCAGTAACTCAGGCATGCCAACAAACTTTAATTTTAGACATAGATAATTTTATGCTTAGATTGGTAAACTTCGTGATATCTAATTTCAAAATCACGTAGTAACTAATTTTTTTCTAATGCATCAGATGAGGTATGATATGAACTGTGATTTTCCATCTTATTTGGGAGTTTCATTAAACAGATTTTATGTTGCACCAAATGTCGGACACAATGATCAACCAATCAATGAAGTAATAACAAGATAATAATGTATAATGTATATGGTAATAGCAGGAAGGTACAGAATGTCTCCCCAACCAAAAATTCGGATCAAATAAATTACTTACCCATTGCAAAACATTCCTTTAATCTTAGCTTAGATAGCCAAGTCTCACATTTAATTATATGAATCATAAGCTTTCCTCCCTGGGCCTGCTGGGAAGCTGATATTAACCTTTATATGGCTTTGTTTGTTTGATTTAGTTTTTTCAGTTATGTTCTCTGAAGACAAGCTAAGCTTCCATACCCCAAAGGCTGCACCATCATTATGTCTTCAGATTCACCATAATGAATGTTTAGGAACACAATTAGCTGTAATGAATTTATCAATGAAATAGGAGGGCTCTGCCCCAGCAGTAACACTGTCTGCGTTCATAGATAAAGACTGGACAGTTCTTATCAGTCCTCCACATGTAGATAAAAAGGCCCATGGGAAGGCACCAGCTGCTCAGTCCCACACTATTCTCTCAAAGCCTTCTGATTTCTTCCTTCTGAATTATCACTAAATCAGTTTCAGTTGATAGAACAATCATATCCTCAAAGTCCTGGATCATGGTAGTTAACTAAGCTTTCATCCTAGACCAACTGTCCTCAACCTGCGAGTTACGGCCACTTTAAGGGTCTACTGACCCTTTCACAGGGGTCATATCAGGTATTTATATTGCAATTCATAACAGTAGCAAAACTACAGTTATGAAGTAGCAGCAAAAGTAATTTTATGGTTAAGGATCACCACAACATGAGGAACTAACTATATTAAGAGGCCACAGTATTGGGAAGGTTGAGAACCACTGCACAAGAGTCTCTTCTGGAATCAATTCAGAATCCTCCCTCCCCACACCCCACCATTCCCAGAAAACCCAGGCAGAGAATCCCATGGGAAACACTGATTGACAATAATCTCCAAGAACAGAATTTAAAAGACCATGTTAGGAAGAAGCCACCAGACTCCACCAAGTGTCTCGGCAGCTATTTTTTTTTTACTTTTATTATACATCTCTTTATTCATTTATTAGTCTATCTTATTTTTTATGCATTTCAAAGTAAAGTGCATGCAAGGGGTTGGCAGCCCCTCGGAGTTGGTATATAACACACCCAGACACAAAATTCTCAGCACAAAGGAGATTTATTACCTGGAAGGGGCAATAATTTGTATATTGATACAAATTCAAAACTGTGATTGTT
Organism: Peromyscus leucopus; assembly: GCF_004664715.2. Classification (NCBI taxonomy): domain Eukaryota; kingdom Metazoa; phylum Chordata; class Mammalia; order Rodentia; family Cricetidae; genus Peromyscus; species Peromyscus leucopus. Next base: position 52,578,406 of record NC_051072.1, on the reverse strand, counting down.
ATATTGTACACATGTTCCTACTCCTATTGGAAATATTTTGTATATTGATACAAATGTAAAATTATGTTTGTCAAACTGTCTGTATGTTCTACCTCTGTTTAGGATATTTTATATATTGTCATAATTTTGAGGTCATTGTCCCTTTACTGTACATCTGTTTATAGACTTGACATGTGAAGCTTAGTCTGTAGGTTATTTAGTAGATAAGACTTATAGATTAATAGTCACCCATGCTTGGATTTATCTGCAGTTATGTTAGCTAGGTTTTCCAGATTTACAGATACATATGTCAGATGGATAGATAATCTTCAACTTCATAAACCTAGAGAATATGGCATTAAAGTGTTTTGATGACTTAGAATTATGTTGACGTGAGACATGATTGCTCCTGGCAGTACCGATCTACTCCCAAGAGAATGTTGGACTTCTAAGGCACTCCATATGGAAGTTTGTTTTCTTCTTGGCACAAAATGGCCTGCTGGGCAAAGAGCTGCCCTTGCCTTGACTGCTGACAGTATGCATGCTGTCCTTTCCGGACAAGCAGGACACAAAGAAAAGTGACTACTGAACCTTGCCAAGACAGGGTAAGATGGTCTTTCAAAATTCCTGGTTCTGATAATGGTCTGTCAGTTTTTTAGGCCCGTAGCCAAGAAATGGATGCCCCAACAGTGCTGAGAAACTTTAGGTGACTGTCCAGGTTGCCAGCTGTCTCTGTCTATTCTCACAATTTTTCAGAAATTGCTTGCTCTCACTTCCTGTTTTCTCAGGTAATATTATTTTCCTTCTCTGGTCTTTGACGGGGTTGAAGACTAGATAGTTGCAGTTATAATCCTCTCGTATCTTAGCTAAGAACCTTTTAGATACTAAAGTTAGAATCTTTAGGATAGGACAGCTATTGGAGTAATCTCTGTAACATGCCATTTACCTATGGTAAGGACATTTCTGAACATTTAGTGTGTGTTTCTTGCTTGATGTCGTTCTTGTTGGTTGTATTTCTATTTTGTTTATGTTACTATCTTTCCTGTCTCCTGGACAACAATACTTGATAATCATTCCTATTGTATATAGTCTTGTATTAGGTTAGAACTTCCTTATTTAGACAAAAGGGGGAGATGTAGCAGGTAATTGTTCTTGTAATTATAATCTTGAAGTACCTACCCCTGGGGTGAGACCTCGGGGCTACCCTTGAAACCTGAGACTCCCGTATGCCAGGCTCTTCTCTCATGAGCCTGGATGGTGCTGACTGACTCAGGCGGCAGAATAGCATGGGACTGTACCTCAGCCTTCCAGAACCCTGCAACAATTCTCCTATTCTGTTTCATGATTTTTTTTCCCTAGTAAATTCCTTTTACCCATTAAGCAGACTCCATGGATTTCTGGATTTAAGGGGCGGGGTCAGGGGTTTAGGAGCTACCTCGATGGCTCTGGATTGTACAAAGGCAGACAGTGAGCAGCAAGCAAGCAGGTGTTTTTTTTTTTTTTTTTTTTTTTGGAGTGGGTTTTTAAGGAGAAAAAGGGGGAGTCTGTGCTAGGGTGAGTTGGTAAGTCCTGATTGGATATGTTAGTCAAATAATGAACTTTGATTGTTGGACCTTGGTGTTTTGTCTCAGGAACGAGTTGGTGGTCAGCTAAGGGAATGGACCTTGGGGCTAGCTTTAGGCAATTAAGCTAATGTTTTTTAGCAAGGCAGAGAGAAGGAAGGGTAAAGGGCAAAACCTGTTGGCAATGTTTGGTACTACTAGAGAGCCCTTGAGTATAGTCATCAATGCCTCTCCCCAGAGGAAAGTTTGCAAGTTTCTACCTCCCCATCCACCCCCAATTTACAGATGACAAATTTGAGGTTTGGAGGAAAATGTGCTTGAGTTCTTGTGGCTAGGAGTTATTGGTAGATCTAGGATAAGCATGGAGGTATCCATAGTCTGGGACTCTAATTTGATTATATTTAAAATATGCATAAAAGTAAAAGTTGAGTGTCATGGTGCATGTCTGTAATCCCAGTACTTGGGAGGGAGAGGCAGGAGGATCATGAATTCAAGGCTGGCTTTGGATATGTAAGAAGTGTGAGGCCAGAATAGATTATTATCTTAAACATTTCATTTTTCTTTTCTCTCCTTCAAACTTAGCCATTCTTCCTTAAGTGTTTAGAAATAATCAGAGATGTGCTGGAAAACTCAAGGCCCTTACCTTCAATTTCAGGCGGGGGGCGGGGGGGGGGGGACGGATGACGACGACGCTCAGGCTAGAGTGGTGGCAAAGGCTTGCCCATTCTCTGCGAACACTTTCCCCAGGCAGGCCCAGCTCCCACACCACAGTGTCACAAGCACTGTGGACAGAGGCTAAGGAGACACTCTTCATGGGGGAATCTGCTCCATTTAGACTCAGTGCTGACGAGGAAAAGCTCCCTGAGGAAAAAGCCATTCCTTCCCCATTCCCAACTATATGCATCATCTTACTACATGGCACCAAAACACAAAGAGTTAAAAACTGTCCAAAATTCTATAGGAATAGAATACGTTTTATGCTGCCTTACTGAATAATATTCATAGATAAAATAATCTACCTACACACATAAGTTTAAATAGTGAAATACTATTTTAATAATAATAACTTTTTGGATGAAGGGGGAATGGAGACCAGAGCTTTGCACATGGTTGAGAATGTGCTTTACCACTGAACTACATCTTCAAATCTCCTTTCCTTTCTCCTTTCTCTTTCTCCTTCACCCTCCTCACTTCCCTTAAGACACTGGGACAGGGTATTGTCATCCATGTATTAGCCCAGATGATCCTGCCTCAGCCTCCAAAATACTGGGGTTGCAGGGATGTGCCACCAAGCCTTTGTTTTCAAACTTTGGCTCCAAACTTTGTTTTCAAATATGTAAATACTGCACTGTAAAAGTCCCTTGAGACAAATCGAGTTCTGAGACGTCTGTATGTAACTGTAGAAGATCACGAATTCAACAAATGCCAACTAAACGAAGATGGATTTCTTCTTAGCAATTTAACATCCCAGGGTAACACATATAAAGGCTGCCTCCACTGGCGATGTGGACTTTCAAAACTAATGTAGTCTTCTCTTTGTTTAAAAGTCATTTCACTTCTAGAAAACACTATATATCAAGAAGACATTCATATATGAAATCTATCTCGGTTCTAAGCTCAAACCACTAGACACTAATTTTTTGAATGAATAGATGTGTGACAGGAAACTGAAAAGCTTCACAATACTTTATGCAGAATTGTCATGTGCATTATAGGTCTTATAGGACTAATGGCTAAGTGGCATGTGCCAGTTCTGATCCTATGCTCAAGAAGTAAGTATTGGCCAGAGAAACAGAACTAGAAGGAGATATGCAGATACAGATGTGAATATGAAGGTGATTTAGTGTTATTAACTGGTTCACACAACTATGGAGGCTGAGAAATCAAGACCACCCATGATATAGAATGTTCTAATTCTAATCCAAGTCTAATCCAAAGGCAGAAGATCAGTGCCTTCACCATAGTGAACATACTATGTCACACATAAAAATGTTTCTTATCCAGCTTTTTACCCAATTTGTTAAATAAGGTCTCTCCCCATTAAGGAGTACACTCTGCTTTTTTAAGTCTATGGATTCAAATGGTGACTGAATATAGAAATATCTTAAAGACACACCCCCAAATAATGTTTAACCAAATATCTTAGCATCCCAAGAACTTGTTAAGTTTTCACACAAAGTTAACATCACAAGGCATTATGTGATTCTGCCTACTTTCACATAGTTATGCCCTATGAGCACATGGGAGGGACCAAGTCATTACCTGGGTGTCTGTTATTATGAGGAGGATGAAAGGCCCCAGTCTTCACCTTGGGGAAAATCCAGACAAGCTTATTCTAGAACAGAACAGCTAGCCCCTGTCAATCCACAGATTAGTACGGGTGAAAGCAAATCACTGATGCTTTCCATGACTGACTTGCAGAATGGTTGTGTAGGAGGCAGGATGGCAGTCAGTGTCTGTCCTATCCAAAGGGATTGCTTTCTTTTTCCAGAGTAAGAAAGGCAGACACAGTTCAAAGAAGAATATTAAAAGTCAAGCTAAAATTCATCATGCTGGAAAGGGAGAGATTGGTAATTACGAAAAGGAAACACTAGGTAGAATCCAGGAAAAAGAAGTTGCCCAGTTCTCTGTAAATACACAATGCTTAATTCCAGGTCTATGAAGTTCTGGGTGTTAGAAAAGCCCTTCAGCAAACTATACCAATGTTTGTGTCATGAAACTACTTCCCTAACCAAGATCATCCTGAGAACTCAAATAGGCTAAGTTTCCCATATTCTGAAAATTTAATGTAAGAGAAACAAATACGTAACAAAGACTGAACAAAGCCCATGAGTTTGAAAAAATAAGAGAGTTGCCCTCAAACGGCAAATAACAATGTGTTTATCTTTTGACTATAAAGACATACAGTGTTTAATAATAGGGGAAGATAAACTAACCTATGAGTAATTTGTTTTCATCAGTATTTTTGTTTGCAATGCAATTAATTTTTATAAACACAGCAGGTTTAAAAATTAATTCGACATATCTGTCATCATCCTGCCTGGTCACATGTGTTCTGATTATTTGTCAGGATTTTATTCAGTTGACAATGAGAAGCAAGGATCAGTTTTGAAAGACTTGGGTGTGACGACAGGCATCTGGCTCATCATCTAAGGAAACAAGAATAGTTGCTAGATAAGTTTTGTATTTTTTAAGGTCTCAGGATAATATCACCTGACTTAACAAAGTTTCCAGAATCTCTATAAAAATCTACCTGAATATAAGTACAATAAAGGAAATACAATTAAATATAAGAACCAGGAAGTCTTAAAACAAACAAATAAAGAACTGTAATGGCAAATGACTGCTCAGGAAGTCCAGCAAACATCTGGATAACATTGATAGATTTCTTTTTTAAAATGCCACACACCAAAGCTAAATGAGAAGAAACTAAAAACCAAAACATTTGTATCTCTAAGGATATTGGTATGCCAATAAAAGAGGCTGAAAGTCATAAATTATACACACATTCATTAAAAATTTTCTGTGTAGGTTGGTTTGTTTGTAGGGCCCCTAGCAGTGGGACCAGGATCTGTCCCTGGCGCACGAGCTGGATTTTTGGAACCTATTCCCTAGTTGGTGCCTCACTCAACCTTGATGCGGGGAGGAGGAGCTTAGTCCTGCCTCAACTTGATGTACCATGCATTGTTGACTCCCATGGGAAGCCTCATCCTTTCTGAGGAGTGGATGGGGGTATAGAAAGGAGGTGGTGGGAGGGAACAGGAGGAGAGGAGGGAGGGGAAGCTGGTGGGTATGTAAAATAAATTTTAAAAATTAATAATAAAAAAATTTTTCCACAACTTAGAAAACAAAGGAGGCTTTTCAATTCTGATAACACTAAAGCCACATACATCCCAGTGGTTCATATCATATTCAATATGAATAGTGAATGTACTCCCCTAAGATCAAAAGTAACAAAAGAATATTTTCTCTTCTCATTTCTAGTCAACATTATACAGAAGACCCTAGACTATAAAATAAGATGAGAAAAGGAAATGAAAATCATGCAGATTGAAAGAGAAGAAGCCAATTAACTTTAACTGCAAGTAATTATTACTGTATCAAACACTGAGGAATCTATGAGGGAGAACCTATCAGAAGTAATAAATGAATTTATAAATGCTGCAGAACACAAGGCCAATAGGAGATTTCATTATGTTTCTTCATACCAATAACAAAAAGTAGAAAATAGAGTTTAAATATCACTAGTCTTTTTCATAAATGAGAAGAAATCAATAGTCTCAGGTATCAATTCTTTTTCACTTCATATGGTCAATGTGACCTAGTCACTACAACACCAATTATTCTGTAGACGTCAACAAACTGGTTCTAAAGCAGTATAGGAAGCCAAACGTCACCATCCAGCATTAAAGAACAAACTCATGTCTATTGTTGTTCTTGTTCAGCTCAGGTCTGGGCAGCAGCCACGTTGGTGAGACCTCACAGATGTAGCTGCTGATATTATTAGGAGACCCAATCTCACAGCAAACTCCCCGAGCCCCAAGCTCTTACAGTCTTTCTGCTCCATCTTCAGCAATGATCCCTGAGCCCAGAGGCCGTGCATTTGAATGGGAACACAGGTGAGTATATGGGAGGGTTGGAGGGTGTAAAGTGAAGGGAGAATTAATATAATTACACTATAATCTCAAAAAATAAAAGAAAGAATTTGTAAGAAGAGCAAAGTCAGAGAGCACCTTCTACTTGACTTCAAGACTTACTATAAAAACCTACGATAATCAAGACAGTAGAGTCTCAGAAAAAGATCTGAATACTTAGATTGAGAGAATGAACAGGAGAGTCCCCAAGATAGTCTTTTTAGTCAGTTATACTAGACAATTAGACAACATCTTGCAAAACAAAAAAGAAAAGAAAGAAACCTAGATACAGACTTTTTTTTTTTAAACAAAAATTGACCAAAATGGATCACAGACATAAACATAAAACACAAAGCTACAAAAGTTCCCAAAGAAGCACAGGATGAAATCTAACTGGCCTTGAGTTTATCAATATTTTTTTAGACACAACAGTAGAAGCATGATCCACAAAAGCAAAGTGACAAGTTGGACTTCATTAAAATTGAAAATGCTTGGAGCTGGAGAGATGGCTCAGTGGTTAAGAGCACTTGTTGTTGTTGTAGAGGACCCAAGTTTGGTTCCCAGTACTCACATGGTAGGTCGCAATCATCTGTTACTCCAGTTCCAGGGGACCTGACACCCTGTTCTGACCTCAAGAGGGACCAGGTACATGCATGGTACACGCATATGCAGGCAAAACACTCATATACATACAATTAAATGACTAAGTCTAAAAAAAGAAAAGAAATGATTGAAAATGCTCTTGTTTGTGACTTCGTTGTGTGAGGTGAACAGAGGCTGAGTGGAGAAGGGAGGCTGGGCATGGGATCTGACAAGGCTGCCTGCCCACGGGATCCTCAAGGAAACCCAGTACTCCCCAGCTGAAACAGTCCTCCAGCATCAAAGCAGAACCATATAAAACACCTGCTAACCTCATGTGGCTGTTAGCATCCCCAGGATAGGCTTTCCTCTTTGAAGGAGGAACTTTTATACTTCACAGATTTCTTCCAGAAGATAACCCAGTAGCAATCACCTAAAGTACATTTCATTACCAGGATTTATCACCCTAACGCAGTGGGGCTTGCAAGAGGATGCTGGGAAATGTCTGAAGATCTGAGGTCACACAGCACTGCGGATCTGCTTTGTTGGTGGGGCCTTTAAGGGCTTCTAACCCAGATGATGTATTAGCAACTGATGTAACACAGTAGCTGAGACCAGCAAATCCCAAGCCCTGGACACAGCGGGAGCCTGAGCTATGCTGGGTACCATGAACAACAGCTACTCTGATGAGCATGTGATCTGTCCTGGTCTTTCGAGACTTCTTCCTTTTTTATTTATTTATTTTTGTATTGAATGGGTAGTCTTTAAAACACTGCAGAAGAAAATCCCAGGCATTGGCAGATCTTTGGTGATTAAGCACACATTAGAAATGTATGCCTTCTTCTGGCGCATTGACAAAGAGCAAGGAGAGGCTAGAAGGATTTGAATTGGAGAGAAAGCTTTAAAGGCTCTTTAAAAATATTGAAAAATCTCTTTGCTTTTATTCATTTCCCCTAGCATGGCTTAAGTAAAAAGCTCTGTGAATGAAGACAGTTGCCAATTTCATTTTATTTTTCGAGAGGAAATAGTTTTATCTTAATTTTAAGGGCCCCTTTCCCGTTTTTTTTCTGGTATTCTAACTGCATTTATTAGAGCAGTTGGCTGATTCTTTAGAATAGGCTCCAACTTAGAGGCTTAGAAGAGCTTAGACAGACACGCTCCGCTATTTGAAAATGGAGCATTAAACAAACATCACAGCCCTCACAAACAGCGTTTGTGCCTTTACCATCAAGTGTAGGTTCGTCTGCTTCAAAACAGCTTGTGACCATTTCACACAACTTATCTGGGAATTTTTATAAAGCCCAAGGTTTTAGCAAGAGCTTGTTTGTTATTCTAAAGAAAATGCTTTGTGCATTTCAACAGGCAGCTGAGAGAACAAAAAGTAACTATAACAACTGATAAAGGACTGGTATCCAAAAATATCCCTGAAAGCTCAACAGTGAGGGAAAAAATTCAATTGATAAATTGTCAGAAGCTCTGAACAGACACCAAACCAGAAGATCTACAGACAACAAATAAGGGTATGAAAATCTGCTCAGGCTCCTATACCATCAGGAAACAGGTAAATTAACAGAGCAGTGAGACACCACTGTGAGAGTGGAGGAAGCCTGAGTGACGGTGGGTGTAGTGTGTGAAGAACCCCAATTCCTCAGACCCACGAGAGCGCCAAAAACCAAACAAAACAGAAGAAAAAAACAAAAAAAAAACTCCCCCAGGTGACTCAGAGGCACAGAAAAGCCTTCTTCTGGCCAGAGTATGAGTGTTGACAGTGTGTGTGTAGAAACTGTCAACTAAAACTGCACCCGAGACTGCCCCCTACAGAGACCTCCTACCGAGACTGGCCAAACCTGCTCCTTGTTCACCTTGCATACCATAAATAAACCCACAACAAGCCAGCTTCCATTCTGGCATACAGGATAAGCAGGCTGAGGCTCTGGGCGGCAGCTGGTGCTGTCTACAACTCTACAGTTCGATAAGTTGTAGTTTTCCATAATGGTCTCGATCTGTTGCAGAGACGCTTCCTTGATGAGGGGTGAGGACTACACTTTTATGTGGGTCTAAGGATAAATATTTAGAATGTAGTTACTGGGGATCACGATGGTTTAGTAACGTGGCAGCCTCAGGTTCTCTTCTAAGACCCATGACCTCACTAGTTCTGAGTGGTTGGCTAGGTTTCCAGCACTAGGCATGATTTCCCTCTTGTGGGGCATGTCTTAAGCCTATTTGGAGAGCTGTTGGTTACTGCCAAGGTATGAGTGCCACTACTGCACCCTTAGGGTCATTGTTGTGGTTCGTAGGCATCATAGCTGGGTTGGACTATCAGTGGCTTCCCTCCTTTGGAAGCTTGAATGGAACCTTCTGGCACCATGAGTCTTCAGGGAGGGGTCATTTGGGTCCAGCTCAGGTCCCCTAAGTCCTGTGTCTGACCTGCATGGTGTCTTCAGTAGTAGAAACTTAACCTCCTACCTCTCAGGTGGAAAATAGAGGCAATAGCCTATAACGCTTTGGGAGTCTCTTGGACAACCCTGATTTTCAGGTCAGCTCAAAACGGGGTAAAAATAAATCCCCCCAGCACACGCTGTTTTCCAGCTTACTCCCCAAAGATGCCAGTTTAGACTTTATTCTTCCATACTTGTAAATGTATCTTAGTCTCTCTTAAATAAAAGCATACCATATCTTCTGGTCAAAAGTTGGTAATTTTTTAATGTTAACATGTATCCAAAGTGCTTCCTGTTAAGTACTGTTCCTCATGCATTTCAATGGCTGTACAGCACTTCATGATTTAGGTGACCCAATTGACCTGATCAGCCTGTGATGGACATTTATGCTATTTATAATTTTTCACTACCACAAATAATTGACTGATAATGATTCATCTTGGTTCTCTGATAACTCTGAGCATGTCTAGAAGGGGGAGATGAAGAGGTCTCCCAGAAAGCAGCTCTTCCAGTTGAAAGGAAACTCATGTCACACTCTCTACGATCCTAAGATAATAGGGCTGCATCAGAGGAGACAATTGACGGCAAGTCCAGGACACTGTGTCCCTTCAAGTGTCCTCTCACCAGCCCCCAAGCTCTCACTCCTTCTCCAGTCTCCCCAAGGACAGTAAGAGCTCACGGTAACATCAGCAGGTTCTATTAATACCACACAGAGGCCAAGACATTCTAGGCAGGGAAGGCAGGCTGGGAGGTAATACATCATCGTGACTACAGGGAACCGAGCAGGGAACAAGTACAGGGAGCCAAGGCTGAGGATTCCAAGAAGTGTGAGGAGTCTTTGCAGAGGCGGATACCCTGCAAGTGAAGTTGGAACAGAAGCCGAGAAATGACTCTGGATACCACTGTAGGTCTCCACTTTTCCTCCCCCTGCTGTGGCCAACAGGGAACCCAAGTTGCACATTAAGACTGACTATTTGAAAGTTAGTCATCTTTATGCTTGAATTATCTCAGTATTCAGTGCAGCCAGTAATGTGTTTAATGTGCACTAACTAGAGCATGTAGTCATGTGCTGAAAACTCAGGAGAAGAATGCCAGAGTCACCAGAACCTCTCTTAAGGGCACACATTCAGAGGTAAAGAAAAAAATAAACGAGCATAATGACATGCTTAGAATGATTAAAAAGAATAACTTGGGGACTGGGAGTCAGCTCAGTGACAGAGTGCTTGCCTAGCATGCATGACGCCGTAAGTTCAATTCTCAGTATGGAGGGAGAAAAAAAGAATGCATTTAAGGAGGCTAGACAGAGCTTGAAGTCACAAAATAGGTCACCCTATCTATGAACTGTTCCCTGCTGCAGAGACTCTCATTCCACATGAGCCCGCTGACCAATTTAAATCAAAGTACAAGATACCTTGGATGCTTTTCTTAGGAAGAGGTCAACCCTCCAAGACCACTTGTTTGTAGGTGTTCAAACCTGAGTATCGGAGAAGACGGAATCTTAGAAACATGCTACTGCGTCCCTGTAAAGGTGTCCCCGGCACCCGAACCCCCCCTTCCTCTCCAGTCACAGGAACAATGACAGGAAGGGAGATCCACTGGCTCCACAAGCTCCCAGTGCTCATCCAGCTCTGGCACACTGGCTGCTTAAGAGCCAGGTGGAGGCAGGCACAGTGCAGAGGAGGAACCCTGGAATTAGGTGTCTGCTGAGGTGCTTCAGCCTGGGGAAAATCACAAGGTCTCTGAGCAATAAGAGGCCTGGCTCATAATAAAAACTAAATATGCATATTCATTCTGGTCTGTGGCCATGCTCTGTACAGATATAGGCACAGAATAATTAGGAAGGCACAGAACCAAAGAAAGCATGGAGCCCCGTGCTCACAGAATTTCAAGAGGCAACAGGACAGGACCCCTTCTAATGTGAGGTGCTGTGTATGCCTATGTGGATAGTTCACGACACAGGCCCAGGGTGTGACTGTTCCAGGAATGGACTCTCTGAGAATAGAGTGGTTGTAACTACACAGCTAAAGCCTTTAGACTCTCAGGAAATATTGGTTGTTTCTGAAAGTGCAATTTTAATGAAGAGAGAAGGAGATTCATTCATTAAAAAGGAAGGCTCTTCCTTTTACAAATATTACATAAGAAAAGGGAGCTTTTTTAAAAAAAAAAGTCAGAATGCAAAGTAGAAAAGATATCTTTAAAATTACAGAGCCTGCCTATGAATAGCACGCTAGTAGCATTTCATATATCATCACACACAACTCTAAAAGCTAAAAATCATTTTTCACAGCAGGAAACAAGAAAGATCAGCAAAGTTAAGAAACTGGTCATGATTACACTATTTTTCTCTCCTGTTTCATATTTTAATCATTTGACAGTGTTTCTTGAACTCAGGTTACAAAACAAAGCAATGGCCTCTCCCTAATCTTGTCTTCAACCTCCTAAAGTTTAGTGAAGAGAAACTAGTATTCAAATAATTAAATTTAATGCTTTCCTTTCTCTCTCCGCTCTCTCTCTCTCTTTGTGTGTGCATTTTGTGTGGAGTGTGTGCATGCCAAGCATGTGTGTGTGTGTGTGTGTGTGTGTGTGTGTGTGTTTGTGAGAGAGAGAGACAGAGACAGAGAGACAGAGACCGAGAGATATGGAGATGGAGAGAAAGAGAGAGATGGAGAGACCGAGAGATACAGAGACAGAGACAGAGAGATACAGAGACAGAGAGACAGAGAGGGTGTTAGTGGTCAACGTTACGTATCTTCCTCAATCACTTTGCACCTTACTTTTTGACACAGTCTCTTACCGAACCTGAAACTCACGACTTCAGTGAACTCTAGGGATCCCCCTGCCTCAGCTTCCTGGTGCTGGGTTTACCAATGCAAACCACCACACCACGCCTTTTACAAGGATCCAGACTCAGGTTCCCATGAGGGCACATCAAGCACTGTTGCTAACTAAACCCCCAACTCCACCCTTTCATTTCATTTTTTTTTAATAGTGAAATTAATGAACTTTAAACATAAGAACGCCTCGATTTAGCAAATAAAAATACAGGATGCCAAGATAAATTCAAATTTCATGTAAACAACAAACACTATTTTAGTATAAATACCGCTGCTGTGGCCAGGTGGTGTTGTCCCCCAATTCATATCTGGAACTTGATTTCCAGAATGATAGTGTTAACAATTTGGGTCTTTAGGGAAGCGGCAAACACATGAGGGTGTTGCCATAGTGAGTGGGATTTAGTGTCTTATAGAAAGAGGTGGGAGGAGCTGTCTTGTCCCGTCTTTCACGTGAGCACTTCTGTGACAAATATGACTCTGTATGCTCGGGGTGTGGTGGCTCCTTGATCCTGGGCCTTAAACCCACATAAAAGTCTGGGTGCAGTGGCATGGACATATAATTCCAGAACTGGGTAGGTGGAGACAGCAAGATCCATGGAGACAGGGAGCTCCAGGGTTAGTGGGTGAGCCTGTCCCCAAAGTAAGGTGTAGGCAGGCATAATCGAAAAGACACCTAACACTGACCTTTGGCCTCTATGTGAATGTGCATACATATATGTACACCTGTAAGTATGCACAAAAAATAAAACAAGAAAATAAAAAATACTGGTTATAGAGGGAAAAAATTGCTACCCTTGTTCATTGTAGAGCAGCAGTTCTCAACCTGGGGTTTGTGACTCCTTTGGGGGGGGTGTCAAATGACCCATTTGAAGGAGTTGCCTAAGAGCATCAGAAAACACAGATATTTGCGTTACGATTCATAACAGTAGAAAAATTACAGTTATAAAGTAGCAAGAGAAAAAATTTCAAGGTTGAGAACCACTGTTTCAGAGGGAAATGTAAATGTTATAATCACCGTGGAAGATAGTATAACCAGTTCCTCAAAAAATAAAAATGTAATGAACACATGATACAGCAGTTATATTTCTGGATATATGCTCCAAAGAATGGGAAGCAAGGGTCTCAAAAGGACATTTATATACCAAGTTGGGAAATCAGAAGTCATAATAGTTAAAATATAGAAGTACCCCAAATGTCCATAGCTGAATAGATCAACAGAATGTGATCTATGCACACAATGGGAGGAAATTCTAAGACGTATTAAAACATGGAGGAAACTTCTGGAAATTATGCCAAGAGAAATAAGGCAATCACAAAAAGGCAAATAACACACAATTCCATTTATTTGAAATACTTAGAGAAGTCATAATCATAGAGACACAAGGTGGCATGGTGGATGTTAGCAGCTAGGGGAGAGAATGGAGAGTTATCATTCAAGGCGTGCAGGGCTTGAGTTTTGGGAGATGAAAGAGAATTTCTGAATGCTGGTGCTTATGGTGGCACAAGAATACCAATACACTTAATGTCACTAAACTTTAACTCTAAGATGGTAATAATACTACATTATGATGTATATGTACACATATATATGTATGTATGTATCACCACAGCCTTTAAAACTGGGGAAAACCCCACATGATATCATGTAAGTAGTACTTCATAAGAAATCTGTAAAACTAAAAGCTAAAAAAGTGAAATATTTATCTCATCTTAATTGTCAAAATAACAGAATAAATAAAGGAAATATAACAAAATGATGCAAAAAATTTAAGCTTTAAAATTTGCTTCATTAGAAATTAGGCTACACATACTCTAAAGGGCACAACACAGAATTGAATGGACCATTTTCTCTAGAAAAACAGAGCTCCTCCGGAAAATTCTATGAGCTAATAAAAATGTTATATAGTCTACTTATAAACAAGATTAAATTTAAAATAGAACTCATCATATTTTTTTTTTTATTTCCTGGCATGAAAGATTTTAGGACTAGAAAAGACCAAACTACCCAGTTCACCCAATCTATTAATTTACTTCCTATTGTTCTACTTGCTCAAGAGGGCAAGCAGCCATGATATGCAATGATTAATAACTGGCCCTCACGGTGGAGGAAGTGTTTGTGATTTAAAAAAAGGCAACAAATGGCATCTTCTTATACCATTAAGATATTCTATCAAGAGTTAAAATTGTAGCCTCATCCTGCTGTTATCCTTAGCTGTCTCAAGAAAGCCCCTCAATCTGCTGCAAAATTTTACATTGGATTCTCAATTGTAAAGAGATTTTTAAAGAGCAAAGGCAATACAAAAACAATGTAGTGATGTATGAAAACTGTATGAGGCTGGGGAGTGACAGCAGTAAGGACCTGTCTCTCGTATGCTAGCAAACAGACTTGAACTAAAGGATGAGTTTAAACAGACATGTGCTCTGTGAATCGGTGTCAGACAGAAACCCCAGCAGTCAGGAACCAGCACAACACATGCATTGTGGCTTCTCCCCTAACACAACTGCATAGACTCTAAAGAGCATTTTCACCTTCCCCATCCCGAGAAATCTACCCTTAGGCGGGGTAAGATGAACAGCAAGAGTGCGCTGGCCAAGGTGACACTGACAAATCAGATACTTTTATTCATAAACCATGTCATCAACAAATTTATTTCAGACTAAGAGCTCACATTCCTAATCACAAGACAATGGGTTTTCCAATGACCACGTGACAGGCGGCACATTATGACATCTTTCCGGTAATCTCCCTGAGGCCGGGACCTGCATCTTGCTCTAGGAGGCATCGTTCACATTTAAGGAACTTGACAGAATAAACACAATTTTTACCTAAAAGCTCTTAGGTTAATCTATTAGTCAGGCCAGAGAAGGGACCTTCCCTGCCATGGACCCATGACAAGTGAATTTATTTCCCACCACCTCACTCAAAGCAGCCAGATGTCCTCCGACCCTTCCTTCTGCTCCTGCCTTCTCCAGGCAGCGGCTAATGACATTTGCTTTTAGTTGAGTGTCGGGAAAAAGACCGTTGTCTACGTGTGTTGACACCAAACACCAAATTTCATTAACGAACAATGCTGGGAAAGTCTCCATGATTTTTGTTTTTAAAGGAAACTGTTTTCTTTTTTCCGGAGGGGGTTTATTTTCTATTTTCTGTTCATATATAGTTTGTACTTCCAAGGCTGTCTGAACACAACTCTGTGAGGAACCGAGGTCTGCCATGAGCTGGTTTTCACCGTTCTTTGCTGTGGAGGAAGGATGATGCCATCCAGGTACCAGGCGGTCAAGTACCTTCTCTGGAGACAAGGGAAGCCAGATCTTTGTCTAGGTTTCTTGCTAACTACTTTTCTCCCTCTCTCCTTTCTTCCTTGCTAGTCTGACATTCCCTTTATTTCTTCTGTCGCACACACTACAGATTTGGGCTCATTCAGTCAAGACTTTGCTAGTGGCTTCCCGGAATGTGGTCTTAAAAAGAGAGATGGATTAGATTTTTAATTTTCTATTAGAGAGCACAAAATCAGCAGTGCTTTTAACACGCATTTTCATGGCTTAAAAAAAAAAGCGCCACATTGTTTTCTAAGCCATTCTCAAATCCCACTTAGACACCAGGCCTCTGCATAAAGCCCCAAGGGATGGATTGGCATTGGAGAACCTGATGAACTAACTCAACCACAAAAGCTTTCGCTTGAAAACTTGTGGTGAGCACTAGGCCTTTTGAAGCTTGCTAAGACAAAATGAGTAGGCTCTGAGAGTACTGTCGTCTTTCACCAAAGCTAAGAACAAGAACTAAGCTGAAAAGACGTTTTAATTTTTTTTTCCGTAGTCAGTCAGCTAAGCAGGAAGGAAGGGATTCCGGCGGGAGAAAGGAATATAAGGGCATCCCTGGGAGACTTAAAAGATGCCTCATCTCTGGGTACCCAGGGGAGCCTTGGTCTCTGCGACGCCTTCCTCAGAGCTGCCACTGCGTCGCACTGCGGAGCCCCGTCGCCTGCCAGCAGCCTCTGTCCTGCCTGGCTTTCCCTGCCGCCCCTGCCGCAGTCTATCCGCCCACCCCAGTCCCTCCAGTCTGTTGCTGCTGTCTGCACAGGGCGCGCCGCGGGACATCCATCACCCGGGAGCCTTTGACGCACACGCGCGCGCTCCCAGACAGGCTGGGTCTCCTAGCCCTCCCTCCCGCCATGCCCGCCCCATCGCGGGGCAGCATTTACATCACGCCCACACGTAGAGGGTGACGCGACCGCCCCCCAACCCCCGCTCTCGTGGTCCAGGCGGTACCTCCAGAGCTGGTGACTCAGCTCCTCCCTCTCCGCCCCCGCGCGTGGCGCCTGAGGTTCCCGCACGCCCACAGAGATGTTCCTGCATCTGCGGTGGGGTGCTGGCTGCCCCAGCCAAGTTCATCCCGGTATTCTATAATCTTCCCGGGCTGATCAGAGGAGTCCCAGCCTTGGGGGAGAAAGTATTCCCAATTCTAGAGCCGGTTCGGAGGGGGAAAAGAGAAGATGGTGGGCTGTCGTCCCATTTCCTCTTGGCCTTAAATTATAGACCTCGGTAGTAGTAGTTGTTGCTGTCGTCATCATCATCATCATCATCATCATCATCATCATTTTTGCTGGGGACGGCCCCTCTCCCAAGAACCCCACACTCTCAGATGCGCTTCGCTGCTCCAGGCGCATAGGGAAAGCTCGATACGGTTTTGCTGAATGGAGGTGCAGTGTAAGAAAAGTGTGGATTCTTACAAAGAGCTACATAGCCCGCACGCTCCCCCTGCTCTCAGCCTTTTGATGCGGGCGCACAGATGCTAGCTACTCGCAGGTTTGGGGAGGATTTTGCGGAAGAGTTTGAAAATTCACGGGGTTTCTATTAGCCTCCCGTAGAGTCGGCAGCTGCTCCTGCTTTCCCACCACCCGCACATCTGCAGAGGGATCCCCGCAGAAAAGTTGAACCAGAGGTTGCAGGGATGGCATAGTGATGGTGGGTGCTCCTGGCTGCCTGTTTTGAATAGTCTCCCCTGGCCATCCTGAAGCCCCCACCCCCTGCCCCCAAGCAAAGAAGCCTGGAGACGCCTGCAGGAGCAGCCCTGAACGCCTGAGGCTGCCCACCCACCTGCCCCGGAATCCCGAACATAAGCGCCGCACCTTTGACTTGCCCCAGCCCAGTAAACCCGGGGTCATTCCACTGCCTCCGTGAGATTTCCCCCTTACCATTCCAACACAGGGGCTCAGTAGGCAGCCCTCCATACCTGCAGCCGCTTTCCCCGGGCCAGAGCGGGCAAAGTTGCTCTAGTCGCTCTTCTGCGAGGCTGCAAAAAGTTCCCTGGCTGCAACGCTCGCTCTCCCGGTCCAGAAGGGGATTCTAGCGGAGAGAGATCTCTCGCCAGTGTTGCGGGGGACTCCTTACTCACCGTTCCAGCCGTCGGGGACCCCCTGCCCTGAGCGGTGTCTGCACTGCAGCCGTCGCCGCGCCGGCACCCCTCCTCTTGCTGCCCGGGGCCGCCTCGGTCTGCCACTCTCTCCTGCAGCGCGCGCAGTGGTGACTCCTTTGAGTGAGTCGGCGGCGAGAGGAGGGGCGGGAAAGTGGCTCCGGGCTGCCACGCTGCGGTCCTCCTCCGCCGCCTCCTCCCCTTGGTGCTGCAGTGGCGGGCGGCGGCGTGGCGAGAGTACAAGCGATGCGCGGGGAGGGAGTTACTGCGCGCGGGGGAGGAGGGCGCTGTGCAAGGCTGGGCGAGCTCCCGGGGTGATGCAAAAGCGCCGCTGAGGTGCGGGTACCGGAAAGGGGGTGCCGTGGTAGGGTTGGCTCCAAGGGGCAAGTACTTTTGGAGAAGTCAGGGCTCAGTTTGTTGCCGAGGAAAAAGAGAAAGGCGCCAGTGCTGAATTAGTCACCGGGTGTGACTGTGCCTTGCGCACTTGGCCGCCCTTTGGGCCGGGTCCCGCAAGGCACAAGGAAATTGTTGATTGCTGGAGGCCAATGCCCAGGGATGGAGGCTTTTGGTCGGTTTCTGGGCCTGAAACTGGTTAATTTTGGCTTGGCTTTGGGTAAGTCAGTAGGCAGGAGTAGCTGATCATTCCCTGATCTCAATCACCATGCTGGCACCCAAGTCTAGAGAAAACTTGGGGCGCAGTGGAAGCAACTTCACGCGCGGTGTGTGTGTGTGTGTGTGTGTGTGTGTGTGTGTGTGTGTCCAAATCAGAGAGGGCCAGGCGGCAGGCGGGACTAGGGGCACTGCTTAACATTTTAAAAAGAAAGAAAAAGAAAGCCATGAGAATATTGCTGTATTCCCAGGAACGCCTTTTCCTGTAGAGGCTGAGAAACCTCAACCTCAGCCTCACCTAAGCTCTGGGGCTGGACTGCCAACTGAAATTCACCCTGAGAGGCCACACCCAAGCACTTGGCAGGGCAGGGTGTCGCCCTCCTGTCACCCAACCGACCACCGGATGGGACCCAGTGGGAAGCGGGGGCATCCTCATCTAGTAAACCCTGTCGTCTCCGCGCTCACATGGAACTCCTGTGGTTTGGAAGGGCCCCCCCAGGCTGGTGTTCACCGCGAAATCATTACTCTCGTAATGGTGACTCGGAGCGAGACAAAGCGCGGCGCCAGTGGAGGCTGCAGTGGGTGGAACTCACACGCACACTCTCTCCCGCAATGTGCTCCATTCGAGTAAATAGCCTGCGCGTTTCAATGGGTGGGTAAAAGCTTGGCGGTGCAGATACATATGTAAACATTGTACGTAAGTGTGCTGGAGAAGAAGAGCAGTCAAGCTTTGCGGAGAGCCATGGAAAGCTGGTGGCGACCACGTGGCCCGCCAGTGACAGTGAAGTAACACTCCAGTTCGCTGAGCTACATGTGTGCCACCATTCAGGATGCCATGAAGAGGGGACAATGTAGCCCGCCCTCAGCCTCTGGCTGCTCCTCCTTGCAGCTCTGAGCGTTCTGAGGCTTGGGATGCTCAGTCTCCGATGGTTGAGCCTACACTTTTTGGGTGGTTTTTGAAAAAACGTGTCTGGCTCTTGTTTTGGTTAAATGCTTTGCTGTTTGCCACCACTTACCGTGGAGATGATTGGATGGCATAAACATTAACGCACTCACTTGGACATCCTTTCCTGTGCATTCTTACTTAATAAATTAAATAACGATTTGAGCTAAAATGTTTGTGTAAGGGTATCTATGCCCCTACAGGAGTGCTCCAGCAACAGTGTGGAAAGGAATGTGAAATTTTAAAAATGTTCATCTTATCTGGAACCCGTATGTGTCACTGTGAAATGCACTGTTCATTCATTCATTAGGTGCCCTAATGGATACCTCTTTGAGGACTACTTGCCCCTAATTCTTGTTGCAGAGTGATTCATTACTTCTCCAAGTGAAAGAAGTATGGAAAACGATGAAGGGGACCTTAGAAAAATGGTCAACATGCTTCCTGCTGTGCTCTCTCTTCCTTAAATCAATCCCTGTGTGGTCCATGGATCTGTCAGGGTGAAGGCTTTCCAGCTCTAGATTTTCATGTCTTGCTACACTCGAAGATAACAGCTCCTGTAGTCCCTACCCTAGACAGAGCTGAGCTAGAAATGGCATTTAAAGACTGTGTCTTTGAAATACAGGGAAGGATTTTCTATGTGATGATGAACCTGCCCAGGAAAGCAGCTCTGATTGGTCCTGCCTGGCACACCACTTGGGGCCAAACTCTCACTTGTTAGTATTACCCATATTTTCTTTCTTCTAAGAACATTTGTCTCATAGGAGCTGATGCAGGTAAGGATGTATATCTTTATCTTCCCTGTATCCACAAAACCTCAGTGCTCCTCAAAGTCACTACCTTCCTGCCAAACGGAAATTTCGTTCTTCAACATAGTGTCTTTTTGTGATGTTAAAAAGCATGCCTTCCCAAGGAGCATGGAGGATCTGTCTTTGCATCTGCAAACTGTTTTACTTCAAAAAAAAAAAAAAAAGAAAAGAAAGAAAAAAGAAAGAAAGAAAAGAAAAAGAAAAAGAAAAGAAAGAAAAATACAGGTGCTGTAGTTTTGTTTTGTTTTAAGTACACACAAGAACCACAGTGCCTATCATACAATGGCCACAGAACAAGGATGATTCATATTTTTTTTAAAATAGAGGAAAGTTTCCCAAAGGCTCCTATATGATGCTTCCTGAAAGCTCAGAATAGCATCCAGCTTCCATGACAGGGATCTAGAGAGAACCTCTTACTTTTGAACCACAAGTTCCACACCTCTCCAGTTCTTTTTCTCTGCCATCAGATACACAGCCTCATATATCTAGCTACAGACAAATCCTCTTCCTGCTCAGCACTCTTTCCCAAGTTGCTTACCAATGCCTGTGTCTTCAAACCCTTAATGGCCATTCATATCCATTACCACAAACAGGCCCAGAATCACAAGTGCAATTAGCATCTACATTCTGACCCCCACCCTCTGTCCCTTCCTCCCTATCCAGCCCCTGAAGCCCTTTGGCTGTGCCTTCTAAGTATAAATGGCTGGAACAATCTACTCTTCCCTTATCATTCTAATGGAATCTCCCCCACTCTCCTCTTATTAGATTATAATGTTTCAAAAACTCTGTTTGAACCAAGACTCAAACAAGACCCCATACACTGCAACTGATTGATAGTCTCCAAATCTCGGTTTTCTTTTATTTCATTTTTTCACCCCTTGCAATTTACTTGTGTTGGAGAAAGCATCTGTTCTGTGTTTTTGTTTTTGTTTTGGTAGCCTGAGTGTGTGCTTATTACATCACTTGAGTGTTCTGCTCTGGGATTTCCTATACCCCACAACATAGATCTAAAAGCTTATTTGTAATCAGATGTTTCCTGACCCCACCACCCAGTCCCAAATAAATGCACAGAGGCTTATATGATTTATAAATGCTCAGCCAGTAGCTCAGGCTCATTATTAACTAGCTCTTACATTTTAAGTTAACCCATTTTCCTTATTTATGCTCTGCCACGTGGCAGTACCTTTATTGGCATGGAACATTCATCTCCCACTCCCCTCTGTGTCTGGCTAGCGTCTCCTGACTCCACCCTTTTCCTTCTCATTATGCTTAGTTTGGTTGCCCTGCCTATACTTCCTGCTGGCTACTGGCCAATCAGCATTTTATTAAAGTAATTTGAATGACAAATCTTTACAGTGTACAGGAGGATTATTCCATAGCACTTACATTTTTTTGACAAAACTACTACATAGAAGCATGTACTATTTATTTGTATCTAATTGCATGTTTTAAAAAATGGTTATTGATAATTATTGCTATCATTCCAATATTTCTTTGAGTTTTGTTAAATAACAATATTCTAATGGTCATTTCTCAAATACCTATCCTCCTCTTTTTTTAAGATATGCTTGAGTGTTGGATATGGTGGCACACACCTTTAATCTCAGCACTTGGGAGGCAGAGGCAGGTGGCTGTCTGTGATTTAGAGGCCAGCCTGGTCAACATAGCAAGTTCAAGCCCTACTAGGTCGACATAGTGAGACTCTATGTCAAAAAACCAATAAACAAAAACCGGGAAAGCAATATGGTTGGTTACATTTTCGAGAGTTAGAAGAATAGAAGGCAAAATCCAGGACTTGAACAAACAATCGAATCTGATAGAGGAAGCACTGCCCACCCCTCACCATAAACAACTCAGCTTTCTGTCACTATAACAAAATTCTCAGGACCATCAACTGCTGAAGAGAAAACGTTTATTTGCCTCACAGCTTTGGAGGTCCCAGCTGCCCTGGCTTTGGGCCCGTAGCAAGGCAACACACCACAGTGGAAGCAGGAGGTGGAGTAAAAGCACTTACCTCACTTGACCCAGGGAGCAGAGTGAATAAGGCAGAGAGTCCAGGGCCCTTCAGTCCATGCTCTGCC
Organism: Peromyscus leucopus; assembly: GCF_004664715.2. NCBI lineage: Eukaryota > Metazoa > Chordata > Mammalia > Rodentia > Cricetidae > Peromyscus > Peromyscus leucopus. Next base: position 52,556,528 of record NC_051072.1, on the reverse strand, counting down.
ACCCGGTGACTTCTCACTTGGTCCATCTTTTACAGATGCTATCACCTTCCAACAGTGCTGCCCTCTAGAACAATCCTTTAACATGTGGGCCTTTGAGAGACATGCAAGTTCCCAACAATGGGACTCCCCAAAGGCTGATGCTATGAATACAAGGGAAAGCAGAGATAACTCTCACTACCATCCATTGCAGAGGACTGCTGAACATGTTGCTTTAAGTTGAGTAAGTCGAGAGAATGTAGACATAGAGTGGGGATAAAACACACTTATTTAAGAAATCTTAGGTGAATACACGATGTAGATATGTGTATCCCCAAACTCTGTTATTTTGCATAACTGATTAAAACAAATGCAAAACTATGACACCAGTTTAATATATGGCTAGTAGGCATGTACATTGCATTCTTTGATAGTAACGGGTAGAAATCCTTTCTGGAGGCATCCTCTTATGTTCTAGAAACCAAAAAATTACCCACAAGTAAGTTTTTAATAAAAGATAACAATGAACACACGATAACAGACTAGTTACTAGTCACTAGCACTAGTTACAGAAAAGAAGAATCTATAATCTAGAAGACATTGGGGACACTGGTCACACATCTTTCATTACCTGAAGAAAAAAAAAATGGTTAAAAGCACTTACAGGGAATAGGAAAGTGTTAGGAATGATCAATCGCATTTGAAGAGGCATGCGACCTCTGTCAGCCTCTACCACCGTTGTCCTCCCAACACCCATCCGAGTTTCCACACATATAAACACACCCTCCACTTTCCTGGTTGTGTTGAGGGATTCTCCTTCCTTTAAAAAATGTGGTCTCCTTTATTTGACAAAATAGCTTTATGCAGAATGCGAAAGTCATTTTTCTTCCTATTTCACCAAAGAGCTTGAAACATCATGGATAGATGAGCATTCAGAAACACGGCACAACCGAGCGTGACTTCCAAATAGACGCAGAACTGTTCATTTTAGAATTTAGTGGTTCAATGGTGGAAATAAAGTGTACATTATTTTATATAACTGATTAAAATAAGTGAAGACTAATAAATAAAATTTAATGTGTGTGCCCAAAAGAGACAAGGTCTTGACTAGGAAGGGTGATTACTATGTCCACAGGATTTGGAACTTCTGTGACTATAGGTCAGCAACCATCCTTTTCTGCCAGACATGGGTCTACTCATCACTTTTTTGCTCAATAGCAAGCTTCTTTAAAGTTTATAACAAAATAAAACAACACCAAAAACCCTGCAAAGCTAAAACATATTGTTGACTTTGCAGGGGAGATGTGAATATCTATCCACCCCAGACAGAGCACCAATGATTCAACAAAGAAATGGTTTCACTGGTCTGGTTTAGTGAGCCAGTGAGTTTCTGGGGTTTCATTAGAGGAGTAAGGATGATACAAGGCGGCTGTATCATGAAAAGCCCACCTCAGCATGTGTATGACTAAAGAAAGAGCATCCCTAGAGTTCCCTGCACACCTTGCGGGCAGCTCTATATGCAAAAACTCCTTTGGCTCCAGAAATCATTACAGTTCATGTAATTTCAGGGTGGAGTCTTGTGAAACTTAGAACCATATGAGCTTCCTGTCACTCTTAAATTCCAGTAACTTCTTGAGCCTTACAAGCCTCTCACCTTCCCCTAGGAGAGAGTGTTTCAATTAGGCAGAAATAGTTATACAACACATAAGCTTCTACATAGACTTCCTGGCTAAACTGATCTTTTCTTTCAAAGTTTCACAGATTCAAATACAGATATGCTGCTCGCTAGACCAGGGGAAATGCCCTGTGATGGTGCCCTCGTAGCATCAGACCACAAATCTGCTGTGTACTTGGCAGATGGCTTCTCTTGCTCTTTCTTGATTCCCCCCAGTGTAACACCAGACTCTACTGCCATATTCTTCCTAGTATATGATTCTAGAAATACTGACCCAGACTGGGACTCCCACAGCAAACTAAGATCTACTCTGGCTATGTGCTTTAGGGAATGGACTCCTTATATGTGTATCTCTCTCTCTGTCTGTCTCTTTCTGTCTCTGTCTCTCTGTCTCTCTGTCTCTCTGTCTCTCTCTCTCTCTCTCTCTGTGTGTGCGTGTGTGTGTGTGTGTGTGTGTGTGTCTGTCTGTCTGTCTCTCTCTCTCTCTCTCTCTCTCTGACACTGGATCTTACCTATGTAGCCCAGGCTAGCTTGATATTTCCTACATAGTCCACGATGACCTAGAACTTTCAGTCCTAAGGCTTTCATGTTCTGGATTGCAGGTATGTGTCTTGTGCCCCATGGAATTATTTCTTGCCTGGTCCAACTCAGTCCTGCAATCCTTCCTCTTTCCTGGTGGCTGATTTGGGCATGAGCTGGTTACATGAGTCTGGCCAATGGCATATCAATGGAGAACTTCTAGAGAGCTTCGAAGGAATGTTTCTTCAGCCTTAAAAATTTAAATGGAGAAAAAAAGTCCCCTTTCTACTTTTAGATATTGTGCCTTATAGGTGACATTAAGGTGTCTACATTTCTAGACACAGAGGCATCTACTTATAGGACATGGCCTGGAGACCCTTTGCAAATGCTCAGTAATCACAGAAGAGAATCAGTCTAATTATAAAATACACAAAAGAAGCAAAACCCAAGTGAATTTCAAAGAATACAGTTATAACCTGGTGTCTTGCAGCCAGAACAGCCTTCTTCCCATTGTGGGGCCACGCATTGTTTTATTTTCAAAGAATCCATCTTGAGTTAGAGTTGTTTGTTCCTAACTGAAAGTGTTCTTATGCTTATACTCCCCATATATCCCAAATAAAAGTACCTAGTACATAGTACAGACTGTAAGTGTCTACTAACGTTATGCGGAGTTCATTTCTGTTGGGAAAACAAGAAGGACATGTCCATCTGTCATATCCCAAGCATCTAGCATAGTTCCTGGATTATAGAAAGCATTTGGAAATAACAGCTTAAAGCCAACATGGCCTCAGGATCTTAGCAAGCATAAGGGAAACTTTAGAAGCCCAGATGGAAGGCTGGAAATGAGAAAAATTGGCTCAGTGAACATTCAAGTTCTAGGAGAATCTTTCTGCTCAAATGGACAAGGAGAAAAGCTTCCCTAGATAGATTCAGGGAAATCTAAGAGGCCTCTAGCCAAAATGGGTAGCTCAGAGGGGAATGCAGCATGTCACTTAGCACTCTTGCTGGAGTGGAAATGAGGTGGAGAAACTGCTCCCAAGAGATTTTCTTCAGTACAAAGGAGAAGAATTTGATATGTGGAAAACTCTTACAGAGAAGAGGAAAGGTGAATTTTGGAGCACTCAAAGCGGTTCAGGGCTGTACCCTGGGTGTGTGTTTGTGGGGATATAGTTGTTCTTCATGTAGTTTGTCCCCCTTTATCTGCATGTCTAGAAGAAGGTCAAATTTGTCATTGAAAACATGTTCAGCATGCAGGAATTCCTAAGCTGATAGGGAAGATGGAGGAAGCAGATCCTGACATCTGATTGGGCAGACAAAGCCAGAGCCTCCACATAAAGCATTGCAGCGACTTATAATTGGTTGGAGACAACCAGAAGCACCAGTGTGAGTGGGTGGATTGACTGCCCCAAACTTCTCAGTGACTGAACAGGAACCAGCTCTGAGGAAAGAGCAGGTCCCTTCAAGCCAAACAGCCATTGCCACAGACAAAGTACCAAATGAGTGGCTCACGGCAGGTTGATCTATCTATGACCTCAGCCACCCGGGGATGCTCAAAAGCTCATTAACCTTCAAACAATGGGAATAAGGACTTTGGCGTTCTCATCTGTGGAGAAACAGTTTTGAGGACTGTTCTCAGAGAGTTGCCAGTGGGCTAGGACTCAGCTGCCTACAGCAGCCACTGTTACAAATCCATCATGTGATTCTCTTCTCTTTCCCCACATCTCTCCTGTTGTCTGTAGTTCTCCAGTGAACTGTGTACCCAAATCCTAAACTGACACTAACCCACCAGCCAAGCAAAGCCATGTGTTATCTGGCTCCAGACAGCCTCTCCAGTTCTTCACCCCAGCATTTCCAGTCTGAATTTTCTGCCCTCGACATTCTGGACATTTTTCATAACCCAAAGACACACTAAGTTTCTCTGCCTTCCTTATCTACACTTATGTGATGTACACTGCCTGGAACACTAAGCGCTGCTTTCTCCGGTGTGTTTGACAACCATTCTTGTTTTTTAATAATTAAATAAAAATTTATTCATATAGTTTTTTATTCAAAATTTTTATTCATTTTACATACCAACCACAGATCCCCCCTCATCCCTCCTCCCATTTTCCCCACTTCCACCCTCCCCCACCCCCATCTCCTCCTCCAAAAGGGTAAGTCCTCCCATAGAGGGACAGCAAAGCCTGGTACATTCAGCTGAGGCAGGACAAAGCCACCACCACCCTCGTGTCAAGGGTGGGCAAAATGTCCAACCATAGGTAATGGGACCCACAAAGTCAGCTCATGCACCAGGGATAGATACTGATCACACTATCAGGAGCCCCTCAGACAGACCCAGCTACACAACTGTCTCGCATATGTATAAGGTCTAGTCTAGTCCCATGCGGGTTCCACAGCTATCGGTCTAAAGTTCATGGGTTCCCATGAGCCTGGTTCAGTTGTCTCTGTAGATTTCCTCATCATGATCTTGACCCCCACACCCCTGCTCATATAATCCCTCTTCCCTCTCTTTAACTGGACTCCTGGAGTTTGGCCTGGTTGTGGATCTCTGCATCTGCTTCCATCAGTTACTAGATGATGACAGTTAGGATATTCACCAATCTGATTACCAAGGTAGGCCAGTTCAGGCATCCTCACCACTATTGCTATTAGTCTAGGCTGGGGTCCTCGTGGATTCCTGAGAATTTCCCTAGCACCAGGTTTCTCGCTATCCCCATGATGTCTTTCTCTATCATGGTATCTCTTTCATTGCTCTCCTACTCTGTCCCTCCCCCAGCTTGAACATCCCATTCCCTTATGTTCTCATCCTCCATCCCCTACCCTCTATTGCCCCACCTCATCCCCAGTTTATGAATTGGAATCTCCTCTGTTTCCCCTTCCCAGAGTGATCCATGTGTCCCTTTTAGGGCTCTCCTTATTAGCTAGCTTCTCTGGAGCTGTGGGTTGTAGTCTTATTATCCATTGCATTACATCTAGTATCCACTTATGAGTGAGTACATACCATGTTTGTCTTTCTGAGTCTTGGTTACCTCACTCAGGGTGATATTTTCTAGTTCCATTCATTTGCCTGCAAATTACAACCATTCCTGGCTAAGGTGTCCTTCCCAGCTCCACACTCTGATGGCTCCGAGGTCCAACTGCATATCCAGAGCTCATCACTTACCAGCTCAGTTATAAATAATTCTGCCTCATTTCCTGTAGTACGATAGCATTGTGAGGGCAAGGACATCAGATCATGAACAATGTTAAAGTCCATACACTCCAGCCAACACATACAATATGCCTTCCATGTTAGCGCTCCTGAATACTTTGGAGAACAATTAATCTTCCATGTTTCTTTTTTAACTTTGCTTCCTAAAGTAAGGATTATCCAAGGGTCTTCCCGTGTGATTATAGCTTGAACTTCTGAGAAACTTCTTTAGGAGGCAAATTTCACAATATTCTTGAGAAATTTCCTGCATCCTTAAGTTTTTCTTTGATTTCAATTTAAAAAAGAACAGGTGTCTCTTTTGTTACAAAATAATCTTTCTTGTTTTTCTTTTTTTCAGTGACTTTTACTGCAGCTATGAACACCACACACACACACACACACACACACACACACAGAGAGAGAGAGAGAGAGAGAGAGAGAGAGAGAGAGAGAGAGAGAGAGAGAGAGAGAGAGAGAGTGGTTTTCCTGTACAAGTCAAATCTGAATCTATTCATTGGGTCTTTCACGTTTTCACTAGTTCCATTTCCCTACTTAACATTCCACCACAGGTCTGCTAACACATTGAGTTCTATTAAATTATTTTCCTGCTCAAAGGAGAATTATTGTTTCCATGTTCAGAATCTGTCTTGCATAATATTTCTGCTCCAAATTTGTGTTCTAACACTCAGCCTTTCTATTTTAATAATAGACACGCTGATTTCCCTATATGATCTAGCTATTAAAATGCATGTAGTATACTCCTGGGGAGAGAGGTTCACTTCTATTTTTAGGGTGATTCGTAGGTATTGGTGCTGACCAACTTTTAGGTCACAAATTGCTTCTTATTTTAAGAAGCAGCCAGACTATGCGTGTTAATGATGGAAACATTGGTATTAATAGTTGGTCTAATTTGTTTTTTCTTCCTCTGCATTTAGACTAAATCTGTTCCCTGATGACAGAAAAAGAAGTATTTTAAAACACTACCCATCCCCATATTCACTACTCTATTCTCAGTCTCGAGAAGAGGGTTCTGGTATCCTATTAACCGTTTCCTGAATAACAATGCATTCTATATGTAAATTAAATCTCCCATGAAGCAATTGAGCTCGATTATATATAAATTGGCACTCTAGAATTGTAGATACTTTTATGTGTTTCTTCTCCACATCCTTCCCATGGTTCCCTGCAAATCTTAAGAAAGTAACTCTCCACATTTATGACTGATAGAAAGTCAAATCAAGTTTACATCAGGCTATTGTCAATTGCAAGTGAGCATAGGAAGGTTCCCTATGCTGAGTCTACATTATGGTTTGACAAACGGCTGTGTTTCTATCTTCGGCCTCATAGAAGGCCTTGTCTTAGGCACAGTAGACAAATCCCTGATAGAATATAGTGGAAACAAGAAACTCATTGGTTCCATAGCTGTCTCTGAGGTAGGATATGAGGGCCCCTGCATTCTGCGTATCTGAAAACACTTCCATATAAGTGGGGCAGCTGTTGAGAGTCCCTAGGAAAAAATGGCAGAAGGTTGGCAGAACTGTGTTCTGATCATGTGTTTGTGGGCAGCAGAGATCTGATTAGGCTGGTAGATTTCACCAGTAACACTGGACGTCATGCCTGGTCTCTCATCTCAATATGAGGTAAGACCAGCAGCCTGGTTGTGAGCCAGGGCCCTGGAGATCTGGGCTGCTCCCAGATGTGGTCAGCACTGAACTCCGGGCTTCAGAGCATGAAGAGACAGTTCCAAGGATGCAGCTTAAATGCCAAGCCAGCGGTCAGCGCAACTGAGGCATCTGTCTAAGAGAGAGCTAGAACCCAGAGATGAGGCCGGCATCAGGGAAAGGATGCAAACAACAGATCACGAACCCGAGGCTGACGTAGACCAAAGAAAGTGCGGGATTGGAGGAAAACAAAATCATAGGAAGACCCAAAGAACCACAGGGAGCAGAGTGACAACCAGGAACACCAGAGGCTTGGCGACAAGGTAAACACTGGCACAAAGATGCCCTAAGGCAGGGGTCATTCTCTAGCACATTCTCCTGTACTCCTCTGACCCCAACTAAGCTGAGAACGTGTCCCAAGGGAGCAGTTTAGACAGATGGCTCAGACATCCATTCAGACAGATGGCCTGTGAGAGGATGACAGCTCTTGTCCTCCTTGGCTGATTCTCAGAACATACGGTGTTGATACAGAAAATCCACACCCCTGGTTCTTGGCAGAGAGGACCACAAGTTCTAACCTTCTACTGTTCTTTTTTGTTTTAATCAAAAGCTCGATTGTGCCTTAAAAATACCTTCCGAAGACCTGTCTACAGAAGTCCTAAAAGCCACATACTGCATACACCTGATGATACTTTGAATGTCACACCCGAATTCCATTCCATTCTGTGTGTCTCCCTTTGTACCTTCCTAAAACTATAAGTGCTGCGAATTGCTTTTTCACATTTGTGTTTCACCATCAGCCTGCATTAGAGGGACACTATGGGAAACACTGTTCAGATGGGAGCTAAGGCTTCGGTCAGTAGGTCAGGGAACCTATCTTTTAAGAACCAAGGAAGGATGCCAGGCGGTGGCGGCGCACGCCTTTAATCCCAGCACCCAGGAGGCAGAGGCAGGCAGATCTCTGTGAGTTCGAGACCAACCTGGTCTACAGAGTGAGTTCCAAGATAGCCAGGGCTGTTTCACAGAAAAATCCTACAACAACAAAAAAAAAAAATCAAGGAAGGTTTTTATTTTTCAATTCTTAGGAGCAATAAAAGTTAATCTGCAGCTATACAGATCATTGATTTTGCCCAGGTTATATTTTCTCCCCTGATACACATTTTGGATAAACCTCTCATATTCTTCCTGCAAGATTTGGGGTGGGAGCAATTAAGGACATAGCATTATTTTGTCAGGAAACAATTCCTTTTATAAGGAAGTGATTTCTCCTATGTTAATTATTTTGAAGGATAAAGCAGATTCCTAAACTACAGAGCAATTTTGGTTGTGAATACACATTCCAAAACCCAGAATAAGATCGAAGCAAATCGAACTTGGCACACTATAAGCTCGCAGTTTTAACTGGGATGAAAGTGTACTTGAATATTAGGAAATGTATTAACAAGAATATTATGGCCACCTAAGAAAATCTTTTAGCTGTATCTCATTATATGTTGAAAGGTTAATTTAATATTTCACATCAACGCATGGTTCTTTAGAAATTTAGAACAAAATTATGTACTTTGCAGAAAAGTGGTTTGACCTGGACCAGCAGGTCATTCTTCAGTGACAGGTTCCTGAGAAAGAACCAGGGGATGAGGAGTAATAAAGAAAACAGGAAAGCTGAGGTCAAGAGAGGTCTTGCACAAACAAGTTTATTAAGAAGTACAGCATCTTATATACAGTTTGTGAGGCATAGAAAGAGTCAGCAGAAGCCATCATACAATGGGGTAAAATCAGCAGGAAGCTAGTCAAATCACATTGCACAAAAGGAACACGGGACGTCTCAAGTGCATCCCAGACTGAATGCTCAGAAACTCAGGACTAATAATTCCAGTCTCTTGGGGGGGCGAGTCATGTTCTTAGGAACTGAAACCATAGCCCCTTTGAGGCCCAGGCCCTAGCCCCAATCAAGACCTTGCCAAGTCCACCTTTGGTCAAAGACACAGAACTCGGGTTCTCTTCTTTCTTTCCTCAGGGTCTCCGAGAAAGCCTTGGATTGGCCTGGCTCCCAACAGTGGGTGGATCTGGAGATCAGATGAAGTAAAATAAGACAAATTTCTCCTGTTTTCCCTCATGTGTAGAATCTAAATTAAAAAAAAATAATAACATAAAAGTGTAAGTGGGAGGATTTGGAAAGATGAAGGGAACCAGCAAGAATGAGGCTCAAGGGAGGATGCGGGGAGGTGGATATAATCAAACTGTACAATATGAATGTATGAAAATATCATAACTCTCATTACTTGAGAATTTAAAAAAAGGAACTTGAGGGGCTGTAATCAACTCAACAGGTAAGAGCATCTCTTGTTCTTCCAGAGGACCAGAGTTTAGTTCCTAGCATTCATGTTTAGCAGTTCACAATTGCCTGTAACTCCAGCTCCAGAGGACCCAGTGCCTTCTTCAGCATTTATCCACAAGTCCTGCACTCACATGCACGTGTGCTCCACACACCATACACACATACACACACACACACACACACACACACACACACACACACACACACACACAAAGAAAAAAAGAAAAAGAAAAGAAGGGAAACAGATCTCTCGAAAAGTACAATTCTCAGGAAGATAAATATGCAATATTATCTTTATTGAACATTAAGGGTATCCCCCTTAAAATAAGACTGAAATAAATGAACAGCACTGTTAAAAAAACTAGATAATGGAATAAAAGTATGGACCAAAGATTTGAGATTATAACAGTAGAAAAAGGTGAGAAAAATCATGATTATTATCAAGGCTGCATATGTATAAACATCATGAGAAAGTTAATGAAAGAAATGGTTGACTACAGATAAATATCCCCAGATTCAGACCTAAACAGCAGATAGGCAATAATCCATTATGGGATATAATGGGGGAAAACCCATTTATAAAAACAGGAGAAAATTTCAAGTGGGTAGAGTAAATTTAACAAGAAAACCATGAGAACCACACAAACAAAATCAGAGAATTTTACCAAAAGATTTAAAAGTTGGATATATGGAAACATATATTCTTAAATGGAAATGTGAATATTTGAAGATATCTACTGTAATTTGATTATGAAATGTCCCCTGTAAGCTCTTATGTTTGAACACTTGATCCCTGCTGGGTGCGGGCTCTAGATAGAACTTCTCTGGTGGAAGTGGGTCAGTGGTTGGAGTGGGTACTTGAAGTGTTTTAGCCTGGTCCCACTTCCTGTCTGCTCTTGCTTCCTGACTAAGGACACAATGTGACCAGCAGCTCACCCTCTTGCCAGGATGCCTTCCCTACCATGAAGGCTGTATCCCTTCAAACCCTAAGTCAAAGGAATCTTTCTTCTTTAAATTGCTTTGTAGTTTATTACAGCAATTAGCACATTATGCTTCCAAAGTTATGATTTAACTGCACAAACTCAAAGGAATTGAGGGAGATGCTATCGCACTGAGTAGAAGAGGGCTCAGATAAAAAAGAATTAGGCCTGAGTTGTTCAGGCATGGGGGGTGGGGTGGTAAAAGAATGAACATGCTCTCCCCTAGACATAAAGATGCAATAATTAACTCCATTTGGTACTAGCCTAAAATAGTTTGCAATACTGATGCAGTATAATATTTGGCCAAAACAGACATGAAAACACAAGGGTTGTACAAAGATGAATCAGTCAAATAAGGAAGAACCAATAGGTTAGTTCTTTGAGGGAGAAAAGTGAGTCCATATCCTTGTTTCATTTATTTTTACCAAAATAAGTTTCAAATGTTCATTACAAAATCATTAAGTGTGAGATTCAAAATGAAGTAACTATTTTTCAAACCTATTGATCAGTGAGAAATTTCTAAGTTCACTATCAAAGGAAAATGAACATAAATATTGTAATTCATGGCATGGGTGCTTCCAAAGATACTTTGGAAAAATTGTTTATATTACATGGCAAAAAAAGGGCAAAGCCAGAAAGAAGGTTGAAAGCACTTGCAACAGATCTGAGAAAAACTGATAACCTAAATAGCCCCACTTTTATACAAATCGCTAAGGGAAAAATAAGGCCCCATTAGGTAAATGAATAAACAAAATAATGTGAAATTCTAAACTACAACAGAGGAACTATAAGGAGTAATGAACAAGTATTTAATTTCACCAATATGCAGCAAAATATAATTTAAATTAATAATATATTGTTCCTTATTAGACTATTTTAAGTGAAATTATTTATGAATTGACACCATTTTTTTTCTTTAGGGGCTTAAATCAATAGAATGACAATTATTTCTTAAGGAAAGAAGCCCAAATAAGGTCAAACATAAGCCTTCCATGATGCTGGAAGTGAGTTGTACTTGGTTTCTGAAACATTCGGTGCCCAACAGCAGAAGGAACATCTAACTATGGGACTTTATCAGCCTGTACATGCCTGCTGATTACAGAAGGCACCGTCTTAGTTACTTTGCCTGGAGCTCTGATGAAATAAGCTGACAAACGCAACTTGAAGGAGAAAGGGTTTATTTTGGCTCACAGTCTGTGGTTACAGTCTGTCATGCCAGGGAGTCACAGCATCAGGAGCGGGAGGCGGCTGGTCACATTGCTTCCGCAGCCAGGAAGCAGGGAGTGATGAATGGTTGTGTTCCGCTTGCTTTGTCCTTTTTACACAACCCAGGATCCTAGCTCAGGGAATGGCGCTACCCACACTGTGCAGTCCCTCCTACCTCAGTTAAACCTATCAATCTATAGTCAATCTATACTCTCCCACAGGCATGCCTTGCAGCTTGTCTCTCAAGTGATCCTAGACTCCAGCTACTTGAAAGTTGAGGCCAACTATCTCTGGCACCATTTTCTTTGACAGTGAAATCCTTCCCTGTTTTTGTTACACAATTTTTGTTGTATTTTTGATACTATAATTACATTTCTTCCTATATTTCCTCCAATATTCCTCTCCTCACTCTCCTTCAAATTCATGTCCTATTTTACTCATTGTTATTGCATGTGTATACATACGTGTATATACATAGTTATTCCTAAATATAGCCTGCTCAGTCCATATACTATTACTTGTAGGTATGTTTTCAGGAATGATTGGCGCTAGACAACCAATTGGTGTATTCTTTCCTGGAGAAGACCACCTCTCCTGCTCCCCAATTTCCTCAGCTATAGTTCTTTGTATAGGGTTGATGCCTCGTTGGTTTTCCCCTGTCCACTTTGGTGTATCTATTGGCGTCATCCTTGTTTAGCTCAAGTTTGAGTAGTCATGTTGGCGAGGTTTTATGTGTGTAGCCTTGCTAACATTACTAAGAGACACAATCCCAAAGCAAAATCCCTGCTCCTCTGGCTCTTACAATCCTCCTGACACACAACTTCTCTTCCACAATGTTCCCTGAGCCTTAAGTGTGGGAGTGTTTTGTAGATGTATCCACTGGGACTGGACTCCACAACTCTGCTTTTTGACTAGTTGTGGTCTTCTGTGATGTTCTCTATAATCTGTTACAATGAGAAGCTTCCTTGATGAGGGCTGAAGATTACACTTATCTGTGGGTACAAGGGCAAATGTCTATACATTGTTGTTATAGATTATGCTAATTTAGTTGTAGATTCCCCTCCAATAACCATGATTTCCCCAGCCCTGAGAAGTTATCTAGGTTTCCAGCACCAGGCATGGTTTCTCTCTGGTTGGGTGAGTCTTCAGTCCTATTAGAGAGCTGTTGGTTACTGTCCAGGTCTGTGTGCCACTGCAGTACCTTTAGGGTAATTGTGCCATGCTGGTCATTGTTGTGGTTCATAGGCAACATTGTTGGTTGGCTTCCTTCTTCGGAAGCTTGCATGGAACTTTCTAGTACCATGAAAACTATTCCTCAGGAAGGGGTTATTCAGGTCAGTTCTAGCTCAGGTATCTCTGGGTCCTGTTTCTGAAGTACATGGTGTCTTCAATAATACAGACTTACCTTTCACTTCTGGGGGCAATCAAAAGCAACAGTAATAGGCTGTATGTTTTGAGAGTCTCTTAGACAGCCCTGGTCAACAACCCAAAAGGGGGCTTCTCGTGCTTGGTATTAGGGATTTTGGTAGGTAGTCTTTGACTCTTGGAAGGAGTACCATTAACTAGGGTGAAAAAAATTCATTAAAACCATATATATTTAGACATTATATGTATTATAGGGTTTGTTAGTTGGTTGTTGTTGGTTTTTTTGTAAACAGTTAATCATATGATTTCTCGTGGCCTTTTCAGATATCTTTATTGTTATTTTACCCACCCCCTCCTTTTGTATTTGATCCCTACTCCTCCCTAAAGAGCCCCCCATTTTGCATTTTCCCCTACTGGATCACTTGTATCCTGCTGTCTGTCCCCTTTACCCTCTTCCCATCTTCTTTTGTATTTTAAGGGTCACTTAGTGACAAGAGTGGCCAGGCCCTCCACTAACCCGGAGTGCTGTGTGTGGTTCTTTGATGCTGCATCCTTCCATGTGAGCCACAATTTGATCATTTTTGAAATCAGAAAGGAGTGAATAAAATGAGACCAGGCAGAGCACTGGCTATGGACACTTCAGTTTGTCCCCTGACTGTGACTCAAATGGGTCACATCATTTAGGATGGCTGAGGAGGAAATTTGCAGTCTACTGTTGAGTACAGTAATGCCCCTTTTCAGAGGCCGTGATGTTGCACGAAACCTAAATGATCTTATAATAAAAACCCAGAGCCAGATATTGGGGTAGATACTGAAAGATCAGAGAGACAAAGGAACAAGCCACAGCCACTTCTCACCTGTCAACTCCTCACTTAGCTGATCCTGTCTCCAAGAATCCTCAAACTGAAAGCCTCTGAGTCCTCAGCCGAAAAGGTCTCTAGTTCCTGTCTCCTCACACCTTATATGCCTTTCTCTGCCCAGCCATTTCACTTTTTACCTCAACCTTCCTAGCGCAGGAATTAATGGCGTGTGTGCTTTCTAAATACTGGGGTTTAAGGTGTGTGCCACCACTGCCTGGCTCTGTTTCTCTCCTAGACTGGATCAATCTCAAGAAGCTCAGTGTGGCCTTGAACTCACAGAGATGCAGACGGATCTCTGCCTTCCGAGTGCTAGGATTAAAGGTGTGTGCCACCACTGCCTGACCTCTATGTTTAACTCTGTGGCTGGCTCTGTCCTCTGATCCTCAGGCAAGCTTTATTAGAGTAAACAAAATATCACCATACTGTTCTGAGGTAGAACCTCCCGAACAGGAAGCGCAACCATAAACCTGTCCAAAACTGTGTTGTGCTACAACATCATGAAACTGTAACATGTTAAACGTCTATGAATAGAAGAGTGGCTCAGAACACATGGTGTCCCTGAGTGACAAAATACACATCTGTTAACATGTTACGAGTAAAGAGCTTCTAACAACAAGGAGATCATGAAATTGTATTAGGAGAAAAACCCTAGGGCATGACACTGTATGGGCAGTACCATCTCCACTACAGTCACTCCATACAATCAGACACAATGAGTTAAGAATCTGAGCCTGTAGATTACTTCCTGTTTTTCTGTGCTATTAATCAAAATGAGATACTTATTTTAAATGCAGAGAATACTTTTAGATTTACAATGCAGAGACAGTTACCCAATAGCTATAATCACTACGCTTAGTGTGTCCAGCTGCACACATTCCGTCTTCACGCATGAAGGGCGAGGACAAGAACTCTTCTTGTCTTGGAATGCTAAAGTTTTCTGGCCTGTTGCCGTCTCCTGCCTTGCCAGTAGTCTAGCCCAGAGGATTTCAGGTGGAACATCTGAAAAGATTTTTTATTCTTCATAGTTAGTTGAGTAATGTATTCTGGGAAAGCTCGGTCAGGCAAGGGTATTATGACATTTTAAAACCCATCACTGTTCCTTATTGTCTGACGTTACCCACACTAAAAATTCAGATCAGTGTTTTGGTTCTGCTCAAAGTCATGTCTTTGTGTTGCACACCACAATTATGGAGAGCCAAAAGGCAGAGATTTTTCTTTCCCCGGTGACGTTGAAAGTGTAATATTAAATAAGTCTACCAGCAATTACAAAAACAAACCACATATCAAAGACAGCAATAAACTACAAGATTCATTTCCCTTTTAACATTTTCCTTTCAGATCTGATATTTTTTGAGGAAAAAAAAAGAAGACAAATAGCTTTCCGTGATGTTCCTTTGATTATTCATAAGTACACCATGCTTTGAATTTAGTTGTGTTTGATCTTAAAATCACTTCCAAATAGGAAAGGCAACAGTTAAAACATGTTGATGTTTTCAGGACAGTGATTATTAGAAGAGGATAGGTTGGTTCCAACCTTCTGGATATCTTCAGCCAGTTCCTGCCGAGCCACAAACATGTCTTCTCTATGAGGGACTGGCAAAGGAAGGGGAAGAGTGGGCCCTTTGGTGAGACCTAAATTAGAAACGCCCAGTGCCATGACTACAGTACAGCACAAACCCCGGCACAGCCCGCTGTTTGCATAGCACGTCGGATGTGCAGATTGTTTATTCTTTTCTCTGCACATGGTGCTGTTTCACGCTCAGTTTGTTTGTCACACTCACCTTTGGAAGGGGCTCCTTCGCACTGGGGAGGAGGGTCCCTGTTAAAGCACAGCTTCTAAGTCATCCAGGAACTGAGCAGTGAGAAGGGCTTCACCTGGAGATTCAGAATCTCCTCCGGCCCCGGTTCATACTTCTATTCCATGCTCCCCTCTCCTGAAGTCCACGGTACTGTTAATTTTCCTTCCACGTTCTACCACAGTGAGGCTTGCTATTATTATTGTTCAGTAGACAACACAGTAGTGTAGAGTGAGGACTGTCACCTCATCGTATGTTTGTGTCAGCACATCTCATGCTTCTCCTCAGCTCCAATCTTTTATTGTTGCTAGTTCCTCCTGCTCCTCTTCTCCTTCCTCCCCCATCTCCTCCCCCTCCCTCTTCCTCTTCCTCATCTCATTTATGTATGTTTTGGTCAACAAAGCTCACAGACACCTGGGGGTACATCTGCCTCCCTTTTCTGAATTGCTTTAAGGGTAAAACAGAAGTATTGAAAAGTTACTTAGGGCTGGCCCAGAAGTCTCAGAACCACCTTCTGAGACAAGGTACCTTTCCCTTTCCCAGGCAATTGCAACCAATGTAACCTGAGTGTGATGCCTGGGACCCACATGATGGAAGTAGAGAACAAACTTTCATAATTAGTCCCTTTACCTCAACATGCAACCATAGTGCATATAAACATAATCATAAATAAATGTAATAAGAATCTTAAAAATTGTTTATACCATTTCATACAGATTTTAAATGTTCAAAGTTAAATAAGAAGAATAAGGTGATTAAAATCAAATGCAAGTGTCTAACAAAGTTATAAAATTGTAGTGCTGAATAAAAAAGGTCTTATAAAAAGAAAACTCCACCAGCATCTTTCAGTGTATTCTTAGTTGTAAACAAGAGTGCAAGACAATTCAGTCAGAAAGGAATCTGTGAAAATAGGTGATGTCTACACAATGGAGTATTACTCGGGTGTAAAAAAACAATGACATCATGAAATTTGCAGGCAAATAGATGGAACTAGAAAATATCATCCTGAGTGAGGTAACCCAGACTCAGAAGAAAAAACATAGTATGTACTCACTCATAAGTGGATACCAGATGGAAAACAAAGGATAACCAGACTGCAACCCACAGCTCCAGAGAAGCTAACTAACATGAATGAGCATAAGAGGGACACATGGATCGCCCTTGGAAAGGGAAATAGATGAGATCTCCATGAGTAAACTGGGGGTGAGGAGGCAATAGAGGGTAGGGGATGAGGGATGGGAACATAAGGAAATGAGATGGTCGAGCTGGAACAGGGATAGAGTGGGAGAGCAATGAAACAGACACCATGATAGAGGGAGACATCATGGGGATAGGGAGAAACCCGTTGCTAGGGAAGTTCTCATGAATCCACAAGGATTACCCCAGCTTAGACTACTAGCAATAGTGGAGAGGGTGCCTGAATGACTTACCCCAGTAATTATATTGGAGAATACCCTAACTGTCATCATAGAGCCTTCATCCAGTAACTAATGGAAGCAGATGCAGAGATCCACAGCCAAGCTCCAGGAATCCAGTCAAAAAGAGAGAAGAGGGATTCTATGAGCAAGGGGCATCAAGATCATGATGGGGGAAACCTACAGAGACAACCAAACCAAGCTAATGGGATCTCCTGAACTTTAGACCAACAGCTGTGGAGCCTGTATGTATAGCTGGAATTTTCTCTCCATTTTCCTGCCAAACCCCAGCAGTCTGACAGCCCACTTATAAAATAAACACACAGACACTTATATTATTTACAAACTGTATGGCCGTGGCAGGCTTCTTGCTAACTGTTCTTATATCTTAAATTAACCCATTTCTATAAATCTATACCTTGTCACGTGGCTCATGGTTTACCAGCATCTTCACAGCTGTCATGGCGGCAGCTGGCAGTGTCTCCCTCCACCTTCCTGTTCTCTCAATTCTCCTCTCTGTTAGTCCTGCCTATACTTCCTGCCTGGCCACTGGCCAATCAGTGTTTTATTTATTGACCAATCAGAGCAACACATTTGACATACAGACCATCCCACAGTACTTCCCCTTTTCTTTCTCTTTTTTAAAGGAAGGTTTAACTTTTACACATCTCCAAAGTCAGCTTGTTATATTTGGGAATTTGGGCGTAGCTTCTCTTACTACTTCCTGCTGGAGGGGGGTGCTGTATCTTATGGGGACACAAAGAAAATTTTAGGATTATGGAGTAGTGCATGAGGGTGTATTGTCTGAGCCAGTTGCCTTCAAACCATTCTGGATATTGGATCATCTGGGCCATGGTGTCATCGGAGACCTTTCATGGGGTCTTGGGTGGTCAAATCTGATGTATCTTAATCTGGAACAAATCCATAGCCTCTGGCTTTCTGTGGAAACAAAAGCAGAGCCTTCTTTCCAAAGCACCATATCCTTACATCCAAATTTTAAAGTCAAGGTACCTTTAAAATACACATTTTGGCATAACGCAATAGCTTTTGTAATCAAATATTTTTCTTCAGTTATGAATATCAAAGAGAACATAATCCAGAATCTCTGTGTGACAGCCATCTTTACGTGGCTTATTTTTTATATTACCTTGAGCCTATTGCTTTAAACTGCAGCATTCTAAGACTGAATGGGCCCTGTGGCTGCTGGCTATGCCCACTTCAGCTTCTCAACATGGCAGTGGTATGTTTTCCACCAGCTCTGGGAACCATCAACTCTCAAAAATAGTGGGTCTATGCTTCTATCAAAGCAGCGTGTGGCCCAGAAACCTCTTTTTTTTTTAAACTAGCAAAGGCTAAATCCACCACACAGCATAATGTGCCACTTGCAGATGCCTCCTTCTGCCATACTGCCAGTCAAATGCCCACGCCAGAAACCCACCAACTTGAGAGAGACAACTGGGAAGCTGTTTTTAGGTCCATTTTAAATTGGTTATTAAATATTCTCAGGTTTAAAGTGGAAACTCAAGCCGCTGGGCACCATTTGTAGCTGGAGTTTTCTCTCCGAGTCCCGCCAAACCCCGGCAGTCCAACAGCCCACTTATTAAATAAACACACAGACGCTTATATTACTTAAACTGTTTGGCCTAATGGCTCAGGCTTCTAGCTATCTAGTTCTTACATCCTAAATTAATCCATTTTTATAAATCTATACCTTGCCACATGGGTCATGGCTTACCGGCATCTTCACATGCTGCTTGTCATGGTGGCGGCTGGCAGTGTCTCCCTCCGCCTTCCTGTTCTCTCAATTCTCCTCTCTGTTAGTCCCGCCTATACTTCCTGCCTGGCCACTGGCCAATCAGTGTTTTATTTATTGACCAATTGGAGCAACACATCATCCAGTAACTGATGGAAGCAGATGCAGAGATCCACAGCCAAGCTCCAGGAATCCAGTCAAAGAGAGAGAAGAGGGATTCTATGAACAAGGGGCATCAAGATCATGATAGGGAAACCTACAGAGACAACCAAATTAACTAGTGGGAACTCATGAACTTTAGACCAACAGCTGTGGAGCCTGTATGGGACTGGACTAGGCCTTCTACATAAGCGAGACATTTGTGCAGCTTGATCTGCTTAAGGGGCCCTGTAAGACAAATTGCTAAATGGTCTTATTAATAAAAAACCCAGAGCCAGATACTAGGTTGAAAACTGAGAGATCAGAGAAGCAGAAAGAAGCCAGCCACATTCTTACTACTAGGAAATCATCAGCCAAAAAGAGAGCCACTTCCTGAATACTCATGCCTACATCCTTTCTGTACCCTACCATCTCGCTTCCTCTCTCCGCCCAGCTAAAAATCACTTCCTCTTTCTGCCCACCTCTATCACTTCCTGTCTGTCTGTACAGACCTCCAGACTCTATGACATTAAAGGTGTGTGAGATAGGTGATGTCACGTCCAAGATCTCCAAGAGGGTCACAGTGACAGGCTCAGAGCAGGCACTTAGAATCACCAACACTGAGCACTGTCACTTCATCACTGATAGAAACCTAGACCTTCGCCTCCACCGCATCTTTCTTACCTTCGTCAGTACCTGACTCTGCTTTCCTGTGCTGAATTCTGAATCAGAGCTTGTCGAGAAGGCATCCTGGGACTGGACATACCTAGGGCACAAACCTAAGCCTTTGCTGAAAGGAAAACTGGCCACACTCTTCTAGCTTCTCCCTAAGAAAGATGGACCACAAAATGTGTGGAATCTCAGAAATGCATGGCCCAGTAGAGCAAGCTGAAGGCGAAACAATCCCTGGCCTCCAGTAAGGAGACTGTTCCACTTTCACACTGGACTAAAAGTCCACACACAATAGTTCACAGACAAATTTTGCTAGCCAGTGTAAGTAAGGTCTGTATTTTACTAGCTGGGGTGAGATGTTTGTGAGGTCAGCCAAAGTGCGAAGGCCGTGCATACTGTTGTGGGAGGCAGTTTGATGCAGCGTGCAAAGGAACACACTCTCTATTTCCATGTCAGGGAACCCCGAAGTTCTCCACACCTCTATAAGACCTTACTAGGGTTTAATTAAAAGCATCCCCAGTGACCTGGGAGATTGGCATGATGAGAAATGTGATAACACTCCTCATCCTTTTGTCTTTAGGTTGACAGGCCTGGGTCTTGGTCTTCAATAAGGAACCCTTCCTAATTTTCACATAGGCTTTTCACCCCAGGTCCCCAGAGTGGACAGCAATAATGGAAATGGAACACAGGAAAATCACATAGAGTTTTTATCTTCAAGAACAACCAGACCCTCATCCTCAAGTTCATCCTCTGTCCCAGCTTTCTGCTGCTCTCAAAATCCCATCAAACAAAGTTCTTATTAGATAAAGATGGCAACAGGGTTTATGAATGTTTCAGAGAGCAACAAGCTCCTTCTCTCAGAAATGGAAGAGAATTCAGAAAACATTTCAACCATTTTAGTTAAAATTCATCTTTTTTTTTTTTTTTTTACTGATAGGATAAAAATATGCGAGAAAATTATGCACAGCTCCCTGTGAAGAAACTGTCATTTTGCACTTGACACAGACATCATTCTGATAGTTACCTGATCCCTGTTCATAATTCTCTTAGTGTATGGTTATTTCAAAATACCCATTGCAGAATGTTTTAAATGAATGAATACAGAAGAAGCATGAAGTTTGGGGGCAGGTTTCTTTATATATTACATATTCTATATAACTGTGTATAGATAGCAGGGCTTCAATACATGAGTAATTTCTCAATCTCCAAAAATAACAGTGCAAAGAGGAGAGGTCCTGCAACTTTCCACATTTTACATATAACTCTAAATTTGTTCAGAACACAGAATTTGGGGTAGAAGGAGAAAGAAATCTCATCTCCATTCTGACATGAAGATTTCTAGACTAAACTGGATGTTCCTTGTTAGAATAAAAAGACTTTAAGAAACTGTTAGGAATAAACAATATGAAGAAATAATCTTAATTATTTGATTTTGATAAAATAGTAGAAAGAGTTGTATAGTTTAATGTTCAATCAGTTGGAATATTTGTGACCACTTAAGAACATTGGAAATGATTGAATATATTTGTGTATAGCATTCAAAATTTGAATAGATGCATAATATCACAGTAGAATATTACAAAGAAGTATCACAGGAATTTTACAAAATCTAAATGTATTAGATCTTAATACATTTTAAGTATTCTTATATAAATATATATATTTAAAGATTTATTTTTTTAATTTTATATGTGGGGATGTTTTACCCACACCAATGCGTTTGCGTACCAAGTGCACACAGTACCCTCATAGGACAGAAGAGGGCATTGGGTCCTTTAGAACTGGAGTTACACATAGTTGTGAAACACCATGTGGATGCTGGGAACCAAATCCAAGTCCTCTACAAGGGAAACAAGTGCTCTTAACTATTGAGCCATCTCTCCAGCCTCTCAGAATTTATGTTTTAAAGAGTGATCAATTTGCTTTATTATACTAATTTCAAGTTTTGACTAATAGTCACATTCATATTATAAGGCAAATGATCTCTCAATTCATTCTGCTCCAAATTTAATGTTGTAATTATGAAGAAATAGTGTTAAGCGCTTGTTGGAACATTTTCCCCTCATCTCTTAAGAAATCTTTATTCTATGTCTGTATTCTAAAAAGCAGTTAAAAGTATATCTACGCCAATACTGGTTTTTCTATTCTAAGCTGTTGCTCCATAGAAATGAGAGTTGTGACAGCTGGAACAAATACACCTGACTTTGTTCTGGGACGACTTTTAGTGGGAAAGAAAGGGTTAAAGAGGGGATGATTAGATTACAGGTTAGACTGGGTACCCTGGTAGCCAAGCAATAACGAGTTCATTCCAGGGCACGTGGGGACATTTGGTATACCCCAAGGTGGATCAAAGATCTGAAATGGGTTCTGCATGGAAGAGGGTGTCATTTTTCTGTCATAGCCAGATAACAGCTTACCTACTCACAGTTGCTTCAAATGAGACAGCTCAGCCATGGGTGTTGGAGGGCTTTGCTGGGTACCTGTCCTCTCTCCAGAGCCCATTTCTTCTTTGCACCTGCTTCCTTGGCATTAGCCCGGGTAGAATGTCTCGATCTAGATAGATTTATCGAATACAGAAATGAAATCAAGAAGAGAAATACAATGTGCCATAACAGCTTCTCTGTGCAGAATAAGCTTTAGCTACACTTAAAAGAAACATTCTCCCTAAAATAAAGATAGGGCCATCAAGTCGTCCCAATAAAATGTCACTCTGTGAAAGGACACAGGAAAGGACGTTACTAGATAATTCAGGTGGCTCATAAATACTAGCCCCATTTCAAGGAAATGTGGTTTTCTGTTGGCCATAATTTTCCATGTTGGCCTTGAGCATGGTCACAGTGTCCAGTTGGTGTGACCTTGGTTTCATGTACACAGACTGTTGTTAATAATAGTTTCAGCCAGTTACGTTGCTCTGTACTTTCTAGTCCCTAATACAGAATCCCTAAGCAGTAGGCACTGATATATACTTTGAATTACAAAACTGAGTCTAGGAGATTAAATAGCTTTGTTCAAGGTCACATGTCAGCATCACCCAAAAGTTAAAACTATCATATGCAGTATCTATGTTGCAACTCTGGTTAGAATGTTAACTTTATTTTTATATTACTTCTCATGTCAAAGTAACTATTAATTACTAGTGATTTCCATTTCTAGAGTAACTTAACACACAATGTTATGTTTAGTTCTCATCACGGGCAATAAGCTGTGTAGAGCAGAAACTGGGATCTTGTTTGTGAATAGGGGAAATTAAAACTCACTAGTCAAACTGTGTGGATCCAGAATCCAGTGGTCTTTTCAAAACATACACCCTACAAAGCTCGTTTCAAACTAACCTGCACCCCCAAAGGCAATACAGGAACAATTGAGAAATTTGCAAAGTAATTCGGTCAGTCAAGTTCTTGCTGTGCCAGTATGAGGAGCTATGTATGAGCCCCAGAACTCATGTAAAGAAGTTGGGCATGGTGGTCCATACTGGCAACCCCAGCACTGGGAGGTGGACCCCCGGCATTGCCTAGCAGGCAAACCTTGCCTTCTTGAGAGTTTCAATCCAATGAGAGATTCTGTCTCCGAAAGAAAGAAAGAAAGAAAGAAAGAAAGAAAGAAAGAAAGAAAGAAAGAAAGGAAGGAAGGAAGGAAGGAAGGAAGGAAGGAAGGAAGGAAGGAAGGAAGAAAGAGAGACACAAACGACACTAGAGCATGTCCTGTGGCCTCCACATGCATAGCCGCTAACACACCTGTACACACACATATGAGCATATGTACAGGGGCACTCACACAAAGAGGTTACTTGAAAACAAAAGGAAACAAAACAAAACCACAATCGACTATGAATGTGTGCACAGCAATAGCTCCACACCAGAAGGAGTAACCAATTCTTTTCTTTTCTTTTTCATAACAAGGGACAAAGTCATTGTAGAAGTATTTCCAACAAAATGATTGTGGATGAAAACATTGCACCTGACTGGCATTGCTCAGACAGGAACAGCTCAAGCTCACAATGTCACACATTAATTGATTAACTTTCTGTTGGTCTGTGACAACAAGTTGACAGATAGGTAACTCCAGAACCACAGGATCAGAATATCTTCTGTTTGATCTGATGGCTGGGACATTCTGAACTAAAAACTCATTTCTCTTATTTCAACTCCAGAGACCAGCATTGCATCGCAGAACTTGTGTCAATCAAGGAATTGAACAATGTGACCTAGACTTGTGACCTAAAAGGTTGAGCTGAAAAGATACATAATATCTGAAAAAAGGGATAGTTATCTTAGGATGCTTTAGGGCAAAAAAGAACCCTTTGGGTGTACTCAAGAGACAACTCATATGCTACTTCTTTTTGAAGTTTAAAAAAAAAAAACACTGTAACCGGAAGTTTCTTGGTCCCGCCCAGCCCCACAGTCCCGCAGACGTTTGCAAAATAATCACTCCAAAGCTTATAATAATTACAAACTGTATGGCCTATGGCTTCAGCTTCTGGCTAGCCAACTCTTTCATCTTAAATTAACCCATTCCTATTAATCTATATGTTGCCACGTGTTCATGGCATTACTGGTCTGCTGGCTTCTTGTTGCTCCTTCAGCAGTGGCTGGCATCTCTTCCCACTCCATCCTTCTTCTCTCTGTCTCTCTGCTTGGATTTCCCGTCCGACTGTAAGCTTTCTTGCCCATAGGCCAAAACAGCTTTATTTATTATCCAATGGGAGCTACACATACTCACAGCATACAGAAGGACATCCCACAGCAAACCACCACACTGATTTCTAGAGGTTCCGTTTACAGTCACCCCAGCAGTAAATAAGGGGTGACTGTAACATAAAAGGCCCTCTTTCCCCATAACATCCTCATCAGCATTGGTTGTAATCCTTGATGTTAAATTTTCATTGGCATGAGACAGAATCTCAAAGCAATTTTAATTTTCATTTCCATTCTGACTGAAGATGTTAGCCACTTGGCAAACATTTGTGTTTCTTCTTCCGAGAAGCGTGTCTTCTCAGCGCATCAGCCCATTTCTTGACGGAAAGACTTTTTGGTAATTCCTTTTCCAGTCCCTTCCACACCTGCCTGGTGTAATGGGTAAAGATTTTCTTCTGTTCTGTAAGCTGTCCCTTTACCGTTTGCTCTGCTTTTTAGTTTAATGTAACCCCACAGGTCACTTCTTGGGTTATTTGCTGTTGCCATGGAGTCCTTCTCAAGCCATTGTTGCCTGTGCCTTCTCTCTTGAAGTGTCCTCCGCTTCCATCTAACAACTTCAAAGCCGCTGACGCAGTTTGAATTGATTTCTGAAGGGTAAAATAAACAAATCTAACTTCATTTTCGACATGCAGACATCCAGTGTCCCCAGGATCGTGTGTTGAAGAGACTTTTTTCTAATGATGTTTTCCACACTTTCGTTTGTTTGTTTGTTTTTTAAAGTGGCAGTAGCTACATGCATTTATTTCTGGTCCTCTGTTTATTCCATTGGCCTACATGTTCGTCTTTGTCTCACTAACATTCTGGCTTTGTCACTGTGGTTCTCGCAGTATAATTCTGTAGTATCTCCAACATTGTTCTTTCTGCTTAGGATTGCTTTGACTATGCTGGTTCTTTTGTGTTTTCCTGTGAGTTTTAAGATTAATTTTTCAGAGTACTGTGAAGAATGCAATTGAAATTTTGATGGGGACTGCAGTGAATCTGTAGGCTGCTTTGGGCAACATGGCCATTTTCACAATATCAACTTTACCAATCCACAAACACAAAAAGCTGTTCTATCTAGTGTTTTCTTCACTTTCTTCTTTAATGTCTTCAAGTTGTCTTCTCAGAGCTCTCTCAGCTCCCCAATTAGGTTCATTTCTATCTATGTTTGAGGTTATATCAAACCAGATATTTTTCTTAATTTCTTTTCATTAAACTTGCCATTGGTATAGAAAAGCTCCAGTTTTTGTGTATTGATGCTATACCCTACTCCTTTACTCTTTATTAGATCTGGAGCTTTCTGGTGGGGTCTTTAGGGTCTTTTAAATGTAGGATAACATCATCTGAAGAAAAGAGAATTGATTATTTTCTGGTTTGTTTTGTATTATTATTGTTGTTATTATATTATTATGTCATATTATTATTATGTTATATTATTATTGTTTTCCTGTTTGTTGTTTGTCTTGCTCTAGCTAAGAGAAACACTATAAGCACTAGACTGAATAACAGTATCTCATTGCATATTTTAGTGTAAATACTCGGAGTTTTTCACCATCTAGTATGAGGTTCCTCATATGTAGCTTTATGTTTGGATATGTTCATTTTAATCCTAAATTCTTTAGAGGTTGTTGTTGTTGTTTGTTTGTTTTTCTTTTTTTAATCATGAAGGCACATTGATCTTTTACTGAGATGATTGTATGATTTCTGCCCTTTATTTATATGATGGTGTATTACATTTATTGATTTGCAGATCATGAACTGACTTCACATCCCCAGGATGAAACCCACTTGATGGTGACATGTGATCTTAATGTGATCTTGAATTCAGTTTGCATGCAATGTACTGTGAACTTTCACAACTGTCCATCAGGAAAGTAAGTCCGTAGTTTGCCTTTGTTTTTGTTTGTTATGTCCTCCTCTGGTTTGGAGTCACAGAAACATTGGCTTCATTTGATGAATTTGGTAGTGTTCATTGTCTTTTGATTTCACTGAACAATTTGAGAAGCGTTGGCGTTATCTATCCCTCAAAACTCCATAGAATCCAGCAATGGATATATCCAACCCTGAGCCTTATTTGTGAAGAGCTTTTAACCACTGCTTCAATCTTGTTGTTTGTTATGGGTCTAAGTCATTTGCACATTCTTCATTCGGTGTTAATCATATGTATTTAGGGATTTATTTATTCCCTATAGATTTTAAAATTTTTGGAACATCAGTTTTCAATGTGGTCTTTAATGATTCTTTGGGTTACACTGTGATATATTACAGCAGTTTCCTTTTCATTTCTAATTTTATAAATTCAAATTGTTTCTCTCTTTCTTTTGATTAGCTAAGAAATTTGTCAATCTTGTTAATTTTTTCAAAAAGCGAATTCTTTGATTGATTCTATGTATTTTTCCTTAAGTCTCATTTTCATTAATTTCTGCCTTAGTCTTTTTTATTTCTGCAATTGGGTTTGGCTTATTATTGCTTCTTCAAGACCTTGAAGTACATCATTAGATTATTTGTTTAGGATCTGTCTGATTACTTTTGCGTGTTACACGTGTGTATGATGTATGTACATATTTCTCTTTTGAGTGTGGTAACCTTGGTACCATGTGCAACTGTGGAGGTCAGAGGACAACTTTGGGTGTTGCTTTCACCTTACAACGTGTGGGCCAGCTAGCCAGTGTCAAACGAATAGGATTCTCCTGTCTCCACTTTCCATCTTACTATAGGAGGGCTATCTGTCTTACGAGTGGTGGATTTCTCCCTAAGACCTATGGCATCCTTAGCCATATTTTTGGTTTGTTTGTTTTTGGGTTTTGTTTGTTTTGCTTTTTTCTTTTTTAAAACAGGCTTTCTATACTAAGCATGAATTTCCCCCTGTGAAGCAAACCACAAATCCAATCAGAATGCTTAGTTACCTTTGTAAACTTCATGTCTTACTACACCAAAAGGGACAGTAGCCTAGCAGCTCAGTACTGTAGTATTTGGGGTTGTTTCAGTCAGGGTTTCTATCACTGTGATAAAACACTGTGACCATGAGTAACTTGAGGAGGAGAGATTTAGGGCAGAACCTGAAGACAGAAACTGTTGCAGAGGGTATGGAGTGCTGCTTACTGCCTTGCTCCCCTTGGTTTGCTCAGCTTTCTCCTAACTCCCAGGAATACCAGTCCAGGGGTGGTACCCCCCACAGTGAGCTGGGCCTTTTCACATCAATCAAGAAAATGCATGATAGCTTGCCCATAAGCCAAATTGGTGGGTCGATTTTCTTAATTGGAGTTTCCTCTTCCCAATCAACTCTGGCGTGTGTCAAGTTGATATAAAACTTGCCAGCATAAGGATACACCGCTAGCTAATGCCACTGATAATTTTCTCCTGGAGTGCCCACATAGCATCCTCTGGCACTGGGAAAGCCAACTAGCAGTGGGGAGGCTTTCAGGCCAGTTCCAGTTTGATTTCTCTATCTTGCAACCAAAGCATGTTGCGTCTTCAGCAATAGGGTATTACCCTCTAGTTATGGTGAGCAGGAAAGCAAAGGCAGCAGTCTCTGTTGTTTGGGGGCCTCTGGGGCCTCCTTGAACAATAACTGCTTGCGATGTATCTCATTCGGATCTTCACATAATATCCCCTATCTTATTGGTGTAATTTCATCTGATTCTAAGAATTTTTAAATTTCTTCTGATTGTTCATTCAAATGTATAGTGTTCAGTCAGTTGTTTTCCACATTTTTTAGGAATTATTTAGTGTGTGTGTGCATGTGCGTGCTTGCGTGCATGTGTGTGTGTGTGTGTGTGTGTGTGTGTGTGTGTGTGTGTGCGTGCGCGTGTGTGTGTGTGTGTGTGTGTGTGTGTGTGTGTGTGTGTGTATCATCCTTGTTCAGCTCATGCTTAGGCAGCCATGCTGGGGCGACTTTACGATTGTAGCTCCTGACATTTCTAAGGGACACAGTTTGACAGCGAACTTCCTGATCCTCTGGGAACAATCTTTCTACCCCCACTTCAGTGTTCCCTGAGCCTGAGGTATGTCATCCATCCCTCTTACAAAATCTTTTATTTCCTGTGCTCTGTGAGTGAGATTGCTCTGCCCTTCCACTGGGTATACTTTCCTTTAAGAGTCTTCTCTGATGCCAGCTTGATCATCAGGAAGATGACTCAGTGGGCCAGAGAAATTGGAGCTGGCAGTTAGCTACTTTCCTGGCTTAGGATACATCATTCCATGCTGCCCTCTCTTTTGGGGCTCCTGGTTAGGGGTCCGATGTTATTCTGATGTTTGTCTTTGTAGAGTTGGTGTTCCCCCATCTGTTACTTTCAATACTGTTTCTTAACTTTGTGTGTTGACAGCTTGATGACTGCATCACAGACTGGTTCTTCTTGAGACATCTGTTTGGAGCATAAATGCTTCTTGTGTTTGGTTGTCCATTTTTTCCCTATGTTTGGCATATTTTCTGCTAAGCTTTCATGAATATATTTTCTATCCCTTTAGACTTTATTTAATCTCCTCTTTTATCCCTCCTCAACACACCTTGGATTCTTAGGTTTGGTCTCTCAATTATATCCCAGAGGTCTTGGAAGCTTTAGTAGTGCTCATTCATTTTTTTAATATTACTGCATTATGGTTTGACTTTGTCTCCGTCCTTTACATTGGTCCTTCCGCCTAGTTCATTTGTTGATGACATTTACTACTGTGTTGGCACTTTCGTTACCATTACTTATGTCTGTTCTTTTTCAGAACCTATCTTTTCTTGCTGAATTTTTCTTCCATGTTTTTAGAATCTCTCCTCCACACTGACCATTCCATCCACATTGCTAACAGTCTCGCCTAAGTCCGGAGTCAATATTCTTCGTTCACTCACTCGTTTGAATCCTCCATGCTGTCATTTATCCTTTTAAATGTTTTGTATTACATTTGTTTGTTGTTTGTTTATGTGAGTGCCACAGCACAGGTGTGGAGGGCAGAGGACTTCTTTCAGGAGTCGGGTCCCTCCTTCTACTATGCGGGACCCAGAGATCAACCTCAGGTTGTCAGGTTTGGTGCCAAATGCTTTGACCCTTTGAGACATTTATCCTTTGAAAATGTAAGACTCTAAAATAAATTTCTGGCATTTAAACTTATTGTTATCTTTGGTTTCTGGCATTCAAAAGTTACGAGCTGGTACCAGTGTGCTTCTTCAGGTTTGTGTTTCTTTGTGGTGTTTTATGCATCTGTTGGGATGAGTGTGTCTTCTTGTTTTTATCTTTCTCATTTTCCTACTCCTTTTGTTGGTTTTATATCACATGGTGAGATCTTTCACTTGGCTTGGTGTTCCTGTGCACCGTGTAGGCGGGAAGCAAACGTCTATGACAATGCGTCGAGTGCACACCATCCTGGCCCTAGCTTGCACTAGAAGACACCTGGGTGCTTCACCTGGGCCCTGATTGGGTCAGAGACTGAGGCTCGTGGTGGCTGATGGGAAAAATATAGACTTTTAGGGTTTTGTTAGAACTACAGATATTAATAATTAAGGAGTAAAAGAAGAGGAAATGTGAACATGGGAAATGAAGGAGTAAAGCATGAACAAGAAAAGTCTGTGTGCCAGGGTCATGAGAGACAATAAGGAAAATCTTACAGTAGATACAGCGGAAGGAAGGACACACATGGAAGGCTTTGCAGGCAGGACACAGGTTAAAACAAAACAACTACGCAATTTAAGTACAGATGTGTAAATAAATTAAAAATAACAAATCAGATGAAATAGAAGACTTTGCAAACTCAGCTTTTTTTCCTGTTTGTGATGAATGCAATTTTGCCTTCCTCCTCGACTGGCTGATGGGACAGGCGGTGGGGAAAGTTACTGTTCTCAATAATCCAAACCCGATCAACTGGTATATTCTTCCTACTGGGGTGGATTTCCATGTGGCACTCTACTTTGCTCAGGAATTACCCAGTCTAAATTACACACCCTTACCTGCCAGGTACAGTCTCACCCATGGTGCTTGAGGCGTGGTGTGTGTGTGTGTGTGTGTGTGTGTGTGTGTGTGTGTGTGTGTGTGTGTGTGCTTAGTTTTTCTGGGACAATGGTTCTGAAGGAGTGTGGGAGATCTGCCCAGCATCTTTCATTTTGCCCCTTGTAACAGGTCTCTCTTTGGACCACCAGTTCCCAAATAATGACATGGAGACTTGTTATTAATTATGAAAGCTTGGCTTTAGTTTAGGTTTGTTCCCGACTAGTTCTTAAAACTTAAATGAACCCATTTATATTAATCTACGTTCTGCTACATGGCTCATTACCTCTCTTCAGTTCCTTACATCCAACCCTTTGCATATGGCTGGCAAATCTCCTGCCTCAGTTCTTTCCCAGAGTTCTTTTCTCTGCCCAGAAGTTCCGTCTATCCTCTCCTGCCTAGCTATTGGCCATTCAGCTCTTGACTAAACCAACCAGAAGGTACCTTAGGCAGGTGAGGAAGGACAGAAACACATCTTCACAGAGTGTATGAAGAGATAATCCCAACAGTCCTCAGGTCTTCTCAGCAGGACTGTGCCAAGCTCAGCTCTGTGTTCCTCACATTCCTGTGTTGTTGCTCCCCCAAGGCAGTGGCAGAGGTGGGCTGATGGCTTGGGTCCTCCCCCCAGGCTCTTCACTGTACGGTGCCTGAGGAGAATTTCAGCTCCAAGCTCCAGTATGTCTCTCTTCTGTCTCCGTCACCACAGTCTGTAATGCTGCAGTCATTTCTCCACACACGGAGTATCCAGCCTTACGGTCTAGATCTATGGCCCAGCCAATCTCTCCAGTTCACTGTTCTTTCAGTACCCACCTCCAGCCATCACTGACTCCATCTTCTCCACAGCAGTGTGGCACAGCTGGGCCACGGACTCGTTGCTCCAGCTTGCTTTTTTTTTTTCAAGGCTATTACCAAGGTTTATTTATTTTCTTCAGTTCTCTCTCACACAGGACTAGAGTCTATTGTTTTTAATTTTTACTCGTCCTTTTCCTGAGTCACACAGAGTTGGCTGCTAATCTGGCATCTTACGTAGATGCTTTAAGATTTTCCCAATGATTTGTGTGAATGTTTTATAACTGTACCCTTTATTAGTTACATTGGCTTCATATTTCCATTTTTGTGTTGGCTGTGCTTTTAGTAGCAAGAGCCACAAACATTTTAAATTTGCATGTGGTCATCCATATGAACACTTCCTTTGTGATCTATTCTGATCATGATTGGGTTTTTATGCAGACAAACAGGGAAGTTTGGGTGCATTTCTTTCTGTGGCTTTCCTTAGGAGAAGTAACTTATCCATATTTGATGAGCAGGAGGAAAACCACATCCTTCCAAGTTTCAAATTCATTTTACCTTTAGTCTATTTTTAAAAACGTTACTTAAAATTTTATGATTTGTTTATTTTTATGCATATGAGTGTTTTGCCTACATGTATGTATGTGCACCATGTGCGTGCCCAGTGCTTGTGGAGGTCAGAAGAGGGTGCTGGATCCTTTGGAGCTGGAGGTTTGGACAGGTGTGAACCACCAGGCCCTCTGCAGGAACAGCAAGTATTCCTAATCCCTGAACCCGCTCACCAGCACCCAGCTTTAGACTGTTACCTGATACAGTTCTGACTTATTATAGATCATTTCCTTTGGGAACTTTGATTCCAGAACACCAAGCTTAAAAGAAAAGTGCAGTTAATTAAAGTGGAGGTTTGTAAACAGTTTATTTCATTCATCAGTACTCTTATTTTTTTTTAAAGATTTATTTATTTACTATGTATACAGTGTTCTGTCTGCATGTATGCTGCAGGCCAGAAGAGGGCACCAGATCTCATTACAGATGGTTGTGAACCACCATGTGGTTGCTGGGAATTGAACTCAGGACCTCTGGAAGAGCAGCCATTGCTCTTAACCTCTGAGCCATCTCTCCAGCCCCCCAGTACTCTTATTTTTTTGTGTGTGTGTGTGTGCATGGTTGTGCATGTGTGGTTGTGTATGCCACAATGTATATGTATAGGACAGGAGACAAATCCCAACAGCGAGGTTTGATTAGCAATACCTTCATCTGCTGAGCTCTTTTCCTGCCTCATAAACAGATTTTAATATCAAAGTTTTAAAAGTTCTGGAGATTAGGAGTTGGGGTGGTACACCAAGGAGTTAAATCTTGCATAGAAAAAAAGGGGAATCAATGAATGATGAGTAAGTAATGAACAAACTAGCGAGGGAACCCGGCTTTTGAAGTCAGGAGACCTACCGTCTTCTCCACTTGGATGCAGACACTTCTGGTTCCTGGGTCTTTGGGTTTGGATTGAATAATAAATACTACCAACTTTCTGCAGGTGGCAGATTATGGGATCTCTCCCCCCCCCTCTCTCTCTCTCTCACACACACACACACACACACACACACACACAAATCGACAGCTTATATTGTGTGTATGCATGACATGTAGTACAACATAATATTGTGAATTATATACATATGGTAGAATGACTAACTCCAGCTAATTAACATATGCATTAGGTCACACAATTATTTTGAAGTGTACTTACTGTCTTCCACATTTTACTTATGTTACTTCTGCTTGTGATGATGGAATATCTATTAATAGTATCATCCTTTTTCTTATCAATAACATATGAGTTTTATGGATTTAAAGCAATCACCTTATGGGCTTCAGCCTCAGCTTGGGAATAACCCAAATGCTATCACCAGATGAATGTACAGACATTTGAGTTCCAGCCACAACTATGGTTACACTGTACATCCAGGAAAGCCCACACTGCAGTACTGAACATCACCTAGATCAACCTCACAAGCATGTTGGGAGAGAGAAGCCAGACAGGAAAAAAAACACATTGTGATTCCAATTATAGATATGTTCAAATCAGGCAAAATGATACCCTGTTATCATGGTTCCTCCTGGTGCTGAGAAACAGTGTCTAGAAGAGGGAGAAGACGGCTCTGCATGCTGGAAGGGTTCTGTTCTTAGTTTGGGTGCTGCTTATAAAATGTATTGTTCTTGTAAAAATCTGCAAGGCACGACACTACAATTTTCCTGCTTACTCTATACACTCATCATGTTTCAATCACAAGTATACACAGATTATTAGAAACATCCGGGGAAGGTCCATTAGATTTAAGAATGTGAAATGATAATAATGGAAAAAATCTCATTCGTATTCTTCAGTGGATGCATAGAAGCACTCAGTTCAGAAGAGGTTTGGAAAAGAGCCAGAGCATTACAAGCAATAAAGACAGGGCTGAAAAAAAATCCCCAATTTCTGTAATGGGTAGAGCCACTGGCAGAGTGCTGTGACTAGAAAGACTGAGCGAGGGTAGTCCTGCAGCAGACTTCCCTAAAGAGATATGAGAGAGATTGCTGCAAGGATGCCACACCCCTGGGAAAGACCGGGATCTGTGCCTCCACCCCTAAACACACCTCAAGAGAGGTCTTCTGGGCTCGGAGCCCGAGTCTTTTAATTTGGAAGGTGCCCACTTGGCAGCTCCAGTCATTCTGAGAGCATTGCTTTGTTCTCTTCACATTTTATTTGAATGCTTGTGACTCTGTGGAGTTCAGTGGATTGTCAGGGAAACCTTGCTTTGTTCAGCGGGAAAGCCTTTCAGAGCCTCTGTGTGCAATAGTAAATGCTTCAAACAATCATGAATTTGAGCTGAATAGCCAATGTTTTGAAACCGATACATACTCATCTATTCAGAGTCCCTCTGTAATAAGTCTTGCTCCTTCTTTAAAGATTCGGATCTATATATACTAGCAACGTTTATATGGACTGAGTAGGTTGTATTTATATATTTAAAAATATACACATATAGAAAAATTATATATAATAAATTATACATACTTACTATATATACAGTTATATATAAAATTACATATATAGAACATATATAAATAATTAAAGAAAACAAGGCCATGAATTTAAAGACAGCTGTGGTAGAGGTAGTACATGGGAAGGGTTGGAGGGAGGGAAGGGAAAGGGGAAAATATATTTTCATTTCACAAAATGTAAAAAAGGCCACCTCCAGGAAAGCCCTCCAAACAACCCTTCCCAAATCCACTTTCAAAGTAGTATGGTGACATGTGGGTCATAAAAATCCAAGCTTTTAAAATTTCCTTGTATTTTCCTTTTTGACAATTACTGGATAGGGTTGTTTTGATGATTAAGAACGCCTGTGAGCCAGGAGATAGTAGCACATGCCTTTAATCCCAGCACTTTGGAGACAGAGGCAGGCAGGTCTCTGTGAGTTCAAGACCACCCTGACCTGCAGAGTGAGTTCCAGGACTGCCAGGGCTACAGAGAAACCCTCACAAAAAAAAAGAAAGAAAAAAAAAGAAAGAAAAGAAAACCTCTTATGAATTAAGTTCAGCATTTAGTACCCATCACCCTTCACAAAGTCCCACATATTCATTGCTCTATCTGATGATGAGTTCAAAATATCCAGAGAGGTCACTGCAGTATCTATCACAGTGCAGCATCTATCAGAGTGCAACATCCATCACAGTGCAGCATCCATCATAGAGCAACATCCATCATAGTGTGGCATCCATCATAATGCAGCATCCATCATAGAGCATCCAGAGTACCATGAGAACAAGTGATCTTTTCTTCCCAGCCCATTCTACCCAAGAATCTGATAGACTTATTAATATAATACTAACTTATTATAATTATTATTAATATCATCATTAGCTTTCAGAAGTGCAGGGGCCTCCTCTAATGCACTTTTTAGACCACGCCAAGAGGGCCTTTCAAACAGGAGGTCTTTGAGAAGACAATAGCAAGTCACCATGCTGTTAGGACTAATGTTTAAAGGCAACCCAAAATAGATGTGAACAATCAAGTGAAGAGCAACCAAATCTTGGCATTAATGGAGTAAAAGAGCGTCAACACTTTGGCCCTCAGTCAGTATCCTGGGTCTTATTAGTTAATTTTTAGGTAGTTTGCCTTAAAGTTGCAGCTAACTCATTCAATAAGTTCTTAGGAAAAAAGAGCAATGGAGAACTAGGTAGTTATGCCTGATGCTATTGGAGGAAATTTGTTTTATGTTTTTGTTTGTTTTATGCTACAGGATGAATGATCTACAGATACACATAAAGAAATGCTCAGAGAACTCGCAGGGAACTATAAATTTAAAAAAAAGTTTATATGCTTTGTGGTGTTTTGCTTCACTGAATGAAGTTTCCCAGCATAATAAATCTAATGGTGTATCAACTAGAAAATAAAATATGCACTAGCTCTTACATGAGGAGTGAAGGGTTGGGGGAAATACTCAGCAACAGGAAGTCTATTCGGGGATCTCCTGTGCTCAGTTAGGAGGTGTAGAAGTCACAGTGGCTAGTCAACTGAGACTTGGATCCTTCAGCCTGATTTTGAAGTTGAATCTGGATTACCAGTTACACTTTTGACAACTCAATCTCCATGGGAGCTGGATTTCTTAAGCCAAAGCAAGAGCCAGAGAGAACATACACATCTTTTTACCATCTTTTTACTTGAAAGTGATACACCAGAAGGAACTTCTGTTGTCTGTTGCATACCAGGCAGACCAGTCCTGGTACTACACAGAAGACTCATAAGAATTGTAAGCACCAGGCAGAGGAGCTCACTGGAGGCCATCTTGGAGGCTGGATACCAGAGGTGGATGTGACTGGGTTGGAGGGCATCCTTCTCTCTAAACGGGCTTTCTACAATGGGTAGCTTGGACCTTAGCCTCAGGCAGTCATATTTCCAATGCACAAGTTATCTCACCCAGCATGAGCATTCTAAGGTAGCACATGGAAGCTGCCAGTTCTCCTGAATCCCAAGATCGTCTAGAAACCACACCTGACCATATCCTGTTAGGCAAAGCAGGTCCACGTGGGTTCAGGCAGAGAGGAGAGGACAGGAGCTACCCTTGGGGCTATCGTAGTTAATACTCTCTACTCTAGGAAGAACAGAGAGCGCAAAGGAGAGACCCGAAGTGTTCCCTGGGAGAAGTGAGTCCCGAGGCTGCCTCTGAAAGAATTGAGATCAGAGGGAGGAGGTCTAACACTAAGACCCATGCAGTGTCTGAGCATGCTGCAGCTAGAATAACAGGAACAGGCCGCAGAGGGTAGGAAGTGTGAGCCAGCTGTGAGATGCATGGGAGTCACGCGGCAGCAGCTCACAAGACAAGACAGGAGACAGGACAGAAGGGAGCCACCAAAGGACCCTGCATGGTAAATTGGGAGCCCAGATTTGGAAGGATATTCTACAAGGTTTTGGGTAAATAAGCCCTTGACATGTCCTTGAAGCAAGGACTTGGACATTTCTGAGACACTTACCACAGGCTCAGTGCTGAGCTAAGTGTTGTACATACATCAGTTCATTTAATTCTTACCGCAAGTTGACAAGGTGTGTCTGATCTCCATCTACTAGATGAGGAAACCAAAGCTTAGCAAGCTTTAGTAACTCCCTGAGGCTCACAGTAGTAGACCATCTGGGGCTCAGAGGCCGGTCTGTTTGAAAGTCCGTATCCTCAACGCTTTCATCTCTGTCATTGCTAAAAATCCCCCAGAGAAAGCCAGATTTCAGATATTATAAGGGACACTTGAGTGATGTGCACTAAAGAATTGACTTGCAGTCAAGATTACCTAACATCCAGAAGACTCATAGCTGAGCAATACTATGGAGGTTAACAGGGGCTGACAGGTATTACAAAAGGCAGGACTGAAGAGCCTGGATAAGAGCTGGTGGGTTACCCACCAGAGCTGCCTTGGGTGATGGAATCACTGTTCAGGCAAGAAGGCACAACAAGGTCTTTGGACTTTGAAGGACAATGCTAGCCCCTCCCCCACCTATAAATGGTGCCAGTTCCCCCCTTCCCCCTCAAAAGCCAATACCACTTTAGAAAGAACCAGTGAAGAGCGACAGAGAAGATAAAATCCCCACCAGACTCAGATCAACAGAATCAACTCCGGTGCACAATGGAGACGAGCAGAGGGTTTGGTGGCAGATACTGGGCCGGTCTATTCTTCCAAACACCTTTTAATCCTTTCCCACCCTTCATAGGACTCTGCCATCTCCCCACTCTGGCCTCATCCTTCGAGGAATCTTTGGGCCAAAAGCATGAATGTGGCCACCCATTCCTCATCTCTAAATAACTGGATCCTAGGACTCCTTTCCCAAATGTTCCAAGCATATTTTTAGGACCACCATGGTCCTCGTAACAGGGTCCTTCTATTAATTGTTTTTTACACCCAAGGGGCTGGGGAGATACTTATAGAAGTGAAAAGAAACTGTTTTTTTTTTTTTAAAGGACCTGAATTGGATCCCTAGCACCCATATAAACGCAGCACATGCATGCAGACCTGGTGCTAGAGGTGGCGTGGGCAGACAGGCAGATTCCTGGAACATGCCGGCCAGCCAGTCTAGCTGAAGCAACAAGCTTGAGGTCCAGTGGGAGATTCTGTCTCAAAAATAAGGTGTAGTGTGATGGAGGAGGACAGCTGACCTTAACCTCTGACCTCCGTGCATACATGCACAAGGGGCACACACCCCATGTGGACACACCTGGATACAGCACACACACACAGGAAACATCCAGCATGAAGAATGTTTCCTCCCAACTCCTTGTCCTTCCTCTTCCTGTTTGTTTTCTTTCTGCTAATTCACACATGTAATTCAAAGTCTTCACAGAATTTAATTATCTGCTGCTGCTGGTGGCGGCTTTAATTTGGCAACTGAAGACTATTTGTGCATCTTCTAGTTGGTGACATCCAAGACACTGTCTGTTGCATTGTTCAGTATCCTTCCAAGTAAAAAGCCTATACAGTAAATTACTCTATAATTAAGTGTAAGGAAACATTGTACAATCTGTAATGCTATCTGTAGATAGGTAACAGATGAGCTTTACGCACATCTTAAACTATTATATTGGACACATGCTTGGTGTGCATTTTACTATTGAAGCTTAAAATTTAAAAGAGGCAATACAGGTAGAAATATATAATTTATTGCAAATAAATTAGCGTGTAAGCATATGTAGACATACCTTATCATGTTTTCTTTTTCATAAAAGATGTCACTTCTTTTATTGACTTCTTGTATCTTGGCAGTAACAGGTTATATAGTTTCCTTCAAGGTATAGAAATCCTTGGAATGGGTCTACAGCCACGTGACCTGGAGAGGACGTGGGTACACACTTCTAATCACTGCTGTGCCGTCCCCGGCTCCATCATGAGTACGCTGTTCTCTAACCTTCGGTTTCTTATTTATACAAGGAGTGACTTGCACTAGTTACGGATTCTTCTAGGCTTGATTTCCTGTGCACTTGGTTTTCTGTGCATGACCACATTTTCATAGTTATATTATTTAATAAAGTATATTTATAATCATTCAAAAGATTCTAGATGGTTTCTTTAAATCATAGGAGCAAACAAATTCAGATACTTCCTATTTTGGCCAAGTTGCTTTGGGTCTTTTGAACTAATGACTGAACTACCCCTTGTCTCACTCAGGCCTGGCCAATCCTGAGAGCAGAGCCAAGTCTCCGACTTCAAGGAAACCAGGAAGTTTTGTGGAGGCTCAAATCTAAATATTTGTGAAGGGCCCTGGGAAAATTGTTAAAGTATAAATCAATCAATCAATCAATGAATCAAAAGTATTCAATCAATGTACCACTTACAAAGAATAAAACAGTAGGTGAGATGAGCAGTAAATGCAATTAATATAATTTCTACTGTCAACTCATTAATTCAAGCTGATTATTATTGAATGTCACTCTGACCATTAACAAATTAGTATCCTGTTGCAATGTGACCTGGGTAATAATAGAGACATTGAATATATTAAATCCTCTGGCAGACTTTCATGGACTCATTTTTTAATATAATTACTCTGATCAGCAGATGCTGGAAGAGGATTCAGGCCCTTGAACAAGAAAAGCGGTTTCCTACTTAATGGAAACTACATGCGATAGTGTGATATGAAGATGATGTCCAGCAGCAGCAGAGTTGGGTAGCTGGACCTGGCAGCAGCCAGGAGAGAGTCCAGGTCTCAGTCAGTGGTGCAGACAGAGCGGGGAGCTTGTGTGGTGTCACGGCTCAGTCAGAAGTATTCATGGTGGGGGAGTAGGCATTATTACCAACAGGGTCAGAGGTGCAGACGTGTGACGTGCTGGATTATACCAGGTGCAGGAGCTGTGTGTGCACCTGGCTGTGAAGCCAGGCACCATGCCTAGTGGCTGTGTGTCCAAATAAAGAGAAGCAAGAGCCAGGCACCAAAACCTGATCCAGTTAATGGGGTGATTGAAGGAGGAGCTCGGTGCCGTCCCTGCACCAACCCGTAACTTGGGGATCATCAAACCTGTGGAAATCAGATCACATGAAAGACTAAATCTACAAGTTTGAAAATTGATCAAGTTTTTTCTAAATAATTTTCACATTTATATGGTCTAGTAAGCCGGGGTGTTCTTTATTATCTAGCTTATTTGGAAATGGCATTCTTGCAGCTAAATATTGTTTAAAAACTTTCAAAGTTTTGTGTTTTTATTTTCTTTTATGAATATGAGTGTTTGCCTGCATATATATGTTTGTATCATGTGTTTACAGTGCCCACAGAAGCCAAGAGATATCATTGGATCCCTTGGAACTGAATTTATAGATGATTATGAGCCAGTGTAGGTCCTGGGAACCAAACTCAGATCTTCTGCAACAGCTCTAGAGTTCTTAACCACTGAACCATCTCCCTAAGCCTTTTGTAAATATTTTTAATACCACCCATGGAGGAGCCCCAGATTGGAATCAGCAAAATGTTCAGCGGTTGCCTCTATTGCGAAAAGCAGTCCATTTCCAAGATAGACGGTCTCTGGAGAGATCTAGTCAGTTAGATTACAGATGCCTAACCACATGGATTCAGCCTCCTAGAACTCACAAAGTGATGGCCCCGAGCCATATACCCATCAAGGACAAGTCTCCTCTAATGCATGTGACATCATTTTCACAGTGAATCAGCAGCACTTATTTCTGCCAGCCCCTTTCAAAGGCCGGCCCCTATTTAGACAAAGAAGATGTTAACTTTCCCAAAGAGACCTGACTGGGAATGAAAGGAGTCAAATCTTTGACCAGAGCTATCTGCTGTTATGGATTATTGAGCCAAACCAAAGTACATAAATACCCTTTCCGAAGATCATAGGCCGTATTTTGATGGTTGTATATATTAAGAATTAAATCCTTTTTAGTCATAAAATTTACTGGAAGGTTTTTTTGTTTTTGTTTTTGTTTTTGGATTTGTTTGTTTGTTTGTTTGTTTGTTTTTAAGAAATAGGTAATTATAAATCCTTCCCTTTCAAATGATTTCCTTGGGCCTATGAAGTGAAACCCACTCAAATTGGGGCCAAAGGTCACCCGGATGGAAATCTGCCTCTGGAACTGTGGTGCTATCCAGTGAAAAGTCTAAAGATGTCACTGATGTTGAGAGCACACCCACTTTAGGAACTCACTGAAATGACAGTCTAGCTGATGTTGCTGCACATAGTTTTAGTAAAAGATGACACATTAAACTCTAAGATGACATTCTGCCAACTTCTGCCCCAAATAATCTGTGGTAAAGGGCTTTGGAAAGGAAGGATGAATGCAGATCAAATTGAGTGTCTTTGATTCCAATTCTTGAGCCTGTAATACAGCCATGCATTTATTTTCTTGTCCCTGAAGTTACATGTGGAGTGTGTGTGTGTGTGTGTGTGTGTGTGTGTGTGTGTGTGTGTGTGTGTATCTGTCTGTCTGTGTGTGTCTCTGTGTGTGTCTGTGTTTGTATGTTATGGCAGAATCTTGGATTCTTCTCTCTTCACTTCCTACCACCCTCGTTAAAAATGAACAAACATCAGTGCTTTGACCGGCTTCCATAAGACCACACAGAAACCAGGGAGAGTGAAAGCAGGAAAAACCCATCGACTTCCACTTTTCTCAGTTCTATCAAATACACAAGTTCTTGGTCATCAAACAACATTCCTCTGGGTTTCCAGCTACAGGCATGTATTACAAACAGAGTTGCAAATTGTGCCCATAGAAATTAATATCTCAATATGGAGAATAAAATTTGCATGATTTCCCCCCTCAAATCACAGACTTTTAGTAGATGAAACGACATTCCAAAGGATATTTGTTATAATACATTCTCCTACTGGGAAGGGCATTGGATGCAATGGGACGCTTAAGGTGTTAGAGGGAGCTTCTAAAAGGCCCATTTCCTTCTGCCGTGAATAAATAGCCCCGCGGCTTGTGAAAAGGCTTCATGCCATCTGAACATATTAGTCTCCTGGCTGCCCTGCTCCGAAAAAAATCTCTGCACCTCTCTACTGAATGCTCTGGCAGAATTCCCAGTCAGGAATGCCCCACAGCCATCTGCTCCGGCTCTGGTACCCTGAGTGTTTCAGTGGGGGCAGCAATCTCTCCCTAAACACGGCTTGGTTGCTTGGATTACTATAAAAGGGTGTTGTAAAAAAGAATTGCTATGTACTCAAGGCATGTGATCTGTTTTTACGTTGTGAGATTTTATCATTCCTTGCTGCCCCGCATTTTCAAGTTGATTCTGCTCTTTATTGTAAACATGCGCAGATGGAGTGTAAACGGATCGGGCAGAGAGAGAATCAAACGGCTCCCGGAAGGCCGTGCAGAGGGGCAGCCCTCCGTGAGAACTCAGTCTTGTCTCTGCTCCACTGCGAGCTAAGTTACAACTCTGAGCAAGACACTCCCCTTTTTAGTTTCCTTGTATTAAAAATTAGTTTTTCCACAAAATTGATCCTATAAAATGCACAGGCAGTACTACATCTAAAATCAAATGTAAAAGGCAAGTGATTTGCTGCTCCTAAATCTACTCATAAAACTATAGAAAAGGGTTAATACCTTTAACAAAAAGCACCTACAAATTGGTAAAAATAGAAAGAAGGAAAAAAAAAAAAGACCCATTGCCTCTACCAGGCACCAGAGGCTAACAATAAAAAGATCCAGCGCTTGGTCCAAGTTATGTCTTTTGGAACCGTTGTTCAGCGAGGGCTCAGAGACTCCCAGACTTTACAGCTATTGTCACTGCTCCTGGTTGCCCTTTGGAACTTGACAGCAAAACCCTACTCCTGGGGATATAACAGAGTCATGGAATATAGCAAATCAAGCTGGGACAGACGGGATAGCTTTCATAGTGCGGGAAGATGCAGTGTAAGGCACTAGAGGAGAAAAGGGATCATCAATCCGATCCATGTACACACCTTTTGAGCTAGAGCAATGACTGCCGGGAAAGACCTGCCCACTGGTGCAGTTGGAGCACAAACATCACCACAGCAACCAAACACTTTCTCATTGGCTATACATTCCACTCCACAGGATGAAACCCATACCTGGCACCACCACCAGGCCAAGAACCAGTGGCTAGACGGGTCATAAGCCCCAGGGAAGAACCTGCTACTATTATGCTGCTAAACAACCATGGTATTGAACTGCCTTTAAAATTTTTTTTTTTTCATTTAAAAATAGAGATCCACAGCCAAACACTAGGCCAAGCTCCAGGAGTCCAGTCGAAGACAGAGAAGAGGGATTCTATGAGCAAGGGGCATCAAGATCATGATGGGGAAACCTACAGAGACAACCAAACCAAACTAGTGGGAACTCATGAACTTTAGACCAACAGCTGTGGAGCCTGTATGGGACTGGACTAGGCCCTCTGCATGGTGAGACACTTGTGTAGCTTGATCTGCTTTAGGGGCCTGGTAGTAGGATCAGGATCCATCCCTGGCTCGTAAACTGGCTTTTTGGAACCCACTACCTATGGTGGGACACCTTGCACAGCCTTGAGGCAGGGGGAGGGTCTTAGACCTGCCTCTACTGAATGTACCAGGCTCTGCTGACTCCCCATGGGAGGCCTTACCTTCTTGTAGGAGGGAATGGGGGGGGTAGTTTGGCAGGGGGAGGCTGGAGGAGTGGTAGGAGGGAAGAGGGGAATCTGTGATTGGTATGTAAAATAAATAAAAATTTTCTTAATAAAAATAAATAAGAAATTACTAAGCAAAAAAACATTTTTTTAATTTTATATACCAACCACAGTTCCCCCTCCCATGCCTCCTCCTGCTCTCCCCCACCTCCTCCCCTGACCCACCCTCCTCATCCACTCCTCCAAAAGGGTAAGGCCTCCCATGGGGAGTCAACAAAGCCTGGTACATTCAGTTGATGCAGGACCTAGCCCCTCCCCTCTGCATCATAGGGAATGGGCTCCAAAAAGCCAGCTCATGCACCAGGGATAAGTCCTGATCCCACTGCCAGGGGCCCCTCACACAGACCAAGCTCAAAGACTCGTTATGCACCTAGATCAATGCATCTCACCCTTCATCTGAGAAGCTTCTATTTGCAATAGATTGTGATTAACACAAGACCCCCAATTAACCAAGGTGTAGAGAGAGCATAAGAGACTGCAGAACACTCAGGCCTCAGGGGAATATGCACACCCCAATCTTCTTCAAAGGCTTAGGGGGGTCACTGTGTTGAAGGGGGAAGAAAGAGTGTTAGAGCCCAAGGCAGTGGATGGCTATGGGGAAATGTCTTCTGGGTGCAGCAGGACAGATGCACTTAGGAACTCACAGGAGTGTGGCAGCGAAGACAGAGCCTGTGCAAGCCCAGACCACAGTCCAGTGAGGAATGGGACCCGGGCATGGATACCACCAACAGCTCTGGAGCTAATGGCAGCCGTTAGCTATTAGAAGAGACAGAGAGACATTTTCCCCTAAGGGTTCTGACCCCTGGTAAGTCAGCTACTGTTCAGCAGAAGTCCACACATCCAGGAATAACTGGACAGCACAAATAGATCTGGAAG
Organism: Peromyscus leucopus; assembly: GCF_004664715.2. Taxonomy (NCBI): domain Eukaryota; kingdom Metazoa; phylum Chordata; class Mammalia; order Rodentia; family Cricetidae; genus Peromyscus; species Peromyscus leucopus. The sequence continues at coordinate 52,512,529 of NC_051072.1, read as the reverse complement.
GATTTTTTTTCTTTTTTAAGATTACACAGAGTTGGGATGATAGGGAAGGATGGTGAATTGGGGAAGAGTTGGAGGAAACAGAACAAAAACATGTATGAAACTCAAAGGACTAATAAAAACAGAAAAAAAAGGCAAAGGACAAGACCAGGTTTCATGTAAGACAGAAAAAAGCAAATGACAAACGAATTCATTATATTTAATGATTATTATAAGGATAGAACCTCTCATTTTCAAATATGAATCCCTATGAACAGGCAAGAAAATTAAAAATCAAATTCATATTTGGACATCATCTTTGGGTATCTAACAACAACGTGGGAAGATGTTTATTATCTACTGCTAGTGAGAATAGAGCAATACTTGAGATAATGAGGTGCAGGTGAACTGCTACAGCCTGTCAGGAAGTGGCCTGACCATGCTTTGTCCAGTTTTATTTGTGGAAATCTATCCTATAAAAACAAAACATTCATATTTAAGGATATGTATATAGGTTTATTATTGCAGAGTAGAGGAATAACAATAAAAAATAACCCAAATCAATATTGAGAGAGAAATGGTTGAATAATTATGCTAGTGGCTCTCAATCACGAATATTGTCTCCCCAGAGAAAATATCAATAATGTTAAGATGGAGAAATCTATATATCTGTATTTGAATGTGCATGTATGTGCACGTGTGCAAAGTGCTGTGTCTAATGGAAAGTAAGGGTTTACAGCAAATGGATGGCACTGCTAACCTTGAGAAGGAGTGAAGGAGGTGGAATGGTGTGGAAGGAATATTCCTTGCACACACACACACACACACACACATACACACACACATACACACACGCACACACGCACACACATACACACACATACACACACATATACACACATACACATACACACACATACACACACATACACACACATACACACACATTCACACACATACACACATACACACACATGCACACACACACATACACACACATGCACACACACACATATACACACACACATGCACACACACATGCACACACACATGCACACACACATGCACACACACATACACACACATACACACACAGATACACACACACATGCACACACACATACACACACACATGCACACACACATACACACACACACACACACATACACACACACACACACACACACACACACACACATTCCTAGACTACCATTAGTGAAATTGGACGTCCACTAGATTGTCCACTAGACAATCACGTTTCCTGGCCATTTTTGAGATATTTTTATATCAACTATCATAGATCTAAATATTTTAGAAGAGGTGAGTTCCTCCAAAATTATTCTTTGGGAAAGAGTAAGATGCCTCTTATTTAAATCCTTACAAAGGATCTCATAGCATGGGGAACTCTCGCTGCTCTATTTAGACAGAAAAGGACTGTTCAGAGGGGAATAGAGTCGCCCGAAGGCTCAGGGTAGTGCTTACAGAGGTCACCTGAAAGAGTCAGCTAAAAAAAGACACAATGGTTTTAAAGCACAGAGAGCAAAGAAATATAATTTATATTTATTGATTTATTCCAAAAACTGAACCTCATCTCTGCAAGTTTTAAATGCCATTATAAATCAGCCTTCTAAAACAGTTAGTGGTTATGTGGGTGAAAATGTGAATACAAACACCAGCAGTGTGGAAACTGCCAGACAATGTGTCCCAGTTACATGTTTTGGCACTGATGGTTTGGGAAGTAAAATTTCCAGTGACAGAAAAAACACACATGCAGAATTTAAATTTTTCTGTATGAATCTCAAACTTACATGAAAGTCTGGTTCACACTGGAAAATGAAAGTGTTGCAAACCACGGCAGAGCTGCCGACACAGCAGAAGCCTCCCAAGTGAGTAAATCACACCGACAAAAGGCAGGAAATGATTGGCGCTAGCATTATTTTGTAAGCAATTTTAAATATCTACCTGTTAGCAGATCCATGACTCAATTAACACAACGACAACAAAACAAATTCAGAAAGATTGGAGAATGACAGGGTTTCCAGAGATTGCCCGTGACAAGCTGGCCACTGTGGAAGTTCAGATCTTGCTCTGGTTGACAGCTTCATCCCTTTCTGTCTAAGGGAAGATGAGGTCACATAGGAAAGAGTACACTTTGCTCATATATATATATATATATATATATATATATATATATATATATAGAGAGAGAGAGAGAGAGAGAGAAATTAGTATGGAAAAGATCTGGCAGGTGACATGGAGACGAATGCTCTTGTGTATCTTCTGTCTTGGTTGTAATGGAAGGATGCCATGGGTGAAAGAGATTTAGAGTGGTGTGGACATGAACCTGGGGCTGGCGATTCTGAAGTGTGCACAGTTCTATTCTCCTAGCACCTGCACTCACAGGAAGCCAGGTTCTAGGGATGGCATATAATATTTTAAGGCCAAGTGGGCATCTGCTGATGCACCAGGCATGCTGAGAGGAGCAAGCCATCCTCTGGCGCACAGAATGACACCATGAGTATTTATTTAATGCAGTTGTTAGGTATTAGACACCGGGGAGCGAGTGGGAGTGAGGGGAAAGTTGTCTGAGTAGGCCTCTGGCTCTCAGCCTAACCTTGCCACACTGCAAAAAATGGTATGAGATAAATCACTGTAACCCAAGCTCCGGGGTTTGCTCAATGACATTATTAATGCCATCCTGTAGTGGGTGGCCATTCCAGCTTTGATCTGGAAGTTCCAACCCCCACTGAGGCTTTGGCAACTGTCACGCCTAGAAGGCGGGGCCAAGGGAGGCACCAAGAGACCTGAGATTTGGATGGGCAAGCATGCTCTCTGTTCCTGGACCCTAGACGGTGGAGGTTGACCAAGCAGAGCTCCAGAGAACATTGCTGGACTGCGATGCACTTTCCCCAGACCCCACGACCTACCTATCCCTTCATTTGTAAGTTACCTACTAAATAAATCTTCCTTTTAACTACGTGGAGTGGCCTTAATAATTTCACCAATACCAGTCTTGCAGACTGGGGACTAGAAACAACCCAAGAACAGTGTAGAAAGACACAACATGACATTGACCATTTCAATGATTTTTTTGTGATGTTCATTTTAAGAACAAGATCACGTAACATCTATTCACCAAGAAGATTCTGATATACTCAAAGACCAGGTAAAAGTTTCCATCCTGCCGGGCGGTGGTGGCACACCCCTTTAATCCCAGCACTCAGGAGGCAGAGGCAGGCGGATCTCTGTGAGTTCGAGGCCAGCCTGGTCTCCAAAGCAAGTTCCAGGAAAGGCGCAAAGCTACACAGAGAAACCCTGTCTCGAAAAACCAAAAAAAAAAAAAAAAAAGTTTCCTTCCTGATTCTATAGCCCAGTGACCTTCACATATAATGTTATGGAGCTAAAACTTCCCTGTGATTCATGGGATGAAATGAAATATAGAGCAGTTTCATATAAATCATGGCAAAATATCTTTTCAATTATAGACAACTTTTTCAGGAAAGAAATAAAACTGATGTTACCAGATAAATAAATATGTAAAGGCTCCTGAGACTTCTCCTGTGTCACTTATCATTTCATAATTTCAAATTAGGTTCAGTTCTCCAATATTAATTAAACCCTTACTGTGTGAAACATTGCCGTGTATTGGGAACAGTGAGATAAATGTGAAGCAAGCTAGAGATGGGGCATTAGAGTTGCCGTGGAGGCAGCTGAAGGGATGGATAAAAATTTATCTGTATCATGGTAATTGGATAGGAACATGCTTCTATTAATAACAGAATGCAATTTGTTTCTAGAATGGACACTCATTTATTATGATCGAGCCTTTGCTCTTGCAGCACCTGAAGATGTTGCATTAAACCCATATGATTCACATATTCAAGTAAAAAACATGTTACTGTTTATCTTCGCTGTCCTTTCATTTCTTTTCTCACTGACATTTTCTCCTGAAGGAAAACACTCAGTTTCCTTGATACAGTGTTCAAGCAATTTCCCCATCATTCTCTCTTTTACTATATTGTCTCAATGGAAGGTGTATATACATCGTCTCCATTTCTCGTAGCCCATTTACCTTTCAACCCATCACAACCTGGTTTCTGCTCTTACAATATATCAAAACCCTCCAAGATCAACAAATGGTCAGCAAATTACTGTTTTCAGTGGTTTCTCTAGATCTACAACATATACAAAATCTTGACAGTACTGGCAGTGTCTCCTCAAAACTCATGGCTCTCCAAACTTCATTTCTTCTTCTTCCTACCCCTATCACTGAGAATTAAATAATCTTGATCTAGTCAAACATTCTACCACTGAGCAATATGCAACCCTGTTTTACTCTTTATTTCAATGTGGGGTCTCACTAAGTTGCCTAGGATGGCCTTGGCCTTGAACTTGTGATTCCTCTGCCCAGGCTTCCCCAGTCGCTGGGATTACAGATTTATTCCATCAGGCCAAGATTACATTTACCTTTTTGTTTTCCTTCCCTACTATAAATGCTTGAGATCCTGATTAGATTTTCCACTCATCAGGACATCTCCTGACACCACACTTACGCCATTCCCATCACAGATCTGAAACCCATTTCATGATTTGTTTCTACTGACTAAAATGTATTGTAGAGACTGACTAGTTTTATTTAGACCAGTGAGAGCACCAATCATCAGCTTTTCAAGTTTCTTAGGGCCCATGTACAAAAAGGACTTTTCCTTGGAAGCAACACCCAGACTCCTTGTATAAACAGACACATCATCACTTTTCTTTTCTTTTTCTTTTTTTTTTTTAATGCTTTCACCTTTATTTCTCAATAAACCCGTGATATAAACATTTCACATGTAACATTGTTCAGTGACTTATGTGGAATAAAGGATAAAGACATTTAGCCTAGCTACCAACAGATCAGAGAGGGTGACCAGAAGGCCTTCATCCACACCTTCAAGGCCCATTACTCATTTGGAGGGTAGAGACACTGAGTGGCCTCAAAAGATGAAATGAGGCAAAGAAGATCCCTTTCTCTTAGGATCTGATCGGTCATTGTTAATGGTCAATTGTGGATGGCTCTTTTTCATTTCTTGGATCAGCTTCTGGATACTTGGGTTAGCGTCATCAAATTTCAACCTGAGTGTTTGAAGGGGGCAAACGTTATGTTTCAAGTCTTCACAGAATGTCTTGACTGCATCAGCTCCCAAGTTGTTCTGAGACAGGTCAAGAGTGTTCAGGCTCTTGTTGTTTCTGAGAGTCTCAGCAAAGTCTTTGCAGTTGTTTGGAGTCATGGAGCATCCATACAGCTCATCACTTTTCTTTAACTCTTCTTTTTTCTCTAACTCTATGACTCTGCCTCTCCTTTGCTTCACTTAATTACACTATTAAAATAGCCAAATTAAGGGAAACTGTTTTACCACTGGAATGCTATTGGAAAGTCAACTACTGGCCCCCCAAATGTCAGACTTAATCTCTATGATTTATATGTTGTAAAATTTGGATTTAAAAATTCAAATATCTGAACATTAGGGTGCCCATAACACTTATAATTCATGCTACACCATAAACACCTTCTCAAACAATGCTAGTTTTGTTATATTTTTTGTTTGGAAGAAAATCTTTTCTATTAATATTATCATCAGGAAGTTTACAGAGACCAGAATTTGAAATTATAGGGGAACTATAAAACCAGTGATCATGATTTTTCTTGCTTGGGGGGGGTAGGGAAAGAGAAGTGGGGGTGTCCATTTCTGTTTCAATTTGCAGTTTCATGTTTGAATGAAACAGATAACTAAAGGTACACTTCTGATGAATTGTTTGGGTTGAACAGCAGATAGCACAGTGGCCACATTGCTAATTATTCAGGGAAAGGTTTATTCTGACCTCCTAAGGCGTTTTCAGAAGCATTGGGGTATCTGAGGTAAGAGTATTGGTGGAAGTATTAACAGCTACCCACTACATAAGAGCCCCGTATTGAGTTTTCAGGAAACTTTTGAAGTCATGCTACAGAACTGAGAGACCCAGGAACTTGCTGCCTTTTCAACAATCAGAAAACCACCAGCTCCAGAACAGAGCTTCCCCTGCCACAGTCTGAATCCGTGAGACTTTCACAATATGATGAAAAATATAAGCAAAGAGGTTCTTCACTCTCACCTCCCCAAACCCATGGAGCTTGTGAGTAGATACTATTATGCCCAGATCGTGGGGACCCCCCACAAAGCCCCCACAGAGACCAAATCCCGTATGTAAAAGCAAAGAGTCTTTATTTCAAGCTGGAGCTTGGACTCTCTGTCCGACACAGTCATGAGAGCAGAGAGCCCTGAGTTCAGGTGGGGTAGGGTTTTTAATCATAGCAGGGGTTGGGGTGAGGGGATTTCCAGGGCTCAGGACCCTGATTGGCTGACATTTCCCTAGGGGTATCTGTAAAAGGGAAATAGGTATGTGCTAGACTCAGGAACATCTGGGGATCTTATCTAACGTTATCGGATGGTTGGAATGTTTGGGGTGTCAGGTTCTTCTCCTTAGATGCTGGCCCATCCCTGGGTGGATCCCTGGGTGGTGTCAGCTCATGGCTTTTCCTGGATCCAGGTGTTGCCTGCCAGCAAGCCTGTCATAACAGCTGTGTCTGGGCCTCTAAGCCTGTCATGGCAGCTGTGTGGTCAAGCTGTTTGGAGCCCCCCACAGATACCAAAATTATGATCTCCCCAAACTGTTCCCGCAGCAAAGGTGGCAGAAGTACCATGCACACAGCTTCCTCTTGCTGCCGCTTCCCTGATCATGTATTGGAGCATCTGATTGGCACCCAAACAACATCCAGAAGCTCTGCTGCAGAGGGCTTAGAGGAAGGTGGGTTTCTTCTTATTATCTTCTGAACAGTATACTCTTAAAAACAATCTTAGAAGCAAGTGATTGGATGCTATGGTGGTTTGAAAGAAAATTCTCAAAGAGAATGGCACTATTAGGAGTTGTGGCCTTATTGGAGTAGGTGTGGCCTTGTTGGAGGAAGTGTGTCACTGTGGGGGTGTGCTTTGAGGTCTCATATATGCTCAAGCCATGCCCAGTGTCTCAGTTCACTTCCTGTTACCTTTGGATCAGAATGTGAGGACTCTCAGCTCCAGCACCATGTCTGTCTGCATGCTGCCTTGTCTCCCCCAGTGATGATAATGGACTGAACCTCTGACCTGTAAGTGAGCCACCACAATGAAATGTTTTCCTTTAAAAGAGTTGCTGTGGTCATGGTGTCTCTTCACAGAAACAGAAACCCTAACAAAGAAAGAAGTTAAATGTGTGTGTGTGTGTGTGTGTGTGTGTGTGTGTGTGTGTGTGTGTGTTAGCTCCATAATGAAGTTTCAGGACAAACTCAGCTACACCATGAAGATTGATGAAGAAATGCCAATGTCCTATTTTTTAAAATTAAAAATATAGATTTTTTTTAAAACAAAAATTAACTCATTATTATTAATAAAGCCTGAGGCACTGAAGAATGGCTGTTTCTTGCCAGGCTTCACACTGCATATTTGGTAGGAAAGTAACACAATGCTGAAGGGGAAGCTGGGAGCCTGTGTAGGGAGACGAAGGTGAGGACTGCGGCCCAGGCCTAATGTCAAGTTCGTTTTTCATGATGAAATTATAGGGAGTTATTTCTAATCAGGTGAAATATAACTACCGCTCCATAATGAGTGAGAAATTACTGTGGAGAGGTTGATGAGTTATGATAATAAACACAGCTGTTTTGACGCACACTGCAGGTGTGCCGTCTAAGGAGGCCAATGACATGGCTCACCTTCACCTGCCGCACCTGGCAAGCTTCCCTTTCTGAATGAAATGGGGAAGGAAGGAAGCGATGTCTTCATGCTTTCCCCAACACGGCAGTCATCAACACGCGGCGCTCCACTAGCTCTTCGATCCCAAGGGAACTGCATCTGGGAAGCCATTTGTCATGTGCTTTCTACACTCTATTGAGTAAGATGCTATGCCTCATTTTACCGGTTTCTCCGTAAGAATCCTGGAGGGCTGGTGATTCTCACCACCTGGAGTGCTTTGCAGATGAAGAAGCTTAAGTTCGGGAAGAATGATTTATACGAGTTCATGGAGACATCGAGATGCCAAAAGGGTTCAAAGTCAAATGTGTCTGAATCTGTAGTGGGATGAAACTATTTTTGTCTGCCTGGCATTCTTCCTTTTCTTCTGACAGGAGCACATTTAGGGAACCACTTCTCTCAGTTCAAGCGGTTTGGATGTTTGGGCTGTTGCTGTAGAGGCTAGCGTGGGATCCAGGCATGGTCCATGAGACCCCTGGGTCCCCATGATCAGAGTGGTTAGGAATAACGTGACACAATTGCTCAGAAAGAACTACAATTGGTTTGTTTTCATTTTGTAGAGAATCAAAGAGAATTTTTCATTTCTTTTCTGCTTCACTGAAATATTCTAGGCCCAGGCCTCAATGGCGGACACTTTCTTGTTAGCAAAAGGCAGAGCCTGCTAAGGTTGGGGCCAACACAGGGAAAAGCAGAGAGGATGCATGGAAAAAGACTGGCCTAACTGTATGTTTATAATTGAAAACTCACACATCCCCAACCCAGAGAACTCACAGACTTTCGAGGCAAGAAAATGAATTCCTTTACTTGCTACGCTGTGGATAGTACGTATTCCAAACCCCATGTTCTGTCCATTGGGCTATACTCCTTTAGGTATCATAGCAGAAACTATCTCCAAAATAAAATAACATTTAATATAATAATTCTATACGTGCATTAGTTTATGGTCTGTAAATGCTATTATTACATTTTTAGAATAAAAACCATTTGAGTGGTTTTGCAACAGGTAAATTAGTTGGCTATGTCGAAAAAAATCTTGTTGGGAAATTTCTCCAGTCAATAACAGCTTCATCATAACTTACTCTTAACATTGTGTTCTGCTGGTTTACTTCTCATAGCCAATGATAAATGTGAATTAAGAGGCTTTTTAAATCTAAGGAAATAGTGTATCCATACAGCATATTTCTTTAAGAGTATTTTAATATTCCAACTTAATATTCTATTAAGACTGGCAAGTCTTAATGGAATATCATTTTTCCATGGAATGTGATTCAGAAACACAGACTCTCCTAAGGACAGGCAGGGTGGGAGATTGGAAGAAAAGGTCTAGGATCTATGCTCCTTATTATTCATATCACACTAAGTGGTGATTAAGCTGCCGTCTCTGTTAGACCAGGCAGATCAGACACTGCACACGTCATTCTCACTTGGCTTTATTTTACTCAGCTTTGCTTGTTTGTTAAGCACATCCATACAATCTCTCAGGAATGGAGGTTCCACCATCATGTAACTGTGCCATCTAGAAAACTCAGGTCTCTTTTCCGCTGTCACAATAGAAGAGAGAGAAAGAACTCAACCCTGCTGCCCATTACTCCTGCTATACATGAGAAATGATATGCTCATTGCTGCTACCCACATGTGACCCGAACCAGTCACATGGTCTCAACCTAAACAGCCAGAAACATGGGAAGCAACAGAGAGTATTTAGTGAGGACAGACACTGGCTATGTCTCTTTCGGTGTCTTGGAGCAAAGAATGAGGACGCCAGTGTGTCTGCTGATGAGGATCTGCCTACAGGAAATCACATTTCCTGTCATTTCCCTTTTAACTTTGTTAAGGCTATGTGTTTGTTTGTCTAGCTCAGGCTATCCTATGCCTCAGTCTACTGAGTTGTGAGATTATAGGGGTGTATCACCACGTCCAGTTAGGCTTTTTTAAAAAAGCCTTTCAAATTGATTGAAATAAAAGCAAACATTAAGATAACCTGACTCTGGCAGTTTGGACTTGAGGAGAGTACATTCCAAATCAAGCTGTTTGTTGTGTGGTAGAACCGCCTAGGCGATTGGGCATGATGTTACAGGTTTGTAAGGCCAGACTTCAGAATGTTAAGGCAGGAGGATTGCAATTCCAAGGCTAGCCTGAGCTATATGATGAGGTCCTGTCTCAAAACATAAGCAAACAAAAAAACAAAGCTGGGAGCTGGCTCGGTGGGTAAGGTACTTGCCACGTAGACACGGGGACGAGAGTCCAAGTTCCCAGCATCCGTGTGAAAGTCTGACAGATAGGAGAGCTAGCTGCTACAAACCCAGCATTTAGGAGACAGAGATGGGGGAACCCTGGAGCAAGCTGGCTAGCTAGACTACCCCAAATCAGTGAGCACCACATTCACCTCAAAAGATAAAATTGAACATGGTAGGAGCTGGTGAGAGGAAAGGAGATTGAGAAAATGATGTAATTATGTTTTAATTAAACATTTCAATGTAAAAACAAGTAACTAAATAAAGTGGAGACACTGGATGTCAACTTTGGGCCTTCACACAACATGTACATACACGTGCTAGCATGCATACACACAAGGATGCACACCACACACACACACACACACATATGCAAATAAGAAGAAAAGCCAGAACCACCTCAGGAAGTCGAGGGCATAGCGTGTGTCTTAGTCAGTGTTCTGTGGCTGTGAAGAGACTTATGACCACAGCAACTCTTATAAAGGAAAGCGTTTTACTGGAGCTGGCTTACATTTCAGAGATTTAGTCTATTAATGTCATGGAGGAAAGCATGACGGCATGCAGGCAGACATGGTGCTGGAGAATTTGCTGAGAATTCTACATCTGGAGCTACAGGCAGCAGGAAGAGAGAGACTCTGGGCGTGGGCTTTTTGAAACCTCAGAGCCAGTGACACATTTCCTCCAACAAGGCCACACCTTCTAATCCTTTCAAATAGTGCCACTCCTTGGTGACCAAGTAGTCAAATCTATGAGCCTATAGTGGCCATTCTCATTAAAACCACCAAAGTGTGTGACATGCGTGTGTCTGTGTGTGCCATCGAATGGGTGTCCACCCTTCATCTTCAGAGCTCCACGTGGGCCTGCCTTGTTACTTGGTTAGCCTTACTTGTATATAGGGAGAAGATAGAACATTCAGACACGAAGATGTGATTTTCCAGAATTATCGAGGGCAGTTCCTCTTTTCTTTAAATAGTTTGAACTCTTCAAATGTGTTAGGGTTTAATGTCTTGAAAATTTGTGCTCAAGGTTGTTACAGTTTTCTGGGTTTGGTTTTTGTGGCGTGTTACTGTTGTTATTGCTATTAAAATAATTGGGGTGCCCCACTGGCAAAAGTGCCACTTTGCATTCATGTGTGTCATAATCTAAACACACACACACACACACACACACACAACGTAAGTGTTATGTACCAACAAAAACCCTTGAGGAAGTAGTTTTAATATTTATTACTTTTTCAAGGATTCAGCTATCATAGAAATGCACAGAAGATTGTCTTTTGCTCAGAAATTTCCCCAAAGATTTCTGTATCAGAAAGTCAAATCATCCATGTCAATGGTGCTTGTAATACTCTCTCATACAATGATCTCCATGTGCATGCAAGTGCCTGTGACTACTTGGAGACAATGGCCGCCCAGTGTAGTCATGCTTGCTGATTTACATATCTGAATCTATATGGGTACATTATAAACCACTCTCTTTTTATCTCTCCTTTTTAACAGACTGCTGAGTGTGTTTTAAAATTACAGGGCTGGCAAAATATATATGAATTTGACAGTAGGATAATAAAAGAACATTGAGCTAGGTGGTGGTGGCACACGCCTTTAACCCTGGCACTCGGGAGGCAGAGCCAGGCGGATCTCTGTGAGTTCGAGGCCAGCCTGGTCTACAGAGCGAGATCCAGGATAGGCACCAAAGCTACACAGAGAAACCCTGTCTCGAAAAACCCAAATAAATAAATAAATAAATAAATAAATAAATAAATAAATGACATAGTTGTTGGATCTAATAAGGTTTAGATGGTATGGCATGATACTTAAAAGCGGGGCGTTCAGGGACACACAGGTTTGAACTCAAGGTGAGTTCTAAAATACAACTTTAGGCAAAGTATTAGCATCTCTAAGTCTCATTTTCTTCATCTACAGAATGGGAACATGTCCCCCTACTCAAGTTGTTCTTGAGGGCTGAATGTGTCAACCAGTAATAGACTACAGCTCCTATGTCAAAGGTCCTTGTTACATGTGAAGCCTTCATACTTCAGTGTAAAACATGAAGGGAATTTTGCGACCTTCCCTGGCAACCACAGCTTCTCTTCTCTCCATTTTCCTTAGGTGGAGGGGGGTTCTATTTCTTCAAATTCTGCCTGAGCCCTGCAAGCCGGCTGTGGGAAGCAAACATTTTGGTGTATATATAGAATCCCTGGGTTTCTCTGTCAGTATCTCTCTGCCTCCATGTTCCTTTACAAAACAGTCACTCTCTGAGCGTACACTACCAGCTAACAATGCGCAGTCCACCCACGGAGTCTACCATCTCAGTGGGTGTGAAGGGGCCTCTATTGTTACCTGCCTTCAAAAGCTCTTTCCAAACAGGCAGCTTGGCTCTGTGGGCGGAAATGTGCTGTTCACATACTGCCTTCAGGTCAACATAACAAAGTTGTAATGATCCCATCAGCGGAATGTGCTTCAGGAGATTAGCAGTGTGAAGCTCTTCATGCAAATCTCTTTACAACCCTCCTTCCTCAGTTTCATAGGATGGCGACGAAATGCACAAAATGAGAGGCTCCCAACCCAAAGCCTAGACCCATGCAGACCTGAGACAGACTGCCTGAACTTAACTCCCTGTGGTGACATAAAACCAACTATAGAAAATACACCAGAGCTAATTTTTTATGTCTCTGCCCTAGAAGGAACCCTGAGTAATTTCAATGACTCTGAAATAGCTAACACAGATCTACTGTGATGTGTTTGACCTCCTTGGTGTTCCTTTAAAACTTAGAGCATTGAATGGTTAAAACAAAAAGAACAAGTGAAAGGGGTAGATTTCTTGAGAGAATTTTGCTGTTCATTTTTTCTTGCTACCTGAAAGCTGTTCTCTTATAAGATTGAAGTCTGGAATTTTCTGAGATTCATATCCTTGAACGCTAACGTTAACAAATTTCAGACAAATTGCTGTGCTTTACAAGCAATACCATAATTCAGCTGTCTTTTTCCTAGATTTAGTTGCCAATGATCGCCCACCCAGAGAAACTTGTGGAGAGGGGAGGTGTGACTGAGCCCACAGATAGGCTCCCTGTAATTACAGCTTCCTTGGCACCCTGAAAGGAAACACTGGTGCTCATTCACTCTCCATTCTGGATGGGACTTGATCTTTTCTTAAGAAACGACACTAATTCATCACTCAGGCAGTAAACACTTGCTCTGTAACAGGTGTTGTCTGTGCTGGGGACACAGCAGTGAGAAACAAAACAAAACAAATCCCTGCTTTGCCAGGTATACGCTTGTGGGGAAAAGACAGACAAAAGCTGAGCTACACAAACACATTTGATATGGCACTGGAAGGTCATGACTCAATAGAAAAATGGTGAGCAATATTGGGAATGGCAGAGTGGGTGCAGTCTTTCTAGTCTGGGAAGGGTAGACTTCCTTAGAAGGTGACACATCTTTTTTTTTTTCCTTTTATTTTATTTTACAATACCATTCAGTTCTACATAACAGCCACAGATTCCCTTGTTCTCCCCCTTCCTGCCCCCTCCCCTTCCCCCAAGCCCACCCCCCCATTCCCACCTCCTCCAGGGCAAAGCCTCCCCTGAGGACTGCGATCAACCTGGTAGACTCAGTCCAGGCAGGTCCAGTCCCCTCCTCCCAGATTGAGCCAAGCGTCCCTGCATAAGTCCCATGTTTCAAACAGCTAACTCATGCAACGAGCCCAGGACCTGGTACCACTGCCTAGATGCCTCCCAAACAGGTCAAGCCAATCAACTGTCTCACCTATTCAGAGGGCCTGATCCAGTTGAGGGCCCCTCAGCCTTTGGTTCATAGTTCATGTGTTTCCATTTATTTAGCTATTTGTCCCTGTTCATCACCAGTGAGGCTACCTGGAAAACAGGACCCCAAGAAAGACACGAGGATCGCCCAACGACGGAGAAATGGCTGAGATCTACATGAACAACCTGGACATGAGTGGGAGCAATGAAAGGCGAGGGTCAAGGGAAAGAGAGCGGGAGATCCCAGCTGGATCAAGAACAGAGAGGGAGAACAAGGAATAGGAGACCATGGTAAATGAAGACCACATGAGAAAACGAAGAAACAAAGAGCTAAAGAGGCCCACAGAAATCCACAAAGATACCCCCACAAAAGACTGCTGGCAATGGTCGAGAGAGAGCCAGGACTGACCTACTCTGGTGATGGGATGGCCAAACACCCTAATAGTTGTGCCAGAAACCCCATCCAAGGACTGAGGAATCTGGATGCAGACATCCACGGCTAGGCCCCAGGTGGAGCACTGGGAGTCTAATTAGCGAGAAAGAGGAGGGTTTATATGAGCGAGAATTATTGAAACCAAGGTTGGATAAAGTGAAGGTGACACTTGTAAGAACTGAGGACTTTGAGGGTAGACAGGGTAGTCTTCATCGGAAGGTGACATTCCTAAGAACTAAGGATGTGTATGGTGCTCTCTAAGGGAACAGCGTCCAAGCTTCCTTCCCTCTGTGGAGACATAGAGAAGCTTCCATGGCAAGGCCTGTCAGAACAGCATGGAGTACTGTGACTAAGTTGAGTGATCTAGGGTTTGTAAAAATGAGGCCAGGCAGGTCATAGAACCAGGTCCTAAAGACATTTTACTCTGAATACAGGCCTTTGATTAGAGAAGTGACGTGATCTGAATTAAGTTCGCAAAGGATCCATCGAGACTGAGAATGGCCTGTCTGGGGGCCAGCATGAAGACAGGGAGTCTCTCAGGAGGGTCCTGAAATAATCAAGCAAGAGAAAACGGTGACTTAGACACGAGTGAACACAGCAGCAGCGGTGAGGTAGAGCTGGCACTACCTGCTGTAGCCTGAATTTCCCACTTGACCTATGCTTTAGAATTCCAGAATGGGCCACTAGGAAGCCATTGTGGTGTGAATGTGAAACATCCCTCCCAGGCTCTTGTTTGGACACTTGGTCCCCAGTTGGTGTTGCTGTTTGGGGAAGTTGTGGAACCTTCAAAGAAATAGTGTTTCATTTGAGGAAGTATTTCTTTCAGAGGTAGAACTTCATCTCAGGAATTATGTCACTTGTGGGGCAGGCCTTTAGGCTTCCGAGCTTGGTCCCATGTCATGTCTGCTTTCTGCTTACTGCTTCTGGTGCTTTCCTGCATGTCTTCTCTGCCCTAATAGACAGTACCCCCACAAACTGTGAGTCAAAATAAAACCTTTCTCCCTTAAGTTTGCCAGAGTATTTTATCACACTAACGAGAAAGTAGCTGACAAGAGCAAATTGGGGTTTATTAGGAAAGAGATCATATATATTTAGATTTAAGTGAGGGTATAAAGAAAGAGAAGGATAGCTCTATATATGCTTTTGTTAGCTCTTGAAGTTATTCTCAATGGATATGTTTTATAACCGGGTCCAAAGATAAACAAAGCTCAAAATTAAATTTATATGTAGACTGATTTTTTTAACTTATTTACTTTTGTAAATGAAATTCCAAGGTGACTTGTGAAGTACAATTTTCAGGCTTACATGTAAGATGAAAATCAAAGGTTACATATATTTAGCCTTAAGCATTGTTTTGGTCAATGTTGTATTGCTGTGAAGAGACACCATAACCACATCAGCTCTTACAAAAGAAAGCATTTATCTGAGGATTGCTTACAGTTCAGAGGCTTATTCCATTATCTTCACGGCAGGAAGCATGGAGTCAGATATGGTGCTGCAGAAGTAGCTCAGAGTTCTACATAGGATCTGTAGGCAGCAGGAAGAGAGAGACTCTGGGACTGGCTTGGGCTTTTGAAACCTCAAAGCCCACCCCCAGTGACATATTTCCTCCATCAAGGTCACATCTACTCAAATAAGTCTACACTTTCTAATTCCTCTCAAGTAGTGCCACTCTTTAATGACCAAGCATTCAAGTATATGAGCCTAGGGGGGCCATTCCTATTTAAACCACCAGAAGCATGGTTCATTTACTATTATAACACCCTTGTTTGATCTATCTCTCAGGAAACAGAATTTTGCCTCTATGAATGCAAACTTCACAGTCATTTCCCAGCAACTGTGTTAAAATTCTTGACTCTTACCCAGTGAGAAATGTAAAAGAAGCTAGGGCAGAGATTTCTTGACCTTCTAAAGTCTCTTTAACATTTTCTATCTTTCTATTTTGTCTCAACAGTAGATGGAGAGATGAAAAATAGCATGATTTATTTTGGTATATTTTGATGCCAAAGACTACCTATAGTGTGGAGATGGGATGATGTAGAAAGTAGAGTTCAGGGTGGCCCGGGCTAACAACACTTCTGTATTCCAATGGCTTCCAGCTCCACTTTCATAGCCTCTGAGCTAACAGTCCATCATCCTCACAGTATAGGATAAGCCTGATCCACAAGTTCACCCCAGAAAACATGGGTCTGCCTCCCCTCTGTGGTCTCTGCCAACATTATAACATTTAGTTGAGGTTCAGTCTATTTTCATCATGGCAGGGAGCATGGCTGAGGGCCAGTAGACATGGCGCTGGCTACATCTTGATCAGAAGGCAAAAGGAAGTGGCCTGAAGTGCTGGGCATGGCTTGACATATACGAGACCTCAAAACCCACCCTCACAGTGATACACTTCCTCCAACAAGGCCATACCTGCTCCAACAAAGCCACACCTCTTAATAGTGCCACTCTCTATGAGCTTATGGGCGTCAATTACATCTAAATAAAATCAAATAAATCAAATAGCTTTACTTTTGAGCAGGCTAGCTCCTTAACTCTGTAGCAGGGAGTAGGAAGAAAATTATAAAACAGCCATGAGTAAAAACACTGTGTCTGTGTCCTTGGAAGCAACTAACTATTTTCAACCTAGGTTACTATTGTTTATCCCATAACACAGTGGTAGCAGAAAGCCCGAAGTTCAGCCACAGAAAGCTCATCCATGTAGAGAAAGCATAATCAGGAACTCCAGGTGGCTGCCAGGACTCCCCTGTCATCTCTGCGGATGTTGTGAGGCATCAGTTTCATAACAACTTGCCCTCTGTCTGCTGCTTCTATCCATCCACTTGCTATTTATTCTCTTCCTTTTGTTTACTATGTATTTGATAAACTCTCCTATTCAAAACTGAAAGCATGGCCATCCTTCAGTCATTCTCCAGACCATACAAACAGCAACAGGCAAGGAGGTTTAACACCCTTAGTGGTTATGCTCTGTGACTGGCAGCTAATACCTATGGGTCATGTGAGACAGGAGACTTCAGCCTGAAGACACAGTAGACTGCTTGAATTCTTAGGGCTCCCTAAAAATTCCATCAATCAAAGTTCATCTGTGCGGGCAAAGACTTATGGTCACTCTCAGGTCCTCGGCATACTCTAGGATATTTTGAGTAAAGTAGATGCTCAAAATATAAGGCATGATTGAGTGAATGCTCTCATTTTCTTCTGATAAAGTCTACAGTAAGGGAGCTAGAACTCAGCAAGGGGTTACCGTGACAGAAATACAAACGAAAAGGGAAGCCAATGCCACTGAATACCTGTGATGTGCAAGAGACCAAGAACTTCTCAGTTACCATTTCTTTAATCCTCCTTGCCATTATACTGAAATTACATATTACAACCTCCCCCCTTTTTTACAATTGAAGAAAAATAGGACTCAGAATACTGCAATCATCCCTCTAAGCCTTACCAGCTTTCAAATGCCACATTACATCCATTAATCCCCATTCTCTGGTTGTAGAGGAGGAAGGCTCATATAGATAATAGAACTATAAGAAGGTGCCAAGAAGAACCAGGAGAAATTTTAGCTATGCTTTATTTAAAATCAGAGCGTGGACATGGAGCCAAAAGGCTTATGTTCAAAACCCTCCTTTGCCACTCACTGGTTGTGAAGCTTTAGGGAATTATTTGACTTCACTGTGCCTTGGTTTTTCTGATCTATAAAATGAGAGGGATTGATTTAGTGTGCATACTGTGAAGTTGTTGAGAGACACATGTATTAAGGCGTGCATGCTGTTTATGATGCTAAGGATAAAATTCAGGAAAATTTTCAAGGCAGAAACGACACTGTAAGGATGAGTGGGAGGAATGTGAATTATCACCTGACAACTCAGAAGTGGTTCCCAGCCACAGGAAGCATAGTGATGGAGGACATGAGCCTTGAACCATCTCAGAGGAGGAACAGTGATGATAAAGTTTGGCTGGAATGTAAGTTGGCTGTTTTCCATGGAATGGTGAGCCACAAAGGGCATTGAAGGTGATATGTTAAAAGACACACTGTTGAGAATTCTCTGTTTAGTTCTATAGCCCATTTCTTAATTGGAATGTTGGTCATTTTGATGTCTAATTTCTTGAGTTCCTTATATATTCTGGATATCAGTCCTCTGTCAGATGTGGGGTTGGTGAAGATCTTTTCCCATTCTGTAGGCTGTCGCTTTGCCTTGTTGACTATATCCTTTGCTCTACAAAAGCAGATCCTGGGCTCGCTGCATGAGATAGCTGTTTGAAACCTGGGACTTATACAGGGACACTTGGCTCAATCTGGGAGGAGGGGACTGGACCTGCCTGGACTGAGTCTATCAGGTCGATCTCAGTCCTCGGGAGTGGCCTTGATTTGGAGGTGGTGGGAATGGGGGGGTGGGCTTGGGGAAGGGGAGTGGGGCAGGAAGGGGGAGAACAAGGGAATCTGTGGCTGTTATGTAGAACTGAATAGTATTGTAAAATAAATAAAAGAAAAAAAATGACACACATTTTCTTCTACCAAAGAGCTGTGCTAGCTTGATTGAATGGCTCTGTTCATCTAGCTGTGCAGTATTTTTTTATTTTCAAGTTCTTTGTTTGAAATGGTATAATTCTGTTATTATAGATGGCCCCACATGTTAAACAACACAGGACAGGAAGGGGTCATATTATTTAACACAAACTCCTTTGGCTGTCTCCTAGTACCTTCCACTAGAAGCAGGGAGAAAGAATGGGCTTGTAAAGGCTACAGAAACTGCCTATCTGTGACAGGAAGACATGTAGTAAAGACAGAGCTGGAGCATGTTCAGCCATGTGTGTCTCCAAGGCCGGCTGCTGCTCAGAACTTCCAGAAGACGCTGGAGTTTTCTATCTATCTATCTATCTATCTATCTGTCTGTCTGTCTGTCTGTCTGTCTGTCTGTCTGTCTATTTCTGGTTGGGTTTGTTTGTGAGACAGTTACTTACAACCCAGGATGGCTTTGAACTTGCTCTGTAGTTGAGGATGGCCTTAGATTGCTGGTTCTCCTGCCTCCACTGCCCAGGTGCTGGGATTACAGGCATGCACCACAAGGCAGAGATGGTGGGGGGGGACTTAAAACCACTCTTTTTACTGCAACAAGGCAAAGTGCTATTTGGTTTTCCCCAAACAGAAGGCATTTCCATGCCCCAGAGAAACTAAACTCCAATCTTCTAGAGCCCCAAGGGACTGGATGCAAAGAACATAGTCCCTCTCTACAGGTTGCATTTTGGTTGAGGAAACAGGTTTAGAATAAGAGATTGACACCACACACAACAGCATCATTAACATATACAAGTGAGTACTGCACAGAGCTTCAAAACTCATATATAGAGCCCATGATGGTAAGATTGATGGGATAACCTCGGCTCATTTTAATTGGAAAGTCTAATAGGTTGCTCAAATGATAACATTACCTGGACTCTGATTTTCTCCCCATTTTCTGATCTGTTCATTCTACTTCAGCCACATTCCTGGACCAGTTGCCTGCATAATAATAGGATACATGATCAGCCATGTTTGGGAATGAATGGGCATCCTAGAGGGACATGGGATTAATACAGGGATGTTCTCCAAAGAAAGCATATTTGTCAGAGAAAAACAAAATATGTCAGACATAGACATAATTTTACAAATTAAAACAAATTCCTGGTGGGTGTATACAGAAGAAGCAGGCAATTATGTATCAAATGCAGGAATCTTAGGATGTAAGAAATGAAGATAATGTACATTTGAGTGCATAGTTTTGAGAAAATAAATACAAGTATTAACAACATTGTACCAGGCTTTGACTTCTAAATGTTTATATTTTGACAGTAAAGACTTTTTTTTGTCTTCTACAAGATTATCTCCCATGCAGACTTGAAAAATCTCTCTCTCTCTCTCTCTCTCTCTCTCTCTCTCTCTCTCTCTCTGTGTGTGTGTGTGTGTGTGTGTGTGTGTGTGTGTGTGTGTGAGAGAGAGAGAGAGAGAGAGAGAGAGAGAGAGAGAGAGATACTGTGGTATAATATGGTATGTGTGTGTATAATGTGGTGTGGTGTGGTATGTGAGTGTATGATGTAGTGTGTGTGTGCGCGCGTGCATGTGCGTGTGTGTGTGTGTGTGTATGTGTGTGTGTGTGTCATGTGTGTATTGTGATGTGTGCGTGATCATGATGTGGTATGTGTGTGTATGTATGGTATGTGTATATATGTATGGCATATGTCATGTAGTGTGTGTGTGTGTGTGTGTGTGTAGGCACACACATGCCACAGTGTTTGTGTGAAGGTCAGAGAACAATCTCAGGTTTCGGTCACTGCACTGCTCTCCACCTGGTGTGAGACAGGGTCTCTTGATCATTGCTTCATGCACCTAACTATCTGACCCAAGAGCTTTGAGGAGATTTTCCTGCTTCTGCTTCCCATCTTACCACAGGAGTGCTGGCATTACAGATGTGTACTACCACACTGGCTTTTCATGGGTCCATGCTGGGATCACAGATGTGTACTACCACACTGGCTTTTCATGGGTCCATGCTGGGGTCACAGATGTGTACTACCACACTGGCTTTTCATGGATCCATGCTGGGGTCACAGATGTGTACTACCACACTGGCTTTTCATGGGTCCATGCTGGGATCACAGATGTGTACTACCACACTGGCTTTTCATGGGTCCATGCTGGGGTCACAGATGTGTCCTGCCACACTGGCTTTTCATGGGTCCATGCTGGGATCACAGATGTGTACTGCCACACTGGCTTTTCATAGGTCCATGCTGGGGCCACAGATGAGTACTGCCACACTGGCTTTTCATGGGTCCATGCTGGGATCACAGATGTGTACTGCCACACTGGCTTTTTATGGGTCCATTCTGGGGTCACAGATGAGTACTGCCACACTGGCTTTCCATGGGTCCATGCTGGGATCACAGATGAGTACTACCACACTGGCTTTCCATGGGTCCTTCAGTTTCAGACTCAGGTCCTCACATTTGCATAGCATGAACAGTAAGCAATGTAACAGAGTGAGCCACCTCTTCAGCCCCTCCACGTGGAGGATTCTGACTCCTCCACATGTAGATACAGATGAAACAGCTGCAGAAAGCGCAGAGATGGAATGAAGTTAGAAATTAAAGCTGCTTAGCCTCATAAGATATTATATTGGTCATAAGTCACTTCGGGGAATTCTGGAATTATTCAGCAGCCTCCAGTTTTTAGATAACCTAAGAAAAATATGATTGTTCACATTGAAAGTACAAATGGATAGGAGAAGAGCTGAGAGAAGGTGCTGGGAGGACCTCCAGGGTTATAAGGGAAGAGGAAGGGGTTTGCTGGTCAATCCCCACTTTTGAGCCATGTAGGATGCTCCCTAGACTCTCCAGCAATGTTGAGCAAAGGCAGACTTCACACTCCTATTTCCCCTACTATAGATAGAAGCTTTGCAATCTTACAGCATTAGACTAAACTTCTATCTCTGTATTTTACCAGTTGTATGTCATTGGGCCAGCCCTTTCCTTTCCCCAAACTAGTTTCTCATGTGAAAACAAGGGGGAGGGGAATGGTATTCATTCACAGTGTCATTATACAGGTTAGAAAGAGATGAAGGATTCACCAGTGGGCCTTCCATATCCAAGCATTATATAGGCCAATAAGTAAATTTCTTGCTCACCAGCGTTAGTCAGAAATCCAGGGACACCATTAAACTGCCAGCTGTGCAGCTAATAGGCACTAACACAAACATTCCCCCACCTAGCCTGATGCTGGAAGCCATACATACCATATGCCAAGGTCCTGTCCCAACGCTGTATAAATCCCATTGCAACTTATCCCTGTGACAAAGCAGGTCCTATCATTGTTACCATTTTACAATGTGAACACAAACCTTTGGAAGCTTGGTTGGCTTCCCATGTGTTCCCAACTATGTGACCATAGCTATGAATGGATAGCCAACCAGTGTTTCCCAAAGGAAGAAATGCCTGGCTTGAGATTAGATGAGTAATCTACTGGTGGTCTGGATTGTTTAAGAAACTGGCTTTGCTACCACCATGGTGTTCCACAAACACAATAAACTTCATTAATTCTTGGAGGGTCTGTTGAGTTCCTGGTAGAAATGTCAGATTCTGTGATCCCTCGATTTGGAAGAACAGACTTTGAACAAGAAGCAAGGAGTGAGTCTCCAAATTAGAGACGTAAAAGCTCTTTTCTCCTCCCTGTGTGTTACCCGCCACCCCACCCCCACAGCCATGTCAGCTTGTCAGCGCCTGCGACCCTCCACAGAAGCCAACCCCGTCCTCTGCTTCAAATCTTCCTTTCCTATTTCCCTCTGGATCCCCTTGACCTGGTTTCCTCTGGTGGGCAATTCCTTTAAATATCTGCCTGGTTCTGCTTTGGGTCTTTCCAAGGCCATTGTAGTATCGTGAGCCACAGCCTGTCCTAGGGATTCAGACCTCACACCACAGCTTTCAGAAAGGTTTGCGAGGTTTAGGCACCATGAGGGTCCACGTTCTCAGGCTTGAAAGACACATTTCTGAACAGCGACATTTGGTTTGGTGGTGATCTTTCCAGGCCCCCGAAGCCCCGTGACACAGGCTGATACCCAACCTTATACACAAGCACGGGTGAAACAGAGGGTGTGAGGTCCCCTGAGAGGGACAACCGAGGAGACAGGCTAGAAGTCACAGGCACTGGCTTATAAATTCTTGTTTCTGAAAATTCAATTATTCTAATAACAGCAGTGAGCAGTCCTACCCGCCTCAGCCCACATCATCTCCATGTCAGCCCGTGAGATGCGCTGTCACGCTTCAGTCGCAATTATACTGAATTTTGACGGAGATGTGACGCACCTCCCCCGCCTTCTCTTGTTTGTCCTTTGCTTGCTGTAGCTCTTCAAAGCCACAGATGTGCTTGGTAGGAGACACAAAAGAAAGAGCATTTCTCATGTTTAATCTATGCTGATTGAAAAGCTTTTGTTAGTATATTAGCCTGTGCTGGTTACTCTGGAGAAAAGACTTGAGGCAGGCTAAGTTTATGAAGAAAGGTTTGAATTTTTTCTTTTGGGAGGGGGAGTATTTTTTATTGAAAATATATTTAATTTTATAGAATATATTCTGATTATGGTTTCATTTCCCCCACATTCTCCCAGATCTTCCACATCTACACAAATCTACACCTTTTCTTTCTCTATCTCATTAGGAAAAAGAAAAGAGAAAAAAAATGTACCTAATAATAATAATAATAAAATAAAAACAAACCAGAATAGGACCAAGCAAACAGAAGAAAAAGAGTCCAAGAAAAGCACAAGAGGAAAATACAGATGCTGAGACACACACATTCATACACATAGAAATCATAATATATAAAAAAGGGATCTGTAAGATTTTTTAAAAAAAAATGACCAGACAAAGCATTATGATGTAAAAAAAAAAAAAACAAAACAAATAGGATGATGCCATTGAGTTTGTTTTGTGTTCACCATCTATTGCTGGGGAGATGGGGCCTGCTCTTAAGTGTAATTTACATAGCCAGGGAGACTCCATTGGAAAAAAACTAACTAGTCTTTCCAGCACTTGCCATTAGAAGATTGTTTCTGGGTCGTGGATTGTTCCCTTCTCAGTGCTGGGACCCCCTCTGGCTACTGTGCAGACCCCGTGTGTGCTGCCACAGTCTCTGTGAGTTCATACGTGTGTCAGTCCTACTGTGTCTGGGAGGCACCGTTTCCTTGGGGCCATCCATCCCCACTGGTTCTCACAATCTTCCCTAGGGTTCCCTGAGCCCCGAGGGGAGGGATTTGATAGAGACATCTCATTTAGGACTGGGTGTTCCAAGGTCTCCCATGCTCTGCACATTGTCCAGTTGTGGGTCTCTGTGTTTGTTCCAGGAGGAAGCTTCGCTGATGATGGCTGGGCATGACACTGATCTGTAAGTACAGCACAATGTCATCAGGAGACATTTTATTGTGATGTTTCTTTAGCAGAACAATAGCAGTTGATTTTCCCCTAGGTCCCAGTCTATCTAATTTCATGTTCTTGGCCACCTGAGCAGTGTCAAGTATGGGTTCCATGGAATGGGCCTTAAATCCAACCAGAGAATGGTTGGTTACTCACACAACATTTGTGCCACTATTATACCAGCATATATCATAGGCTGCTCACCACTGTAGATTGCAGGGTTTGTAACTGGGTTGGTGGTTACCTTTCTTTTCTGGTACTGTGCAGAGTCCCTTCCAGTACCATGAACACTAGTCAGGAGGGGTGAAGGCTGTAGGTGGGCACTGGCTTGACTTCTCCTGTTCAGTGAGTTCTATATGTGTTGTTTTATGTTGTAGTCAGTAGCTTACAATCAGTTTGTGGAGAGCAACCAATAATTTTGACAATAGCCATAAGTCTTTTGCCCCAAAACTCCATTAGATGTAACCCATTCCCAGAACTGGAAGTTTCATTTGGTGACAAGAGATGTCTAGTTCGGACTTTGTCTCTCTATTGTAGAATATTAGTTTAAGATGTGTTACATTCATTTATGCTGTGGTATATTTGTTAAATGATGCAAAGATATATTACATTCTTTTATGTTGCATTTGTTTAACTCTATACAGCTGTGTTACTTTGCCTGACTGAAACATCTGATTGTTCTAATAAAGTACTGATTGGCCAATAGCAAGGCAGGAAAGAGAAATAGGTGGGACTGGCAGGGAGAGATTGTAAATAGGAGGGGAAATCTAGGGAAGAGAGAGAAGAGCAAGGAGTAAGAACAGGAGAAGGAAAGGAGGATGCCAGGGGCCAGCCACCCAGTGAGCTATGGAGTAATAAGGAAAGAAAGAAATATAGAATTAAAAAAATAAAAAGCCCAGAGGCAAAATGTAGTTAAAGAGAAGTGGGATAATTTAAGTTAGAAAAGCTGGCTAGAAACAAGCCAAGCTAAGGACAGGCATTCATAAGTAAGCATAAGTCTCCATGTATTTATTTGGGAGCTGGGTGGTAGGCCCTCAGAGTGAAAAAAAAACAAAAAACAAAAAGCAAACCCAAAACAACAATAACAAAAACCAACTACATATCTTCCATTATTTGGTGATTGCATTTAAGTTTCTTTCATATATGTATATATTTTAAGAACCTTCTACTGTATTAGGTTTCCATATAACCCCTCAAATGGCTACAATTTTAGCTGTCCAACTCCCATACTCCCTCCTTTATCTTCCTCCCTGTTGTATTGTTCTATTCCAGTCTCCCCCAGACTCTGTGCATCCATAATAATACATATTATTTTTCCTTCCTAGGGAGATCCTTCTCTAACCTCTGTCTAGTCCCTTAATCAATATTTAATCCCTGTAGTTATATGATTATAGCTTACTTAACAGGTAACATCACATATAAGCAAATACATACCATATTTGCCTTTTTGAATCTAGGTATGATTTTTTTTAACTCAGGATGATTTTTTTTCTAACTCTGTTTGCCTGAAATTTTCATGAATTTTTTAATGGCTGAATAATAATCCACTATGTAAATGTATCATATTTTCTTTATCCAATTTCTTTTAGATTTTTCAGTTTGGTTGAGTACAGGTCTTTAAAACATGTCCTTATGAGTCTCTGAAGTTCTTCAGTGTCTGCTGTTCTCCACATACTATCCATAGATCCCCCCTCCTCCCTCCTCCTACCCCTCCAGCCCTCTTTCCCAAGCCACCTGGCATCCCCACATCCCCCAAATCAAGGTCTCCCATGGGGAGTCAGCAGAGCCCAGCACACTGAGCCTAGGCAGGTCCAAGCCCCTTCCAACTGCACCAAGGCTGTGCAAGGTGTCACACCACAGGCACCGGGTTCCAGAAGCCTGCCCATAGACCAGAGACAGATGTTGATCCCCCTGCCTGGGTGTCCCCCAAACAGTTCGAGCCAAACAACTGTCTTCTGTATTTAGAGGGCCTAGTCCAGTCCAATGGGGGCTCCACAGCCACCAGTCCACAGTTCATGGGCTTCCACTAGTGTGGCCTGTAGCTAGAGTTTTCCTGCCTGGCCCACAGTCAGGACAAATCTCTCTCACTGCCAGTCCCACAGCCGCTCAGACCCAACCAAGTAAACAGTGGCCAGTCAGCTCTGCACGTCCTCCCATCATGATCTCAACATCCCTTGCTTGCATTATCTCTCCTCTCTCCTATCAGTTGGATTCCCAGAGTTCAGCCTAGTGCCTGGTCTCTGTATCTGCCTCCACCAGTCACTGAACAAAGGCTCTATGATGACATCTAGGTTATTTGCTAGGCTGGTCACCAGAGTAGACTGGTCCAGGCACCCTCTGGACCACTGCCAGCAGACCAAAGTGAAGTCAACCTTGTGGATTCCTGAGAGCCTCCTCAGCACCCTGTCTCTTCCTAGTCTCATGATGTCCTCGCCTATCATGGTATCTTTCTCCCTGCTCTCCCACTCTGTCCCTGTTCCAACTTGACCCTCCCATTTCCCTATGTTCTCATCCCCCACTCCTCACCCCCTGCCACACCCCCAACCTAGTCCATTCATGTAGATCTCATCCACTTCTCCTTCACAGTATGTCCCTTCTAGGGTCTTTTCCTGTTAGCTAGCATCTCTGGAGTTGTGGGTTGCAGTCTGGCTATCCCTTCCCTCACATTTAGTATCCACTTATGAGTGAGTACATACCATGTTTGTCCTTCTGAGTCTGGGTTAACTCACTCAAGATGACATCCTCTAGTTCCATCCATTTGCCTGCAAATTTCATGATGTCATTGTTTTTTGCTGCTGAGTAGTACTCCATTGTGTATATGTGCCATATTTTCTTTATCCATTCTTCAGTTGAGGGGCATCTAGGTTGTTTCCAGGTTCTTGCTATTATGAATAATGCTGCTATGAACATAGTTGAGCATGTGTCCTTGTGAATAGATCCATATCTGTTAGCATGCACAAAACTCAGGTCCAAGTGGATCAAAGACCTCAACATAAATCCAGTTACACTGAACTTGATAGAAGAGAAAGTAGGAAGTAGTGTCAAATGAATTGGCACAGGAGACCACTTCCTAAATATAA
Source organism: Peromyscus leucopus (assembly GCF_004664715.2). Lineage (NCBI taxonomy): Eukaryota > Metazoa > Chordata > Mammalia > Rodentia > Cricetidae > Peromyscus > Peromyscus leucopus. Next base: position 52,485,310 of record NC_051072.1, on the reverse strand, counting down.
CACCAGCAGCACAGACACTGAGATTGACAATTAATAAATGGGACCTCTTGAAACTGAGAAGCTTTTGTAGAGCAAAGGACACAGTCAATAAGACCAAATGACAGCCTACAGAATGAGAAAAGATCTTCACAAACCCCACATTTGACAGAGGGCTGATCTCCAAAATATATAAAGAACTCAAAAAAGTAGACATCAAAATACTGAACAATCCAATTAAAAAGTGGGCTACAGAGCTTAACAGAGAATTCTGAACACAAGAATCTCAAATGGCTGAAAGGCGTTTAAGGAATTGCTCGGCATCCTTAGTCATCAGGGAAATGCAAATCAAAATTACTCTGAGATACCATCTTACACCTGTCAGAATGGCTAAGATCAAAAATACTGAAGACAGCTTATGTTGGAGAGGATGTGGAGCAAGGGGAACACTCCTCCACTGTTGGTGGGAATGCAAACTTGTACAGGCACTCTGGAGGTCAGTATGGTGGTTTTTTAGAAAATTGGGAATAAGTTTCCCTCAAGACCCAGTTATATCACTCTTGGGCATATACCCAAAGAATGCTCAATCTCATTGAATTCTTGTATTAGTTTTTGTTTGTTTGTTTCTCTTTTATTGATTCAGTCTTGAGTTTGATTATTTCTTGCTATCTCCCCCTTTTGGGTGTGATTTCTTTTTGTTCTAGCATTTTCAAGTGTGCTGTTAAGTTACTAGTATGGAATCTCTCTCTCTCTCTCTCTCTCTCTCTCTCTCAATGTAGACACTTAGTACTATGAATGTACCCCTTAGAACCATCTGCATGTGTCTTCTAAGTCTGGGTGTGATGTGCTTTCATTTTCATTGAATTTTAGAAAGTTCTTAATTTCTTTCTTAATTTTTGTCTTGACCCATTTTTATTCAGTAGTGAGCTGTTCAGTTTCCATGAGTTTGTAAGCTTTCTGCTGTTGCTATCTGGCTTTAATTCATGGTAGACAGATGGGATGCAGAGTGCTATTTCAATTTTTTCTATCCATTGAGACTTGCTTTGTGTCCATGTATGTGGTCAGTTTTGGAAAAAGTTCTATGAGCTGCTAAGAAAAAGGTATATTGTTTTGCCTTTGGGTGAAATGTTCTGTAATATCTAGTATTGTTTTTATAGTCAGTTATTGCCAGCATTTCTCTATTTAGTTTTTGTGTGGATGACCTATCTATTAGTGAGAGCATATTTTTAGCTCTTTCACTATCACTGAGTGTCGACACAGATTTAAGCTATTGTAGTATTTCTTTTATGAACTTGAGTGCCCTTTTGTTTGGTGCATAGAAGTTAAGAATTGCAATTATCCTCTTTGCAGACTTTTCTTTTGATGAGTATGTAGTACCCTTCCCTATCTCTTCTCATTAGTTTTGGTTCGAAGTCTATTTTGTCAGATATTAAAATGGCTACACCAGCTTGTTTCTTAGGTCTGCTTCCCTGGAGTGTCTTTATCCATCCTTTTCCATGAGGTCTGTCCTTGAGAGGACACATGCTAACGTGTGTTTCTTGGGCTCAGCAGAAAAATGGATGCTCTTTTAAAATTCACTCTGTTAGTCTTTGTCTTTTTATTGTGGAATTGAGACCATTGATGTTGAGAGTGATCAATGAGCAGTGTTTGCTGGTTCCTGTTATTTCATTGTTGTGGTTTGGGGTCCCTCCCCCCTCTTCTTTAAATTTGCTGATCTGATATTCTTTATTTCTTGTGTTTGGGTTGTATTATTTTCTTGGGTGTGGCTAGCATTTTCAGGTGGCAGTTTTCCTTCTAGTTCATTCTGTAGAGCTGGATTTGCAGGTGGATATTGCTTAAATTTGGTATTACCATAGAATGTCTTTCTTTCTCCATCTATTGTGATTGGAGGTTTTGCTGGGTATACTAGTCTGGGCTGGCATCTGTGGTCTTTTGGAGTTTTCAGCACATCTGTCCAGCCTCTCCTGGCTTTTAAAGTCTCCATTGAGAAGTCAGATGTTAGTCTCATGATCTGCCTTTATATATTATTTGGTCTTTCCCCCTTGCAGCTTTTAATATTCTTTCTTTGTTCTGTATATTTAGACTTTTGATTATTGTGTGGTATGGGGAATTTCTTTTCTAGTCCAGTCTATGTTGTGTTCTGTATGCTTCTTGTACCTTGATAGGCATCTCCTTCGTCTATGATTTTGTTGAAAATATTTTCTGGGCCTTTGAGCTGAGATTCTTCTCCTTCCTCTAATCCTGTTATTCATAGGTTTTGGAAAACAATAATGCATCATACTAAATCCCTTCTAGAACAAGGTGGCTTTTAATTCATCTTTTAAAAATTAAGTTACTGATACCAAATATTTATCCAATTATAAGCATTTCTCTGTGTAGACCTTTACAGTCTCACAAAATCATTAAACTGAAGTCATTTGAGAGATCTTTTCCTTTAGTCACCTGATTCAACAGCAAAAAGGCTGAGTTCTAAGTTATTTTGTTCAGGGTCATACTGCCACTCAAAGGCAAATCCAGAAAGAATCTTAAGGCAGAGGATAGAAGAACTCAGCAGGGACATTTGTTTGATAAGACAGACTTTTGAGTTCCCCAAATTCTTCAGTTAGCACTGGAGATGGACTATCTAAGGATGACCCTGTCTTTGTGTATCTACTCCATGGATATGGGTACATTTGGAGACCTTTTACATTTTGTCAATAGCTCACATCTCACTGTCCATCCAGCATTTTCTTAGGACTCTTCCCAGACTGATCACATTATAGTCATGACAGTGCTTTTTAAGTTTACTCATATTTACCATCACAGACTTCTTTATTGAGGCAAAAATAGAAGCATTTGTACTTGAGGCATTATAATTAAATGACCTTATTAAACCTAGCCAGTTCTTCTGCTTTCTGAATCACTTTTGCTGCATTGTGGAGCATCATTGAGATTTTTTTTTTCTTACTTAGTTCTGTTAACAGAAATGCTTGCTTGTCTTTCCTTCTTTCCTTCCTTCCTCCCTCCCTTCCTTCTTTCTCGTTATTCATTTGGCCTGAAAAGTTCCTTGTGTTTTTCATGTCCTTTAAAGCCAGCCCATCCATCCACTTCTGGCCATCAGCCCAGGAGAGATTGCTGAACCCATTAAGCTGAGAGAGCTTCAGTGTGCACCACGGTGGAAGATTAAGTGACTAGGATAGCTTCACATGAAAGTACTGGAATAAAAACTAACGCCGTTCCTGACATAGCACCTAACATGTGGCAAGAAACTGGACCTGTTTGACCTAGACAGTATCTTCCCCTCAAGGAAAGGAAACAAAAATGACTCCTGCCCATTTGAACAAGAGTTCACAGGACACATTACATTCAAATGAACTGACAAAGGTGATAGATCTCCCCGAGTGGCGGAGTCCCCATGTAATTCATTAGCATCACATTTATCCTCTATGCCAGCGCCAGCATCCTCTCATGGGGGCCATTTTTCTTACTGAGGTTAAGTCACTGACTTGGCCATTCTCACCTTGCAGCTGCAATTAGACGGAAGGGCCTTCCCCTGCTGCCTCCACCTCTGGAGGAGGGGCTTACCCTGCAGTTTTGTGCCATCATGAAAATGGCAGGCAATCTTACTGTCGATGGAAAATGTTTTCAATTTCCCCTTGACCTTTTTAGATCTTCATGAAACATTATAGACTTAGGCTGGTGAGATGGCTCAGCAGTGCTGTGGTTTGAATGAGAATGGTCTTCCTGAACCATCTCTGAATACTTGGTCCTCACTTAGTACACCTGTTTGGGAAGGATTAGGAGGTCTGGCTTTGTTGCATGAGGTGTGTCACTAGGGGTGGACTTTGGGGTTTCAAAAGCACACATTGTTTCCAGTTAGCACTCTTTGTCCTCTTTTCTCTCTCTCTCTCTCTCTCTCTCTCTCTCTCTCTCTCTCTCTCTCTCTCCTCTCCCTTCCTCTCCTCTCCTTCTTTGCCCCATGCTTGTAGATCAGATTTAAGTCTCAGCTACTGCTCCAATGCTATGCCTACCTACCTTCTGCCATGCTCCCCACCATGATGGTCATGGACTAACCCTCTAAAACTATAAGTAAACCCCCAATAAGCTCTCTCTATTAAGTTGCCTTGCTCATGCTGTCTCTTCACAGCAAGAGACACAGAGAGAAACTGGGTCCATTGTAGGGTTTTGAAATCTCAAAGCCCACCCTCAGTGACAGACATACCTCCTGCAACAAGACCACACCTCTTAATCCTTCCCAAACAGTTCCACTAACTAGGGACCAAACATTAAAATATGTGAACCTATGGGGGGGGGCATTCTATTCAAACCACCATAGATGGTCAGCTTTATACATCTACTTGCCTAGACTATAGTCCCCAGTGAGTCAATTAGTCACCAACCTGGGTATTGCAGAGAACGTATTTTGTGATTGAAGTCTATAATCCATTTACTTTAAATAAAGAATGTCGCTGGAGAGAGATAATCTTGGTGGGCCTGATCAATCACCAAAGTCTCAAGAAGCAGAACTAAGACACCCCCCCATCCCCCGTGTAAGGAAAAGAAATCCTGTCTGTGGTAAACTACCTCAACCCAGGTTAAGATCCAGCCTGCCATGCTGACAGTGGTCTGGGGACTTCCAGCTTGACTGGCCAGTCCTCACACCTGCATATACTAACTCTTCATAAATGGTCCAGGGAAAAAAGAAAGAATGCAAGAAAGGAGAGATGAAGGGATGGAAGAGGAGGGGTGAGGAAATGGAGACAGAGATCTATGTGAGGTGAAACTTGGATGTTATGGTTTTCTGTTTCTGTGATAAAGCATCATGGCCAAATGGAAGGAAGGGTGTATTCAGGACTTGCAGTCCCGGAGTGTTAAGGGTCTTGATGACAGGGACAGCATGCCCACAGGTAGCAGACAATGTGGCTGGAGCTGGACGCTGGGAACTGAGGGCTCACGTCCTGAACCACACACAGAAAGCAGAGAGAACAAACAGGATGGAGCGGGGAGGTCTGAAAACTTCAAAGCCCACCTGCAGTGACACACTTGATCCAGCAAGACCATGCCTCCCACACCTCCCCAGACAGTGCCAACAGTTGGGGACCACAAGTTCAAATGCCTGAGACTATGAGGGACATTTCATTCAGACCACCACAGTGAGTAGATTACTACCTCTCTTAGTTTTATCTGTAAAATGGACCTCATAAGAGACCCCCCAAAGGCTTGCTGCAAAATTTATATTTGATTTTCCTAACTGAGACAAAGCACTTAAGCATGGTAACTGGTATACAGTAGGCCCTTTTGCTACTATTATTATTAAAAAGAAAATTCTACCTATACCCTTTCCCATAGTTTACTGAAGATTCTCTCATCTGGAATTTAAATCTGATTTTTAGTGTATTTTATCTGAATATTCTAAGTCTACCATTGTAGTCAAAAGCAAAATGTCTCCTCCATTCTTCTGAGAGCTCCCATTGGGGAATTTCAGCACTTAGCTCTGAGTGGGTGGGCAGTTTACAAGGGGCTTGGCTAGCTAGACTGGATTGTGGCAAGGTTCTCTCAGTGGCTGTGACCTGATTTCAAGCAGTCTGAGTGGGTGTGGCTGGACTGGCTGAGACAGCTGTGACAAATAGGTTCATTATCTCCCCCTCGTCTGTCTCATATCCCTCCTTCTGAGAAACCCAGGAATGACAGGAGCAGAGGATTAGTGGAAGCCAGTTGGTCAAGAACAAATCCAAAAAACTCAGTGACCAAAAGCTTAGGGAGGAAAAAGCTTATTTCATCTTACAGCTTGTAGTCCATCATCCAGGGAAGTCAGAACAGGAACCTGGAGGCGGGAGATGATGCAGAGGCCATGGAGAAGTGCTTTTTACTGGCTTGTTCCTCATGGCCTACTCAGCCTGCTTTCCTATAGCACCCAGGACCACCAGCTCAGGAGTGGCACTGCCCCCTGTGCCCTGAGCCCTCCCACATCTATCATCAATCAAGACAATGCTGCACAGACTTGCCCATAGGCTGATGTGGTGAGGGCATTTCTCAGTTGAGATTTCCTCTTCTAAAAGGATTCTAGTATACCTAAAGCCAGCTAGCACACTGTGAAAGTGAGTCATTTTGTTAAGTCATATGCAAGAGCTCTATTCCAGATTAATAAATTAAATTGTTGGCTGAATTTGGTCTTCTGCCAGGGAATTCAAGGGCATAAAAAATTTGAAGAAGAGGCAGGCGGATCTCTGTGAGTTTGAGGCCAGCCTGGTCTCCAAAGCGAGTTCCAGGAAAGGCGCAAAGCTACACAGAGAAACCCTGTCTCGAAAAAACAAAACAAACAAACAAACAAAAAAAATCTTTAAGCTGGGCAGTGGTGGCGCATGCCTTTAATCCCAGCACTCGGGAGGCAGAGGCGGCAGATCTCTGTGAGTTTGAGGCCAGCCTGGGCTACCAAGTGAGTTCCAGGAAAGGCGCAAAGCTACACAGAGAAACCCTGTCTGGAAAAAAACAAAAAAATTGAAGATATATGAAGAAGTTGAAAACCCTCATTATTAACTTGTGGTTATTGTTTCAATAAAGACAGAACTTCTTTTTTTTTGTTTGTTTTTTTGTTTTTTCGAGACAGGGTTTCTCTGTGTAGCTTTGCGCCTTTCCTGGAGCTCACTTGGTAGTCCAGGCTGGCCTCGAACTCACAGAGATCCGCCTGACTCTGCCTCCCGAGTGCTAGGATTAAAGGCTTAAAGGCATGTGCCACCACCGCCCGGCAAGACAGAACTTCTTATAACAAATGATTGATGAAGATGGGGGCGGTGATGATGATGATACTAAATAATTAATATAATACAAAAAGTAAGTTTATAAGTTGATCATCTTCCTGGATGTTAATGCTAAATTTTGGGCCAGATCTGGCTTTTCCCCTTGATTTTCAGTCTTTTTAATAATAATACATTCTATTTTCTCAAAAAAAAAATTTCTCTAAGAAAAACCAATGCAAAGAAGAAACAACAAATACATCTAGAGATTTTGTTTATGAATGCTTATCATTTCAGTTAAGCTAAAAGTGGTCTATTAATTCTCACACCATGTTGACTCACTCAAATGAAAGACTTATTCTCTGCAGAAGCACTTAACACAGATGCAGAGCCTCGCTTCACAAATAGAATGTGGAAATCTTCCTGCTTTGCAGTTCTCTTCCATACATAATCCTGGACTATCGATAAATGTCAGCCAAGCCGAGAAAACAGTGTGCTTATCATGACACTCAGGCAAAATATCAGGCACCCCCAAAATCCTCCTTTCCCCTTTTCCTCACTTCCCAGTATGCCCCTTCTGGGGAAGATAGCTGTTCCCCTCTTTTAAAGCCTCTTCAGCTTGCATGCATACACTATCCATGCACACCTCTTACCTATGCCTCCCTTGCTGTCCTTATGGACTATCTTAACTCGAGCAATTAGTGCTCTGTGACGCAAAAGAGCAGAAACAAACAAGCTTAAATCTCAGTGACTAACCTCAGCAAACACCTTTCTTGTGTTAGTGTTGGACTGTGGAATTAGTCCTTCTGCATCCTGTGGCTGTGACATCATCTAGCACATGTGGCCATCATGGCTGTCTTGGTAAGAGACGACAGGGTACCAAGAAGACCCTCTACTCTTACCTACTGAAGACTGGAAAGCTTACATCCTTTTGTTTGTATTTCTTGCAAAAATTCATGTCCTGATGTAATTACATGCAATCTTCCTGCCTGTCTAGGAAAGGGAAAAGTGTATGGACACTGTCTCTTCCACAGATTCATTTACATGTATACATATTTCTGCTTAGATTAGAGACTATTCTAGGACTGACATATCATTTTCTCTAACTTAGAAGTGGAATCCCATAGTTAGACAGTCCATTCATTCATACTTGTAGCTTGAGTTTTCCTGCCTTGCCCACAGTCAGGACAAATCTTTGTCACCCGCCAGTCCCACAGCCGCTCAGACCCATCCAAGTAAACACAGAGACTTATATTGCATACAAACTGTATGGCCGTGGCAGGCTTCTTGCTAACTGTTCTTACAGCTTAAATTAATCCATTTCCATAAATCTATACCTTGCCACGTGGCTGGTGGCTTACCGGCATCTTCACATGCTGCTGGTCATGGCGGCGGCTGCGGTGTCTCTCCGCGTCAGCCTTCCACTTCCCAGAATTCTCCTCTCTCCTTGTCCCACCTACTTCCTGCCTGGACACTGGCCAACCAGTGTTTTATTTATTGACCAATCAGAGCAATTTGACATACAGACCGTCCCACAGCACATACTGTTGCCTATCTGACTGCTACATGAAGGATTAAAGCTGGTTCCATTCCAGGATCCATTCTTTTAAGGTGGAAATCATAATATCAGAGAGAGTAGGAGGGCAAACATGAGCAAAGTACAATGACATAATGTACAAAATGTCTTAATAAAATCCATTATTGTGTATGCCAGTTAAATAAATGGAATCTGCAAAGACAGATCCCACAGATGTTTTTAGTGTGTGTCTCCACGGCCTCTCCCTACTCCTAAATGGCATGTTCCCTACTCAGGCTCATATATGTTATAATTCAGTTTGATTTCATAGACAAGGAAGTTGTCTTTCACCACTTATAAACCATTCCTTAAACTTATTTCTTAAAGTGTTAACTCATTATCTCAACTAGCTTCATACCAAGCCACCAAAAATAATGTTAGCACTCAAACCTGGTGATTTTCTAGACAATAAGAAATACAGCATATTATATATAACACAAAACATTGACCACAGTCTGGTCAATCATATAAATGTTGGCTTCAAAATTACAAAATGTACTTAATGTCAAATTTCCCATTATAAATATTTTCTACACTAGGTTTTTTTAAAAATACATACATATGTGCATATATACAGTATGGGGGTTTTGTTGGTTTGATTGTTTGAGACAGTATCTTGCCCAGGTTGTCCTCAGAGAAACTCCTGTTGTTCCTGCCTCTGCTTCTGCAGTGCTGGGATTAGGAGCATGTGGCAGCACCTGCCTGACTTCTGTGTTAGTTTACCTGTTTCCGTCATGAAGAGGAAACACATTTCTCTTGGCTTCTATGTTTTCAGATTCATCTTCACTGTTATTGAGGCCATGCATGGACATCTCAGCCACACCCGTGGAGAGTGGGAAGGCGAAGGGAACCAGGATGTGAAACGAGGGCATATCTCAGGGAGCATTAATGGTGTTCATCCCATTACTTCTCTTTCCCCTTGAGTCCTCACTGATGTCAAAAGCAGATGAAGCACTTTCCTTGCAGTGTTTGCTGGGGCAAGAAATCCAACTCTCGCTGGGGCTGTGCTGTTCTATTGTACATGCTCTGTTGGTTGCTTCCAAGTGAATATATGTGAAGAGACATCTTCGTAAAACCTGTTCTCCATTATAGGGTGCTTAGAAATTTTAAACCCCCCCAAAAAATTGCACCTTATTATAGACTCATCCTGCATTTCCTATTGATCTCTCATCCCACCTATAATCCTTAACTGTGGTTTTTGTTTTTGTTTGTTTGTTTCGTTTTTTATTTTTGTTTTTTTGTTGTTGTTGTTGTTGTTTGTTTTTTTGGTTTTTTTTTTTTTTTGGTTTTTCGAGACAGGATTTCTTTGTGTAGCTTTGCGCCTTTCCTGGAACTCACTTGGTAGCCCAGGCTGGCCTCAAACTCACAGAGATCCTCCTGCCTCTGCCTCCCGAGTGCTGGGATTAAAGGCGTGCGCCGCCGCCGCCGCCGCCGCCGCCGCCGCCGCCGCCGCCGCCGCCACCACCACCCGGCTTAACTGTGTTTTTAAACCACCAGTAGAGGTCTTTTGTGATTTGTATATGAATTCATTCCAGTATGGTTCTTTATCAGTCCATGAGGCAGCATGATGGAGAGATTAGAAGACCAGATCTGAAGACAGATAGACAGTCCTTTGTCTTTGTATTCCAAATCTGATACTGATTAGCTGTGTGACCGGTGGCAAGTAGCCTAAGTGCTTTGGGTCTCAATATCTTCATTTTTAAAATCTTTGAAGCAGCAGAAGAGTCCCACAGCTAACAGAGTCACTTCCACAAGACTTTGACCAGCTCTCATCTCCATGGCCACCCCATAAGCTGATTTATCCCTGTCTCCATAGACTTGATCCTTATCCCATTTCCTTAGGACACTGGGACATTATGAGTGCCTCACTAACTTTTGCTTATCCACTGTTGATCTCCCCCAATAGACTCTAGGCACAGGGCCATGGGTGGGGTTGTTGTTATATATCTAAAACACCAGGAGCAGATCTCAACCCTCAGTTGGTATCCTATCAGTAATGTTTAAAAAGCCGCTGTGTGGTTCTGGGGATTGAATTCAGGGCTTCACTCACACCACGCAAGTGCTCCACACCGAGCTGCATCCCCATCCTCTGTCAGTAAGTTCTTAAGGGGAAAAATGACTTATCATCTCAGAAGAGATGTATCAAAGGATGGGATTGTTTCCTGAAACACCAAACTGAGGTTACCTAACTAATGAGAGGCTCACCAAAAAGGAGAAAAAAATTAAATCAATCATCATGTATGCCTTATTAGCTTAATCCTCAGCATGTGGGTGGATGATGATGATAGATAATTGTATGGATAGAAATGTAAACGGACAGATGATATGATGATAGATAATTAGACAGACAGATAAATGGCAGATAACAGATGATAGACAGATGATTGTGTCTGTATCTTCTGGAGAGTCTTACTAACTTGCCCAAGGTCATGTAACTAGGTAGTACCAGGCCCCAGGGTCTACGCCTGAGTCTTCTGGTTTTGTAGTTTTTTTTTTTTTCCTCATGTGATGTAGACCAAAAGCAATAAAGAAAAAAATCTTTTTTGGTATATCCATCTCATTTTTTAAAACTACTGTATGATTCTCCTTATATAAATATATTATATTTGGTTAAGTAGTCAAAGGAAAGGCTAAGTAGGTTTTGTTCCTAACTAACTAAAGACAGAACTTAAATTTGGACCCTTTAAAACTCCAAATACTTAGTTCCATTTGAGGGAAACTGGAAAAATTTTCCTTCAGGATTTGTAATGGAGGCAGGTAATCAATAATGTGTGGCTGCTGCTCAGGAAGCCAGCCTGGAGGTGGCTGTCCACCTTCACTTCCTTTGATGCACATGCTGTGACAGTGTTAACCCCTTCCTTCTGCACCCCAGAACCAATGATCTGGAAAGGACCAGTGAGTGCACATTTTTGATAGTCAAGTAAAGTTCTGCCATGTAACTAATTTTCCATATTTCTCTGCATAATTGGAAACAATCTTATAGCCCTGGAGAACTTCTAGTGTCTTCCTGTATCCATGGAAACATCCCCATAGTAAGAACTTTCCCCAAACTCAATCTGTGATAAATGTATTATGCTTATAACTAAGAAGAGAGGGAGCAACTTATTGCATAATGCTCTTGGCCCATTTGAGCTGCAATAATCAAATGTCACAAATAAACCCATGAGCAGTGAAGATGGATTGCTACCACGATAGAGGTAGTTACTCCAGTATTAAGATGTTGGAAGATCTGGTGTCCAGCAGGGGCACACTCTCTTGCTCATAGATGGCTTCTTTGTATCCCCACAGGGAAGGTCTAAACATGTCCTCTCAGGATTTGCATAAGGTCACTAATCCCATTCATTTAATACAGTCTTAAACCACCAAAATAGTGTTGTTGGGAATTTCATTAGAGGATATTATTATAACTGTGCTCTTTGTTATTATTTATTATTATTAATCTGCTACTATGCCTAATTTAAGGTTAAACATTTGTGTGTGTGCATGTGTGTGTATGTGTATGCATGTGCATGTATGTGTTTAACTTGTGATGGTTAATATTGTCAACTTGAAAGGATATAAAACCACCGAGGAGACAGACTTTTGCACAGGTAAGTAGGTTTCTAGATTGGATTGACGGAGGTATGAAGACCCACTCTAAACATTAGTGACACCACTCCATGGGCTAGGATTCCATAAAAAGTGAGCTGAACACCAGCGTTCACCTCTTTCTACTTCTTGGCTGTGGACACGATGTGACCAGCTGCCTCATGCTCATGTTGCCCTGCTTTCCCTGCCAGGATGGACTATACCCTCAAATTGTGAATCAAAGTAAATCCTTTCTTCCTTGAGTTGATTTTGTCATAGCAACCAGGAAAATAACTAGCATTATGTCTAAAGAAAAAATAGTATTTATACACACACACACACACACACACACACACACACACACACACCGCTCAATACTACCCACAGTTTCCCCCACACTGAGAGAATATATTGTAGCAGGTTTTCTTTTGAACCATCAACCAGCTCCCAAATCATGACAAGCAGACTTCTTATTAGTTATGAATGCTCAGCCTTAGCTTATGCTGATTTCTTGCTAGCTCTTATAACTTAACCTGTTTCTCTCCATCTACATTTTGCCTCAGGGCTTTTTACCTTTCTTTCCTTCTATATGTCCTACTCCATCTAGCTGGCTGGTGGCTGCCTGGCTGACTGGCCCCAGGGGTCTCCCTCTCTTTTCCCCTTGTGATTTCTTTTCTGTCCTCCTTCTTATTCTCTCTGCCCACCAGCCCCACCTATCCCCCTCCTGTCTAGCTATTGGCTGGTCAGTTTTTTATTAGACCAATCAGGTGCCTTAGGCAGGCAAGGTGAGACAAATGCAACATGTCTTTACATAGTTAAACAAATGCAACATGTCTTTACATAGTTAAACAAATGCAGCACAAACAAGTGTGACTCATCTTTACATTGTTAACAAAGGCAGCAGAAGCAAATGTAATGCACCTTTACACAGTTAAAGTAACATTTCATAGCATAATCAAATGTAGCACATCCTTGCCTAGTTAAAATAATATTCTACAACATATCCCTTGCAGATAAAGGGGAACTACAGCAGTTAGTCCAAACTGTAACAGGAGAGTCAAAGTCTTAAGAATAGTTACAGACTTCAGCCACCAGAATTCCAGCTGGACCACCCACCCATGGACCTCCCCAATTCTCTTGGTGCCTGCCCTCCATTATCCTCAATCCCTGCTCCTCTCCTCATTGCTGTGCCCCAGCCCCCTACTTAACCAGAGGCCACACCAGCCACCAGAACTTCAGACAGGCCACTCGCCCAAGGACCTTCCCCACTATCCCAAATACCCCCTCCCCTTCTCATCACTGTGCCCCAGGCCCCAATATGGGCAGAGAACCCCTGCTCAACCACAGGCCACATTGGCCAGAAGACCAGAGAGGAAACAGGAACCAAGGAACAAAGCACTCATCCAACAAAGACAAACTCAGAAATCAGCACTAGACCTATAATCACCCCAAACCCAGATGTCTAGATGCCAGCGTTAAGAACACAATCAACAACAGGCAAGGTAATATGTCACCATCAGAGCCCAGCTCTCCTACTACAGCAAGCTCTGAATATCTCAACACAGCTGAAACAAGAAAAAGACCTAAAACCAACTTTATTGACCTGATAAAGGTCCTTAAAGAGGAAATTAATAAATTCCCTAAAGAAATCAAGGAAAAGGCTTGGAGAGATGGGCTCATAGGTTAAGAGCACTGGCACTCTTTTAGAGGTCCTGAGTTCAATTCCCAGCATCACATGGTGGCTCACAACCACCTATAATGAGATCTGGTGCCTTTTTGGCATTCAGACATACAAGCAGGTGGAACACTGTGTACATAATAAATGAATGAATGAGTGAATGAATAAATAAATTTATTTTAAAGATGCTGCGTGGTGGTGGAGCACACCTTTAATCCCAGCACTTGGGAGGCAGAGAGGTAGGTAGATCTCTGTGAGTTTGAAATCAGCCTGGTCTACAGAGTGAGTTCCAGGACAGCCAGGGCTACACAGAGAAATCTTGTCTCAAAAAATTTAAAAAAGAAAAGAAAAAGAAATCAAGGAAAATACAAACAAAATAATTGGAGGAAATGAATAAATCCCTTAAAGAAAACCAAGGAAATGCAAACAGTTGAGCAAAACAAATAAAACTGTTCAAGACCTGAAAATGGAAATAGATTCAATAAAGAAAACACAAATTGAGGGAATTCTGGAAATGAAAAATCTAGGTAAGCAAACAGGAAATACAGAGGCAAGCTTCCCCAATAGAATACAAGGGATGGAAGAGAGAATCTCAGTCATTGAAGATATGATAGAAGAAATAGAAACATCAGTCAAAGAAAATGTTAAGTCTAAAAAATGCCTGACACAAAACATCCAGAAAATCTGAGACAATATGAAAAGATCAAACCTAAGAATTATAGAAACAGAAGGAGAAGAATCCCAGCTCAAAGACTGAGAAAGTATTTTTTAACAAAACCATAGAATAAAATTTTCCTGGGCTGGAGAGAAGGCTCAGAGGTTAAGAGCACTGGCTGCTCTTCCAGAGGTCCTAAGTTCAATTCCCAGCAACCACATAGTAGCTCACAACCATCTCTAATGGGATCTAATGCCCTCTTCTGATATAAAGGCATACTTGCAGATAGAACACTCATATACATAAAATAAATCTTTTAAAAATATTTTCCCAACCTAAAGAAAGAGGTGCCTATCAAGGTACAAGAAGCATACAAAACAACAAATAGAAAAGAAAGTTGTCATATAATAATCAAAACACTAAACATACAGAACAAGGTATGATTACTTCTTTTTGTTCTAGAGCTTTCAGGAGTGCTATTGAGTTGCTGGTATAAGATCTCTCTATTTTTTTAATGTACGCATTTAGTGTTATGAACTTGCCTCTCAGAACCACCTTCGTGTGTCCCATAAGTTTGGGTATGTCATGAATTCATTTCCATTGAATTCTAGAAAGTTACTTTTTCTTTATTTTTATCTTGGCCCCATTTTTAATTCAGTATAGAGCTATTCAATTTCCATTAGTTTGTAAGATTTCTGTTGTTGTGCTATCTAGATTTAATCTATGCTTGTCTGATAGGATTCAGGGAGTTGGTTCAATTTTCTTGTATCTGCTGAGACTTACCACCGAGTATGTGGTCAGTTTTGGAGAAAGTTCCATGAGGTGCAGAGAAGAAGATATATTCTTTTGTGTTTGGGTGAAAAGCTCTGTACCTATCTGTTAGTTCCATTTGGTTTATAATGTCTATTAACTCCAGTATTTCTCTATTTAATTTTTTGTCTGGATGACCTGTCCATTGGTGTGAGTGGGGTATTGAAATCTCCCACTATTAGTGTGTCAGGGTCATGCTGTAGTAGTATTTCTTTTACAAACTTGTGTGCCCTTGCTTTGGGGTCATAGATGCTAAGAACTAAATGTCATCTTGCTGGATTTTTTTTTTTTTTGATGAGTATGTGGTATCCCTCTCTGTCTATATTGATTAGTTTTGTTTGAGGTCCATTTTGTTAGATATTAAAATGGCTACACCAGCTTTCTTCTTAGGTCCACTTCCATAGAATATCTTTTTCCAATCCTTTACCCTAAGATGATGTCTATTCTTGATGGTGAGGTGTGTTTCTTGGATGCAGCAGAAGGATGGATCCTGTTTTCACATCCATTCTGTTAGTTGGTGTCTTTTTATTAGGGAATTGAGACAATTAATATTGAGAGATATCAGTGACCAATGATTGTTGATTCATGTTATTTTGGTGGTGGTGGTGGTGGTGGTGGTGGTGGTGGTGGTGGTGGTGGTGGTGAGGTAGAGAAGAGAGGAGAGAGGAAAAATGAGAGAGAGAAAAAAAGAAAAAAGGGAACTTCTTTTGATTTTGTTGGTATGAGATTATTTTTTTACTATGTCTTCATGGGTGTAGTTAATCTCCTTAGGTTGGAGTTTTCCTTCTAGAATTTTCTGTAGGGCTGGATTTGTGGATATATTGTTTAAAATTGACTTTTTTATGAAATATGATGATTGAAAGTTTTGAGGGGTATAATAGTTTGGGCTGACATCTGTGGCCTCTTAGAGTCTGCAAGATATCTGTCCAGGCATTTCTGGCTTTTAGAGTCTCCATGAAGAAGTAAGGTGTAATTCTAATAGGTCTGCCTGAAAGGATAACGGTGCTGGTGGCTGGCGCTAGTTAACATGTGGAAAAGTCACAGTCATGACAGAACCCAGTGGTACCTTTTAGAACTTTTAATGGAGGTAAGGGGGGGGTGGAGCCATGCCTGGCGGAGGGAGAGAAGCGGGACAGAGCAGACAGAAGAGAGGAAACAGAAAGAGAGGCGCAGAGAGAAGCGCAAAGAGAGAGACCAGGGAACATGGCGTTGCCTTATAAAGGCCAGGATGCACCTGTGCACACAGGCTCACACACAGAGATCACGTAGTCATATCCATGAGACTACGTGACTGCACAACCATGGGGCATGTTTAAGGAGTGTTAGCTGGTCATGGACAGTGCCTTACCTGAGGTTCCTAGATCCTGCTTGGCCTCTGGCAAAGCTGAAGACTTCTTCCAAAGTAGTAGGCCAGGATATGGAGCCCAGGGGTGGGCAGTGTGGAGCTGTTGGACATGCTTAAGGGGGTTTATTGGGTTGTGGGTAGTGTTTTCCCTGGGGTCCCTAGGACCAGTCTGGCCTCTGATGAGGCTGCCTGGGCTGTGGGCCTTAGTGTGGAGTCCAGGGGAGTGAGTCTCATCTACATATTTTAATTGCTTTAAAATACAACATTCATTAATTCATGACCCCTGAACAACATTACCACACCTCTCTCAAGTGTTGGAGAAAATACATATGGCAGTGCATCTTTGACTGCATCCCATCTTCTCATGATTGATGAACATCTTCACAATGACTACTCTTCAGTGTACTGGAAGACATCGCCACCAGTCATTAGTTCCCCTTCTTGTCCAGCAGGTGATCTAATTACAGAATCCTGTTCTGAGAATGTTACTCTTAGAACTTTGGCATCAATTATTTGGGCTTGGAAACGGGCTCTGATATAAAAATGCAAAATAATTATGTGGAGGTACAGGAAACGCTGAGATTAAAGTGAGAAAACAATACAGAAAAGAGAAAGCAGCCAAGGCTACTTGATTTAATAGTTAAGGGCTATTAAGTAAAAGCCCCAATGGCAGCTGTGGTCTATCAACTTATGAGCTATTTGTCAGGGAGGCCTGAGGGGCTCCCACAGTATGGCTGCCACTCCTCTTGGCTGCCCACCATAACTAGTTCATAAGAAAAACACTTTGGGCACAAGATACAGAGAAATCAAAGTAGAATTGAACTGGAAGCTCCCACTGTGTTAGAAAGTGAAAGGCAGGCTGTTGAGAGTCTTACCCAGCTAAGACACTTGCAAACTACAATTCCAACCTGCCAGGTAGGCAGTGCTCTACTTGGGCTGTAGTGACAGACGAAAGGGTGAATTTTGTGCACAGTTTCCATCCTGGGAAACTAGACCTGGGTTCCATGAATGGAGGGAGGGAAAAAGACAGATATCTGAGAAATGTTGGAAAATCCAGATCTCAGATTTACTCTATTTTGGGGGGTTAAAAGATGAGGCATCTATTCAAACTATCATCGATCATTGGTCCTAGCTTTCTGGTCTGGCACTTCGGTGGCATAAGAAATTGTTTTTTGAGTTTCCGGATAAAGACCCCAAGTATGATAGAGCCATCAGAAGTCTGAGGAGTGTAATCACGATAGAGATTAATAAGGCAAGGGACACAGGTGCGTCACTGAAACATGCAGTGCATGTGCAGGGCTGAGAGTGAACACACACACCAAGAACTTTCCGATATTGATGTTGTTTTGCTGAATGGTCACATTGTCAAACTGCCTTCTAAATAGTTATGGTTATGGCTATAGATTTTGGTCCATAGATATGTCCTCGGGCTTGGTCAGCAACACCTTTTATTGTAATGAGTAGTGCCTAAGGCTGACAATATGTGACTATTGAGTGCACAATCATAAATGGGACATCTATATCAATGCTCACCCCCCACGGTTCAGGAGACATGTGGAAGACAGGGCAGAAAGGGAATCTAAGAGGTGGAGGATGGGAAAGAATGCTATGGAATGCTGGCTTCTTAACATGGCATGATTATCACAACACGTGTACTCACAGCAACTGTGGTTACCTGCACAAAATCAGGTCAGTTTAAAAAAAAAAAATGCCAATGTGAAGTGGGGAGGAATTCCCAAGGCCCCACCCCTGGCTGAAGAGCTATTGGCAGTCGATGCTCTAGGGAAGAAAGAGACACTCCTTTGTTGGGGGCAGGTGGCCCACCTCATACATATGCACAGAAGCAGCACTAGTGGAACTCAGTGGGATTTTTGAAATCAACATGAAATTGGAAGACGTGTTGAGAAGCCTGGTGGGTGGAGCTGGAGAGAAGGGATGAGAGTGGATGTGATCAGGATTCATCGTGTATATATATGAAATTATCAAATAATAACTTATCTAAGTGACGATGAAAAGCAAGTTGTGATGTTAATGTTCCCATTTTCACTGATTCCACTTAATGAACACCTTAAATTATAATAAAGACTTCAAGTCCTTTGAGCTACATAAATATCATCCTTTATTTTACTTTTACTACTACTCATGATCACTTGAAAAGATTTGTTTGCTTAAGAAGAGAACAGGAAAAATGATAATTAGCCCTTTATAACTCTTTATTCACCTTGCTGTTAAAATGAGTTCTTTGGGGGCTAGAGAGATGGCTCAGCATGCTGATCTCACAGAGGACCTGGGTTTGATTCCCAATACCCACATGTGATGTTCACAGTCACCGTATCTTGGTTAGTTTTCTGTCAAGACACAAGATAGAGTCATTTGGGAAGAAGGCCTCATCAATCAATAAAATGCCTCCATAAGATTGGCCTATAAAGAAAGTGTGTGGGGCATTTTCTTGATTAGTGCCACACCCGGGAAGGTGGTCCTGAGTTGTATAAGAAAGCAGTTTGAGCAAGCCATAAAAAGCAGGCCAGTAAGCAGTCCTCTTCCATGGCTTCTGCTTCAGTTCCTGCCTCCAAGTTCCTGTCTTGAGTTCTTGTCCTGACTTCCCTCGGTGAGGGAGTATGACCTGAGAGTTGTAAGCTGAAATAAACCCTTTCCTCCCAAGTTGCTTTTGGTGATGGTCTTTACCACGGCAATAGAAACCCTAAGCCCAAAACTCTAGTTCCAAGGTATAGATGCCATCTTCTGGCCTTGGTAGGAACCTGCATGCATGTAGTACACATGCATACACCCAGGCACACACATACACATAAAATACAATCTTTTTTAAATTTTTACTTCCTTGATGAGAAAAATACAATTTCTATAAGTCCTGCATAAAACTCTATTGGAATAAGTGTGGTGAGCAGACCAAGTAAATCCTTTGACAGAGACAGTTACATTGCACTGGAATCTCCTTTGTTATTTCTCCGTCTGGCTAATGCCACAAGCATGAGAAAAAATTCAGAAATACTCCACCTCCTTGAAAACTTTAGAAACCTTGGATCTGAAGGAGCTTTTCCAAGATGAGAAAGATACCCTGTTCGTTCAGTTTGAGAAGCCCTTCAAGTTCCCACCCCCTAGAAGGCAACAGCCGAGTGATCAATTCTAATCAGACTCTCCACTAGGAGCATTTTTACCATTCGTTGTGACTCAGAGCCCCTGGCTCACCACCAAAAATTTACAGGAGTGTTTGCATCCAACTAGAAAATAGTAAACAGCAGGCTCCAGGCCAAGCCCATTTGCCACATCACCTCCTTGGTCTAAAATAGAACTTAGATACAAACTCATTGTTCTTACCCTTATATCACCCAAGTGTAATAATCAAAAGTGTTTTAACATTCTGGCATTTGTTTCTTAACCTATATATAGAGACAATGGGTGGTGAGAGTGAGCACAAAGGAATCTAATTTCATTTCCTTACCGTATTCTGGCATTTTAAAGATTACTGGAGTCATTCACTTAACCTTAAGCATATGACTACAACTTAAGAGACTTTCAACAGCAAAGCTTGAGTAATCAAATCCTGTGGGAGGAGTCCTATATTATAGCATTATTTAAATATTTATTCTAAATCCTTCTCTGGAACAACTCTCAGAGTTATTAGGAAATTCCATCTTCATGGACCTGGTTCACATTTAACAACAACAACAACAAAATATCTCACAGTTTATTCATCTACTTATGTCTAGATTGATTCTGAATGTTCTATGGTAATTTTAGACATTGAAATCCTCATCAGATTTTTTCCCTATCTAAGAATACTCAAAGCAATATTGCTGCAAAAGTTAATCCAAATGATTTCCAAATATATTTACCAATTACAGTATCATTTGAACAGATGTTTAACCCTAATTTCAAATGACACAATATTCTTTTGATATAGGAGTTTTTATGTTTGATGAATTGGTTTTGCTCCTTTCTGATATCAACTGGCTGATAGTTGACCAAAATGAAACATAACTTTGTAATTCATTCTTCCCATGTCACTTTGGAATCATGGGTTATAATGGAATATTTGGGTTCAGTAATTATTAAACTTTGGGGTGATGTCCTGCTTCCCAGACATAATAAAAGATTGAGAAGAAATCAGTGTTATTTAACCCAGAATGCCTGGGATGATTACACTATAAGGAGAAGTTGCAAAGAAATGAAGAAAGACTAATACTCTCTCCCTTGACATGTGATGTTTTCACTAGAAAAAGATTGTATTTGCCGTGTTGGGGACATGTTACCCTCCAGTAACTATGGCACAAATGGGCTGTGGCTGCCTCTAGTGAAACTGAGACATCCATTATCTTCTTGTCATTCTACAGACCAAAGCACACGTTCTCTTGGTTCACCTGCGTTAAGTCCAGCAAAGCTGCACAGAAAAAAACATTCAGCATCCGGAGAATGCAACACTAGAATGTTCAAGACCCAAGACGACCTTTTGGATGAAGACATTCTTTTACTGTGGAAAGGAAGATGGGGAAAGGTACAATGAGGGAGGGGCTCCTGAATTGATGCTACAGGGAAAGAAAAGACAAAATAAGCTAAGGAGACACACGAATTATTTTTCTCATCACTGTGACCCATGCCTGGTAAGAGCAATTTAAGGGAGGAAAGATTTGTTTGAGCTTACTGTTGAAGATGAAATCATGATGATGACGAGGTGTGAAGCATCCAGTCACATTGCCCCTGTGGTCAGGAAGCAGAGAGATGAGTCTAATGTGAGCACTTGGTTGACTCCTCTTCCCCCCCCCCTTTTTCTTTGTACCAACCCTGAGTCCCCATCACACAGGATGGTACTATTCAAATGCAATTAAACCTCCCTGGAAATATTCTCACCAACACACCCAGAGATGTTTCTCCTCGGTGGTTCCAAATCCGGTTAAGCTGACAATGAATATTAGCCATCTTGAGAGGGACACAGAGGAAACAGTTTCCAACTTCCAAGGACTCCAACCAGCTCTCGCACTTGCAGTGGTCGGTTGTGAGCAAGAAACAAACAGAGAAAAGAATAGTAGCAAGTACTATTTTTTTTTCTTTTTAATGGATACACAGGAAAGTTTGCATATTTCATTGTACATTTTCTTTAGGTCTTATAGATGAATCATGTACCTATGACCACAGACAAGACACAGAACATTGCATTCAGCTCCTGTACTCCTTCCTGCTGTCCTTTGGTAGTTAGACTTTCCCTCTGAAAACCACGGAGAGGTTCTTTGTTCCTGTTGCCTTGCCTTTCCAAAACGTTGCATAAACGGGATAATGAGTCTGTTCCATTTATCTGAGGACAATACATTTCAGTATTTATCTATCTTGTTCGATACAACAGTAGTTTTTTAAAAATCATTTTGTAGTATTTTTTAATTATTCATGTGGCAATTCAAAGAAACCAGAAGACATGAAACACCTGATTTTTAAAGTAAGGAAGCAGAAATACACACTGGCAAAAAAAAAATACAGCATCTTCAGCAGGTGGTTCTGGTCAAGTTGAATGGCTACATGAATCCAGATAGATCCATAATCACCCTGCACAGAATTCAACTCCAAATGGATCAAAGCCTTCAATATAAAACCAGGTACACCGAATCAGGTAGAAGGAAAAATGGAGAGTAGCCCTGAACTCAAAGGATACTTCATCCTATCACAGAGACTATTGCTCAGCCATGTTCACTGATGCTATATTCATAATAGCCAGAAACTGGAAACAGCCTAGCTGTCCCTCTACAGAAGAATGGATAAAGAAAATGTGGTACATTTGCACAATGGAATAGTACTCCTCTTTTAAAAAAAAATGAAATAGTGAAATTCACAGGTAAATGGATAGACTTGTCTTGGTGAAGCATCCCAGACCCGGAAAGACAATTGTTGTATGTTCACTAATATGTGGATATTAGCTCTTTAAATCAATGATAACCAAGCTACAATCCAAAGAACTATAGAGATTAGAATCAGAGCAAAGGACGAGGGTGTGGGGACAGACAGCTCTCCTTAGGAAGGGAAAAGAGAATAGATAGAGATGGTTCTGGGAGTGGCTGGAACAGGAGGATCAATGGGGAGGAAGATGGAATATGGGGAGAGGCAGCTAAAATTAAGGGCTACTTGAGGGGTATGTTATGAAACCCTTAGACAGTAGACACTTCTTAACATATATACACATATAAAGGGGATCTAAATGAACTCGCCAAATAATGGAGACAACAGAGTCCCCACTTATCACCAAATGAAGCTTCCAGTATTGGAATTGGGTTCCATCTAATTGAGTTATTGGTCAAAGGGGATTCCCATGGGAATCCCCAAACAATCCAGGCTGTTGCCAAGACAACAGGTTGTTCTCCACAAACTGACACCAAGACCCCATCGCTGAAGGCAACACCTACACAACTCATTGAATACGGAGAAGTTGATTTAGGGCCTACACACAACCTATGTTCTAGTGTCTTTGGTACAGGAAGGTACTCTGTACATTGCCTGAAGAGAAAGTGGTGTCCTGCCTGCAAGATAAACTAGAGGAACGGTGGAACAAAGCTCGTGGGAGTGACCGGCCAGCATCTGCTTTGACTTAAGACCCACTCCACGAGATGGAACCCACACCCAACACTGCCTGGGTGACCAAGAACCTGAGACTAGTTAGCCCGGGGACCTAGGGTAAAACTAAATACTGTTCTGAAAACAAAAACAAAACAAAACTCCAAAAACTTAGCCATAAAATGACTTCTAATGACATTCTAGTGTACTCACAGATCAACACCTTGCTCAGCCATCATCAGAGAACCTTCCTCCTGCAGCAGATGGGAACAAATCCAGAGACCCACAGCCAGGCATTGTGCAGAGAATGAGAGGCATTGGAACACTCAGCCCTAAATGGGATGTCTCCAACAAATCCCTCCTCTCAGGGCTCAGGAAATCCCGTAGAAGAGAAGGTGGAAAGAGTGTACGAGCCAGAGGCAATGGAGGACACCAAGAAAACAAGGCCCTGTGATGAATGCACACATGAACTGACAGAGACTGAGGCCGCATGCACAGGGCCTGCACAGGTCTGCACCACATGGGGTCCTAGAGTTGAAAGAAGTATACATATGCCCCCCATTCCTAATCCAGAAGCTGTCTCCAGTTGAAAACCACTTGCAAATGAAGATTTAGTTTTCTCCAAGGGTGTCTCAAACAAACTACTCCTAAGGGTAGGCTGCAGGCCCAGGAGTAGAGGGTCCACAGAAAACTGACTCTGGCATCGTTGGGTTCTTGGTCTCATGACGTCATGCCAGGGCTTTTTTTGTTTTTAATTTTATCTTATTTTGTATTTTATTTTATTTTATTTTATTTTATATATTGTTTTTCTCCCCTTTAGCCCCATACATCCTCTCTGTATATGTTATGGCTTACAATGCAGTACTATTATGGGATTCCTGAGTGTGAAAATGAGAGTCTTTGTGTCTATATCTGTTTCTTGTGCCTTTTCCTGGGCTCTTTTTCTTTTGTTTGTTTGTTCTAGTCCAATATATTAGTTCTTGTTTTGTTTTGTTTTATTATTATCCCTTAGAAGCCTGTTTGTTTTCTAATGAGAGTCAGAAAGGCGGTAGATCCATATAGGAGGGGGTGGGGAGGAACTGGGAGGTATAGATGGAGGGGAAACTGTCATCAGGGTATATTATGTGAGGGGGAAAAAAAGCTATTTTCATAAAAGGCTGAAAGGACTCAGGGAAGTGAAAAAAGCGACGATGAAATTACATTTTAAGAAGGGTATTCTTATGACCTGGGGTTATCCATTCATCCACAAAGTGACTGAAGATTAAGACCCTCTTACACTTTAAATCCATTTAGCTGTGAACCTTCCAGTCTCCTTTTCTCATCATGAAATAGTGCTGTAACTACTATTAGAATCATGTGTCCTTTCCACTAATTCTCTTTCATTGATTTGGTATAAGGCAACTCTAATGGTCAGAAAGGCAGTCAAACTCGAGAACAAGAAGCATGTCTATTAAGAAGTAAATCAAGTGTAGCAGAGACGCCCCTGTATAGGATGTTGGAGCCTGTGAATTGTGCGTGGTCAGCAAATTTTGTTATCGACTGCAAGTACCATTTACCAGTAGGGAACAATTTCAGTCTCACTGAAGCAAAAGTATCAGATATTGAGAAAGATAAACCTTAATGTACTAGTGAGTGAAAGTGGCAATTATCAATCAATCTACAGAGAGAGAGAGAGAGAGAGAGAGAGAGAGAGAGAGAGAGAGAGAGAATAGGTAACAGGAATAAATGTGACCAAAATACATACATGTAGGAAAATGTTTTAATGAGATCCATTACTATGCGTAATCAATATATGCTCACAGAACCATTAAGAATAAAGTGTAAATATATATAAACCACCCACTGTAAACTAAGCTCACTGCTGATGCTCAGCTACACAGGGGTGAGGTAGGGAGGAGGGCAAGCTTGCTTTCTTCAGGGAACCCACCACCTGAACCTGGAGATCTCTGGCACTGTAACTTCTATCACAGGATGATAACTGTAAGAATAAATCTCTGTTCCCAGCGTGGTGGGCAGAGACCAGGGTACAATTACAGGCAGGGTTGTGAGGAGACTTGCTGATGATGGTGCTGAACTTGCACTTGATCTAAAGCAATGCAGAAAGCCGGGGAAGGAGGGAAGAAACATTTTCTAAGTCAAAAGGAGCAAACACAGTGTGGGCTGTATGTGACTCAGGGCAGAGCGGAGAACAAGAAAAGAGATTTGGGAAGAAACTTTATTCCAGGTTACCTGATCCTCCTGTTCTGGCTTACCTGACCTGCCCAAGATGACTGTGCAGTTCCAGGGTGAGAAGGGGGCACACAGTGCAGTCACGTGACAGTTAAGGAAGATGACCTTCTCCTTTTCGGAGCCCAAACCAGGAGAATGTGTGCTGAAGAGCCTAGAGCCCTTTGGGTTCGTATGTTAGCACCTTGGCCCCCAGACAGCATTTGGAGATGGGGCTTTGGGGAGGTAATTAGGTTTGTATTAGGTCATGAGAACTGATGCCCAGGTTTGATGGCATGAATGCCTTTAGAAGAGCAGACATCAAGGATCTGTCTGTGTTTTTCTTCTCCTTCACTCTTACTCTTGAAGAGGACTTTCACGGAAGCAAGGGAGTAGGGCAGAGAGTGGGGTCTAGAAGGTTTGGCACAAAAAGCTGTAAGAGAAGTGTGTTGGCAAGCAGGAGAGCTGGAACCCCAGCTCCCCGCCCCCCTCCAGGACTGGCAAAGAACTGCATGTGAGAAAGCCCTCACCGTGCAAATGACACATAGGAGTCCCAGCCCTTGATGGAGCACTGAGCTTCTAAACCATTTCTCTGCTACAGCCCATTTCTGTGTCCTTACAAGCATAGTGTTCCTTAATGAAAATGTCTGCTGTATGTGTGTGTGTTCATGCTCAATTCTTTGTTTCAAGACATATGAACCTGAAAATCCTGGCAGATGCCATCAAATTCTGATGTCCACTGATACCATTACCAGTGATCAAAGTGGCCGGCTCCTTGGTCTAGACCTTCAAGTTGCCAGATTTGTGAGAAATAAAATCCTGTTGCTACACCCATCCAACTTTATGGCATTTGGTTACAGCAGCTCCTGCACTGCTATAATGGTCAATCTTAATTGTCAACATGGCTAGATTTAGAATCAATGCTATGTCTGTCAGTCTCCAGAAAGATGTAACTGAAGAGGAAGGACCCTCCCCAGTTGTGGGTAGCCCATTGACTGGGTCCAGGGCTGGATCAAAAGATGAAAACAAGCAGAGTGCCTGAATTCATTTCTCTCTGCTGCTGTGGTCCCTGTGTGACCTGCTGCCTCATACTGCTGCTACCATGCCACCCC
The DNA here is from genome assembly GCF_004664715.2 of Peromyscus leucopus. NCBI lineage: Eukaryota > Metazoa > Chordata > Mammalia > Rodentia > Cricetidae > Peromyscus > Peromyscus leucopus. Next base: position 52,459,121 of record NC_051072.1, on the reverse strand, counting down.
TCATGATAAGATATATCCCCTCGGACTCTAAGCCAGAATAAACTGTTCTTCTCTTAAGTTGTTTTTGGGAAAACCAGCTGCTTTCTGATTTGATTAAAGGATAGCTACACAGGAGGAAAGAGTTGAGTTGCCTGGTACCATAAAGGCTCCAGGGAAACCTACTGATTATTCAGCTAAGTGGACATGATCTCAAACTGTCTTCTATGGCTATCTCTATCCACAGATTACTACAGCTCTCAGTCCTTATCAAGATTGTCTCTCATTATTTCAGCTGAATAGTCAGTTTTAGATTCCACAAAGCAAGGACTGCGTAGATTGAGGGCTGGGACTGCTAGGTTAGGTCAATAAAAATCCGACACATCACTCAACCACCTATCAGTTCCTCTAGTCTGTTCTATGGGACAGACTTAAAGACTCTTCTAATGAGGATTCAGAGACCTGTCAGTCAGCTTCAGTTCCCACAAATAAGAGAAGGTTACACAAAATGAAGAACAAAGAAACATTAGACACTGGCTACGCTGTATCTCAGCACCAGGAAAGCATTCTGAGCAAAAACTCTTCCCAACCCCACCTTATGTATCACAGCCCATACACTACAGCCTAAAGAGGCCTTTCTGTACAAAACTTGGTTGTACTCCAGATATTAGGCCTGAACCCCAAACAGTGACTACACCTGGATGAACTTTGAAATATTGAAGCTACAAGTTAACCAAAAAAGAAAAATATTAGATACACTCAAAGTCCTCTTTCAAATCATTTTCAGAATTTCCTTGGCCTAAATGCTGGTGGACTAGTAACTCAGAAATCAGAGACAATGAAAAGCAAACATAAAATATAGGAGGCCAGGCACAGATTAGAACTGAGCAGCTGGACAAAGACACACAGAAAAGGACCCTGAGCCCAGGAGAGATGGGGACAGGATCCTCTGAGCTTCACCATCTCTGGAGGCCAAACAAGCCAAGTGCCCTGAAGTTCCTCTATGACATTTTAATAACCTCTTTAATCTTATTCATGTGTTTTTATGGATTTCTGTTACTTGCATCAAAATTTATGCTATGGACATATCTCAGCAATGTCTCCATGTTCTAGCATAATGTTATACACAGTACACATAGTAAACTCTGTATAGAAATCTAGTACTTCTATCATCTAAATGAGTATAGAGAGAGAGAGGGAGAAAGAGAGAAACTTGTAGTTACAATTTTTCATTTCATTTAAATCTGCAAAGGAACCTAATGTATTAATTGTCAGTATACAGAATCTGAACGATACAGAAATGTATTGATTTTGTTATGGCAAAAGAAAATCAAAGAAGCAAGCGCTTGCTTTGGCTCCCAGTTTAGAGAGATACAGTCCATTATAGTGGGAGGTGCTGCTATAGGAGCATCAGGGAGCCAGGCACGTTGATTCTTTAGTCAAGAAGAAGAGAGAGATGAATGATGGTGTCAACTAACTATCTACTCTCTTTCTTCCTTAAAATCTAGCCTAGGACGTCATCCCATAGGCTGGTGCCACTCACAATCAAGGTGGGTCTTCCCTTCTCCATCAAACCTCTCTGAAAACTTGTTCAAAGACACATTCAGACATGTGTGTCCTAGATAACTCAAAAGCCAGTCAAGTTAACAGTGAAGTTGAGCCAAAACAATAAATGTATAGAAAAACTGTGACTATGAACATTTACTAACACCATCACCAAATACAGCTTTTGGGTGCAAACTGAAATGGAATGGGTGATCTTGAAAGCATAGACGAGAGATCAGTCAAGAGATATATATGTCTCAAAGTAGAAAAGAATAAGGGGAAGAGAGGAGTGGAGAGAGATGAGAGACTGAAGATCTGTGGAAAAGGAAAAGAACGGAATTGATAAATGAAGAATGTGCAACACCAAAGGCTATGCAAAGGAGTTCGACCAAGCTCTGAATGTCAGCTCTTTCCTGGACTTTGCACGGCGTTGCCTAGAGACGCTACCTCTGGAGCACATCCTTGGCTTTCATTCAGCAGCCTAGGTCTAATATGGCCTCGGATTTCCATTTGGCATCAACATTGCAGGTGGCCGATGCCTGGTCCTCAGACAAGTACTCAAAGCAGTGTCTCCTGTGGAATAAAACAGACCAAGATTTCTCTGAGGGTCACAGCTCACAAATGTGAGGACAGTCACCTGCAGTTATGAAAGCATTTTCTGGCAGTGTCATTTCCAAAACACAGCATCTTAGGGCAGGGAGGGGCCTTGGAGAACACACACTTCAACCAGCCCTTTGTTTAGATGGGAACACGGGACCAGTTGATTAGCTAATGACCACACATGGCATTTGTAACTCTGCTTGGACTAGATAGCCCAGCTTTATTACCCTTGCATTTATACTATGGCTCGCTACCCTTCAAGTGCTTAGAGATGGAGGAAATGCTATTTAAGAGTTGGGGTTTCTCAGCCAGTTAGTCCTAAAACAAATATTTTCTCTTTTAGGACATTGCAGTGAGAGCAGAAATTGATTCTCAAGTTAAAACAAACAGTCCACAGCTAACAAATATATTATTCACAGATGAATCCTATCTTCTACATGTAGACTCTATGCGTGTTTCAGATTTTCTTGGATGCTCCCACAAGCTTTAAACATGCCATTAGAGAAGCTCACAGACCCCTGTTCCCAGCTTTCATATCATAAAATTTCAGTGTCTTCCTTTTTGTTTCTATAAAGGTCAGTGAACAAAATTTTCATTTTGAAATGCAATCCCCAGGATTACAGGCCTTCTACCTAATGTTCCGGTCGGCACACACACCATGGAAACAATTCCTGATCCATGAAGGAAACACTATGTCACAGAGACCTTTTGTACAATTCTTTTTGTTAATGGAACCAGTGATCTTCAACTGAATTCTATCTTCCCTTTCCAGGGCAATGTGGCTGGATGCCACAGAAGAATATATGCTCTTTTGCGATGCCAGAAAATTGTAGACTGGTAGCTTTTGTCTTTTTTCCAGAATAATACGAGGAATCATGGAACTTCTCTGCTTGCATTTAGAGTTGGTCCCCTTCTGAACAGGAACCTTAGAGGGGCGAGGCTGAAGCATCTGGGAGAGAGAGCAGACATCCATGGACACATAGAGTTTGGACTAGAGCTGAGTGGCATGGTGGGTGGATGAGATTCAGCTGGGATAGGGCTGGACTGACACAGGCCAGGAGGCCACCATGAACCTTTCCAGAATGCTGCCACTCTGCACCCGAGATTCGAATGTGATCTGGCAACTGCAGACCAAGCAGACAGAGACAAAGGGGAACAGAGGGGAAACGTGAAAAAGGTAGAACGGAAGAGATGAGGAAAGAGATACGAGGACAGGAAGGAAGGAGTGTAAAGGAGGGGTGAGTGAGCAGAGGGGAGGGGGAGGGCACTCTAGTACAGAAAGGAGGGGAGGGGGAGAGTTTCACCGAACCCTCCTTTATTGTTTTGCTCCTAAGTTAAGAATAATTTAGGGATAGTTACATACAATTTTGTTCTTGTCATTACCACAGACACAATTCTGACAGCAGATATTACGACAACTATCTAAACCTACAACCTGTCTCTTCATAGTCAAGACTTTCCAAGCGTTGAGATTCAGCCAATGTTTTATAAAAAATGTCTTCCAATGAGATCATGCCCACATTTCACTGAGCAACTGAAGACTGGGAACAGAATCTGCGACTAAATTTTAAAATGTATAGGAAGCCTTTAACACAGTCTCTGGCACTCAGCTGGAGTTCAGTCAATAGTAACATCTTACTAATTATATATTGGCACAATCCAGTAAGACAAAAAAAAAAAAAAAAACCTGGTCAGACATAAATTACAGATAAACATAACTATTAGCACATGTGTAACTGTCTTAGGGTTGCTAATACTGTGATGAAACACCATGACCAAAGCAATGAAAGGGTTTATTTGGCTTACACTTCCATATCACGGTTCATCCCTGAAGGGAGCAGGAACCTGGAGGCAGGAGCTGATGCAGAGACGGTGGAGGGGTGCTGCTTACTGGCTTGCTCTCCATGGCTTGCTCAGCCTGCTTTCTTATAGAACCCAGGACCAGCCGCTCAGGCATGGCACCACTGACACTGGACTGGGCCCTCCCCCTCAGTCCCTGATAAAGAAAATGCCCTATGGCTGAAGGCATTTTTTTCAGTTGAGGTTCGCTCCTTTCAGATAACTCTAGCTTGTCTCAAGTTGACAGAAAACTACCCAGCACACTAAACGATAAGCGGTAATTTCTCAAGAAATGTGCAACTGATATTAGCTTTAGAGCCTGAGAACTAGCTTCAGAGTAGAGCTCTGTGGCTTTATTTAGGTCATTGTTCTGATTTCCCGGACCGCTGTCTAATCCCCTTTCTGCATTCTTCAAAATCACCTCCCTGGGAACCAGAGAGGCCAGCTAAGATGTCCCCAAGCAGGTTCCTGCTTCCAGGCTTGCCTTGCCCAGGCAAACATCCCTGGGAGTCTCCTGTCTGCTGGGGATGGGCTGGCCTGGTCCCTGGGGTACACAAAGGATTATGGCCGATGACCAGTATGGGTCCTGCAGAGTGAGATAAGTAGCCTGCCCTGGAGGAAGGACAGATGGGGGAGGACAGACTGCAGGCCAGGAGTCTTAGAGGGAGGGTTTGGAGTGTTTGGGAGAAGGGTAGAGTGTCATCTCTAGACACGGATGGGTTTGGGTAGGACCTGAGAGGTATGGTGGGTAGATGAGATCCAGTCGGGCAAAGACTGGACTCAAGCAGGGCAGACTACTCTGAACCTGTTAATATACTGGAGAAAGTCTTTAACACATATTTTGAAATGAAATAAATATGGCAGAGATTAGATCCAGAAAACAAAAAGATACCCACTCCCCTCCTTAAAAGGTGGAGAGAAGATACAAATTATGTTCCGCCCTCTGGCCTGATGTATTTGTTCCCTTATTCATATTCAGTACTGCTGCTCAAGGATCTCCCTGGTGCTCTCATTCATCTAAGGTTCCGGGTATGGGTTTATGCAGGAGCTGCCAATTTAGCATGGGGGCCTGGGAGTGAGAAGGAGAAAAAACGATATTAGGGACACATTTTCTTCTGTTTCTATAAACTCAATTAAGCAGGATGGAGAAGGTGGGGCATAGCTGAACTCTGGGGCTCCTTTCCCTAGTCTCTGTCTCAAAATGGATAATTTAACCAGTTAGGGGTTTGTATTCCCCACTCATCATGCTGCAAAGAAGTGCATCTATATTCAGATTCTGAATATAGGTTTGTAAGCATTGTGTTTTCCACGGTGGCTTGCCCGGACTACATCCCTTCTACATACACCTTCTAAAAATGGTGTATGAGGGTTCTGACTTCTCCAAATTCTTACAGTGCCTGCCTTTCATTTCATGAGAGGTGATACGTTTCATGTGGGGTGATGTGTTTCACGTGAGATGATACCTTCTGTAATTTTGAGCTGCACTTTTCTGATGGTTACTGGTGTTGAGCACTTTTTCATATACGCATTGGTCATTTGAACCTCTCCTTTAGAGAAATGCCTTTTCAAGTCCTTAAGTCATATTGAATGGTTTGTTGTTGTTTTGGGGTAACACCCACCACCCCACCACCACCCCCTCCCGCATTGTACTATAACAGCTCCCATCCTGTGTAATTGAGGCTTTCAGCTTCCTGGTCAAGTAACCACAGCACACTTCCTAACTAACCTCAACACTGCCTGTTCTTACCAATGCAGAGAAGAAAGGCCAGTATAGGACCCTAGTGAAGTCCGAAAGGCTTCTTGAAGAAGAAATCCTGATTTCCAAAGAATATTTCCCTGAGTTATCCTAGACCTCCATGCTGGCCATCGTAATGAGCATGAAATCACAGAACAAAAGTGAGATTTGCAGTTTGCTTCATTTATTTCAATAACCAGAACTGGTTGTTTTTAGTCCAAACCCCTGTTTTACAGATAGAAAATTTAATCCTCAGTAAATTGTGTGGGTGAAGAGTTTTCTTATTTAATCCACATTTCTTTCTTTTCCATGAAGTTGGGCATGAATTCTGCAGGAGAGCTATACAAGAGGGTGATGCTAAGGTGGGAAATGGGGCAAGATGGCGTAGAGATGGAGCTCACTGTTGGCTCCACGGTCATCATTCACCATACTAGTCTCCCCTCACTTAATTGTTCTGTTTGGTTCTGGTATTCTGGCCGGTATCAGGCCTACTTTGTCACTGCTGAACCTCAAGCCTCTCTCCGGGTCCTGACTTTGATGTCATGTTCACAGTGGCAACAATGCGCTCTGATGCTCCATGAGTACTGCCGAAGGTCACAGAGGCTCTGTTGGCTCTCAGATCAACTGCCTAAATACGTCACACATCTGATTTCTCTTCCATGGCTTCCCGGGCATGTCGAATGTTGACCAGACCCGACTTCAGTTAGAAAGCAAAGAACAGATCTTGCCTGCCATCCAAAACTTGAAAACATATATGGTATGGTATGGGGCATGCTCTCAAACTGGACTTAGCTTCTCTTAAAAGATGATTCAATAGTGCCTGTCTTGCTTTCTTAATCTGTTTTGTGCTGCTGTAACAGGGAAACAGTTGGGCAATTGACAAGGCACAGAAATGTATTATCTTATAGTTTTGAAGGCTTGGAATCCAATACAAATGTGATGTGCCCAACACATTGCATTTGGGATTAAGCGCCCAACACTTGACTTTTAACAGAGACAGCCGAACCAAGCATGGCACCTTACAGCTCTCTGTCTCCCCTAACCTCAGAATCCAGAACTCCTCTTCAACGGGAAAACATGTTCTCCTGCTAACATTTGTCCCTCCTAATTTACTGAGTTTTAATGTGAATACTTTCATGTACTCAGTCTCTAAAATTTTCAGTTTTTGAAATCCTAACTTCCTTTGGAACTGTGTATTTCCCGAGACCATTTGATGCCCAAGAATTTTTCCCCACCCACTCCCTCCTATCATACTCCTTCCCAGGTACCTTTGGTCTAGTTAGAATGAGAGGGGAGTGTCTCTTGCAATAATAGATTATTTTTCAAATAGTTAATATATTATAACATTATAATTACTCAACTATGAGATTCGTTTACCAAAGGATCTTGACTCTGTATGCCTAAGCATCCCTTCATCTTGGTAGCAATGGATGATTGTATGCACTACTCTGGTTCACATAAGTTTTCTGTTTTTCTTTCTTTTGGCAGAATCTATTATATCAGTGTGTATTCATCAGGAACATAATGGTTCCATCATCATTCAAGTGACTTGGATTCAGAATCACTAGACCCATAGAATATGCTGATGAAAAGGAGAGCTGGTCTATTCAGCCTATCCCACTACAAGCCAAGAAAACTCTGGCATCAACCAGGAAAAACAAAAATGGCTGGGGGGGGGGTGTGCTTAATAATCGGGTATCATTCTTTGAAGTAAATAAAAGTGGTGGGATCAGTGGCAAAGCTCATTGGTTCTTTTAATATCGACTGTAATGCCATGAATCCCTCTTGATTTCCAATAATGTTTTTTCCTAACAATTGTTTCTTATTGAAAGGAACTGAAATAACTTGAAAGAAACGTCTATTATACAGCAGCAAGTGTTGGAGCAGATATGTTTGGCCAGGCTTATGAGAAGAGTGTCAGTTTCTGCCACTGGCTTGTAAATCTTTTCCTAAATTACACATAACTTTGACAAAAGTTAATATTTCTATTTTCTATCAGCCACAGTTGAATGAGATCAACACAGGAGCCATTTTAATTTGAAATTCAAAGGAACCAGAAGTTAGTGTTTGATGAGTCATCAAAACTCTTATTGTCTATGACTTAGATGCATGTCAAAAAGAGACAAGAATAAAAACATATGCAATAATTCATAGCAACTAACTATGCAGTTCATCTGGTCCATTAACTAGGTCATGTTGCGGGGAATGATAGATCATGACAACCCCAAAACAGGTGGAATCGATAACTTTCTCAGTAATGGATTACATCCATTTTAATAGCCTATGTTCTCTCGAGTTTTGCTGTTTGAAAAGGAATCTTTTCTGTTTATAAGACAAGCTAATGTTTATTTTTAAATGAGCACAACACATAAAATAATAAGGAAGAACTTTCCCGGCCCATTTGCCATGAAACCATAATTGGCCTAGTGCTAGTCTCTGAAATGCAAGCAGAGTTGAGCTCTTGGAGTCCCTGGGTGACCAAACGGATTTGAGCTGTGCCTGTTCCACTTCAGAACTGCTGTCCACCTTACACTCCTCTCACCCCATCTCAACCACTTCAAACTCCGTTACTCGTGAGTTTGGAATGGGCGTAGTGGGTAATACTTATCATCTCAGCACTTGGGAGATGGAAGCAGGAGGAGAGCAAGGTCAAGTTTATCCCCATCTACATAGAGTTCAAAACCAGAATAGACAGGGATCCTGATCCTACAGCACTCTGGGTAGTGAGTGATATCCCCATCTATGTAGAGAGTTCAAGACCAGAATAGACAGGGATCCTGACCCTACAGCACTCTGGGTGGTGAGTGATTTCACATGATAGCAGACAGTAGCTTCTGACATACCCAAATGCAGGAGCCATTTCTAGGTAGCAAGCCCACAGGGGTTGCCATGTGCCAAAATGTTTCATGCTGAGCAAATACTTCCCTTTATTCCTAAAACAGAGCAATTATCCCCATTCCCCAGGACCTCTATTTTTCACCAGGATGAAACATTTGCTTAGATTAAAAAGTCACAGCAAAGTGTTTGACATTGACATGACGATGTATATGCCACTTTCTTTTTCTGTTCAGTGCCTGCAAATTACATACTGTTTTGCAGAAAAAGAACAAAAAGCCTGGGCTTGTTTCTTCTAAGGACATTGGGAAGAGATTTGTTGGGACTTGGTGTGTTTATCACAGTGTTGCTGTTTGGGGAAAATCAATAGAAAGTGTCATTTCCTTGAGTAGCACAAGCCCAACTCCATAAATGATTGGCTCTATGATCTTGGACTAGCTAGCTACTTAAGATGCCATTTGTTCCTTTATTACATAAATATTTCTAAAGGTTTAACCATGTGACCAGATCTGTATTCAAATTGGTTACAATGGTAAATAAACAGTCTCTACTATCTATGGCTTAATGATGAATTAATGCATCCAATTGTAAAGATAAGGCAGTCATCTCTACTTCCCAAGGCTGTGATGTTTGCCTGAGATGATTATATGTGGACCTTGAAAACTAGGCACAATGGCACATGCTTGTAAGCTCAACACCGGGAGGCTGGAGACAAGCAGGTCCTTGGGGCTCACTGACCAGCTTGCCTAGGATTGTGGGCAAGCTCCAGTCCAATGAAAGACCCTGTCTTATAACATCAGGGATGACATTTTTGTAGAATGACACTAGAGGTGGTCATCTGGCATCCACATGCACATGTATACAAATGCATGTGACCTGTACATGTGTACAAGCACACATTAGACAGACAGAAAGACAGACAGACAAATACACACACACACACACACACACACACACACACACACACACACACACACACCAACTATAGTTAATTTTCTAGAGACTCTTCATTTATATTATTCTCCCTGCATGGGATCCTGGATGCCTCAACACTGGCCAAAATCACTATCCCTCACTGGTCAGGACACTATCATTGGGACACCCTACTAGACTACATCCCTAAGCTGCTCTAAGCCTCTTATTCCCTGTGTTTCAGTGTGCCTCAAGGAAAATCTAGAGTGACTAACTACACTATGGACTGGGGCTACTCTGGGATTCTTGCTTTCATGAATTCCACTGAATTGAAATTCAATGTATTTTCCCACTATGTGAGAAAAATAATTTGACTAATTTGGAGCTTTTGCCAACCAAACTGGCTTGATCTTTCTCTTGAGCAACATAATCTTAAAATATAGAACAAAATCTATCAGGCTAAATCATATCACATTACCTTTTATTTTGAACTAAATGTGTAGAAAGTCTCTGTGGAGAATCTTAACTGCCCATTTTAGTTTGTTTCCTTACTTTTGTTTTACTGACTATTACCAAAGGTATAGTTAATAATAATAAGAAGAATAAGAATAATGATAACAATAATGACTTTTGAGAGCCTTATACACTCTCCACCCCAATGAACAATGTTTTTTTAAAAACTGTATCAAGGGGGTTGGCTTTTTAGACACAAGAGTATAGAAATGACCTGTGAAGCAATTAATAATCTGGACTTTAAAACTAAAAGATTGTGATCCACAAAAATATTGTCAAGAGAATGAAAAGACGGATCTTGGACTGGCAATACATATTTTAAAAAGACATACCTAAAGTGATCTCTGGGGTCTCTAACAAAAGTAGTAGTCATTCACAAGGTTTCACCTTCATGGCCCAATCATCTTCCAAAGGTCCCATCTCCAAATATCACCAAATAACATCAGGAACTGGACTTCAACAAAAAAAACCTTTAGGGAACACAAACATTTAATTTATAATGATAAGATATAATAATAAGAAAATGAACTATCTCATTAAAAATTTACACCAGAACTAAAAAGATACCTCAGTAAGGAAGACACACACATGGCAAGTATGTAAACGACCACCATTACATATCATCAGGGAAATGCAAATTAATACCATGAGATGCCACCATGTATCTATGAAAAACACTGAGTCAAATGCGGGAAAGGATGCAGAGCAACAGGACCACTCTTCACTGCGTGGGAATTCAGGCTGAAAGGCAGTTTGGATGTTTCTCACAAAATATACACATATCTTTACTGTATAATCCAGCAATCATGCTTCTTGACTAAAGGGACCCCCTGAGGCCTCAACCCAAATGAGTCCACATGAAACAGGCATATTGATGTAAGCTTTACTTACTGTCACCAAAACTTGGGTCGACCAGGATACCCTTTAAGTAAACTGTGGTATGTCCAAACAACAGGTTCTTACTGAGTATCAAAGAACTGAGATATCAGGTCATGAGACAAGAGAGAGGAGACATGAATGTGTATTACTAAAGGAACAAGGCCAGTCTGAACGTGATACTAATTATAAGACATTCTGTGGGGGAATGTTGGGGTTAATCAAACCTAACTCCAAGAGTCAACACCAAAGTCAACTGTGGGATTTGTTTGACAACAATGTTTCAATATAGGTCCATACAGGATGAAAAATGTAGTTGTATTAGTCAGCCTTTTGTCACTATAACAAAATACCTGAGAAAATCAACTTACAAAAAAAAATCAAATTAAAAAAAAAAAAAACTGTGTGAAGAAGAAAAGTCGTGTCTGGAAACTTTGATGAGAGAATGTTCCTCTAGGTTACAAAGTGAAATAAACCACACAATGTGTTTCTAGAGTTTCCTTTTGTTAAAATTTAATAAAAATGGATCATCCAGGCCATGAAGATGCTGGGGCACCAGAGTGTCTGCCTCTGTCTTCAGCACCAGCCTGCAGCCTGCTGCTTCTACATGGCAGCTGGCTGTACTTGCCCCAACAGTTCCACATTCTGGACTTTTCTTCCCACAGCTAAGGGATTGGCTTTTATTTCTCTTTCAACATGGAGACACAACAGTGTAAATATGAGAGGGATGGGTGGGATTGAGGGAATATTTGTTGCACCCATCGTGCATTCTAATTCACTCGCTGCATGAATATTTATAGAGTGCCTATTCTGTAACGTCATCATACTATGTAGTCCCTACCTGGGAATGTATTGACATACATTCAGCATCTTACTGTTGACGAGTTTGCTGACAGGACAATTACATCAATTAGAAGCAGTGATTATGTTTGTGGTTGACTCCTTCAAACTCTTTGTTATTTTAGTTGGTTGGGTGAACGTTTGATACTTTGGGAGAGTCTGGTTATGTTTGTTTTGTTTTTTTTCTAAGTTGACACACATTTGGATCACCTGCAAAAAGGAACCTCAGCTGAGAAAATGCCTCCATAAGATTGGCCTGTAGGCATGCTTGTGGGGCATTTTCTTGATTAATGGTTGATGTAGAAGGGCTCTGCTCACCATGGATGGTACCACCCATGGGCAGGCGGTTCTGGATTGTAGAAAAGAGCAAGTCATGGGAAGCAGCATTTCTCCGTGGCCTCTGCTTCAGTTCCTGCCTCCGGGTTCCTGGCCAGCTTGTGTTTCTGCCCTGGGCTTCTCTTTGTGATAGACTGATCAGAACATGTAAGCCAAATAAAACCCTTTCTTCTTTCTTCCCCAAGCTGCTTTTGTTTGTAACCTTTAACACAGCATTAGGAAGCAAACTAGGTCTCTCTCTCTCTCTCTCTCTCTCTCTCTCTCTCTCTCTCTCTCTCTCTCTCTCTGTGTGTGTGTGTGTGTGTGTGTGTGTGTGTGTGTGTGTGTTGGATGAAAGAAATAAATATAACTATCATCTGTGGAGTCGTTTGAATGAGATGTCCCCATAGGTCTCCGTTATTTTAATACTTGGACCCCAGTTGGGAGCCCTGTTCAGTGAAGATTAAACAGTATGGTCATGTTGGAGGAAGCATGTCCTCCATTGGGGAGGCCTTGGAAGTTTCATAGACTTGCACCAATTCCAGTGTGCCATCTTTGCTTCCTGTTTCCAGTTCAAGAAGTGAGCTCTCAACTGCTGCTCCAGCTACCTGCTGCCTGCGACCTCATCTCCGCCATCTTGGGCAATTATCCCTCTGAAACCATGAGCCAAAGAAACCTTTTCTTCTATGAGTTGCCTTGGTCATCATGTTTTACCACAGCAATAGAAATGTACCTGGAAAAAAATCTGTCATTTTGGTAAGTTAAGAAAGATATAAAAATAGATTAATTACTTTGCATATTTAATAGTAGCTCAGGCTTGGAAGAAAACCAAGGTCAAAACCTAAGGTCTAGGGCAAGGCTCTTCAGGGAGGGGGAGGGAGATAAACATAGAAGAAGGAGAGGGGTGGGTAAATAGCAATAAGGATGTCTGAAACGGTCATAAGGAGTCACACTATTAATGTTTTACCTTAAATATATAATACACTATTGGGGATTTATTAAGGCAACTCCACATAGTTAAAAAGGAGGTTTATTTTGGGGTAACTTACAGCCAGTAAAGGGGTTGGTTACAGGATCTGGGAGAGGTGGTGTTCAGTCCTGCAGTGTTCTTTGGAGAACTCTGCTCAGTCTACCATCCAGCATCCAGGATCACAAGGAACCAAGAGACCCAGCACATCTGGATCTTGGGTCTTAAGGGCTCCCATCTTGGCTCTGCCCCAGGGGCAGGTCATAGGTAGGTGTGATAATTACCAGAAGCCTTAGTAGGGGCAGTACTTCCAGGTCAAAGTTGGAACAACTACTCACTACAATACATATAAGTCTGTATATAAATATACATATATAGTTTAAATGAAATTTTCTAATCTGAGCTAACAATTCTTCCTCCAAGAGCCAAAGACTACCTAGTAAAACCCCCAAGAGCAGGCACGAGAAGCTGTCTTCTGAGTTGCTGGTCAAGTTGTCCAAGAGACTCCCAAGAGTTTTTGCATCCAAGGGCAATATCATTATTGCTATTACCCTTGGATGCATTAAAAAAAAAAAGGGGGGGGTGGAGGCTAAGTCCCTATTACTGAAGATGCTGTACACTTCATACATGGACCATATAGATGTAATTCTAAACCGTCTTATTAAATGAGAAACACAGAGCCAAATAAAAAGTTAAAAGCCCAAGAGATCAGAGCACTAGAGAATAGCCTTTAGCTTACCAGCCGCTGCCGTCCTTCCCCTGAAAAAGAGAGTTACTTCCTGTGTGTCTGTATTTTTATTGACTTTCTGTTCTGCCTTCTCATTGGTTCCAAACCCAACCACATGACTTCTTTGTCATTGCCTGTCTTTACAGACCTCCAGGTCTCTATGGTTGGTACTTGGATTAAAGGCATGTTGTGTCACCAAGATGGCTGTGTCCTTGAACACACAGAAATCTGCCTGTCATGTGATCTGATTAAGGGTGTGTGCTACCACTGCCAGACTTCTGCTAAATGGCTTGCTATTAGCTCTGACCCCCAGGCAACTTTATTTATTAACATACAAATAAAATTACATTTCAGCACAAATAAAAGATCACCACAGGACCAGACACTCAGCTGGGACTGACCTGAAAGCTTCTCTCTGAGGACTAGCTTTCATGGTACCAGAAGGCATTATGCAAGCTTCCAAAGGAGGGAAGCCACCAACAGTCCTGCCCAGATATGGTGCCTGTGAACCACAACAGTGACCAACACTCTACAGTAACATTAAAACAGTAAAACCACAACAAAGAACACTCCCTTCCCTGGAACCAGCTGGTTGTCTTGCTCTTACTGGTATATTTCCCCACCCCCACATATGACATTTTCCAGGCCTCACATTCCCACACACCAACTGCAGTGAGAGCTTGTAATCAACCACTACAATATAACTGCATTCATGACACCAGAGGAAAGGCAAGCCGGGACAAAGATGCCACTCTAAAAGAGAAGGGCAATTCCTTGTGCCCCACCTTGGTGGTGGGGACCCTGAGTGACACAGAACAAGCCCTCATTCATTCTGCCCTGGATCATAGAAACTCAGATGAGAGAATGTTCCTCTAGGCTACAAAGTGAAATAAACCACACAATATGTTTCTAGAGTTTCCTTTTGTTAAAATTTAATAAAAATGGACCATGCAGGCCATGAAGACGCTGGGGCACCAGAGTGTCTACCTCTCCCTTCAGCACCAGCCTGCAGCCTGCTGTTTCTGTGAAAGAATTTAAGGCTATTTTTTTTTTATTTTAAGAGATTTCACTATTTATAAAATTTACAGAGAAAGAGAGAGAGCGTTGTTTTCTAGGTTATGAGTATTGTTTAGTGACACATAAGGGACAGGAGAGCCACGGTGAGTCACAGGCTGTTAGGGAACGATAAAATCAACAGCTACAGCTACTGAATGGGCTTCTAGTATTTTCTGTCATCATTCTTTCTTCCTTCTCAAAGTTCTAAGAACAGTGCTCTAAAAATGAGTGTATGGTGCTGGAGAATGGGTTCAGTAATTAAGGACACTGACTGTTCTTCCAGAGGACCTGGGTTTAATCCCCAGCATCCACATGGTGGCTCTCAACCATCTGTAACTCCAGTTCCAAGGAATGTGAAGCCTTCTCCTGACCATTGTAGGCACCAGGCACATATTTTGTACCTTTATACACACAGGCAGCATTCACACACATAAAATACTAAAATAAATAAATTGAAAAAATTTAAAACAAACGTACATTTTTGTTACTAAAAAGTTCTTGCTGTGTTCTGACTGAAGCTGAGGGGACAAAAATGGCAATACCAAGGCCACCTTGTACTTCTAAGCCAGCAGCCATTTAGTTATTTTTTTTCCTTTGTTCTTTGAAAGACCCTAACCCTTCAGGCTTACACCCCCCAAGCCCCAGGAAATAAGGAACTAAAAAAAAAAAATAGTTCCAAGGGCCACCTGACTCAATCATTACTCAACCTCCCCTGTAACAACGTAACGATGTAAAAAGATTTCTGTTAAGAGCTGTGCTCAACTGTGACTGGGATAGTTGCAAGTGTTCCAGGAAGGACCACTGTGACCTTTGTGTAAACTCCACTCCCGCCCTGATACCCCCCTTGAGGTTTCAGGAAGAACGTACATACGGACGTGACTGTACCCACTCTGTGATCAGATCATGATCTTGTGAAACGAAATTTTATGGGAATTGTAATCTTATGGCTTTTGTGGGTTTTTCCTTTAAAAGCACCCATGTGGCTACAGTAAGATGCGACTCTTGCTCTCAGGACAAGAGTAGCCTGACTGTACAGATGATTCAATAAAAACCTTGTGCTGTTGCATCAACTGGACTGGAGTCTGGGTTCTTGGGGCGCCCACTTGAGACCCTAGATTTTGGGGTCCAACATTCTTCAGTCTGAAAGTCCAGATATAGGTAGGAACCTCTTATTTTGGTTTCATGCACAGGGTACTCATAGGCATATTTGGTTTTTGTTTGTTTGTTGGTTGGTTGGTTGGTTTTTTGCCTCCCAAGTGCTGGGATTAAAGGTGTGTGCCACCACCGCCTGGCCATATTTGGTTTCTTATAGGCATGGTTTTGGCAAAGATGACCAGCATCATGGATGCCAACAAAGGCTCCACATTAGGTAGCTGATGTGGCACCTATAGCAAAAACAAAAGCTATAGCTGTGTGGTATGTTGGTGCTGATGTCTTCATTGTTTCGTGCAATAAATGTTTCCATTTTGTCACTATAGAAAGAGGAAATGGAAAGAAAATGGCTTCCCTTCCCAGCAACCATTATCCCTTACAGATCTGGAGTAAGGGGCAGGGCCTCACTCCAGCATACTGCCTCCCGGCACTCTGTCCTCTCCATGAGAGACTCAAGCTGCTGTGACTTCCAGATAGCAATGGCCGTGTTGTGGCTGGAGGACAGAGTTCCACAAGACTGACAAGCCCCGCCCTGGCTCTCCCTGCTTCAAACTCACCTCTAATTACAATATTGCATGACGTTGCCTTATGTGTGTCCCTGTATAGAAGTCTCACCTCCTAAGAGTGAAAGTCACTGCAGAAGACTCACCTAACCCCAGTATGACTTCATTATAATTATTGATATATCTGCAGAAACTCTATTTACAAATAAAGTTAAGTTCTAGATCCAGGTAAAATTGGATGGGGTAGCTGCTTAGCTCCCTCAGAAGGTGAGCTAGACACTATTTTATAGAGACCTTTAACATTGTTTTTATTATTATTTTCTAGAAAGCAAACAGAGCAGACCATCACACTGCCTCCCTTTTCCAATGACAACTTTGGAAGAGTGAACACAAGATTCCACAGAGTGATCTAGAAAACCACTTGACACTTCCAGAAGAGAGACTAGAAGGAAGCAGGAATGCCTAGCTGCTCACCACTGTCCTCCCTGTGGTACTGGGCTCAGATTTTACCTGCAGTCTCAACTCAAAGACCTAAATGTTTCTGTTGTTCCAAGAGTCATCTGAATTTCCACTTGGAATTCTATCAGAAGCAACATGACACCGGATCAGGCCAAGGAGCCACTATATATTTCCCATTTTGCTTTGCGGTGTGGGTATGTATTATTGATGCACATACGAGTCAAACTGCTGACTAGTCAAGCTGCCGTCCCTCAGAGGATAAGAACAAGGACTCCAGCAGGGTACTGGCAGCCAAGAACTTGGCATTTGAGGGCCATTATAGACCAGAGGAATTTGTTCTCATGTGATCACTGATGGCTCCTCCTGGGTGGAAGCAAAGGAGAAAATAGAAAGAACCTATGCTCTGTCTCATGGCCAGATCTTGAGAACGTCACCAAAGAACTCTAGAATATGTGAGAACCCTTTAAAGTAGAACAGTCTCATTCTGTCCTGGTTTTGGTGTCAGACGGGAGAAACAAAAGTTACTTGGAAATAAAAGCTGCAAAGCAACGACACTCTTGGAGACACAGTTACTCTTACATTCAGTTGTCAGTCAGAACTAGGGCTTGAGTTTCATGTGGAAAAGTCAATTTTACATACTCTGTATTTCCTAGCAGGATCTGGCCACCTCAGGAATCTAACAGAGTGATAGTTCTTGCCAGGACCTGCTGTTCCTAGGCAACAGTCAACTTCATAGCAAGACTCTAAATGGTACCTCAAGTAAGGATTTATTAAAATTGTCTCTTAGATTTAGATATTAGCTCTATGCCTATGTCTTATGCCTAAGGGTGGGTTGGTAAACAGGAACCATGGCTTCCCAGGGTCCAGTCCCAGAACTGATGGCTTAAGCCTGGGAGGGTGACACATAGTCAATGTCATTAAGTTCTGCAGAAAGATGTGTTACTCGGTGGGATTTGGAGCTCCACTTACTGCTCATTCTGCAGAGATCAACTCTTGGCAGTCTGGGCAGAGGCCCATTCTCATAGCTACGGTACGTAGTCCCTAACATGAGACAGCATGGGATGCTAGAGTTGCTGGTCTGTGTCACCAGATCAGCCACTTTGAGCCTTTCGTTTTCAACACCATTGCAGACGAATTTCTAAACAGTCTTATTAAATAAGAAACACAGAGCCAAATACAGGGGTAATAGCCGAAGAGATCAGAGAAATAGCAAAGAGCCACCAACTCACCTTAGCTTACCACCTCGCTGCCATAGCTTCCCAAGAGAGCTTCCTGTCTAACCTGCGCTTTTATTGCCTTGCTGTTCTGCATTCTCATTGGCTCTAAGCCAAGCCACATCACTTCCTTGACACTGCCTGTCTATACAGACCTCCTGGTCTCTATGGTTGGTACTGGGATTAAAGGCATGTGTCACCAGCTTGGCTGTGTCCTTGAACACACAGAGACTCTGCCTGCCATGAGATCGGATTAAGGGTGTGTGCTACCACTGCCTGACTTCTGTTTATGGCTGACTATTTGACCTCTGATCTCCAGGCAAACTTTATTTATTAACATACAAATAAATTATCACATTTCAGCACAAATAAAATATCACCACGCACCATAGCCTTTCTAACCACAATTCCAGGTGATCCAGATATTGAATATATCAATGGTTCCCAGTCAGTGAGCTGAGAATTCTCCTGGATTTCCAAAGACCTATTGTCGGACAACAAAATTCAAAACCAACAGTAATGATATTTTAGTACACAGAAAATTAATCACCTGAATGCATGGGGGGGTACTTTGTGAAAGCATATCAAATTACATCAGAACTACCAAACACTCACCCCTAAGATATAAAGAGCAGAGATTTGCTTGAGTTCTAATGTCTAACTCACACTTTAAACATATGCATGCTTGAACAAACCTCTTTAATTCTTGCCCCCATGGTATCGTGAGAATACTATTCATAACACTGTACCAAGCCATGACTTTTATTTCTTTTCATTTAAATGAAAGATAAATTTAAATAGCAAGTTGAATTGTAAGCAAAAACAAATTTCAGAACATAATTCAGAACATGAAGTTAATAATTTCACCATCAGCCCAATATTTAATAAATTATATGTAATATATATAATTTGAATGATGAGTATATATAGACAATTACATGGAGGAGCAGATTAGGAGTCAGTAATTTATGTTGAGCTCTGAAGGAAAGGCAAAGTCATTATTTTCTAAATTCTGAAAAGCATGGAGGGTCACAGGAGCTCATTAACTATATACCACAAGAACAAGGGCCTCGGGCTCTGCATTATTGGAGGTTTCCAAATACATGAAGGCCATTTACTGAAATATACAAGCTGAAATGTTCAGCTGAATTAATAAAGTTAAGCTGCAGATAACTATTGGGAGTCTGCAGTGGGGTGAATAAAAGGGGTGCCTAGGAAGAAGTGTGTCTCTGCCTTGTTTTAAAATTAGCTGCAAAATGACTTTGCTATAAACAAAGTCACCTTTGTTTATAGCAAAAAACATCTTTGTGCATAAATGGTAGGATCAATAAAATACCATAAATTTCTTCTAAAAATAGTTTTTGTGATGCTTTAGACTCCTACATATAATACTTAAGAACCTATTACCAATTCTTTGTGTAATCTTGGACATTGATCTAGGAATCTGCATGTATTGCATACATGTAAATGAAAGCTTAGATGGTGATCAAGGGCCCTTTGAGTGCTAGTATTTCATGTTCTTAATCTTTTTAACTTAAAAATGTTTGGGAATTTCTATATTTACATCATTTCTACCTTCTCTATCTCCACCCTAAAGCTTTTCTCATGCCCCTTCACTTCCTCTTAAAGTCATGGCCCTTTCTTCTTTAATTATTGTTCAAACACACACACACACACACACACACACACACTATTGAGTATATTTAATGTTGTTTGTATGTACACATATATAGGGCTGACCACTTGATATTGGACAATTTATCAGGGGACTCATCCGTGGAGAAAACTGATTCTCCGTCTCTCAGCATCCATTAATTTCCGTTAGTTCTTCATATATGGTTGGGAACTTGTGAAATTTCTCCTGTCCACTTTGGCATGTTGACTGATGTTTCATTATTCTGGTCTTGTTTAGGTAGCCATATTGATTTCATGGGTACAATTTCCCACCCCCCACTATTACATCTAGAAGACAGGAGTCTTATCAGGAGTATTGGTCCTTGGGCTCTTACAATCTTTCTGTTCCATCTTTCAGAATATTCTGTGAGTCTTAGGTGTAGGGCTTGCATGGTTGATGTACCAATTGGTGTTATGCACCCCACTGACAGCTGTTCTCTGCATTATGACCAAATGTAGATCTGTGTAATAGCTTTTATCTGATGCAGAAAGAAGCTCTTTGATGAGAGATGAGAGCTACATTGATATATGTGGATAGAAGAAGTTATATTGGCTTGGGAAAATTAGTGTCTCCTCTATCACCTATGACCTCTCCATCTATGAGTAATGGGTTATGTTTACAGTACCAGGCATGAATTCCTTCTAGTCGAGTGGGTCTTAAATCTAATTAGATGGCTGTTGGTTACCTCCAAGATATGAGTGTCACTATCACACCATTGGAGTTATCTTTCCAGGCTGGTCATTGTTGTGACTCATAGGCTTTACAACTAGGTAGGACTACAGATTGTTTTCCTCTCTTGGCAGCTTACATGGAACCTTCAGATGTTATGAGAGCTAGCTTCTGGGTTCATTTCAGTTTGATTCCTCCAAGCACTATGTCCAATATGTATGTTATCTTCAGCAAGAGAGTAATATCTCAAGTTCCAGGAGGCAACCAAGGGGAACAGCAATGTCCTGTATTAATTTGGGAATCTCTTGGACTCCCTCACCATGACTCAAGGGTTTTCAGTGTCAGGCACCAGGGTCTTGCTAGATAGCCTACGGCTTTTGAGAGAGCATTGTCACCCCGATGACATAGCACCATTTAAAACAGATGAATTTTTCAAACATCCTAATGGTTACTTACCTCTCCTTCCTCCCTCTTCCTTGGTATTCTCTCCCTCCCTAGTTAGAGTCCCATATTCCCTCTTTCCCCTTTCATAGCATCTTTACTCTATCCTCCTCTCTAGAGCTCCTTCCCCATGCCTCCTAAGATCCTTTTCTACTGTCCTGGCTTCATCTTGGAACAGGAGAACAATTGTTGTAATTGGAATTGGAAAAACAAATATAGGATTTATAATGCTAATTCTGTTTCTAAAAGCTGCTTAATTTTTAAGAAAGTGTTACATTAATTGAACTCAAAATTCTTAACCTCTAAGTCATAAGAACAGGAACCACTCCACACTGTTTTGTGCAATGTGGCTCTAACACTAACTCAGCTCAGTGTCTGGTACCTGATGCATGGTGGCCTAAGCCTCTGGACCATCTTGTTCTGGTCCCTCTGTATGATTTTCTTCACATCTTTCACATCCTGTGTAAATATCCCCTTCCCATCACATAACATGGTGATCATCTTCTACTCAGCTGCCTTTCTATTTGCCAGACAGAATAAAATCCTGACAAATAATGAGCCAGTTTGATAATGTCAGAGATCAAAGAGAAAGACTTGTAGAATTCTGCACACAGAACCGTGGCTTTGCTGTGGCAGTGACAGACTACACTGGAAACAGATTTCACAGTTTGGAATCCATCAGAGGCAAGATAGAGCATTACAGTTATGGGGAATGTTTAAGACCAAAGTGCAAGAAATAAATGAAAATAAAACCTGTGTCAAATGGAAAACCCAAGGGTCCATTTCACACAGACAGAGGCCCAGAAAGAGGAAGTGGAAGCGATAATCAGCTTCTCCAGACTCTGTGCAGATGGAGAAATTGCTAGTCCAGGCCACACCACCTTCCACTCTACCACAAAAGCCCCAATCTCCTACATTCGAGGGTGTAACATTCCTTGTGTCAGTGTGGGTGCCTACCAACTTATTTGGTGAAAGATCCAGATTTCTAATTTGAGAGCAAGTTGTTAAGGACTGTTTAATTACTGCTTGGTGTGGTGGTACACTCCTGAAATGGAGGTGGAAGTGTGATGATCAAGGAGTTCATTTGCAGGACCTGGGCAAGTTGGTCCTGACAGTTACATAAGTGTTCTGGTTATTTTTATGGTTTTCCAAAGTACTCACTGACAAGAATTCCTACCAGTATTGTAATTAGTCCAAATGCTTAATACCACCAAAATAATGAACAACTCCACTGATGCCCTCCCCTGTTCTGAAACCAGTAATGATCTCGCATTCCTGGAACTAAACTTGAGATATCTTGACAAGGTTCTCCATAATCTGCTTTCATCTACCTTATTGTTCCATCTGACACACTAGTTTAATACTCAGTCAAGTGGACTACCTGTCACTCACCAAACAGAGCCCTTGGTCTCCTTGGTGACTTGTCAGGTCTCTCTAGCAAAACATCTCTCGGCCCCCTGTTCTCAACTTCCAGAGGCTTTCCACTGTGCCTTTCATGTGCAGGTATGAAGTAAATTTGTTGTATCAAAGCTCAGCGTTGGGAGTGAGTCAGACCCACAGAAGGCACCAAACGTTAGACCTCATGGTGGCATTTTTGCATCTTAACAGCAGATTACAAATTATGTAGACCCCAAACCTACAATTTGAGAATCAAACCTATACTTTGAAGCCCTGTTGTCCTTCCCAGGGCACCCCACTGTCCATCCTCACCATGCCCTTTCCCCACAGTAACAGCACATGCTCTATAATGATCAGAAAGCACATTACCAAGAAAAATGAGAGCAGTGAACTCAACTCTTTCCCCTGTACGGAGATACTATGATCAATCCACGTGAGTCTAGTAAATGGTAACAGAATTTATTAAGATATAAATTGAGGAAATATACTCACAAATACAGAATGGAGTGGACAGCTGAAGTTGTCCTCTGATCTGACCAGGAGTGAATCCACCTCACAGGCAGGAACAGGGAGAAGGGGCCTGTGTCCCTTCTCCAACTCCCTATTAGAGGTCACGTACAATGGCAGGAAGCACCACCTCCTTTGGGCCATATAGGCCAAGGCCATGGGTGGAGCAAATACCACTACACAGAGAGATGAGTCCTCGGGGACTTACCCAGGTGAACTCGTGGGTGCTTGAGTAACAAGCACGCCAAGCAGTGGAAAGTGGAAAGCCTGTATGGGTAACTGATCCTGATGTCCTGGTTAAAGGATTCTTAAACTTGGGTGCTTTTGCCTGTTATTTAGGCTACAGGGAAGTACAATCCAGATATGCCTCACTAGAGTCTTCCTGCCTCTGGAAATGCAGATAAAATTACCTCTTTGGCCTTTGAGATTTTCATACTTACAAAAACATTTGGATCTGAGAATCCCTGGACTCATTTGTTCCCTCCCTAAGAGCCTTTCCCCACCTGCCATCTCACCATGATGAATCAACTTGGGCATAAACATCAGTGATTTTACCTGTTTGCACACTCAGATTCTCACTCAAAAGATACCACACAGGGAGCCCATAACCTATCCTAAGATAAAGGTAGGTATGAGTCATCAATTAGAAATTAGCATATTGAAGAGTAATCAAATCATTTGACAGCTTCAAATTTAAGATACCCACCATATGTAGAACTCCCCACTTGCAGATGCCAGCTCCCCATGGTAGTTCAACCACAAGCCCCCAATCTGTTCTTCCTAACTCTTCCCCCAAAGCATACCAATAAACAGTTTCGACAAACATAACATGAGCCATAGTAAGACTCAAACCAGGATGCATGAAAATACATATCAGAAAAGAAATTTGCAGAAAAGTTTAAGTATGATGCCAAAATCAAGGCCAAAGAATACGAGAGGTTAAATGCTATGAAAAATGAACAATTCTAACTCAGGGGGAAAGGCCAAAGCCTAAGAACTTAAGAAGCAGGTGAAATGTAATAGGAAACAGGGGACCAGATTTTGTTATGTTGTTTTTAATGGACCAGGTTTTCTCATGCCAGTTCAAATCCATGGCTTCCTCAAAGACCCTCCTGACATGAGACAGATGCATACAGCACAAATAGGTGGCACCTACTCAGTCTAGAGGAGTACTCAGCCAAGATGAAATGGAAGACTGGAATTCTTCTTTACAACTCAATTAGACTAGTGAGTAGCCCATTTCTTTCCCAAGTCACAAGCAGATTTTTGATAGGCAGAGATTGCAAGACAGATATCTCAAAAATAAAGTTTTGGACCAAAAGAAAATGGATTTTAAATTGCAGAGACAACATTTCCATCTCGTGCCATCTGTTATAACCCAAATTTCTAGCAAACAGACTATTCACCAGAAATAATGCAAAACTAATGAGATCAGAAGTATGTTATAGGACACAAAAATCCCCCAAAATGTTAAGACAGCTTAAAAATATTGACTCTGACTTTCTTTAGCAAAAAGAGAGAATTTGACATCTGGGAACTTTCTTAGAAAAATTACAGGGATGACGTCAAAGCAAACTCCATACTGCCTACCTTGTATCCATTCCTCTATCTCCTGGAGTGACAGCCCTGAGCTCCCAGTGGCAGCCCTTGGGGTTGCCCTAGCCAAAAAAGTCAACTCACTATGGGTAAAATCCCTTCCTAGGACTAGTGTGAGACCTGGGGTTTGTCCATGTATCTCCAGCAATGAGTCTGAAAAGCTATCCTGGCTTCAAAGCTCCCCGTAACAGCACTGAGTGCAGCAACTGACTACAATCCTATCCCTCTTCTTCCTGGCTGCCTTTTTTCTTCAGCCCCACAGCAGTGTTGGTTCAAGAACACACCCATTGATGCTGGTCATGCTAATCTCAATCAGCTTATCTTGACCCTGGAAGCCAGCAGGGCTTCTTAAACACTGCGAGGCATCTCAGGTAGTAAGCCCTTCTTCTAAGCTAGCAAGTGAACCTTCTCCAGTTTCAGCAGAACACACAACATTCCTAGATCAAGGAGATGTGAACTACATCTCATATTGATTTCCTATGTTCCCATTCAATTCTCATCACTTCTATTCCCCACTCCCCAAGGGCAACAACTTCAATTGCTGTAGCAATTTCTTTTGGTTTCTACCTTCATACTATATATATGTGTGTGTGTATATATATATATATACATATATATATACATACATATATATGTGTATATATATCATTTAAAAACTATTTTTTGTGTGTGGTGTGATTGCGAGTGTGTGTTTTTAAGCATGCAAACAGTTGGACACAGGTACATGTGCCCATGAGTATGCATATGATATGGAGGCTAGTGACCAATGTTGGATTTCTTCCTCATTCACACTCCACCATATTTTTGAAGACAAGGTCTCTTAAAGATGCCCGATCTCACTGTTTCAAATAGACCTGTCAGCTAGCCAACCCTGGGATCCATCTGCTTCCTCCCCACAAGCTCTGGGGTTGCTGCCACACAGTGCCAAGCCTGGCTTTTACCCTAGTGCTGGGGATCAGAACTCAGGTACCCACACTTGTTTAGCAAGCACTTTAGCCACCGATCTGTCTTCCCAGCCCCCGTATGTCATTTCTGTTTATCTTTCTTTGATAGCATCTGTTGAGTTCCATTGAAGTCAAAGATTTAACTCTTAGTGACTCCCCACATTTTCCCTACTGTATCTAGAGTGTATTAAGTCACATTTCTAGTGAAATTGGTCATCAGTTCTTCCACTTTATGATGAAATGAATAAAATTTACCAAAGAGTCAAATAAAATACTACTATCATATTTCCTCCTTCTTCACTGTTTTCTTAGACTTAATTATCTTCTAATTTTCCATTTGGTTGGGGTGTTTATGTTTCCATTACCTGTGAACAGCTTTGTAAAGTACTTTTCACTTCAATTTTCCACATGGTCAAAGCTGTCGGATAATCTATCAGTCTAATTTCTCTCTGGAGTCTTCCTGCAAAATCCTTTACCAGGTGAGCAGGATGCTCAGTAGGCTGCCTATGCTGTTGGTATCCAGGGAACACCTCACTGTATTATATAAGGGAATTTCCTCCACTTCTTATCTTCATCAGTGGGTGAAGTAACTAACTCGCCCCAATATTGTCTTTAGAAGGATGCTCAGAAGGTCTCTCTGAAGACTCATCACTCCTTACACTTGGATATAAAATTTTAAAGAGTTTAGAACATCAATTTGTGGCCTAAAGAGTGTTTTAAGATACCTGGAATTTTTCTGGTTCTTAATAATTTTTATGGGGTTGGTTTCAAATCTCTGAAGAATCCAACCCCTTTCCTGTCTGAAAAGTATCTTAATTGTCTTTGAAGCTCCATGGGCCTTCCATTCTGCAAGAGTATCTCTCAGTTCCAGGAAACTTGACAATGTTTTTTCCATTTCATTTTCTCTGCTCTCTGGTTCTGGAACTCTGTGAATTGAATACTGAACTTTCTAAAGGTATCCTTTAATTTGCTTGCCTTTTCTCAGTTTTTAGAATCTTGTATCTTTTATTTTCTGAACATGTCATCATTATCTTTTAATCCCTCTCCCAAAGTTTAAAATCTTCATTTTTTGTATCTTTAAGTTCTAGGCAGTGTCTTCTTGTTCCCTATTTTTCCTCCCTTCTTTCCTTTACTTTTGGGGATTTTTTTTCCAATGTTCTTTTATTTTATTTTTTTTCCAAGACAGGGTCTTACTATGTAGCCCTGGCTGTCCTGGAACTCACTATGTAGACAAGGCTGGCCTTGAACTCACAGAGATCTGCCTGCATCTGCCTCACAAGTGTTGGGATTAAAAGCATGTGCCACTATGTCCAGCTGCATCTTGTAGTTGTTTCACACATATATTATCTTTATCTTTCTGGAATTATCATTAACTGTAGTCTTAGCAGTTTCTTTTGCATTTACACTGTCTATCTTCTTAGTTTGTTAATAATGACATTGTAGTTCATTTTAGCAGGTATCTTCAATTATTGGACGGCCCTAGATTGTCTGTTAACAACTCATACTAAGGCTTAAAATGCCAATAAAAAGATTTGCATGAATAACCCAGGTATTCCAGTAGGAGATGTCATAGTTTATGTTGTCAACTTGATACATCCAAGAAGAGGGACCTTCAGTGGAGTAATTGCCTCCATCATTTTGGCCTGTGGGCATGTCTGTAGGACATTTTCTTGATTGATAATTGATGTTGAAGGGCCCAGCCCACTGTAGGTAGCATGTGGGATTGAGCTGTAGAAGAAAGGTAGCTGAGCAAGCAAGAGGAAGGACACTACCCAGCAGATTTTCTATTTCCTACTGTAAGCTCCTGCCTTGATGATGGACTCTAACCTGCAAGATGAAATTAACTCTTCCCTCCCTGGGTTGCTTTTGGTCATGGTGTTTATCACAGCAACAGAGAACAAGCTATGACAAAACATCCTTAACACTCCTTTTAAAGGTCCATGCTTTTCTTGAGAGGAATATCCAAAAGTTAACATCTGAGGATATCAGTGTCAGTATGTGCGGCTTTTGTTTCTTGAGTTGGTAATTTGCATGTACAGCCATTTGCACACCTGCAACTGTGGATGGTAATAATTCAAAGGATGCTCGCTATGTGCAGAGTAGGTCAAAGGATGCTCTCTATGTGCAGGTACCCACGTGGCACTGTGCTGAGGCATGCACTATGGCTGCAGGGTAAACCAAACCTGAAAGCCAGTCCTGCCTGCTGTCTAGCAGTAGCTTTGTGACTTCACAGGAAGTGGGAAGAAGATGAGCACTGAAGGTGGGAAATGTGGTACCTGTCTCCTGGGACTATTATAAGGGTAAAATGAAGTACTATAAGGAAAATACTTAGCAGGCTGACAACTCTCTCAACAAAGCCAAATACAGTCAGCTCTAACAGAAGCAGCAGCACTAACATTAGTAATAATAGCATATATATATATATACATGTATATATAACATATATAATATATATGAAGACATGGAGTGATTTATCTAGAAAGGAAGGAATTCTTGAAGCTGCACATGTGCATTAAGGATTGTGTGTGGCTATACAGTTATTTGAAATGGTTTGGCAGGGAGGACAAAGCTCTCTTAGCGCTGCCACTTACAATGTTTACTATGGTGATGTCCTTGTAATAGCTGTAAGAACTACTTTTGAGGTAGCAGAGCATTATAGAGAGTGACTGATGGCATTCAGGATGTATCACCTAAATTTTTCTGGGAAGACGAGAACAAATGTCTATTTATCCCAGATAGGATACCAAATCAAACTTGGTGAACCGAAACGGGTTTATTAGGCTTACTTCCAGGGGCAAAGGGAATGGGTTACCTACAGGGCCCTGGATGATTCCAAGAAAGCTGCATCACCAAAAAGTTCTACCCGGGCATGGGTATTGACCTCCTGAAGAATGCATACAAGGAGACCACTCCCCTTTCTGTTAGCCTTCCGTCTCCTGTATACTCTCATCCAGCACCTTTTGAAACCATGTGCAGCAGAATTACAGATAGCTCAAAGAGAAAGCAGCTACAATGTCAGCTAAGAGACTAAAGATCTCCCAAATCCCTTTATTTCTTCTATGAGGGAATGCCGATGGACCAGACCAGACATTGTAGAGAGTCTCTCATAGGTAACCACAGTTTCTCTGATAAAGATAGTAATGGCCATGTTGTGCTCAGAAGCGTGTGTGTGTGTGTGTGTGTGTGTGTGTGTGTGTGTGTGTGTGTATGAATGTTTTCCCAAAACAGCTTAGCAGTTAACATGAATTCAAATATTAGATGAAGGCTTTAAAATCAGTGTCCGGTTCCTTGTGACATAAGGGATTGTTTGTGGGACTGGTTGGCACATTAGGGGAGTGACAGTTTACTCATCACAGATCCTAAAATGAATTATGATTTTCCAACCTGTTCCTCAAGCTTAAAGTCTCAAAGTAAGAACCCGTCGATACTTTGTAGCTGCAGTTTTCTCTCTGGTCCCTCCAAAACCTGGCAGTCCAACAGCCCACTTATAAAATAAACACACAGATGCTTATATTATTTAAACTGTTTGGCCTAATGGCTCAGGCTTCTAGTTATCTAGTTCTTACATCTTAATCCATTTCTATAAATCTATACCTTGCCACGTGGCTCGTGGCTTACCGGTGTCTTTACATGCTGCTTGTCATGGCGGCGGCTGGCAATATCTCCCTCCACCTTCCTGTTCTCTCAATTCTCCTCTCTGTTAGTTCTGCCTATATTTCCTGCCTGGCCACTGGCCAATCAGTGTTCTATTTATTGACCAATCAGAGCAACACATTTGACATACAGACCATCCCACAGCAATACTTTCTCCTCCCTGCTTACAGAATGAGGATATCTTATCTGCTATCCAGACCATTTAGCTTCTGTCCTTCCCTTAGTATCTGTAATCTAATAAAACTAAAATATACTCCAATGGTGGAATATGATATGGACATGTAAGCCAACTAATCTTTTTCCTCACCAACTTGTGGGTTGGTCATGGTGTTTCCACATCAATAGTAACCCTAACTAAGACAGAAGCCCATGAGGATGCTTTGAGAGACAGATTTCATTTCAAAAGAAAAAAGGGAAATGGGCAGAGAGGACCCACCAAGTCCACTGGGTTATTCTAAGCAGTAGACATGTAGCGGTGGACATGCAGGCACAGCATGCATGGTGGGCATTTGGCCCGCCTCACTCAGCTTGTAGAGTTTTATTTTGTAAAGAGAGAGATATCTAAACCAAGCATGGGAAAATGTTAACATAAGTCAAACCTGGGTGATGATACAAACATATGTATTATTCTATACTTATTTATATTTGAAGAGCTTTGTTATGGAAAACATTTTACCTTAAACTTTAAAATCTGACTCATGCACAGCATCTACTACAAAAAAAAGACTTCATGCTGATTTGCTTAAAGAAATTCAATTTCAGGTTGAGATCATTATAAGCAGATTGTTTTGTTTTCAAATAGCATATTTATTTTTAAACAATACATGTAAACATAAAAATTATACATATTAATAGGCTCCTTATGATATTTTGGTGCAAGTGCATATTGCAAAATGACTAATGCAAATTAAATATGTTTATCTCCTTAAATATTTGTCATTTATCTATGGTAAAATCTTTCAGCATTATTTCTCCTAGTTTCTTGAAATTTACAGTACATTATTGTTCCCCATAGTCACCCTATTGTATAATAGCATACCAGAATTTCTTGATTATATCTATGTATAAATAGGTTTATTACCTACATGAAAACCCATCAAAACATCGAAGACATTTATAACCAAAAGATTTAGACCATATGAGTCCCCTTCATGTGTTAGGCATCTATCATCTCTGGCTTCTGTCTATTAAATTCAGTGAAAGTGTCACCCAGTCATTCTGTGACTATTCTCCCAAGTGCCCTTAGAAGTGTGAAGTTTTATTTCTATTGAGGATCACACCCTAAATATACCTCCACTGTTGGGGAATATTATTTTAAGATGTGTTACTTTTGTTTATGTTGCATTTGTGTAAATCTGTGAAGCCTGTCTAAAACATCTGATGGTCTCATAAAGATCTGAATGGCCAATAGCAAGGCAGGAGAAAGGATAAGTGGGGCTGGCAGGCAGAGAGAATATATAGAAGGAGAAATCTGGGGAAAGAAAAGAGATGGAGGAATGAGGAGAAGAACTAGTCAGAGAAGGAGGAGGACTCTTTGGAGGCCAGCCTCCCAGCTACACAGCCAGCCACAGAGTAAGAGTAAGATTTACAGAAGTAAGAGAATGTGAAAAGCCCAGAGGCAAAAGATAGATGGGATAAATTAAGGAAAGATGGCAAGAAATAAGCCAAGCTAAGGCTCACATTCATAAATAAGAATAAGCCTCCATATGTGACTTATTTGGGAGCTGGGTGGTGGGCCCCCAAAAGAGCCAAAAAAACCAGCCCATCCCAAATTATCATTTATTGTGCATTGTCCCATGTCTTCTTTGGAAAACCTTTGCTACAAACAGATGGCTGGAGGAGACCTTTCTACTTGATGCCCAAGTCCCAGAGCTATTGACTAAGCCTGCTTCCTGCTCCTGTGCCCTGTGGCCTGAGGTATCTGCCTATCCTCTCTGACTACCTGCTCCAATGCTCAGTGCCCTTCTCCTCCTCAGCTGGTTAGAGAACACAAGAGAGTCTTGCTAGATCCCCCTCCTCTTTCCTAAGACCTTGTCCCCAAGCAGTGTAATTTAGAGAGAAGAAATGACATGGACTTTGTGGTTTTCAGTCTCAAATACTACAACAAAAGCGTCTGACGCAGCTGCATGGGAAATGAAGAGAGGGATGACTCGGGGGTCTACAGGTCTGAGTGGAGGACCAGGGAGCCCCACTGGTTTGGGCTTCTGGAAAGCATGACAGTGAGTAGGAAGGTCCAAGAGATCCCTGACAGCCACCTAAATGATTGATGGAATATCAGAGGAAGTGCCGACAGCATGAGACAGGAAGCAGAGGCAGAGGGGCGGGGTTAAGTTCCACAGTGCCTCTGATGAGCACATACCTATGACAAAGGAACTCATTCAGCTCCACCTGCAGAGCTGCCAGAGGCTGAATCCTTGTCCTGACATGGACTACCTCCCTCCGTGAACAGTGCTACCTCACCACACCAAGGCTCCCTTCCATTATCTACATGAGAGTGGTAGCTGCTGATACAAAAAGGAACTGACAATGTATGTTTATTATCACTCATCTTATTTCTGGAAGGATTTTTGAACTGACTTAAAAAGGACAGTTGGAAAACAGGACACTGACTGAGAATCTAAAAGGGTGATGTTTGCTATCCAAAGAGACACCCAGGAGCGATGTGTGTAAGAGATGGCTCCTGGGTGTCTCTGCTTTACGTCAAAGGCCCCTAGCCAGTGATGCGATGCAGGCAAGGGAACCAAAAGAGCCAGTGATCGGAAGCTGCTGTGTACACAAAGCACAGAAAAATCACCAAGCGGAAATCTAGACGGAACATTTCTGTAAAACCCAGTTGGTAGGACTTCCTGTTGAGTCTAGGGCCTTCCCATTGGGATCCTATTTAGCTCTCTTGGCAGTTCTTTAAGGAAAGCACTCTTAATACCATTTTAGAGAGCCAGACTTTGTGATTTCAACCCTGCTCTGTTACATATTATGGGGCAGGGGTGTGTGTTTCTGTTTGTATGTATATATGTATGCATGTATGTATGTATGTGTGTGCACATGCACAAGTATACACAGGTGTGGAGGCCAGAGGTCCATATAAGAAATCTTCCTCAACTGCTGTTCTCCACCTTGTTTTTGGATATAGAGTCTCTCACTGAACCTAGAGCCCATCAATTTGGTTAGGTTGGCAGGCCAAGGAGCCCTAGGGGTCCACCTTCACCTAGGAGTACAGTGTAAGGATTACAGCTGCACACCCCATGTTCCACTTTTACATGGATGTTGGGAACCCAAACTCAATTCTTAATGATTGCACAAACACTTGACCGACTGAGTCTTTTTCCCAGCACACCTATTACAGTTTTGACCTTAGCAGGCATATACCCACTCTAGAATCCACTCTTCATCTTCAATAAGAGCAATCATCTGCCTGCTTTACAGGGATGTTTCTAGGACTGAGTCCGCAAACATACAGCATACAAATGGTGTCTGCTACATTGTGAAGCCTATAAATGCCAAGATGAACATCATTTTGTAGATGTGTAAACTGTCACAGGGAGATTGAGAAAAAATCTTAGCCGTACAGAATCTTAGGCAGACTTGAGTTCTAATAAGGATTTAGGGGAAGACTGTGGAGGAAGTATGTATTTGGGAAGCTCTGGAACTGGTTTTGTCATAGCCACACCTTGGAGCTATAAGCTCTCAATTCCCTATATCACTGATTAGGGTGAATACATGAAAAATATCTCACACATCCAATCATGACTGCATTAAACACATTCAAAATATCCTTTATCCTATTGTGAACTTGATTTCATGCATTACTTAGCCTCTTCTGGTTACAAAGGTTTCTTTTTAAAAATTAGTTATACTGGGAAGATTCCATATTGTCTGTATTTTGTCTCTCTCTCTTTCTTTCTTTTCTTTTCTTTTTTTTGGTTTGGTTTGGCTTGGTTTTGGTTTTGGTTTTGGTTTTTGAAGAAAAGGTTTCTCTGTGTATAGCCCTGGCTGTCCTGGAGCTCACTTTGTAGACCAGGCTGACCTCAAACTCACAGGGATCTGCCTGCCTCTGATTCCTGGGTGCTGGGAATAAAGGCGTGTGCTACCACCACCCAGCTTCTGCAATATATTTTAAGTCCATCAGTTAGGTAAGTTTGCGATGCAGTCAATGTGCATACATCAACCCAGTTTCGCATTGTGAAATAAACAAGCTCACCAACACTATCTATAGATGATATGAGAAAGAACCGGCATTCCTTTGATGGACAGGAGGAACCCCTGTTGCTTCTGTAGGATGCTATTCAGTCACGTAAAAACAAAACACATTATTTGTTATGAGTTAGAATAGTCTCTAATTATGCTCAGTTTGATATCAATGGCATAAAAGCAATCATGGTGCAATCAAGCAAAACAGCTCGGCTTGCAGTTTCCACTTATTCTCGCTAAATTGCCATGCTGGCAGAGGCTGAGAATTTCCTAGTACTACCAGAAGGCCAGCCAGCACTCCGTCTATCTGGTCCCCTTCTGTGTGTCTGAGAAGCTGCTGTTTGTTCCTGGGGAGCGTGCTTAATTTGCTCTTGCTTTCAGTATCTCCTCTCCCAGAAACCTTCTGAAGGTTGACCTTTATCTTCCCAGGGAGAAATCCAGAGCCAAATCTGGACTCGGGAAGCCTGGTTCTTTAAGGATGTGCTTTCAGCAGAGAATCGCCCACATGGAAAGTCCCTAGACTTGATTCAAGTTTTGCCATTTCTTTCATATCTCTCAATTTCCAGACTGACTAGTAAATGACACCATTGTGGAAACTCGTTTGAATAGAGTGCTCAGGTTTTTTCGCTCCAGTCAAGTCTATGCAGTATAAAACCTGCATGCATCTGAAAGAAATCGGTTCTCTGAAAAAAAAATCTTTCTAAAGTAGATAATGGGCTTTAAGGATTTCATAAATATGCTAATAAGATAATAGTTCAACCCTACACAAAGAACCATAAGCAACTGAGGGAAGCTGGGAGCAAGGAAGGTGGTCTTCTCTGGGGAAGAGCATACCAGTGGATTGTCCAGTGCCAAGCGGTCAGCCCTGAAAACATACATACGAGTTTTCATACATTATACAGATTGAACAGGTTGTGTTTAAGAGAGGGAGAGAGAGAGTCATAAATGCAGCTCAACAAAAATGGAGCCACCACACACAATCTAAAGCCGAACTCAAAATGCAGACATGGGCACTGCATTATGGGAAATTGCGCCGGGGGCCCCCCCCCCTGCTTCTTCTGGTATCTATGTGACTGATGCTTTATTGTTTTTCCTTTGATGTTTATTAGCATATTGCATGAGTAAATTTCCAAAGCCTCACTCTCCTTGCAGTGCTGAAACAGACCTTATAATCTTAGCACACCATTCCTGCCTTCTGCTTCTGGGTCGGGTTACTTCCTATTCCACTTGGATTTTCAATCTCCATGTATTTGAAGTTGCCCTGTTGCCTGTTTCATTATTTCCTCCAGATTTTCACATTAGGTTTATGCTAACCTTGTGTGAACACATAGAAAGATTTCCATCTTGTCTCTCCTCAGTTCCAGGATAAATATCATAACACTGTCCGTTCTCCAGATGTTTAATTGAAATAGCCAGCAGCACATACGGACATTGATTAGTGTGTCTCAATATTCCCTCCTCAGATTAATGGTTACTCCTTGTTTTCTGAGGAGTTTGGTGTTAGAGGAGGGCTGCTGTATTTCTTCACTTAGCAGCTACGTTTTTCTTTTAAAATAATAAACATATGTATGTGTCTAAAATATTTGGAAGTTAAAATATTTTCTAATATACATCTAGTTTCTGGTCGTGCTTACTTGATCTTGCCACAACTTAATGATCCATTTTAACATATTTTAATTCACACTTTTTAATTTTTTGAGAATTTCATGTTTGCACAGTGTATTTTCATGGTTCCCACCCTTTTCAGCATGGATCAGCAGGTGTCTCTCTCTAGTACGATATGGAGCTTTTGGGGATACGTTCGAGAATGGTATAACTGGATCATGTTGGTAGGAAAGAGTGGATCTAGAAAGAGTTGAGGGAGTAAAAATGATCAAAACATGCACTGAACTCTCATAGAACTAATAACAATCATTTTAAAAATACATTTATATATAGCTATATAAATACATATCTGATAAAGAAGAAAAATTCTTTCTTATGAGCTGAGTCTCTCAGGCAAAGCCTGTGTTTGTGGTTCACGCCAGGAGACTGCTGGACAGAGAGTGTGGTACTGAGACTTGCTGGGAAGGGCATGGTGGGCATGGGCCCCTGAAGCAGGACAATGGCCCCCAGGTACCTTCCCTAAGTCTGCCAGTGCTCTTCCCTAAGACTGTGCATCCTCACTTCAGGTTCCCTTTTCTTCTCGCATCGCTGTGTTCTTCGGCCCTCACATTACAACTTCACAGCTCTGGATCAGTGAATGCAGTCAAGAAAAGCGATTCATGTAAATCCTGATAGATAAACTAATTGTTTCAGTGTCTTCTCTTTCTGTAGTAAGTACTTTCTCTTTGGTGAGCAGCTAACTTTCAGTCTGGTCTATTATTATTTAACACGGGGACCATTTCCCTTCAGTCCCATTCTCTAACCTGTCTTCCACACAGTAGCCCAAGGGCTCGTTTTAGATAATCTGTTCATGTTATTCTCTCTTGTGTTGCTGTTAAACACCCTCCAAAGGGGGTGTAGGAATGCAGTTTCTTAAGGGTCTTGTAGACAAATCTTCATGACTCCGCCTTAGCCTTTCTCTCCTACCTTGACACCCTCTTAAGTCTTCACAAATGTCCACATTTCTTCCTTTAGTCATTTTAAGAATTTCCAGTTACCCTTCTTAATTTAGCACAAGCGTTAGCTCTTGAGAGCCCCGCCTTGCTTCCTGGCCCTTTATGGCTATCTCTCATGGAAGTTCTATTTCTTTGTACCCTCACTCTTATCCCTCTGAATTGCAATGATGTTTCCTTAACCCTTATTGTCTATCCCTTCAGAGCAGGGACTGTGGCGTTTGTGGCCATCGTCATCCATTAGCATGGTGTCTAGCACATAGTGTATACTCCGCTGAAGTATTCAGAATAAATGAACCCCTGACCCTACTCTGAACATACAAGTGTTCCTAGTACAGGTAAAATGGGAGCCAGAGAGAGGGAAGGTTTCTCAAGCATAAAATTTTTGCAAGAGGAGAAAACCAAGAAAAAACAAGATACCTTTGCCATAAACAGGAAGGAGACATTCCAAGTATGTATGATCTATTTCTCATGTTTAAGAAACATGCAGAAGCCAAGAAAACAGATCAGATATATATTTCATAATCACAAAACTCAGAAAACATACAGCATGATTTTAGCCATCCATTTTGATTGCTAACCTAAGGTCAATGATTGAATTAGCAATTCTATAGAATTTGTCTACCCAGAACAAGAATTTAAGGTGTTTTCATGGTTCTCCACCTTTTGAGGGTTTTGTTTGTTTGTTTGTTTGGGTATCTATCTCTCCCTGTCTCTCTCTCCCTGTCTCTCTCTGTCTGTCTCTGTCTCTGTCTCTGTCTCTCTATCTCTCTCTCTTCTTCTCCCTCTAGCCCAGAGGCCTCTTCCAGGGAGACATGACCCCCTGGTCTTTGGTATTGACACTACTCTATGTTGAATCTGAAGAAGCTATATCTCATCATGTCTCTTCCTTCTGGGTCCATGTGCCTAAACTCTCTATAAAATTATCAGTGCTTTGCCAACAGAAAGTAGCTCTTTACTTCTAATCAGCCATTAGCCTCCTCCCATAGAAAATATGGGAACAGGAGCCTTTTCCAAAGCAGTCTTGAGTCCTCAGGAACCTTGGAGTGTGGAGGCATTGGAAGCTAGCTTAGTCTGGTTCTCTGCCTACAGCTGCTGCTACTGTATTTCCTTCAAGTAGCTGCCTGGCATTGGCACAGAGCAGTCTACAAGACTTTCACCTCCTAGAATTCTAATAAGGAAGAAGGAAATATAACTTCTCAGCTCTTGGGTCTTCAAATCTACCAGAGTCTCTGTTATTCCTTCCACTCCAATCTAAAATGGAATATGTGGGAGGCCCCTTATCAGCAAGCTTCCCTAATGATCCTATGTCTTAATTATCTGCCCAAACTCTCTATAACTCTTCCTTCAATTCAAAAACTGTCTTAGCTTTTCTGTCTTGGGAAGTCAAGAACTCTTCCCCTCTCTACTGCTCATGTTATAAATTCTGGGCTCTGGATGTGTTTCATATCTTATACCAGAAACCTTTTGCCCTCTCAAAGTCACTCACCTCCCATCAGGTTTCCTATAAGTGCTTTCACTTCCTGCTGGTTCTTTTATATTTCTCTTCCCTAGTCAAAAAGTTTTAGCCTTGGCTATTAGTGATGCTGGGCGGTTGACAGAGTAAGCATGAAATTCCATTTCTCTCACATTCTAACTCCAATTTTAAAAACTCTCACAATTTCTTCTAAGCATCAATTTCCTCACTAATAAAATAAAGAAATTTCACCTTGTTCATAGGTTTATTGTGAGCATTTATGTGCTTGATATATTGAAATCCCTTGAAACTAATGCCAATATCAAATCTCCTATCCATTTGCTGGAAATGGACCCCTTTACTATAACATTCTTCATGCCCTTGGTGAATGGTTTAGAAAAGTATTAACATTGCTAGAAAACCATATTTCTGTATTATTAGTAAATATGGTAGAGAGTGAAGATGGAGAGGTATGAAAGAATCACACACCATATGATAAATCCAACAAAACTTTTTTTTAATATATTGTTGTTCATGTCTCTCATAAAATAAGGCATTGTAGAGGCTGGAGAAATGGCACAGCAATTAAGAGCCCCAGCTGCTCTTGCCAAGCACTCCGGTACCATCTCCTGCAGGCATGCGATGGCTTGCAACCAGCAACAACTCCCATTCCAGAGGTTCCCATGCCCTCTCCTGGGCTCCTTGGGCACTGTGTACACATGATGCAAAGATATAGATGCAGGCAAAACATGGATGCTGTGGGATGTTCTGTATGGCAAATGTGTTGCTCTGATTGGTTAGTAAATAAAACACTGATTGGCCAGTAGTCAGGCAGAGGAAGTATAGGCGGGACAAGGAGGAGGAGAATTCTGGGAAGTTGAAGGCTGAGTCAGAGACACTGTCAGCCGCCACCATGACAAGCTGCATGTGAAGATGCTGGTAAGCCATGAGCCACATGGCAAGGTATAGATTTATAGAAATGGGTTAATTTAAGATATAAGAACAGTTAGCAAGAAGCTTGCCACGGCCATACAGTTTGTAAGCAATATAAGTCTCTGTGTTTACTTGGTTGGGTCTGAGAGGCTGTGGGACTGGCAGGTGAGAGAGATTTGTCCTGACTATGGGCCAGGCAGGGAAACTCTAGCTATACATGCATGCACAGAAAATAAAATATTTTAAAAGACATTTTAGGGTTGGGGATTTAGCTCAGTAATAGAGCACTTGCCTAGCAAGCACAAGGCCCTGGGTTCGGTCCTCAGCTCCAGAGAATTAAAAAAAAATACATTTTAAATGTGGTGTATAGAATATTGCACCAAAGTTCTTTTGCATAAAATAATGAGGAAACTCAAAGCTACATTGATTAGGGCTGGTAATAAGCAGTTTCTTTATATAATTGGGTAGAAAGTTGGACAAAGCTTAAATTTGTTTGTCATGTATTATGAAATAAAAACTTGATATACTTTAAAGTTATCTTAGTACATAAACTGATTCAGAAAAATCAATCCATGGAAAATATGGTTTAGGATTATGAAAAATAATACGACAGAGTGGCATTTAATCTGCTCAGAATGATGTTTGAATATAAAAATCTTGTTTTGTAAATGTTTCACTATAAGAATATTAGCTTTAAAAAATTCAGGCATTAATGTCAGAAATAAATCAGAACCAAATAGATAAATGAAACCACAAAATTTGAAGCAAGATACTGTATAAAACCCTGTTGAACCAGAGCAGCTGACATGTAAAATGAGAAGCAGAAGCCATCAACACAAAACTAATTAAATATTCTACATGAATAATCAGTCTTTGCAAACAATATCATTACCATGATACTTCCAATATTTTAAAAGGTAATAAACGTGCAAAAATCATCATTTTTAATTTTATCTCAACTTGCCGTTATCTCCATGTGCTGTTTTCTCTGTATGGTAGAAATGTTGTGTAATGCTGGTTATCTTGTCTGTCTTCTAACCTGTTCAGTGACATCACACTGGTAGCTTATTATCATCTATGATAAAAAGTACTCTCATCACCGAAATTGCCAGCATTGCACATTCATCAGGGCTTTCTCTTTGTTTGGGGATGTGTGGTTAAACATTTACCAGTATAGTTTGGCAAAACTCTTCCTGAAGGAAAATATGTGAGAAGGGTCTCCATTCTCTCTGATAAAGAACCAACATACTAAATCTTTTGAAAGTCACAGGATATGACAGGTTGTGGTGCCATAGGATGTGACAGTGTGGTGGCTGGCTTTCATCATCAACTCCTTACAACCCAGAATCACCTGGGAAAAGAATCTCAATGAGGAATTGTCTACATTGTGTTGGACTGTGGGTGTGTTGGGTTAGGTTAATGGATGTAGAAAGACCAAGCCCACTGTGGGTGGCACCGTTTCTTAGGCAGGGTGTCCTGAACTGCATAAGAGTGGAGAGAAACCAGTGTAAACAAGCAAGTAAGCAAGTAGCCATGTGTGTCTTTATTTCTCTTTCTCTTGACTATGGATGTCTTGCAACTAGCTGAAGTTCTGTTTAGCTTTCGCATAATGATGAACGGTAGACTGGAACTGCGAGCTGAAATAAACCCTTTCTCCCCTACATTGCTTGTTGTCAGGGTATTTCATGATAGCCACAGAAATAAAACTAGACCAATGGTTGAATACATGACAGCAGTATGTGTCTGCTCTTCCAGATTTATAGTAAGTTTGAAGGCCAACACTGCATTCTTATCTTCATAGAAGTTCTGTTCTGATTGACAAAGACCAGTTTTGTTTCACATGCTTCTTGTGCTATTGTTTGTTTGTTTGTTTGTTTGTTTCTCTTTGTGTTTTTATTCAGACCGTGTAATATCATCACAACATAGGAAGCAGAAGGGCAGATAAAAATGCCTTTCATCTTGGGGCACTTCATCTTCTGAGAAAGGACAGGAAATGGGTACTTCTACCAACAATGGTTGAAGAGAGAGTCTGCAATTGCTAATTCCTTCTTTATTCTAATTTTATGTGTATTAATTATGTTCTTTCATGTAGCATGAACAGGGGAGGGACTGTGTTGCTCCAATAGGAATTTGCTTACAATGAATTATAAACACAGTGCCCATGTGTTTTATTAGATGCTCAGCTGTATAAAGATGTTTCTGGAGAGTTGAGTTTCCTCCTTCAGACCTTAGACAAACTCCAAAACTTAAGCACCCTTGAGTGTGAGATAAGACACACAGGGTGATAGATCAGGGTTCTAGTTCTTTACTCTGGGTGTCACTCAAGAGATAAACAACTCTAGTGATATATCAAAAGTGGATCTTATATCTTTAGTCCTATGTATTTAGCTGAGAAATCAGAATCTCTTCTTTAATCAACATGTACAATTTTGTACTAATGAAAATTCATCAAATATCAAACTTGTTTAAATGTGAAAAGGACGCTCTTGACATTTGATCACATAGTACAGATTACAGAATGAAACCTAAATGGATCTTAGAACTCACATCACTTGCTATTTTATGCTCACCACGTAGCAAGATTACTTTATTAGTAAAAACAAACCTGTTATTTAAAGTACATATCCACTTACATATAATGGTGAAAGGTAAAAATGCTCATTTTAAAATTAAAAGGAAGAAAGGGGCACCCTTCTTTACTACTCCTAGTCAGTACTGTGCTAAATGTCCCAGCCTGTATAAAAAATATTTTTCATAATTAAGTAATCAGCTCTTCTCCTTTCCTCCTCCATCATGCAGTGGGCTCCTGCCTTGGCTTCTCACCATGTCTTCTCGCAAGACTTTCAGAATCAAGCGATTCCTGACCAAGAAACAAAAGCAAAATCGTCCTATTCCTCAGTGGATTCAGATGAAAACTAGTAACAAAATAAGGTACAACTCCAAGAGAAGACACTGGAAGAGAACAAAGCTGGGTCTGTAAGGATTCACGCAATGGCAAGACAGTTTATACTGCATTGTGGGTCATCAAGCAATCCTACCACGTGGAGTTCAACATTTTAACCTGAAGACTGGGTCGTGTTTTAAGTTGGGGGAGTAGTTTGTCCAGTAATAAAATGTAGAACCTTCCAAAAAAAATAATTAAGTAATCAGTCTAATATGCATGCATATTAGAAAAGCAAGAACCAAACTGCCCTTAGTTACAGATGATATGACCTTTGGGGATATACAAGAGTTAGTAGAACTAGCTTATTTATCTCACAAGATCATAGAATACCAGTCAGAATCTAATAAATAATTATATTTCTGTCTCCTAGTAAGTAAAACTTGGAATTAAAAATGTAAATCTAATGTTTCTTAAAATAGAAAACATCATTGGATATTTAGAAACAGACTTGATTAAATCTTCCTGTAGAGCCAATATAAATTAAATTCATAATTCAAACAAGACTTTCTTACAAAGATTAACAGACTGACTCTATAATTATTTTAAAATGTAAGCCAGAAAATAGACAAAATATTTTTGAAAATTCGAGTTAGAGACTGAAGAGTACTTGACTTCAAACTTACTATAAATCTGTAGTAATAAATCAGAGTAAAATTATTGTAAGTACAAAATGTAGACCAACACAACAACCTAGAGAACTCACAAAGACTCATGCATACACAGTCAACTGACTTTATTATATGAAGGGAAGGATGGTCTTCTAATGCATGGTGCAGAGCAGCTGGCTAGTGCATGGTGTAGGAACAGCTGGCTAGTGAATGGTGCAGAAACAGCTGGCTAGTGAATGGTGCAAGAACATCTGGCTAGTGAATGGTGCAGAAACAGCTGCCTAGTGAGTGGTGCAGGAACAGCTGGTTAGTGAATGGTCCAGGAACAGCTGGCTAGTGAGTGGTGCAGGAACAGCTGGCTAGTGCATGTGCAGAAACAGCTGGCTAGTGAATGGTGCAGGAACAGCTGGCTAGTGCATGGTGCAGAAACAGCTGGCTAGTGAATGGTGCAGGAACAGCTGGCTAGTGAATGGTGCAGAAACAGCTGGCTAGTGAATGGTGCAGGAACAGCTGGCTAGTGAATGGTGCAGGAACAGCTGGCTAGTGCACGGTGCAGAAACAGCTGGCTAGTGCATGGTGCAGAAACAGCTGGCTAGTGTGTGGTGCAGGAACAGCTGGCTAGTGCATGGTGCAGGAACAGCTGGCTAGTGAATGGTGCAGGAACAGCTGGCTAGTGAATGGTGCAGGAACAGCTGGCTAATGAATGGTGCAGG
Source organism: Peromyscus leucopus (assembly GCF_004664715.2). NCBI lineage: Eukaryota > Metazoa > Chordata > Mammalia > Rodentia > Cricetidae > Peromyscus > Peromyscus leucopus. The sequence continues at coordinate 52,416,734 of NC_051072.1, read as the reverse complement.
AACAGCTGGCTAGTGCATGGTGCAGAAACAGCTGGCTAGTGATTGGTGCAGGAACATCTGGCTAGTGAATGGTGCAGAAACAGCTGGCTAGTGAGTGGTGCAGGAACAGCTGGCTAGTGTGTGGTGCAGGAACAGCTGGATATCAGAGGGGTTAGAATCTCAGTCCTTACCTTACATCATATTCAAAAATTAACTCACTTAAAACCAAAATCTAAAACTGTAAAGCACTGAGAAGAAAGCATAGAGAAGACAACAACTACAAAAAGATTTGTAGAAGTGCAACCTGATCTTCAAAAGACACTAGTATGAAAGTAAAAGGCCAGACCCAGACTGAAAGACTATGTATCTGACAAAGGGCTTATGAGCAAAATGTACACAAACTCTTACATCAAAGGAAGGCATGATGTAAGCCACCTAAGGAAGGCAGAAGAGTTAAGCAGGTCCATCACGAAGACATGAATGACCAGCACACATGTGAAAGGACATGATCAAGGAAATGCATATTTTTATAAAACACAGTAAAATAGTTAGGAAATAGTTTCTATATAAGTATATGAAAACATACAAAAGCACTTACCATATAACCCAATTATCTCATTCCTTAGGTGTCCACCTGAAAGAAATGAACACACTTGTTTAAAAAAAATGATTTACACATGAATGCTCCCAGCAGCTTTGTAGTGGTTTCTTTTATGTTGCTGTGACCAAAACACCTGGCAGAAATGACTTGAGGAAGGAAAGCTTTGTTTTGGCTCATGGTCTCAAAGGATCCCAGTACGTAGTGCAGAAGGCATGGCTGAGCAGCTCCATGGTGATGGGACTGTGGGATGGTAGCTTGTTCACATAAACACAAGCAGCAATCAGGGGAAATAGGCAAGGACCATGTTTCTTGCAGGGTTTTGTTTTTGTTTTTGTTTTCACTCTTTGCTCTTTGGGGGCCCACCACCCAGCTCCCAAATAAATACACAGAGACTTATTCTTACATATGAATGCCTGGCTTTAGCCTGGCTTGTTTCCAGCCAGCTTTCTTAACTTAAATTATCCCATCTACCTTTTGCCTCTGGGCTTTTACCTTTCTCTATTCAATATATTTTTATTTATTTCTTACTCCATGGCTGGTTGTGTGGCTGGGTGGCTGGCCCCTGGCATCCTCATCTCCTCCTTTTCTCATTCTTCTCTCTTCTCTCTTCTATTTATTCTCTCTGCTGGGCAGCCTCACCTATCCCTCTCCTGCCTAGCTATTGGCCATTCAGCTCTTTATTAGACCAATCAGGTGTTTTAGACAGGCAAAGTAACGCAGCTTCACAGAGTTAAACAAATGCAACATAAAAAAATACAACAAATCTTTGCATCATTAAACAAATATTCCACAGCATAAAAGAATGTAACACTTCTTTAATATTCCACATTTCCTTCAGCAGAGTTGGTTGTTTTCTATTTTTGATTATATAAATGGGCACTTTTACTCATCTTTCCATAACCTTGTTGTTCATTATTGTGTCTTTTCCTAACATTTTGTCTCTAGTTGATTTATATTTCTCTAACTTAGTTCAAACTATTTTAAAGTGATATGCCTCCTCCTACATAGTCTAAAGAGATACAAGAGGGTGACAGTAATCTTGATTGTCAACTTGTTAGGATTAAGAATTAACCAGGAGAGCCTGTGTGGGACTGACCTAAGGCCTCTGCATATAATACAGTTGAGTAGCTGAGTCTTCTTGTGGGATTCCTAACAGTGGGAGCAGATACTGTCTCTGACTCTTGCCTGCTTTAGGGACCCTTTTCCTCCTACTGGGTAGCCTAATCCACCTTTAATATGAGAGGGGGTGCCTAGTCTTACTGCAACTTGACATACCATGTTGGATTGATATCCATGGGAGCCTCCGCCCCGGTTCCGATAAGGAACAGGAGACAAGTGGATGGGGGCAGGTAGAGGGTGGGTAGGGTGCTGGAAGGAGGGGAGGAAGGGGAAACTGCAGTCTGGATATAAAAAATAATAATTAATTTAAAAAGAAAAAGAATTACCCAGGAGTTTAGTGAAGTACAGCTCTGGGTGTGTCTGTGAGGGTGTTTCTAGAAACAATTACATCACAAAGGCCCTGACCTATTGTTTGGATTAACCTCTAATGAATTCATAAAGTGTTGACATTATTAAAGATAATGAATGTAGACAGGCTGGGACCCTGGTGAGAAATCGGGGTGGTGTAGGCATGTCTCTCATGGTGCTACCTTGCTTAGCTGTAATGAATGTAGAAAGGCTGGGACCCTGATGAGAAATCGGGGTGGTGCAGGCACGTCTCTCATGGTGCTGCCTTGCCTAGCTGTCCCTGGGTTCCCTTGCCTCTGCTTCCTGGCTGCCCTGATGTGAGTTTCTCAGCTCTGCCTGCTCTCTCTCCCCCACAGCGCATTGAAACTGTGAGCTAAAGTAAGTGCTCCGTCCTTTAAAACCCCTCCCTCAGGTCTTCTAGTCACAGCTCTATGAAAGTTAAAGAAGCAAACAGTTTTGACCTTTTCTTTTGCTGTGTTTATTATAATATTTCCTCTGGTTTTATTTTAAATGGTCAAATGTCTACCAAAGAAATAAGGAAAGTTTTGATTTCTGTGTATTTATCACCCAGTTTACTTCCCATGCTCCTCTGCCTGCTCTGAGGTTCCAGTTTCCTGCGGGTACCATCTCTTTTCAACTAAATAGCCCCTATGTGAATTTCTTTCTTTTTTTTTCTTTCTTTTTCGTTTTTGGTTTATTTTGGTTTTTTGAGACAGGATTTCTCTCTGTAGCCTTGGCTGTCCTGGAACTCACTCTGTAGACCAGGCTGGCCTGGAATTCAGAGATCCACCTGCCTCTGCCTCCTGAATGCTGGGATTAAGGGCGTTTGACACCACCACCCAGCCATGTGCACTTCTTCAACTGAACAGCCCACATGCGCATTTCTTGAACTAAACAGCCCACATGTTTTGCATGTATTTGCATGTATTGCAGCACAACCGTATAAGTAACAAATTTGTTCACCTTTAATACTTCTGAAAATCTATTATCTTTACATTTGGAGGATATTTTAATTAAAGGGATCTTTTGGCACTTTGTGTATGTTGGTTCTGTTATCTTTTACCTTGCATTATTTCCTATCAGATGGACCATAGTCCCTGTCTGCATATCTGTCCTCCCCTTCTCATTGCCTCTAGGACCTCTTCCTGTGGCTTTTGCCATTTTCACTCCGATGTTCTGAATGCGCTGCTCTGTGTTTTCCACTCGGGGTAGGATGACCTTCCCTCTCTGACTTCTTCACCAACGCTCCTCCGAGAATGAGTCAAGGCCTTTCACTTATCTTTCTCTTCCTACTACCCATATCCAACAATTAAATTCTGACCAGTGTTAGGTTGTCATGGCAACAAATTGGTCATGTTGTTCTCAGAAATGAAAAGTGATGGCCCACTCAAACAGCTAATTTCATATTCCTTGTTAGGAGAAAAATATAAAGAAGAAACTGCAGTTTCTTAGCTTATCTTTAAAAGCCTAATTAAAAAATGTAAGTATTTTGTGGTTATTAAAATGAGTGCTTTTTAGTGTCAGGATTTTTTTCTTTTTTTTTTTTCTGTAATTTTGTAACATGATTATCAGAGAATGGCAACTTGCCTCAGCAGTGAGAAGTTCAGCCCCCCAGTCACTGGCCTGATGTGTGAGGTGTATTTGTTGGGCATATTTTAAGTCAGAATTGATGCTGCACAGAAACAAGTACTGATAACCATTTGTGGTTTGTTTCTAACATCCAATTTTATCTTCTAAATCTACTTTATAAGATCTACAATAGAATATCAAAAAAGAGTGTTTCTACAAAAAAAAACACTCAGCTTTAGACTGTGAAGAATAATCTCTGGGCCTCTAATTCCATTTCATTTAGGGAGGGATTGACATTCCATTAAGACATGTTTATTGAGTACCTACTGCATGTCAGACTTCATTAGGAACTGGGGATAAACTTGTTGTCAGACTCCATTAGAAACTGGGATTATGTTCTTTCATGGCTTCTGTCTTAGATAATCTACAATGTCCCAAGATAGACACTGAAACAATCATCACAAAGGGAAGGAAACTACAAAGAATTAAGAGGAGATATTGTGGTATATTAGGCTGGCCTAATCTAGAGAATCCTCTACAGGAAACGGACTTTAATCTGAGGCCTGAGGAAAACTGGAAGTTAGCAAATGTCATGCAACAGAAAACATAAGAAGGATGGAACTGCCCCTTGGTTCTTGTCTTGGTCACTGCTCTATTGCTGTGATGAAGAACCATGACCAAGGCAACTTATTGGAGAAGCATTTAATTGGAAGCTTGCCTACAGATTTAGAGGGTTAGCCTGTGAGCATCATGATAGGAAGCAGACAGGCACGGCATGGAGCAGTGGCTGAAAGCTTTACATCCGGACCAACAGGCAGCAAGCAGAGGGAGAGTCTCAGACTGGCCTGGGCTTTTGAAAGCTCAACGCCTACTCAAAGTGACACACCTGCTCTGGCAAAGCAATACCTAATCCTTCCTAAACAGTTCCAATGCTCAGTCACTCCCTGATGACTAAGCATCTAAATATATGAGTCTATGGAGACCATTCATATTCACACTATCACAGTTCTAGTCTTCAATTATCTTCAGAAAGTCTAAAATTCTTTTTTTTATTCTTCTCACATATATGAGATTCTGACCACCGTTTCCTCTCCCTCCTCTTCCTCCCTCTCCTCTCTTCTCCCATTCCCTTGCTTCTCTCCCCTACCTCCCCTCTCTTCCAAATCTACCCTCCCCACCCTCTGTCTCCCCTCAGAAAAGAGCGGGCCTCCCAGGGACATCAACCAAACATGGCACAATATGCTACATTAATACCAGGTATATATCATCACATCAAGGCTGGATGAGGGGGCCAAACAGGAGGAAAAGGGTCCCTTAAACAGACGAAAGAGTCAGAGACAGCCCCCCTCCCACTGTTAGGAGTCCCACAGAAACAACAAGCTACTCAGCCTTAACATATATGTAGAGGATCTAGGTCAGACTCCTACAGGTTCCCTGATCTTTGTGAGTCCCCATAAGTCCTGGTCAGTTGATTCTGTGGGCCATGTTCTCTTAGTGTCCCTGACCCCTCTGGTTCCTCCAATCCTTTCTCCCCATCCTTCTCCAGATTCCCTGAGCTCTGCCTAATGTTTGGCTGTGGGACTCTGCATCTGCTCCCATCAGTTGCTGGATGAAGTCTCTCTGGTCTCTTTGATGAGGACTCTCCTAGGCCAGAACACTCTGCAGGCAGGACAAACTGTAGTTCTAAGGTTTTGTGGCTGGGCTGGTGTTCCAGTCCTTCCACTTGAAGCCTTGCCTGGTTACAGAAGATGGACAGTTCAAGTTCCGTGTCCCCCATTCCTAGGATTACTCTTATGGATTCCATGGAGCTTCCATTGTGCTAGGTTTCCACCTCACCCCGAAATGCCCCCAATTCCAGTTGTTTCTTCCAGTATTCCCCCCACATGATCCCTCCTATTTCCAACCTCACCTGCCCCCCGTACACCTCCAAAATCTATTTTATTACTCCCTTCCCAGGGAGATCCTGTGTGCTCCCATAATCCCTCCTTGTTACTTAGCCTCTCAGGTCTGGGGAGAGTAGCATGATTATCTTTTACTTTACAGCTAATATTCACTTAAAAGTGAGTACATACCATGTTTGTCTTTCTGGGTCTAGGTTACCTCACTCGGGATGATGTTTTTCAATGTCCATCCATTTGCCTACAAATTTCATGATGTCATTGTTTTTAACAGCTGAGTAGTACTCCATTGTGTAAATGTACAATTTCTTTATCCATTCCTTAGTTGAGGGACATCTAGATTGTTTCCAGAGTCTGGCTATTATGAGTAAATCTACTCTGAACATAGTTGAGCAAGTATCCTTGTGATAGGGTGGAATATCCTTTGGGTATGTTCCCAGAAGTGGTATAGCTGAGTGCTGAGGTAGATCTATTCCCAGTTTTCTGAGAAGCCACCATATTGATTTCCAAAGTGGCTGTACAAGTTTGCACTCCCACCAGCAATGAGGAGTGGTCCCCTCCCTCCACATCTTCTCCAGAATGAACTGTCACTTGTGTTTTTTATCTTAACCATTCTGACATTTGTAATCTCAGTACCATGATAGAAGGGAGACATCATGGGGATAGGGAGAAACCAGGTGCTAAGGAATTTCCCAGGAATCCACAAGGATGATCCCAGTTTAGACTGCTAGCAATCGTGGAGAGGGTCCCTGAACTGGCCTACCCCAGTAATCAGATTGGTGAATACCCCAACTGTCATCATAGAGCCTTCATCCAAGAACTGATGGAAGCAGATGCAGAGACCCACAGCCAAACACCAGACCGAGCCCCAGGAGTCCGGTCAAAGAGAGAGAAGAGGGATTTTATGAGCAAGGGACATCAAGATCATGGTGGGGAAACCTACAGAGACAACCAAACCAAGCTAGTAGGAACTCAAGAACTTTAGACCAACAGCTGTGGAGCCTCCACAGGACTGGACTAGGCCCTTTGCATAGCGAGACAGTTGTGTAGCTTGATCTGCTTAAGGGGGCCCCTGGCAGTAGGATCAGGATCTATCCCTGGTGCATGAACTGGCTTTTTGGAGCCCACTATCTATGGTGGGACACCTTGCACAGCCTTGAAGCAGGGGGAAGAGCTTGGATCTGTCTCTACTGAATGGACCAAGTTCTGCAGACTCCCCATGGGAGGCCTTGCCTTCTTGTAGAAGGGAATGGGGGATGAGTTTGCGGGGGAAGGCTGGAGGGGCGGGAGGAGGGAAAAGGGAGGTCTATGATTGGTATGTAAAATAAATAAAAAAATTTCTTAAGCAATAAAAAGATGGAATCTCAGAGTCATTTCGATTAACATTTCTCTGATGGCTAAGGAAGTTGAACATTTCTTTAAGTGTTTCTCATCCATTTTAGATTCCTCTGCTGAGAATTCTGTTTAGATATGTACCCCCATTTTTAACTGGATTATTTGGGTTGTTGATGTCTAGTTTCTTGAGTTCTTTACATATTTTGGGTATCATCCCTCTGTCAGATGTGGGGTTGGTGAAGATCTCCTCTCATTTTGTAGACTGCTGTTTTGTCCTATTGATGGTGTTCTTTGCCTTACAGAAGCTTTTCATTTTCTTGAGCCCCATGCTATTGGTGTTCTATTTAGGAAGTTGTCTCCTATACCAACGTATTCAAAGCTGTTCTCCACTTTCTCTTCTATCAGGTCCAATGTAACTGGATTTATGTTGAGGTGTTTGATCCACTTGGACTTGAGTTCTGTGCAGGGTGATACATATGGATCTGTTTGAATTCTTCTACATGCCAATGCCCAGTTATGCCAGCACCATTTGTTGAAGATGCTTTTTTCCCCGCCCCCCATTGTATAATTTTGGCTTCTTTGTCAAAAATCAAGTGTCCATAGGTGTGTGGATCTAAGTCGGGGTCTTCAAATCAATTCCATTGATGCATCTTTCTGTTTTTATGCCAATATCATGCATTTTTGTATTACTGTAGCTCTGTAGTACAGCTTGAAATCAGGAATGGTGATACTTCTGAAAGTTCTTTTATTATATAGGATTGTTTTTAGCTATCCTGGGTTTTTTGTTTTTAAGTTGAGTATTGTTCTTTCAAGGTATGTAAAGAATTATTGTGGAATTTTGATGGGAATTGGGTTGGCTCTACCAATTTTTTTTTTTGGTAAGATGGTCAGTTTGTTTGATGTTAATCCTGTTGATCCATGAGCATGGGAGATCTTTCCATTTTCTGATATCTTCTTCAATGTCCTTCTTTAAAGACTTGAAGTTTTTAATCATACAGGTCTTTCACTTGCTTGGTTAGAGTTACCCCCAAGATATTTTATATCATTTGTGGCTATTACAAAGGGTATTGTTTCCCTGATTTCTTTCTCAGCCCATTTGTCATTTGTATATAGGAGAGCTACTGAGTTTTTTGGATTAATCTTGTATCAAGCCACTTGAATTCTTAATGATCTAAAATTATTGAACTCAACTGTCTCGTACCTTATCCTGTGTCTTATTTCTTTCCCATTAAAACCTGTAGCACCCAAATGATGAGTGCCACTCAAGACATAGTCCACATACCAGCAACAGTGTTTATAGAAAATGCAAATTTTCCCAACCTGTATTGGCTTTATGGGGCTAAGCTGAGTGGTTTATGACAAAATAAATTCATTCTCTTACAATTCTGGAGTCTTGAAGTCTTACATCAGAGTATTGGGAGAACTGTGTCCCTCCCAAAGTCTTGAGGGTTGTGGGTGGACTCTTTCACTGTTTCTTCCAACTATCATGACTCCAACCATTTCTTCCCATGTGGCTGTGAAACAATCTCCATGCACTGATGGTCTTTCCCATGTGTCTTTGTGTCTTACGTATGTTTCTTCTGGTTCCTATGTAACCCAGGATCATTTGATCTTGACATCCTTCAATTATATCTACAAAGATTCAATTTTTCCAAATAAGGTCACATTCATAGCTACCATGGATATGTGAACACATCTTTTTGGAGCCCGCCATTTGATGCGCCATACTGTACTGCCCACTAAATCAAAGGCCTTAGGTTTATGACCCAGAGATCTGTGGCTGACCAAATCTGGCAATTTCTATGATTTTAGAGTTTAAATCTGTCTAGACTAGCCCTTTGCTGTTCAGTGGATTTTATTGTTGGCTTTCTTGCTCAACCTTTTCACGCTGTCAATCCTAGGGAAAGATCATTACAGGAACATGAAACACTTTTTCAGAAATACCTAATGATAGCATTTACATGGTCTTGAAATGAGCATATATTTATTTTTATAATTATCTATGTATTATTTAATTGTTTGTTTTGTGTTTTGTACAGATTCATTATTTATTTATTTATTTAGTGTGTGTGTGTGTGTGTGTGTGTGTGTGTGTCCACAGAAGTTAGAGAAAGACATCAGATCCCATGCAGCTAGAGTTAAATGCAGTTGTGAGGTGCCATAAATGTGTGCTGGGAACCAAATTTGGATCCTCTGAACAAGTAGTATGTGCTTTTAGCTGCTGAGCCACCTCTCTAGCCCCCTGTTATTAGGGTTTTTTAGGTAGTCTCTCACTATGCAGGCTGGCTCACCATTCTCCTGCCTCTTCCTTCCCAAAGTAGGATCACAAACTTATGCTTCCATGCCTGACAACATATCAGTTATTTTCAAAAGAACTTAAGAATTAACCTTTTTCTTTTATCATTAATGCATATGTATTTTTATACCTTATGAATAATGCTGAAATATTAGGGTATATAGAGAATTCTTTTATGTGCCAAAAAGTGTGAAGATTAAATATGAGAATTTTAAAGAAAACCAGAATTGAACAACATCATTTACCACATCAAGGGTGTTAAATCTCAGAAAAACTTATGACTAGCTTTCCATCCATCACTCCCAAAATTTATGGTTTAAAATAATGAAAACTTAAACATTGGAAGGTTGATGTTTGCACCAGTTTTAATTTGAAAATACAGGAGAAAATAAAAAACGGTGTGTTAGTTATGTTTCCTATTTCTGTGACCAAATACCACAAGAGAAGAAGCAACCTGAGGGAGATGAGTTTTGACTTCCATGCTGAGGGGACAGGCCATGTGCGTAGACACAGCATACCAGTAGGCACTTCAGGCAGCCAGTCACATTGTGTCTGCAACCAGGAAGTGGGGTTCAGCTCTAGAACTTAAAGGCCCACCCCCAGGGGCCTATTTTCTCTAGTGGGGCTTCACCCACCCAAGGTTTTACACCCTTTGAAAATAGATCCGCTTGATGGTGACCAAGTGTCCAAACACATGAGCCTGTGAGAAACATTTTACACCCAAACCATGACAGCATGCGGCATCCTAGTCACATTAGCCTTTAAGAGTTCCCATCTCAAGTCTTTCACCCATCTTATACACTAGCTGGATCTAATAGTGGATTACATCCTAAAGACCAACTGTGGTCTTGAAATGTCAAATGAAAACCCTTTTGACTTTTATCCATCCTGATAAACTCTTACAGCTTAATAAATCACCAATACTTACCTTGTGATATAGTTAAGTACTATTTACATTCTTCATAGAGAAAACTCAGTTTTCATATGGTGAGTGACAGATGATGACAGAGAAAGAGAAGGATAGAGATCAAAACCATCCACTCACATTTTTAAATGTAACCCGAGCACTTTCTACTCATCCAGAACCGCACACTGGAAGTGCACAGTGTGTGTGTGGTTGTGTTGTTTTTACCACTCAGCTCAAAACCTGCCCACTGAAACTTTTGTCATCAATGCCTTCCTATTCATCCCCAAGGCCTCACCTTCACCTTCTGTGTGAGATTTACTCTGGATAGAAACTGTGCTTACGGCCTCAAGTGGGCAGCTACCCATGGGAAACTTAAAAATATGCAGCGAATAATAATTTGTGATAGACGTTAAACTTACAAGCCAGTGCCTGAGCAGACAACAACCAAACAAAGTGAAGTATGTGCAGTGTGTCAGCATGGATTCCATGTTTTCTTAAACGGCAATGTAGATGTTTGATTAACAGCAAGAGGTAGAATCAGGAACAGTAGTCGTGAGTGATATTTGTATGGTGCAAATTTTGACACATCAGCTTACCCGTGTCGGTACTGGTGGTGTCTGAAAGTATTTACAGTCACGCTGAACCTGAGAGATTTTGTGATTCTTCACGAGTTTCTGGCCTCAACTCCAAATGTGGCTGGGGACAGTATAAACAGAGATACAGAAAGACAGAAGAAGAATGGCAAAGTGCAGATGGTCATTTGGAAGGCTCACTGTGTTCGAAAACAACATCCACGGCAAAGGTGATTCACCTCAACAGAATTTAAAAGGCAAATAATTTGAAATCAAAAGCACAGAGAGATTCGCTGGCCTGCTTAGTGATCAGTCCAATGCAAATCTGTGGGATCAATGTTTCCCTGGCAGAGAAGCAATTACATTTAAGAAAGTTTTAAAAGGTGGTTACCAAGCAACCGCTCCCAGCCTACGCACATTGTTCATACTCTCTGGTAAATTATAGAAAATGACAGCCTGTCAGTAGAGAACAGAAATGTACAAAATTAGGGCATTGTTATTCTATGTTCCTCCTACAGGAGAAAGATCAATTATATCTTTGGTACAGTGATTAGGTTAAATAACTACAATAGGTACTAAATGTGACGGTGCCGTGGTATCAATGTGTAAAAAGCTCAGGCGTTCTCAAAGAATGACCTTTGTAAGCAGGTACAGCCCTCCCATGACCTGACTTCACAGCAAGAGCAGATCAAAACACCCTATTGGAAACACTTAACTGAGTGTTTGGTAGAAATTTCCTATAAGAAAAACACACATATAAGTATAATAATTTATAACTTGGAATTCTTTATTCTCTCTAATAAAATGATGATATTCTTGGCATCAACCTGTGTTTGATAGTGGTATTTTAATGTCTGCCTACTACTCCTTTAAATGAGAAGATTGGCGTGTAGCAATAGGTAGAATCAAGATGCCTTTATTTAAGAATGCTCTGAAAACAGCTAGTTTACAGGGCAATGAACACTTCTTTGAAAGGGGTATGACCAATGTGTATGAGTTAGTGCTCTCAGGCTTCAGGGGAAATGTTCTGACCAAATGTTGTTGACATTTTGTTCCCCTATATATGAAGATAATTCCTATGGTGACATAAAATCAGATCTTTAGGAGTCTGTTTCCATTACTTTACACATTATAAAACAAGCATATCCTTAAAAAATTATGGAGTTGTTGGTTTTTGTTTTTGTTTTTGCTTGCCTCTTCCTCTATACATCTTCCCAGCCTATCATGGCCAAGCTCAGATAGTCAGATAGAAATAATGAGCACTGATGGCTCCTTCTTCACACACAGCAACAGCCATTCCACAGTGGCTTCTCTTAATACAGCTTTCACCACATGCCATTCAAAATTGTCAGGAAGGTGCTGGGGTCATGGATCAGTTGTTAAAATACCTGTCAATCAAGGTTAAGGGCCTGAGTTCAGTCCTCCTCACTCATGTAAAAGCCAGTTATGATGGCATATCAATGGTCCTACCAATGAGGGATAAGAAGGTCTAGAGTTCACTGACCAGCCATCGTAGTCAAATTGATGAGCTCCGAGTTCATTGAGAGACCCTCTCCCCCAAAAATAAGATAGAGGGTCTAGGGAGATGGCTCAACAGTTAAAGAGCACATAACTGCCCTTGCAGAGGATCTCAGGTCAGTTCTCAGAACCCACATAACAACTCACAACCATCTATAACTCCAGTTCCAGGGGATCAGATGCTTCCCCTGACCTCCATGAGCTTCTATATGCACACAGGCTTCTACATAAAAAACAACCTAGGGGAGGAAGAAATTTGCTGACTGGACCTATTAAATTTTGGCTGTTGTTAGCAGACAGGTCATTGTTGTCGATTATGACCTAGGAAACTAGGAAATGATGATAAAAATTAATGCTCCAGCAGCACTTTGAAGTCAACAGGAGCTGGCAGAAAGTAGGGGCAATGCAAGACACTCTTTGCCTTTTAGCCCCTTCCCGTGGCTATATGAACTTTCTTTGATTCTCCTTCTCCTTTCCTTTACTAAAGCTCTACTCAATGTTGCTTTCCCATGGCTTCGGACTCTTTGCAGCTTTGGCTTACCATGGGTCTGTGTATAATTTGTAGTATTTTTTTTACTCCTACCTTCCACTTCTAACTGAACCATGCCTTCATATTCCTCAGTTCAAAATTTTTAGAAAAAGGAAAAACAACCCAGTTTCTCTTCTTGAGCTACACTCTGTCCTTACCTGAGTGGGTAGGGTCAGGGCCAGAGCCCAGGCAGCCCTGACAAGTGAAGCTCAGTCACCCATCCTCAAGAGATCAATTAAACAAGCAATAGCGAAAAGCAGAAAAAGGAGACTTAGTCAATGTGGCCGTGCTGGGAAGAGAAACAAAGAGGTCCAGTGACACCCCCAAGTCCATCTTTGTGGTCCTAACCTGCCGTTCAGTTTTAAATAGAAGGCAAGAGGTATGCAAATCAAAACAGTCCCTGTCAGGGTGTGGTCCTGCTCATGACTGACTTTGTTGTCATTCTTCTAGCTCTGGTCCCTGCTACAAGATGGTCTGACCATTTGTCAGAACTGTGACATCTCTTTCCAGGAAACAAATCCCTAGTCTGCCTGGAACCATTACTTCTTTCAGAATGCAAGTCCTGTGGGAAATCCAACTTATTGGGGATAGGACTATTTCACTAATATAATAGCCAAAGGCATGGGTGTAAGTATCTATTCCTAGAATACCTTCCCTCCTAGCAGGATAGTCATACCGTTACAAACACAGTGCCTGGCCTCTGAGTTATGTGGCAGTTTTTCAAGTGATTTGAAATTTTTTGAATCAGATTTACATCTCCTCCCTTTGAATCTGGACTTCATGAACTCAGTGAGTTAATGAAGGCAGAATTATTTTCATGGTGACTAAAAGCTCCACTCAAACTATACCAGAGACTTACATAAAAAAACTCATTACCTTGCAAGTCATGGATGCCACTTTCTCCACACTCTGTTAGCCAATAGCTCACTAAGCCCAGTTTGGATTCAGGGAGTCAGGGTACACAGAGCCTTCTTTTCAGGGATGGCAGTCAAAGAAGTTATCAATATCTTTTAAAACCACTTTACTGTAGTCAGATGTTTATCTCCCACCTGTCAGTTCCCAAATAACCACTCAGAGGCTTAATATTACTTGTAAATGATTGACCACTAGCTCAGGCTTGTTACTAGCTAACTCTTACACTTAAATTAACCCATGTTTCTTATCTATGTTTTGCTACATGGCTCATGGCTTGTTAGCTCATTTCTATACCTCCTGCTTCCTCAGCAGTTGCCTGGCACCTTCTCTGACTCTGTCCTTCATCCTATCATTCTCAATTAGGCTTTTCTGCCTAATTTTATCCTGTTCAGCTATTGGCCAGTCAGCTTGTTTATTAAACCAATCATATCGACATACATTCACACAGTGTACACAGGATTATTCTACAGCATTTTCCCATTTTTGCCTAATTAAAAAGGAAGGTTTTAACTTTAACTTAGTAAAATTATATACACAAAAATAGTTATCAAGTAAGAATTACAGTTACAATATTCATTCTAATTGCATTTGTCAAAATTAGAGAAAATATTCTATTATCTATCTTATCTTGATGAGTAAGGAAAACTATAAGTTTAACTATTTAGTCTTTAACTCCATCAAAGACCCTAGAGAGATGAAATGTTACCTAATGGCAGGGATATCAGGCTGCCTGAACAGTCACTGAAAGTTCCTCTATAACATTGTGGCATCCAACTCTGGCCTATAGGCCTAGCATATCCAACAGACTTTCCTGTGAAGCAGGGAATTCTGAAGGACTGTCTTACCTTGTCTTGGCAAAGTTTGGCAGTCACCTTTCTTGAATCTTGCTGGTCCAGTTTGGACAATATATTGTCAGCAATTGAGACAAGGACAGTTTCTTTGCCCACATGACTATCTTTTGCCATAAAGAAAACAAACTCCATACAGGGGTTTCTTCAATACCCATCATCTTCTCTGAAGTAGATTGGTGCTGCCAGGAGCAGATGTGTCTTACTGTCATGAAAAGTGTTAGGTTATTAAATATATTAAATGCCATATTCTATAAGTCTTTGAAGTGTTTGAAGACCATCTATCTACCTAAATATATCTGTGTATGACCTTGAAAACATAGCTAACATGATTATAAATTTAACTATTATAGATGACTATTAATCTATATTTCTTAATTATACATTACATTTTTAAATGATCTGCAAAAACATAATACCTTAAACAAGAATAGAAATATACATATATTATAACAAAATTAACTTTAAATTTATATCAATAAACCAAAATCCATACCAATATAAAACATTTAAGATTAATAGTTGTTTTTTGGATTAAAGTAGATTCAGTGATTTACCCTTTTATCCTATCATTTCTATATCCCCCCTTTTCTTTTTAGAATGGTATCCCTGAATCTAATATGTTGTTCAAATCTTAGATAGTCTTTTAATAAAAAAAAAAAAACCAGAGCCAGATATTAGGGTAAAAGCTGAACGATCAGAGAAGCAGAACAAACAGCCACTAGTTCTTACTCTACAAAATCCTCAGCCTAAAGAGAGTGAGTTTCTATATCCTCAAGCCTTCTATACCATTCTTTGCCCTGCCATATTACTTCCTAGGATTAAAGGTGTGTGTACTTCCCAAGCAAAGGCATGAGATCTCAAGTGCTGGGATTAAAGGTATGTGCCACCACTGCCTGACCTCTAAGTCTAATTTAGTGGCTGACTCTGTCCTCTGATCCTCAGGCAATTTTATTAGGGTATATAATACATCACCACATGAGTATCCCTTGTTCAGCTTTTTTCTGGACCATTGCCAATAACTTGTAACCAACCCCCCTTAAATAATAATAAATACCTATAACCCATCTTTTGGCAATGTGGGTATAGTTTTATAGACTACTTCCTGTTGTTTAGGGGTGCTGACATCTTTGTGGAAGCATTGAGATAGTCAGAATAATCATTAAGTCTTGTCTGAAGTATTCTGTGAGGCTGGATCATCTCAGTTAGCAGCCTTGAAACTGTTTTGGATGTTGGATCACCTGGATTATTTTTATTGATACCTGGTCCCCTTGCTCTGAAAATACATAAACTTTTAAAGGTAACATACATATCTGCATTAATACAGGGATAGACTGTGCATTGTCCATAAGTCAGCCATAGATGTTTTTTTGTTATGTGTTTGAACAGGTAAAATATACATCATAGGTCTTATAGTTCTAGGTTTATTTTTTTATGTCTGTAGTCAGGATTTCAGGGGGTCTTCTTCAAACAAACCTGATTTTCTTCAACCTGGAATGAATCCACAGCCTCTCATTTCCTGTGGAAATAAAAGCACAACCTCTCCCCAAAAGTAATACATCTTTTGACTTAAATTTTGAAGTCAAGGTATCTTTAAAATATATAGGCTGAGGCCGGGCGGTGGTGGCGCACGCCTTTAATCCCAGCACTCGGGAGGCAGAGCCAGGCGGATCTCTGTGAGTTCGAGGCCAGCCTGGGCTACCAAGTGAGTTCCAGGAAAAGGCGCAAAACTACGCAGAGAAACCCTGTCTCGAAAAACATATATATATATATATATATATATATATATATATATATATATATATATATATATATATATATATGCTGGTTGAATCCAGCAGTTTTTATAATCAAGTGTCTCTTAGAAGCCAAAAAATTCAAAGACAACACAATAACATACTGGATTCAGACTCTCTGTGTATTTCCCATCTTTGTGTGGCTTATATTTTTTATTACTCTATTCCTTTTTAAAAGATTTTCTCTATCCTTTTTCTTTTCTCTCCCAAGTCTACACATATTTTTAAACACACTATAACCCATTTAGAGTTCTTTTTCCCATCTGAATCTGTTTTTACTGCGTACCTGAGATTCTTCTGTCTAGATGAGCAAAACTCCAAACTTGCCATGCAGTGTGCTGGCAGAGCTTTCACTAGCAGTTAAGCCCATGAGCAGTGGCTGCAAGAAGCCTCTCTGTACTGCAGCCCATGTGAGAGACTGTGAAACCTACCATGATGCTTAGCTCATGGCAGTTGGTGGCTGGCTCCATCTCACAGGCAGCTATAGAAAGATGCATCTCTGCACTGCAGCTGACATGAGACTATGAGACTAGGAAGTTACATCTAGTTGTTTTTGTGCATTTAGAGCCTTTAAAAAACTTTTTTTAGTGCTTATGTGGATTTGCGCCCCATGTTGGGTGCCATGTGTAGTTGAACATTTCTCGCTCAGCTATCAATTCCCAAATAACCACTCAGAGGCTTAATGTTACTTATAAATGCTTGGTTGATAGCTCGGGTTTGTTACTAGCTAACTCTTACACTTAAAACTCATATTTCTTATCTTTGCTTCACCATGTGGTTCATGACTTGTTACCTCATTTCCATACCTCCTGCTTCCACGGCAGCTGCCTCGTACCTCCTCTGATTCTGCCCCTACTAATCCCATCATTCTCAGTTTGGCTTTCCCATCTAACTTTATCCTGTTCAGCTATTAGCCAGTCAGCTTGTTTATTAAACCAATCATAGTGACATATATTCACACAGTGTACAGAAGGATTATTCCACAGCACTTCATTCCAGGGGAGCAAAGCCCACTGCTATTCTCATGCACTATGCTGAAGGTGGGTTGATGTAATCACTGGTCACATATGGCCTCTCCTCTGCTAGGGTTTGGGGCTGGGATGTCTCCCTCAGCATCATTTGTCTACCCAGTACTCAGGGTTCTTCCCGCTGTTTATGTTCTATATCCCTTTGCATCTAGTTACCCCATCTACTGAGTATCTAGATGCTCTTCTAGATTAGAACTTCCCTTTGCCATCAGTCTCTAGACATCCTTTCCAGAAAGTTTAAAGAACGTAGAAAGCTACAGAGGAGCAAAAACATAAAGTTCCTGAGATGCCTGGTTCCAACGTGGTTTTTGTGACAAATAAGTTAACCTGCTAAAGAGAGCATTCAGAAAAATGTAAGAGTTAACATCAAAGGCCACTTTCCTATCTCAGAATCCAGAGTCTCAGAGATGGCTTGCCTTTTCAGTAAGCTGTTCTCCACATGCCCTGTTCACAGTTTTTTCTTACCCTTACCTTTTTTTTTTTTTTTACCAGTTTCTGGCCAGTGATAAATACCAATGCAACCTGAATGAAATGGTGAGAAAGTAACTGTATTTATAATAACCACTTTTACTTAAATAGAGAAGGAAAAGAACTGTCCTTTGATCCTGAAATAGTACTTCTTTGTGATCCAATATTATACACAAATTTATGGTCTGTATTTCTTTTGGTATTATGTTTGTTGTTATTAAAATCTCTTAAATCTTCTTTCCCTACTATACTCCATGACAGAAACTTCAGTCAAATAAAGAAAAAAATTATGGTATAACTATGAATATTTCTATTTTCTCCATCACCTATTACTAATAACAAAACAGTTATTTATTTATTTGCTTGCTTATTTATTTATATAAGAATATCATCTCAGGATTCAATACATGGATTTTTAGTTTTAATTTAAACTATTTCTTAACATAAAATAATAGAATTTTATGTTCTAGATAAAAATTTAATATTCTAGATAAAAATTTCATATATAATGAAAGGATGAACACATTAAAATATATAATATACATCAATAAAATGTCATAATGCAACCCATTGTTTTGTATAATTAATACACGCTACTGTTTATGGTACCGGAAGATACACTACATGCTATCAAAGGAGAAAGGTAAACATAACACCAGCTACAAACCCTTCAATCAACAAGGGTGACCTACCTGCAAGATGCATTAGTGCAGTAGTGTACAAAGCTCATAGGAGTAATAAACCACTATCTGATTAGCTTTAAGGCCCACTGCATGAGATGGAACCCATACCTGACACTACTCAAGTGGCCATGAATCTGAAATCAGATAGACCAGGGCCTAGGGGGAAACTAAACACTACTGTTCTGCTAAAGGAACATAGTCATAAATGACTCTTAACAACATCTTTGAAGGTTCTTTATGGTGATATTTTATTTGTACTGAAATGTGATTTTAATTTTATGTTAATAAATAAAGTTGCCCTGGGGTCAGAGCTATTAGAGCCATAGCAAGAGCGTGATGGTTAGAAGAGCTAGGTAGATTTCGTGTGTTCAGGGATACAGCCAGTATTGGAGACATATGCCTTTAAGACCTGGAGGGCGGTACTTACAGGCAGTGACGAGGCAGTCATGTGGTTGGGTTTACAACCAATGAGAAGGCAGAACAGAAAGACTATTTAAACACAGACAAACAGGAAGTAGCTCTCTCTTGGGGAAGTTAGGAGCACTGCAGGAGGTAAGATTTTATCTCTGAGCTCTGACCTCTCTGCTTTCTCTTTTACATTGGCTCTGTGTTTCTTATTTTAATAAGACGATTGGTTACATCTACATCTGGCGCCCAACGTGACAAGAATCCATTAAAAACTGCTTGGGGCCGGCTCCCTAGCCGGAGCAGCTGGCTCCCTAGCCCCGGCCCAGGTCTGCTTGGGCTCAGGCCGGACTGTGAGCTGCTTGCTTAAAGCCAGTGCTACAAACAACTCAGGCCTGCCCTGCTAAACAGGGCCCCTGCCTGTAAAGCCAAGCCTTGACTCGGCTCAAGAGGGAACAAGTGGCTGGCTTTAAGCTTTAGCCGGCTACCCCTTCGCTTTCACTTTCACTTTCACTTTCGCTTTCGCTTTTGCTTTCTCTCTGTCTCTCTGTTTCTGTCTGTCTGTCTGTCTCTCTCTCTCTCTCTCTCTCTCTCTCTCTCTCTCTCTCTGGATTCATACCTAGGACACTAGGTGGCTCTTTTGAAATTCGCTCGGATTTCTACTGTTCTACACAGATTTGGTAAGTCATAAAGGAAACTATTTAAAAGACTAATTTTTTCCACATTTAAAAAAATGGGTTTCCTGTGTACATTGGAAGAAAATTGGGTTTTGTTTGAAATTTTAGGCAGTCTGACAATGGAACAACTATATGAAAAGATTAGTATTATGGGAATTATGCAGTTTATCACCATGCTTATTCTCATTTTACTATTTAAAAAGATAGTCGATTTAAGTGCCAGGATAACAGCTTTAGAAAAACCTGTTAAACCTGTAAAAATTCAGACAGAAGAAATTAACAGTGAAGTTGGTTCAAGTTTGGATCATAAGGTTACAGAAAGAAAGCCTGTTTTCACACAGTCACCCTTAATTTATCCTGTAACCGTACAGCAGATGCCTGATCAAATGGCTACACAAAATATTTGGGCTCCAATTGAACTGATGGATTTTAAAAGGTTTAAGGAGGCAATAGTATCTTATGGCATGCATTCCCCATATGTAAAGCAAATGTTAAACTCTTGGTCAACATATAATAGGATTATACCACAGGACTGGCGGGACCTTGCACAAGCTGTTCTGGAACCCAGCCAGAGACTTCAATTTCTAACGTGGTTTAAGGAGGAAGCTAGAAACGTAGAAACACAATGGAGGGATAAAGGAATACAAGTTTGTCAGGATCAGCTTATTGGAGAAGGCCAATATGCTTCAATACAAACACAATGTTTATATGATGTTCAAACCCTAATTTTATGTCGAATGGCAGCCTTGAATGCATGGGACAGAGTTGAGGAACCAGGAAAAAAACCTGAGTCATTCACAAAGGTTATGCAAGGCCCAAAAGAATCTTTCACAGATTTTTTAGAAAGACTGGCTTCAGCAGTAAACAGAATGGTCTCAGGATCAGAAGCTAGTAAGGCAATAATTGAAGCTTTGGCATTTGAGAATGCGAATGCAGCATGTAAAAGAATAATCAGGCCGTTAAAGGCAAGATCTGCACCTTTGGAAGATTGGATTAGAGAAACAATTAATGTTGAGGTTGATGAGCATGATGATACGTGGGTAGGAGAAGTAATTTCAAAAGGTTTGAGGAGTGTTAGATGTTTTGGGTGTGGAAAGCAAGGACATTTTAAAAGGGACTGTAAAGAGGTCATTCCTAGAAGCAATGTTTCTTCAAGGAACAATGGCAACAGAATGCCCCTTCCTTCTGGAGTATGCAGAAGGTGCGGTAAGGGAAAACACTGGACCAACGAATGTAGATCAACAAAGGACAGACAGGGTAATCCTTTGCCTCAGTTTTCGGGAAACTCCCGGAGGGGCCTCATGCAGGCCCCCATAGCAAAACCAGTTCAAACCTTTCCTGCAGCTGTAGAGGAAATCCCTGCTCTGAGCGATTAAATAACCAAATGACTATTGGAATAAATCATGCTGGTCAGGATGATGAAACAGAGAGAATAGAAAATTCAGGAGAAAACATAAAGAAAATTTTTTGGCAAACTTCTATTAATGAACAAAGACCAAAATTAACGATAAAAATAAATGGTGTTTTGTTGTCTGGTCTGGTAGACACAGGTGCGGACGTTACCATAATTGCACCAGAATTTTGGCATCCAGCTTGGCCTCTTCAGGAGGTAAACGTTCAATTGTTAGGAATTGGGACATTATCTCAGGTGAAACAGAGTGCAAGATGGCTGGAATGTATAGGTCCAGAAGGACAGAGAGGAAAATTAAAACCATATGTGGCTAACATAGCTATGAACCTGTGGGGTCGAGACTTGTTGCAACAATGGAATACTCAAATTAAAATCCCTCCAATCTCAGAAACAAATCATAAACTAGCACATGTTTCTGAGAGAAATATTAGAAGGCATTATTTTGAGTGGTCACCAGCCATCCATATTATACAAGAACAGGGCACAACAACTGATAATCTTCCAAAAATACCAACAGCTCTACTTTTAAAATGGTTAACAGACAAGCCTGTATGGGTTCAGCAATGGCCTTTAACAACAGAGAAACTCCAGGCTTTAGAAGAGGTGGTAGAAGAACAGCTAAATGCTCAGCATATTGAACAGTCAACCAGCCCTTGGAATTCTCCTGTATTTGTTATTAAAAAGAAATCTGGTAAATGGAGAATGGTAACAGACCTTAGAGCAATTAACAAAGTAATTCAGTCGATGGGCTCTCTACAATCTGGAATTCCTTTGCCTACTCTGTTACCAAAAGGATGGCCTCTCATAGTTATTGATTTAAAAGACTGTTTCTTTTCGATACCCTTACAAGAAAAAGACAGAGAAAGATTTGCTTTCACAGTGCCTACTTATAATAATTCTCAACCGGTTAAAAGATTTCAATGGAGGGTCCTCCCACAGGGAATGTTAAATAGCCCAACTCTGTGCCAATATTTTGTACAACAGCCATTGGAAGTGATACGTAAAAAATTTCCTAAATCTATAATTTATCATTATATGGATGATATTTTACTAGCTGACTCAAATGCAGATGCTTTAGAAAGAATGTTTGAAGAAGTAAAGAAATTTTTGCCTTGCTGGGGATTACAAATTGCTCCTGAAAAAATACAAAGAGGGGACTCTATTAATTATTTAGGATATAAAATAGAGCTACAAAAAATTAGACCCCAAAAGGTGCAAATTAGGAGAGATAGACTACAGACTCTTAATGACTTTCAAAGATTATTTGGAGATATTTCTCATCTACGAACTATTGTTGGGGTAAAAAATGATGAACTGACTAATTTGTTCAAAACCTTAGAAGGTGACAAGGACTTAAATAGTCCAAGAGAATTATCACCTGAAGCTGAGAAAGAATTGGCCTTGGTAGAAAAGAAAGTACATGAAGGGCACGTGGATCATATTGATCCAAAGCTGGATTGCATTTTGGTTATTTTACCTTCTAGGCATTCCCCTACTGGAATATTAATGCAGAGGGAAGATATTATATTGGAATGGATATTTTTACCAAATAAACCAAATAAAAAATTAAAAACTTATGGGGAAAAAATCTCTGACTTGATTTGAAAAGGAAAATTGAGACTTCATCAATTAGCAGGAATAGACCCAGCAGAAATTGTCGTACCTTTAACTAAGGAGGACATTGAAAAATTATGGACAGAAAGTGAACCTTGGCAAAGAGCTTGCAGTAATTTTTTGGGAGAAATTAACAGCAAATATCCCAAAAGCAATAGAATTGATTTTATAAAGAGAGCTGATTGGATCTTGCCTCGAATTGTACGGCAAAAACCCATATCTGGAGTTCGTACATTTTATACAGATGCCAACAAACAAGGAAAGGCAGGTTACAAATCAGAAAATTTAAGTAAAGTGGTACAAAGTCCTTATAATTCAGTGCAAAAATCAGAATTGTATGCTATTCTGTTGGTATTAATGGATTTTTCAGAACCTCTCAACATAGTAACTGACTCTCAGTATGCTGAAAGAGTGGTATTACATATTGAGACTGCAGAATTTATCCCTGATGCTTCAGAATTAACTTCACTATTTATTCAATTACAAGATACAATCAGGAAAAGGAGTCTTCCTTTATATATAACTCACATCAGATCTCATACTGGTCTGCCAGGCCCTTTAGCACAAGGCAATGATGAGATTGATAAATTATTGATAGGAAATGTGCTGGAGGCCTCAGAATTTCATAAAAAAACATCATGTCAATAGTAAAGGTTTAAAAAAGGATTTTTCCATAACCTGGCAACAAGCCAAAGAAATAGTAAAGAAATGTCCTACTTGTTCCTTCTATAATCAAACGCCATTACCAGCAGGATGTAACCCAAAGGGTACTCAGAGGAATGAAATCTGGCAGATGGACGTGTTTCACTTTGCAGAATTTGGAAAATTGAAATATGTACACCACACCATTGATACTTATTCAGGATTTCAATGGGCAACTGCTTTGAGTTCTGAAAAAGCTGATTCTGTAATCACTCATTTGCTAGAAGTCATGGCCATCATGGGTATACCCGCACAAATCAAAACTGACAATGCTCCATCATATGTCTCTGTTAAAATGAAACAGTTTTTTGCTTATTACAAAATAAAGCATATTACAGGTATACCACATAATCCTACAGGTCAAGCAGTTATAGAAAGATCAAACAGAACTCTAAAGGATATGCTAAATAAACAGAAAGGAGTAACAAAAACCCCCAGAAATAGACTGCATAATGCTCTATTAACTTTGAATTTTCTGAATGCCAATGAGAAAGGAACAACAGCTGCAGAGAGACATTGGATAATAGAAAAAACTACAGAATTAAATCAGCCTATATACTTTAAGGATGTGCTGACCTCAGAATGGAAACCAGGGTATGTATTACGTTGGGGACGAGGTTTTGCTTTTGTTTCTACAGGAGAAGATAAGCTGTGGATACCAGCAAAATTGATAAAGGTTCGATTTGAACAAGAGAAACCTCTTAATTAGAGGAGATGATAGTTCATCAACCAGCATGAACATCCAATTTAAACTAACTTGTACCAGTAACACATGCCTTTTCATTTAATCAGATAATAACTTGCCAAAAGGGAACATCCCCAAAATTAGTCTTGGGGAAAGGTTTTTGTTTTTGTCTTTTAGGAGGATGAAGGTTAAGGAATCTGAAGAACACAAGACAAATGAGACAACTGAAGAAAAGGGACAAATCATCTATCCCAGGAAACAGAGTGAAACGGCGTATGGGTATATATTATCTAAAAAATTTTATGTCTTCTTAAATGTTTGTTTCTGCTTTTCTCTAAAGATTTAACACTATTGGTCTTCTAATAGTCCCAGTTCAATTAAAATTTAAAGCTGACTTTGGAGTTGGAGAATGGCTCTCTCCTTCTTTAAACTCAAGCATGTTGTTAAAAGGAAAATACAAACTCCCTGTATCATGCCAGAATAAAAGAGCCATTTTCTGCTATGGGACAGGACAAAAGCCAAATTAATTAAGGGACTATTCTATTACTAATCTCAACTCTTTGATTCTATTCTGATTCTTTAAACTTTTCTTAAAGTATAAATTTTATATCAAAATTTACAAGATTTATATATATATATATATATATATATATATATATATATATATATATACATTTTAAACTTTGTTAAGAAATGAATGGTCATATAGAGTACTAACTAATTCTAGAAAAAAGGCTTCAATTAGCTGCATATATATGTCTTTGTGTTCGAGTCTCTTATCAGTTTTCTACAGGAAATCATGGCCAGGCCTAACATCAACTGAAGTCTCCGGGAAGAAGATGGGGCCCCACAACAACAACAATTCCACGTGGACAATAATAATATCACTAAGCTGACAAGCATCATCTACAGATCAGCTTTGAACTACAAGGTGCTCAGAGCAATTTTGAGATGACTAGCTGAGATGATCCAGTCTCAAAGACTACTTGAATAAGGACTTGAGATAAACCCTGAACTTTGGCTTTATACACAGACTGGATAATAATGAAGGATATAGTTACCTTTCCTAGAATTTGACAGTTAACCTAAATTTTTCTTTCAGGATAAAGATAACTTCGCCCATACCCAGCAGGAAGCAATTTTAAGAATATGACACCCACATTGCCAAAGAAGTGGTGTGGGGCGGGTGGTTTTTTGGTTCTTTTAATGGGTTTTGGGTCTGGGATAATTTTCATTGTTTAGGGGGGTTGGTTACAAGTTGTTGTCAAGGGTTAGGAAAAAGGCTAAGCAAAGGAGATTAGATTTAAGGTTCTTGTTTAAAAAAAAAGAAAGAAAGAAAGAAAAGAAAAGAAAAAGATAATTACTAGTTTTAAATACTTTACATTATTACCAACTATTAGGATATAAAGAAATGAAAGTTAGTAGTTATAGACATTACAATAGAAATTGTAGTCATATTAGATATGTTTTAAAAATTGAGCAGATATATTTTAGACAGGTCATCTTCAAACCCTTCAGAGATCTACCGAATATGGCATTTAAAATGTTTTAATAACTTAGAAATTTTTCTTTTTTGAGACATGTCGGCTCCTGGCAGTACCAATCTACTTCAGAGAAAATATGGGCATTGAAGAAACTGCATATGGAGTTAATTTTCATTGTGGCAAAAGTTAGCCACTGGACAACAAAGTATCCTCGAATCAACAGGACAAAATGGACAGACAGAACACGAAACAAAGGACTACCGATTCCTGCCAAAACAAGTGTGGTTATGGCTTTATCAGAAGGCATCTTCTGAGGCCAGGACAATATGGCACCATCCCTGAAGTGGCCTTCACAATCTGGAAAAGGTACAGTACCCTTTTCTTAGAAGGCAGCTGAACAGGCAGTGGGCCGATGGCTTCTGTTGTGCAATGGAACAGCAACTGAAAGCTCACCACGCCTCTCAATAGTAGACTGGCATTTAATAGAGGGATGTGGAGAAGAAGGGGATGCTGAGATGAAGCCATATATACACAGCCAAGAAGAATGGACAGCTGAATTCAAAAACCATCAACAATTTCCAGAATTTAAAATCCTGAATCATGACAGGACACTAGTGGAATTCAGGTGTTTCTGGTACATGGACTGCTCTCACCCAATGTGAGGTTGATCTGTTGACCTTGTGTACAACATACTTCACAAATGAGTCTGTCAGATACGATAAGCCTATAGGCTGAAGATGATGCCCCAACACTGCGGAAAAACCTCAGGTGACTGTCCAGGCAGCTGGCTGTTTCTGTCAACTCACAAAATTTTTGGAAGTTGCTTTTGTGCACTTCTTGTTTTTATTTTTGTTAGCTAATATTATTTCCTTCTTGGGTCTCTGAGGGAGTTGAAGATTAGTTAGTTATAGTTGAAGATTAATTAGGATAGAAAGTGAATTAGATACATTTTGGACTTACTAAAATAGGATAGATAAGGGAATTATTTTCTCTGATTTGTCAAATACAAATGGACTAGACATCGTTTAGGTATTTGTTACTTGTATATATTGTATATAGTTATTATACTTTTGTATATAGTTTTTCTTTTGTTAGTTATAACCTTTTGCCTTTTTTCTTTTTATTAAAATAGAAAAGGGGAAATATGGTGATATTTTATTTGTACTGAAATGTGATTTTAATTTTATGTTAATAAATAAAGTTGCCCTGGGGTCAGAGCTATTAGAGCCATAGCAAGAGCGTGATGGTTAGAAGAGCTAGGTAGATTTCGTGTGTTCAGGGATACAGCCAGTATTGGAGACATATGCCTTTAAGACCTGGAGGGCGGTACTTACAGGCAGTGACGAGGCAGTCATGTGGTTGGGTTTACAACCAATGAGAAGGCAGAACAGAAAGACTATTTAAACACAGACAAACAGGAAGTAGCTCTCTCTTGGGGAAGTTAGGAGCACTGCAGGAGGTAAGATTTTATCTCTGAGCTCTGACCTCTCGGCTTTCTCTTTTACATTGGCTCTGTGTTTCTTATTTTAATAAGACGATTGGTTACATCTACAGTTCTTTGTCTCATAGTGTTTTGTCAGAAATTTTTTAAACTTTAATTGTCCTTTGTGTCGCTATATTGCAGCTTCCATTTTTGTGGTTTTAGTCTATATGTCTGTGTCTATATGTGTTTCTTATGCTTTTTCTTTGGTTCTTTTTTTTCTTATCTTAGTCACTGTTCTATTGCTTCAAAGAAACCCCATGACCAAAGCAACTCTTACAAAAAGAAAGCACTTAATTAGTGACTTGCTTAGAGTTTCAGAGGTTTAGTCCATTTAGTCTACAATGGCAGAGAGCATGGTGGCATGCAGGTGTGGTACTGGAGAAGTAGTTGAGAGCTACATCTTGATCAACAAGTAGAAAGAGAAAGCCTAAGCCTAGCATGGGCTTTTTAAACCTCAAGCCCACTCCCAGTGAAACACCTCCTCCAAAAAGGCCATATCTACACCAACAAGGCCATATCTCCTAATCCTTCTAATCCTTTCAAATGGTGCCACTCACTGGTGACTAAGCAGTCAGATATATAAGAGCCTGTGGGGGCTGTTCTCATTCAAACCACCATGCTTTGTTTGTTTGTTAGTCCTATTATGGTTTGTTTTTATTTTATCTTATTTTATTACATTATTATTCTTTAAATACCTGTTTGTTTCCTAATAAGAGAAAGGGTGTGGATTCAGATAGGAGGGTAGGTGTAGAAGATACCAGAGGTGTTAGGGGAGGGGAACCATAATCAGAATATATTTTACAAAAAAAATCTATTTCAACAAAATTTAAATGGAGTAAAAATATATATTCCAATAATTTTAACCCATAAAAATGATATCTAAAACTGGAATACCATGTAATGTTTAATACACGCATATGTGTCATGATGTTTAAAGAAGGCTAAGCACCTTTATCTTCTCTCTCATCGTTTCTTTATGGTGAAGACCTTCTAGACCCTTTCTCCCAGCTTTTTGAGATGCACACCAATTGCCGTCATCTACAGTCACCCTATTGTACAATACTTAGAACTTCTTGTTCCAGTAATTTATCATCCACCAATCAACACCTTCCCATCACTCCGCCCCTACTCTCCCTTGACTGTGTGCAATTTCTCATATGAATGAGATGACACAGGTGTCTGTCTGTCTTTCTGTACCTGGCCCATTTCACTTCACAAAATCATCTCCACTGTCATTCGAACCATTTTCTCACTTAAAGCTGAGGTAAGCAACAGGTAAATTTGCTTAATGTAACTGTACTACTACTTGCATTCTTGAATTTCAAGAGATATTTTGTTTTTGAAATGAAGTTTCACTGTGTTGCCAAGACTAGCCTCAAAATACCAGGTTCAAGAAATCGTTTCACCTCAGCCTCTTGGGTAGCTAGAATTTATACACATGAACCATTATGCCCCAAAAGTGTTTTTTTTTCTTAATTTAAAATGTAAAGCACAAATCTGTGGGTAAAATCAGTGGGTTGAATATAATTGCTTCTCCTTGACCTCCTGAAATCTCACTAAAATAAGAGAAAAGAATTTAAAACTATAAATCAACAAAAAAGAGAAATGATTACAGCATGTGGAAGATATCAACAAAATCTAGAAACTGACAAGCGATAAATGAGGAATTGTATAATAGACCAGAGAAAAATGAGGCTTGAATCCGTAATGGGAAATCCAATAAGAAGTAAGCTAATTATATGTCAAAAATTTGATAAGTTACAGAACTTTGGAAATTCTTAAGAGTTGAATAAACCAGACATCACTGAGTCCATTTAACTTGAGCTGAAAGTGAGAACCTTGGCTCAAAATCCTTAGAACCCTGGTGAATTTCACCCATCTACTCAGCTAGGACATGAAGTACAGAAGACCAGAGACAACACAGTAAGTACAGAGATACAGTCACATTGAGAGGTCAATATACAGCTAGAACTCTCGTCTCAGAT
This sequence comes from Peromyscus leucopus, assembly GCF_004664715.2. Lineage (NCBI taxonomy): Eukaryota > Metazoa > Chordata > Mammalia > Rodentia > Cricetidae > Peromyscus > Peromyscus leucopus. The sequence continues at coordinate 52,387,879 of NC_051072.1, read as the reverse complement.
AGGCCTCCTGGACAGTGATCTCAGTCCCATCATCCTGGCAGGAGAGTCAAGAATTCCTCTTTAAAGAATGAGCCTGACAGAAAGGCTACAGAGATTGACATTTAAAGATCCCTTTAGAGGAAGGCACAGACTGTTTATCAAAGCACACAACTTGGGCGTTCAATGCAATAAGCACTTAGAATTTCCACTCACAGTGTAGAGCTTCTATTCCACATTTGAAGACCTTATTCATAAAAATGAATAGTGCCACTGATTCCAACTGTGAGAAAAATCCTTCACACACACACACACACACACACACACACACACACACAAACACAAATCAGACCATGAAAAAAAGACTCACCAAGAAAAAGAATTCGGAGGACAGAAACAAGCAAAAAGGAGAAATAAGGAAACCCTTCATGTTTGCGGTGGCACTGTTCACAACAGCCCAGCCCTGGAGTCCGTCTCCGCATCTGCCCATGTGGGGACTGAAAATGAAGCAGATATACACAATGGGGAATTATTCAGCCGCTCAGAACAAATCACATCGTTTGTAAGAAATGGATGGAAAAAGAGATCAAGCTGTTACATGACATAAACCAGAGCCGCAGAGATGAATACAGTGTGTTCCGTAGGTGCCCAACAGAGAGCTGGGAGAGGAGAGAATATCATTCAGGCTCTCAGAGGAAGAAAGTTCTGTCATTTGCAACAACATTAATAAACTTCAGATGATATTATTCTAAGTGAAATAACCAAGACACAGAAGTACAAAAACCATAGTATATCACTTATATTATATTAAAATATGAACATATGAAAATGGTTATATATGTAAAAATTATGCAGACAATTCTTTTAAAAATGTTAGTATACAAAATGATTGGTTTCACTGTACCATTTTCATAGATGGATGTCATTGTGTTTTACTGATGTTCACACTTTCATTAAGTTCCTGGTTTCCCTCCGATCCACTTCCCTTCACTGGTAGTCCACTTCTGCTTTCATTTCATCTCTCTGTCTGTCTCTCCATCCATCCATCTACAATCTGCCATCTACCTATAAATCTAGATTCTGGAATGAGAAGAAATGTGGTGTTTTTCTTTCTGACTCCCCCATTGCTCTCTCTTACTCCTTTGTCCCCTTCCCCCACGGAACTCCTTATCCCCACATAAGCCTCCTATTTTCAGGTCATTTATACATATTCTAGATTCTGCATATGAGAAAAAAACATACAAAATTTGCATTTCAGAATCTGGTTCATTTTGCTTAGCATGATGCTCTCCGATTCTGCCCTTCTTACTGCAAATAACAATTTTTCTTTTCTTTATGGAAGAATAAATTCCCATTGAGTACATACATATACCACATCTTCTTTGTCTATTCCCCTGTAGATGGACATGTAGTTGATTACATTCCCTGGCTGTTAGGAATAGAACAACAGTAAACATGGATGTGCAGCTATCTCTCTTGGTATGCTTGCTTGGATTGTTTCCGGCATCTACTCAAGAGTGGTATAGCTGGGTCATGCTATAGGCTTATTTTTATTTAAGGTACTGCCATACTGAATTCCATACTGGCCCCAGCAGATTACATTCCCACTAGCAGTGTATAAGGATTCATTTTCTCTACATCCTCCCCAGCAGTTCTTGCCAATCATCGTCCTGAGTGTGACCAGACTGGTTGGAGCGAGATAGAATCTCAGTGTAGTTTTCATTTGCATTTTCCTGGCGACCAGTGGTGTTGAACGTGTCTTCATGTACTGACTAGGCAGTTTGTATTTCTCCTTTTAAGAGCTGTCTTTTCCCATTTACAGATAGATTGTTGAACCTTGTAGATTATAGTTATTCATCTTTTATCCAACACACAGTAGGCTGTTTCTCACACTCCTGGACATTGCCTTTGCTGTGAAGAAATTTTTGAATTGCCTGCAATTCATTTTTGTCAGTTCTTGGGATTGTTTCCAAAGCTATTGCAGTACATTCCAGAAAGTCTTTGCCTATGTTTTCCAGATTTCTTAAAAATAAAACAATTTAATATCAAACATACCATTTTCTAATATATTTCAGAAAAGAAAAGGTTAAATTGATTTTGTAAGATCCATGAAAGAAATGGGGGGGGGGACTAAGGCTGTTAGGTATTTCAGTTTTTGCTTTTTGTTAGTATTACTATTATTATTAAAAAATTACCCATACAATATATTTTTATCAGGGTTTTTCCTCACTCAACTCCACCCAGATCCTCCCCACCTCCCCACCCACCCAAACCCCCCCACCTCTCTCCAAAAGAAAGAGGCATCTAAAAAATAAAATAAGATAAAAATAACAACAAACAAACTAGACTAGGACAAAACAAATGCACAAAAAAAGGTGCCAGGAAAAAGCACAAGAAAACAGACACAGAGACACATACATTGACACACAGAGAAATCTCATAAAAACATAAAAGCCAGAAACCATAATGTGTAAGCAAAAGACCTGAGTGGTAAGAGAAATGCCCAGACAGAGCACTATGAGAAAAAAAAAAAAAAAAAAAAAAAAAAACTCCTAAAATGTCATTGCATTTGTCTTGTGTTGGCCATCTGCTGCTGGGCACAGGATCTGCCCTCAAGTGTGGTTTGTATACTCAGTGAGACTGCTGAACAAAACCAGTTTTTCCTTTGCAAGCATTTATCAGGTAGATAATGGGATAAATTCTGGGTTGCAAATGGGGACTTGGGTTCACTTCCCCTCTCAGTGCTGGGGAAACCACCTGGCTTGGACCTGTGCAGGCCCTGTACATGCTGCAACAGTCTGTGAGTTCAGGTGCGTGTAAGTCCTGTCGTGTCTAGAAGGCCTTGTTTCTGTAGTGTCTTACACCCCCTCTGACTCTTACAATCTTTACACCTCCTCTCCTCTGAGCCCCGAGGGAAAGGATTTGATGAAGACATCCCATGTAGGACTGAGTGTTCCAAGGTCTCGCATTCTCTGCACATTTTCCAGTTGCGGGGCTCTGTATTTGATCCCATCTACTTCAGGAGGAAGTTTCTGATGATGACTGAGCAAGATACTGATCTATGAGTATAGCAGAATGCTGTTAGGAGTCATTTTATTGCTATACCTTTTTTTTTTTTTTTTTTTTTTTTAGCAGAACGGTAGTATTTAGTTTTCACCTCGGTCCCTGGCCTGTCTGGTCTCGGGTTCTTGGCCACCTGAGCAATGTCAGGTATGGGTTCCGTCTCATGGAGTGGGACTTACATCCAATAAGGTAGCGGTTGGTTGCTTCTACGACTCTTGTGCCTCTGTTTCACCGGTGTACTTGGCAGATATACCGCCATGGTAGAACATGGAGTTTGTAACTGGGTTGATGTTTACCTTCCTTCTCTGGTAATATGCAGAGTACCTTCCAGTACCATGAACACTAGTCAGTAGAGGTGAAGGCTCTAGGTAGGCACCAGCTAGACTTCTCTGCGTCCAATGAGTTGTATAGGTGTTGTCTTCATCAATAAGGCCTTGATATCAATTTGTGGAGAGCAACCAATAACCTTGGCAATAGCCTGCATTGTCTAGGGGCTTCCATGCTGTGTCTTTTTACCAACAACAATCTCTAGATAACTAGAGATTTCATTTGTTAGCAAGAGATGTCTAGCTAGGGCATTCTCTCCCCTATTATTTGGTGATTTGATTTAGATATCTTTCATATTTGTATGTATTTTAAGAGGCTTGCTCTTGCAGCAGATGGGAACAAATACAGAGACCCACAGCCAGATATTACACACAGAGAGAGATCTTGGAATACACAGCTCTAAATGAGATGTCTCCACCAAGTCTTTCCCCTCAGAGTTCAGGGAACCCTGCAGAAGAGGAGATGGAAAGAGCGTAAGGTCCAGAGAGGAGGGAGAATTCGAGGAGAACAAGTCCTTCTAAATCAACTGAGCAAGGCGCATATGAACTCACAGACCTCAAATGGTCCTTTGTTTTAACTATCCCTTCCTCATTCCCTCTGTTACCCCTTTCTTCCTTTCTATACTCCATTTTATCCTCCTGATCCAGTCTCCCCTTCTCCTATCCATCCATAACTATATATTCTATTTCCCCTTCCTCAGGGGATCCTTCACTCCCCCAATTCCTTACTCTATATCTAACCTCTGTAGTTATATGGATTGTAGCTTTTTTATTGAAGACTTAACAGCCAACATCTACATACATGCCAATACATACCATATTTGACTTTTTGGGTCATCCTGGCTTTCAAATTTTATTATTTCTTTTTTTAAAGCTGAGTAATACTCCATTGTGTAAATGTACCACATTTTATTTATCCATTCTTCTACTAACATCCATCTAGGCTGTTTCCATTTGCTGACTGTTACTAATAGAGCAGCAAGAACATGGGTGAGCAAGTACTTCTGTGGTAGGATGCAGAGTCCTTTGGGTATACACCCAAAAGTGGTAAAGCTGGATCTTGAGGTAAATACATTTCTATTCTCCTGAGGAACTGCCACACTGATTTCCACAGTGGCTGTATAAGTTTGCACTCCCACCAGCAATGGATGAGTGCTCTCTACTCCACATTCCTGCCAGCATGAGCTGTCATTTGTTTTATTGATTTTGGCCATGCTGGCTGCTGTAAGTTGAAATCCCAAAGTAGGTTTGATTTGCATCTCCCTAATGACTATGGATATTGAACATTTCTTTAAGTGCTCCTCAGCCATTTATATTTCCTCATTTGAGAATTCATTGCTTAGATCTGTAGCCCATTTTTAAATTGGATTGTTTGTTTTCTTAATGTCCAGTTTTTAGAGTTCATTATATATGTTTAGTCCTGTATCACATGTGTAATTGGTTAAGAAAAAAACTTTTCTTGTTCTGTAGACTGCTGCTTTGTCTGAACGATGGCATTCTTTGCTGTGCAAAAGCTTCTTGGTTTCATGGGGTTTCATTTTTTTTAATTGTTGATCTTAGTGCTTATGCCATTAGTATTCTGTACAAAAGTCTTTTCCTGTACCAATGAGTTTAAGACTGTTCCCTAATTTCTCTTCCATCAGATTCAGTGTATCTGGACTTATTTTTAGGTCTTTGATCCATTTGGAATTGAGTTTTGTGCAGAGTGATAAGTATGGGTCTATTTGGTGTCTTGAACACACAGCCATTCAGTTTGATGAGCATCATTTGTTGAAGATGCTATTTTTTTTTCCAGTGTGTATTTCTGGCTTCTTTGTATAAATCAGGTATCCACAAATGTGTGGACCTAGGTCTGGGTTTTCAATTTTACTGATCAACATGTCTGTTTTTAATTAGTATAGCTCTATAGTATATTTTGAGATGAGGGGTAGTGAGACCTCCAGAGGTTCTTTTATTATTCAGAATTGTTTTAACTATTCTGGGTTCTTGTGTTTCCACATGAACCTGAAGATTGTCCTTTCAATTTCTGTGAAGAATTGTGTTGAAATTTTAATAGGGAGGGATTGCATTGAATCTGTAGATTACTTTCGGTAGGAGAGCCATTGTCACTGTATTAATCCTACCAACACATAAACATGGGAGATTTTTCTTTCCTCTAATATCCTTTTCAATTTATGTCTTCAATGTCTTCAAGTTTTTGATTATAAAAGTCTTTCACTTGCTTGGTTACAGTTAGCCACAAGACATTTTTGAGGCTATTGTGAAAGGTGTTGTTCCCCTGATTTCTTTCAGAGTCCATTTGTCATTTGTATATGTTTTTTGTATGTTGATTTTTGTATCCTGATTACTTTGCTGAAAGTCTTTATCAGCTGTAAAATTTCCCCGGTGGAGTTTTTAGGGTCACTTACATATAAAATTATATCATCTGCAATAAAAGATACTTTGACTTCTTCCCTTCCAATTTTTATTCCCTTCATCTCCCTCAGTTGTCTTCTTGCTCTAGACAAGGCTTTAAGTATTATATTGAATAGGTATGGCAGGAGTGGACAATCTTGACTTGTTCCTGATTTTAGTGGAAACAAATGTAGTTTAGATAGATATACAATCTCCAAATGCTTCAGAGACCTACAAAAAAATGCCATTTAAGATGTTTAATAACCTAAGACTTTTCATGACAGTGAGACACATCTGGTCTGACAATATCAATCTACTTCATAAAAGGACGATAGACATCGAAGACCCTCCATATGGAGTTTTCTTACATTGTGTCAAAGCTAGCCATTTGAGCAAGAAACTATCCTTGCCTCAACTGCTGACAGTATAACATCCACCCTGGACATGCAGGACACCAAGGAAAGTGACAGCCGAACTTTGCCAAGACAAAGTGAAACAGTCTTTCAAAATTTCTGCTTCACAGAAAAGTCTGTCAGCTATTTTAGGTCTGTAGGCTGAAGATGGGTGCCTCAGCATTGCAGAGGAGACTTGGGTGACTCTCCAGGCAGCCAGATGTCTCTGTAGTTTTGGAAGTCACTTGCTCTGCACTTCCTGTTTACTCAGGTAATATTATAACCTCCTGGGGTCTTTGATGGAGTTAAAGACTAAATAGTTATAGTTATAAGTTTTCCCTAGTTATAATAGAAGATAAATTAGGTATAAAACTTTGGACTCACTAAGATAGGATGAATAATGGAGTATTTATTTATACAAATGGACTGGATATTGTAAATGTAATTTTTACTTGGTAATTGTTCTATTGTATATAGTTTTACTATATTAAAGTTAATATCTTTCCTTTTTATTTACACAAAAGGGGAAATGTTGTAGAGTGTTTAACTATGTTTTTTAAAAAAAGATTTGCTTTGTGTCCAAGTATGTGATCAGTTTTGGAGAAAGTTCCATGAGTTTCTGAGAAGATACATTCTTTTATGTTTGGGTGAAATATTCTGTAAATATCTCTTAGGTCCATTTGATTTCTGATGTCATTTAATGCCATCATTTTTCTGTTTAGGTTTGGTCTAGATGACCAGTCTATTGGTGAAAGTGGGGTTTGGAAGAAACCTACTATCACCTTGTGAGGGTCAATATGTGATTTTTAGCTATAGTGTGTTTCTATTAGGAACTTGGGTTTCCTTGGTTTAATATGTTTAGAATTGTAATATCTTCTTGGTGGATTCTTTTTCCTCTGATGAGTATATAATGTCCTTCTCTGTCTCTTCTGATTAGTTTTGGTTTGAAGTATATTTTGTCGGATATTAAAATGGCTCCACCAACTTGCTTCTTTGGTCCTTTTGCTTGGAATATCTTTTACCATCCTTTGACCTAAGGTGACAGCTATCCTTGATGGTAAGGCGTGTTTTTTGGATGACGCAGAAAGATGAATCCTGTTTTCACATTCATTTGTTAGTCTGTATCTTTTTATTGTAGAATTGTGAGCAGTGTTCGTCAGTTTTATTATTTACAATTTTTATTTAATGGTCTGATATTACTTATTCCTTGTGTTTTCTTGGGTTGATTAATCTTTTCAGGTTGAAGTTCCTTTTAACACCTCCAAAAGAGATGGATTTATAAAAAGATATTTTAAAGTTGGTTTTATCATGGAATATCTTTCTTTATCCATCCATTGTGATTGAAAGTTTCTCAGGGTATAGTAGTCTGAGCTGGCATCTGTGATATCTTCGAGTATGTAGAACATCCATCCAGGCCTTTCTGGCTTTCAGAGTCTCCATTGAGAAGTCAGATGTAATTCTAATAAGTCTGCCTTTATGTGTTACTTGGTCTTTTTCCCTGAAAGCTTTTAATATTCTTTCTCTGTTCTGTATGTTTGGTGTTTTGATTATTATGTGTCATGGGGAATTTCTTTGCTGATCCAATCTCTATGGTGTTCAGTATGCTTCTTGTTCCTTGATAGGCACCTTCTTCTTTAGATTAGAGAAATTTTCTTCTATGATTTTGTTTTGTTGAAAATATTTTCTGTGCCTTTGACCTAGGTTCCTTCTACTTCCTCTACTTTATTATCCTTTGGTCTCTTCATAATATCCCAAATTTCCTGGCTGTTTTGTACCTGAACTCTCTTTTAGATTTAACATTTTCTTTGACTGAGGTATCCACTTCTTCTATCTTGTCTTTAATGTCTAGGATTCTCTCTTCTGTCTCTTGTACTTTGCTGGTGAGGCTTACTTCTGAGGCTTTTGTTTGACTTCCTAAGTTTTTCATTTCCAGTTTTACCTCAGTTTTTCTATTTTACTTTCATGTCTTGAACTGTTTTCATCACTTCATCTCACTGTGAGTGTTTTCACAGACTTCATTAAGGGATTTATTCATATCCTCTTTAAGGTCCTTAGACATATTTATAATAGCTATTTGGAATTTGTGACTCAGTTATATTAAATTTCTCAGTGTCATCTGTAGTAGGGTTGTTGGGTTCTGGTGGAGTCATATTGTCTTGGGTGTTAATGAATGTGTTTTTTCACTGGTGTCTAGACATCTGGGTTTGGAGTGATTTGTAGGTGCTGATTGATACCTGGTCTTATCTTTGTTGGGTAGGTGTCCCACTCCTTGGTTTCTGTTGTCCTCTCTGGATCTTAGGAAGTGTGGTGGCTGTGAGTTACTTGATAGGGACTGTTTTTTAATCTCTGCCAGGTGTGTCTACCAGGGGTTGGGGTAGAAGGTGTTTCTAGGCATTTGGGTTGGCACAAAGGAATGGAGATGGGCTAGAAGGGGGTTGAAAGGGTTCACAGGAAGGAGGAAAGCTAGGTCTGCCAGAGGGTTCGGCAGAGTCCCCAGGGATGGAGTGAGAGATGAAAGACTGCCTCTTGCAAGTTGTCAGCCTGGGAGTGACACTGGCAAATTGAAAATGGGGGACAGGAAGGAGAGTCTTCACCTATCTGATCCTCAGGCTGCTGTGACCAGCAGGTTCCCAAATAGAGAGGGCCTCCAGGTATTGGCAGCTGACACAAAGGGACAGGTGTTGGGGAGGGAGGTTGGGTTCTTTGTGAGGATCTGCAGAGTTCCCAGGGAATTTGTTTTCTAGGGTTTCTCTGTGTTTTCTTCTAGCAGTCTCAGAATTTCAGGTCTTACACTAAGGTCTTTGATATGTTTTATATTGAATTTTGTGCAGGCTAAGTGAAAGGAATATAGTTCATCCATCTACATCCAGACACTCTGTTCTCCCAACACCATTTGTTAAAGAGGCCATTTTCTCCTGAGTATGTTTTTGGCATCCTTGTTAGAAATCAAGTAGCTATAGTTTCATAGATTTACTTCTGAGTGCTTTATGCTATTCCATTAGTCGATGTATTTGTTCTTGTGTTAGTATTATGCTGGTTTTGTTACTATGGCTCTATAGTATAATTTGAAATAAAGTACTATGATTCCTCTGGCATTGCTTCATGCTCATAATTACTTTGACTATTCAGGGTCTCTTCTGTTTCCATATAAATTTAAGATAATTTCTCCTAATTATGTACAAAAATGTCCCTGGAATTTTTGATGGGGATTGCATTGATTCCTCTTTTCATAACATACTCATTTCCACAATATTGGTTCTTCTAATGTGTGAGTATGAGAGGTCTATCCATCTTCTAGCATCCACTTCAATTTTACTCCTAATTATTTAGAAGTTTTCTTTGTCAAACTTTTTCACCTCTTTGGTTAGGTTTGCTTCTAGGTATGTTTAATCTATTGTGAATGTGATCTTTTCCCTGTTTCCTTTCTTAGCAAGTTGTTGCTGTATAGAAAAGCTGCTGACTTTTTTTTTTTTGCTGTAGTTATTTTTATTTTTTCCATAATATTTTACTGTTTATTTGGGAATTTTACATCATGAAGCCCCAGCACTCTCACTTCCCAGTCCTCCCAGATCCATCCTCTACTCTTGGGACCTCCCCACCCCACCCCTCACCCCCACAAAAAAAAATAAAAAAGAAAACAACAATAACATCAACAGCAGGTTCAATTTGTGTTGCCCATATACTCTAACTGGAGCATGGTCAAACTCCCTGTGGCTAACCCCTTAAAAAAAAACTAAGTCCAGCCGGGCGGTGGTGGCGCACGCCTTTAATCCCAGCACTCGGGAGGCAGAGGCAGGCGGATCTCTGTGAGTTCGAGGCCAGCCTGGGCTACCAAGTGAGTTCCAGGAAAGGCGCAAAGCTACACAAGAGAAACCCTGTCTCGAAAAACCAAAAAAAAAAAAAAAAAAAAAAAACTAAGTCCTTTCCTACCCCCAACCAAAGCCAGAAGCCATCAATTGTGGAGAGCTACACTTCAGTATCATTATCACAATTTTTAAGAGTTCTCTTCAATGGCTTTCTGTCTAGGCTGATACTTTGGGGGGTGGGTAGGGATTGTCACAGAAGCCTTCTATGCCCCTCTTTCTCAGCTGTGAGTCTGCAGTCATCAATACCATGACAAAGATAGCTTCCTTGCCCTTTACAGTCAGCACAAGCAATGGATCTTGTACTTATGCATGGTTTCTGCCAACAGCAGAGATCATGGTCATTCACATGGTCTCAGGAGTCAGCACATGCCAAGGACCTCAGCATGGTCTTCCAGTGGCAGTACAGGCCACAGACACCACCACATCCCTCAGCAGCAGCACAGGACTTAGACATCACCATAATAACCTCAAGTGGCAGTGCAGGTCACTCAGATGATATGGCCTGCAGAGGCAGCCTGGCTCATAGAAATCAAAATGTCTTCAGGAAGCATCCCAGACCATGAACATCCACATGGCCTTTGGTGGTAACATGGGCCGTGAACATCAACACAAACCCTGGCTACAGTAGGACCACCACAGACTCAGACCTGGCCCTGAGCAGCAGTATGGACCTTGACATCACCATGGTCCCAGGTGGTAGCACAGGCCACTCACATCAAAAAATCTGCTGACTTTTGAATGTTGAATTTTGTACTATGCTACTTTGCTAATCATATTTATAATATCTAAACCTCTTTCTGTTAGTTTTTTAGGTCTTTTAAGTTTAGGATCACACCATCTGCAAATAAGAATAATTAGAGCAAACATACTTACCAGCACATAGGTCCAAGAAGAAATCACAAGGAAAATTTAAGGAGACTTCAAAGTGGATATTAATGGTAGCATAGTACAGCAAAACATGTGCCATAAAACTAAAGGAAAGCCTAAAGGGAATTCTCTAGCTTTGAGTCTTTGCACTATGAAAAACCAAAATATAAAGAAAAAAACTATGTCATTTCCTATAAGAAAATAGAAATGTAACCCTTTGCATATAAAAAAATATATTATTTTAATAATATAATATTTTATTAATTCTTTGATAATTTTGTGTGTTTGATCAGATTCATCCAACTCTCCTCCCAGATCCAGATCCACCCCTTTCTCCCTAACATCTCCTCCACTCCACATTTTTTTAAAGAGACTGTCTCACAGTAGATACGCTAGTCCTCTGGCTGTTCTCTACCCACTTTTCTGCAGTGTTCCCTGGCCCTTAGTTATAAAGGTTGTGTTGTAAACGTATTAATAGGGGCGGGCACCCGCAATCAGTTCCCCTCTGCATTTTGATCAGTTGTGACTTTCTGTAATGATCTCCATCTACTGAAGAAAGAGGTTTCTGTAACAGGGGACGAGAGTTGCTCTTATCTGTGGGTATAAGAATAAGTTTTTAGATAGCAGTTAGAGATTTGACTAGTTTAGGAAAGTGGAAGTAGTACAATCTCCTTTAAGTTCCTTGACCTCCCCAACTAGAGGTAGTAAGCTAAGTTTACCATTCCAGGCATGAATTCCCTCCCACTGGACAAAGCTTAAGTCCAGTTAGGTGACTTTCAGTTAACCTATAAGTACAACTTTTGTGACTTTCAGAATATCTTGCCGTGCTGATCATTGTTGTGGTTTGTAGCATTGCAGCTGGACTCTTGATACCTTTCCTACCTTGGCGGCTTGCCTAGCTCCTTCCAATACTATGAGAGCTAGTCCTCAGGGAGGAGGCTTCCTGTTCAAATGCAGGTCGATTCCTCCAAGATTTATGTCCAGAGTGTGGTATCTTCAGCAATGGGGTCTTACCTTCTTTCTCTAGAAGGCAACCAAGGCCAACAGCAATAACCTATATTGTTTAGGAGTCTCTTAGACTTCCCTCTACCTTTGTGAAAAGCAGAAGTCCTTAGGAAAGAAAAGACAAGAACAATGAATGGAAAAATCAACAAAGCCTATTTATTGGTCAAAGTTTAATCCCTGTCTTTCTAAAGACACCACCAGTAAGAAAGCAAAATGGCAGCCCACAAACTGATAGGAAAAGTTTGCCGTGCACATATCTGACAAAGCCTTTCTATCCAGAAGATATAGTCTTAAATTCGGTTACAATGAAGTAAACATCCTAACTAAAGTGAATACTGGCTACTGGGTTAAAACAACACTTCACAGTAGAACATTCACCAATTATTGCCAATAAGCATTTGAAAATATGCCCAACACTGTAAGTCATCAGACATGTTCAAGTTAAAAATACATTGAGATTCACTTTGTTTCCACAAGAACTGCTAGAATTTAAAAAATACTGAATATATCAAGTATTGAAGAAAATGTGAAGCAACCAAAATTCTACTCAGTGTTGGTGCAAAACAATTCTGTAGTCACTTTAACCAACACTGAGATGTTCCCTTACACAGTTGCATCTGCTCTTCCTGTAAGACTCGGCAATCCCATCGCCTGGTACATACTTGGTTCTTTGTCCACAGAAAGAATTGTGTGATAATGTCCACACTGCGGCTTTGGTGGCTCACATCTGAAATCCCAACATTCAGGAAGCTGTGGCAGGAGGATTAAGTGTGAAGCCAAGGTTGGACTATATAGTGAGGTCTAGGCCAAGCCAGAAGACAGAGACTTTCTCTTTAAAAAAAAAAAAAAAGAAAAAAGAAAAAAGTTTCAGTATTCATAGACTTCCATTCACAATAGCCCCAACCTGGAAACAATTCAGTGTCTACCAGTATGTGAATGAATCAATAAGTGTATACACTCTTCCTCTAATATTGCCAGGCTTTGGAAACTAAACCATATACATTCAATGTCTTGTCTGACACATTTTCATACCTTATAACTTTTTCAAAATTATTCTGGTAAACTCAGGCATAATTTTATTCAAAATTAACCTGGGGGATTTTTTTGAGCCTTTTACCCTCTATAACTTCTTATGCAATTTTTAGACAGTAAATTTTGTACAAAATCAAGCCATTCTCTCCAAAGATAAGGCATCATGTCCTTTCCCAAGGTGGACATGGGACTGCTTTTATTGGTGGTCTGTTTTGACCATAACCTCACTCTCCACCTCCCACCTAGGAAACTTTAATTTTCTGCTTGAAGAATTGGAGATGAAGGGATTTTCTGTCAGCATAGCAAGCATTGTGTGCTACAGGGCACATTTAAGATTGTTAGGTGGGACGTTCACCACCCTAACAAACTCCATTTGACTTAATTCTTCAGTCATATATTGTACCTCTACAGTGTGGCATCCAAGGCAAAAATCTCCGTGAGTCATCAAAGATGGAGTCTCGTGCCTCAGTGTCAAGGATACCTTTTCTATGGTGGTGCTAATGAAGTAAACCAAATGCTCATGGAAACCAAAATATCCTAAGGACATAAACAGGCTGCCTGGGCATAAGGAAAGAGCTCTATCTTCTAGGTCACTTCTTTGGTCTTCTTTCTAACAAACCCCCAATGCCTGAGGATTTGCAAAGCTTAGTGGTGGGTGACCAGCTCCACAGCTCCAGTGCTACTCTTCCGAGGCAGGGTCCTTGTGGAGCAATCCCAAGCTTGTGGTTTGTTTCCCGAACCTATTTCTCAAGTTATCTGTTTAGGTGGTAATTCCCTTTGAGCGATGAATAGAACTTGCCAGAGAATTTGAATGGAAAATTAATGCAGGAGTGAGTGGGGCAACTCTCAGCTCAACATTTTATTGTTAATTATAAATTTGCCACAGAATTTCAGTTCCCAAGAAAGCTTAAATTTTATTCTAATTAAAAGAGACAAGCGGTGTGTATCAGAAGCAGCTGCTCTGGAGAGAATTTTTGCTAATAGTCATTTCCAAACTACCTAGCCATTTCATCTTCTCAATCCCAAGAATATCCATGCAGGATGAGCTACAAATTACTTTCTTAAATATATAAAGGTGGAAGGTATATAATATATAAGGATGGAAGAAAGGAAAGAGAGAAGATGGCAAAAATGGAGGAAATGGAACAGGAAATAAAGATAGTAGGATGTTTAGATGATGCTTACAGAAGGAAGATTACTGGAATACATAATGAGGGAGAAAGCCAACTCCCACTTGCTTCCACATTTTAAAAAAACATCTGGACTCGCAGTGAAGCATAAGTTAGTATGTTGGAGCAAGGTAATAAATGGCCTGGGCTTGAGGATGAAATTGCTTCAGACTTATTCTAGTGTGCCAGTCTGCTACAAACTATAAAGCCTTGAACATCTCATTTCCTAAGCCTTAGATTCCCTATCTCTAAAACTGGGTTAATAATGATACCTCCACATAATCTTGACATAGGAGCTGTAATGTGGGACCATACACTCATCAGATAAGCATAAATATTAGAACCTAGTAGTAAGTATTCCTGAGAAAGTCAAGGAATTAAATTCTCAAGCACAGTTGATGGAACCAAATGTCATAAAGAATATAACAATAGAGGAAATTAGAAATGTCCACACCTGATTCACCTATACCTCTACTAGGGCTAGTCCCAAGAAAACCTAACCTGTGTAGGTGTCTAGGGAGATGGTTCCACTAATTAAGGACCTTCTACACAAGCATGAGAACCTGAGTTCAGACCTCCAGCATCCATGAAAAAAGGCTGAATGTGGCAGTGATCCTCTGGAAGCCAATGCTGAGGTCAAGGAGAGACAAATGGATCTCCATAGCTTACTGGCTACCCGGACCAGCTAATCAGTGAGCTCCAAGTTCAGTGAGCGATACTGTTTCTAAAGATAAAGTGGGAAGCACTGAGGAAGACACTCAATATTGACAACTGACCTCCACATGTGCATACATGCATGCAAATCCACAAACATATACATATACACATTACCTGTGTGAACAGAAACACACATAAATGTCTTTATTACTGGGCTCTTTCTGATTGCCAAATATCAAAATTAAGATGTATATGTCAAAAAATGAAAGAGCAAGTAATATTAATCAAAGAATATTCATATCATAGCAAAAATGATTGATTTGAGTGATGTGTATTAATAGCAATGGCTCTCCTACACATAGGAGAATTTTGGATTTTCAATTTTGAAAAGAAGATCAAGTTTCAGGTGTCAAGGTTATTAGGGCAGAATCACAGAAGAACTGGATGAAGACTCGACTTCACCCAGAGAACTAGAACTCAAAGCTGCAAAAGAGTATAAAGTTGGCAAGTGATGCCCATGTATGTCTCCAAAGAGCCCACAGCGAGAAGGCTCTTACAAATGGGTCTGTGATAGCTGACTGACCACACTGGATCTCCTTCCTGAGAGAGGCAGAAATTTAAAATCACTGTGGTTGACCTTTCTGGACTAAATCTACAGTCCCTAGATGCTATGGTGCTACCAAGAGAGCCACTTTTGGGCCCAGGAAATGTCTTCACCTTCCCAGTTCCCCATAGCATATGGCTTCTGGCATGTGAGAACCACATAGGAGGAGGAGACAACAGACCTCCGTATTTTATATAGCACCATTTATGTAACACATATGATGTGGGTGACGTCACACCACAGTGAGTGAATTCAGAGGGCCGATGTGAACTGTGCCACCTGGCTGGAGGTGGATTTGGAAAAGAATGTGCTAGAACCTAACCCATCTACAATTGGGAAAGGACAAGAAATAGCTTTTGCATTGTCTCTACTTTCTTCAGAAGTGTGTGAAGTAAGGTGTGCTTTGTAGTTGGGCAGCCAATAGACTACAGGGTGATGTGTCAGTATTTTTGGTTCCCTACTTTTCCCTGGCCCCATTCCTAATGTGTGGACAGCACATATCCTAGAATAGTGGTTCTCAATCTTCTTAATACTGTGACCTTTAGTACAGCGCCTCATGTTGTGGCGACCCCCAACCATAAAATTAATTTTGTTGCTACTTCATAACTGGAATTTTGCTACTGTTATGAATCATAATGCAAATATCTGTGTTTTCCAAAGGCCATAGATGACCCCTGTGAAAGGGTCATTTGGCCTCCAAAGGAGGTTATGACCCACAGATTGAGAACCACTGTCCTAGAACATTTAATATAAGGGAGAGTCATCAGATATAGAAACTGGGGGTGTAAAGAAATGCGGCAGTGGAAATGTTTCTCTAATATCCACACAATACATGCTCTGCCATCCAGGACCAAGTAAAGTTGGAAGCACCACTGTGGAGCCCAAAGAAACTCCATTGTGAGACCTTATTCCATCTTGACTCAGGGTCAGAGAGTCCAAGCTTGCTTTGCCCACAAGGCTACATAATAGGATGTTTTGGCCAAAGGCGTAATTACCAAGTGTCTTATACTTCAAGGTCTAATTACAAGATGCTTTGCCATAAGGCATGGATACCAGGTGTTTTGAGAATTAAGGAGGAATCTACTCTTGTTTGTGCTTTGTACCTTGACCTTGAAAGGGTCTTTTTCCTCTCCCCTTGCTGGTGTATAAAAGCCCATTAGGAACAAACTTGGGGCTGCTGTGGAATTGACTCAGAGCCCTCCCAAAGCTATCCTGTCTCTCTCTCTTTTTCTTCATCTACATCTATATTCTTCATATCTATTATTTCTCAATCCACACTCCCCTATACCAAGGACTGTCTGAAGGTTGGGCAGAACCTAGCACATCACTATAGCCTCATGGACTACTCCATAATCCTAAAATTTTCTTTGTGTCCCCATAAAAATACAGTGCCCTCATCCAGCAAGAAGTAGTAAGAGAAGCTACACCCAAATTCCCAAATATACCAAGCTGATTTTGGAGTTGGAATGGCTCACTCCTTCCTTAAACCCAAGCATATTACTTTAAAAAAAAGTTTGAGAGATTCTTCTGTCTCATATCAGAAGAGCCCTCTGGTGTGGGACAGAGGAAAACCAATATTTTTATTTAAAGCAGGTTGATTATTAATACAATCTCTTTCTAAAGAAAAAAAAAGGGATAGTTTAGATATGATAGGATGAAAGGATAGATTAATGAACCTACTTCTAAAGAGCAACAACTTGTTTAAAAATGTTTTACATTGCTATGGATTTTAGTTTATTGATACAAATTTACAGTTGATTGTGTGTGTGTGTGTGTGTGTGTGTGTGTGTGTGTGTGTGTGTATTTCTACTCTTGTTTAAGGTATTATGTTTATGTAACTCATTTAAATTGTAATGGATAATTAAGAAATACAGATTAATATTTAGTCTTCTATGATAATCAAACTTATAATGATGTTAGTTTAGTTTTCTAGGTATATATAGATATATTTCAGACAGATAGGTAATCTTTAAACACTTCAAAGACCTACAGAATATGGCATTTAAAATGTTTTAAAAATTTAGACTTTCTGGACAGTGAGACACGTCTACACCTGGCAGCACCTATTTATTTCAAAGAAAAAGAAGGGTGTTGAAGACACTCCATAAGAAATTTATCTTCTTCTTGGCAAAAATAGCCTTTTGGGCAAGAAACTGTTCTTGCCTGGGCTGCTTGAAAAAAATGTATTACCTGGACATGCAGGACCCATAGGAAGGTGACCACTTAACTTTGCAAGGCAAAATGGTCCTTCAGGTTCCTGATTCACAGAGGAAACTGCCAGACATTCTACAGGACACAGAGAAAAGTGACTGAGAGACTCTAGGCCTGTGGGCTGAGGACAGATGCCCCAACTTTACAAAGGAGCTTTGGATGACTGTCCAGGCAGCCAGTTGTCTCTGTCATTCTAGATTTTTGAAAGTTGCTTATAATGCACTTCCTGTTTATTTAAGTAATATTATATCCTTCTGAGGTCTTTGATGTAGTTGAAGACTAGACTAGTTATAATTTTCTTTATGATAAAAGATAAGATAGATATAAGACTTTAGACTCACAAATATAGGATATATTCTTTAATTTTGCCAAATACAAATAGACTAGATATTATAAATAGACTAGATATTGTATCTGTAATTCTTACTTGATAATTGTTTTGTTATATGTAATTTTACTAAGTTAAAACCTTCCTTTAAAAAAAAGAAAGAAAGAAAAGGGGAAGTGCTGTGGATATCGCTCTGTATGTAGTGAATGTGTTGCTCTGATTGGTTAATAAATGAAATGTTGACTGGCCAGTAGCCAGGCAGAAAGTATAGGCGGGACAAGCAGAGAAGAGAATTCTGGGAACAGGAAGTCTGAGTCAGGAGTTGCCAGCCAGACACAGAAGAAGCAAGATGACAAGGCAGAACTGAGAAAAGGTAACCAGCCACATAGCTAAACATAAATAAGAATTGTGGGTTAATTTAAGTGTAAGAGCTAGTCAATAGTTAGTCTGAGTTAATGGCCGAGCAGTTTTAATTAATATAAGCCTCTGTGTGTTTACTTAGGTCCAAGTGGCCATAGGGCCGTGGGAGCTGGGCAGGACCAGGAAAACTTCAGCTACACATCACTTATCCTTACTCTGTTGTAAAAGATCTCCAACTGGTTTCTGATTTCATCTAGAAATGACATGGTCCAAAATTAGTCAGTAGCTACATCTGTTTTGAAAAACAAAACATGGCCAGAGAGATGGCTCAGTAGTAAAGTGTGGTAGAGTGCTTGCTGGCAAGCACAGGCCTGGTTGGGATTCCCAGCACCCATGTAAACACTGAGTATGGCAGCTCCCATCTGTAATCCCAGCACTGACAGGGTGAAGAATGGTAAATCCTGGAGTGTAGCCGTTAATTTCCTCCAGGGTAAGTTTTCTCAGGTCCTGCCCAGCCTGCAATCCCTCAGCAGCTTATAAAATAATCATTCAGAGGCTTAATATTAATTATCAACTTTATGGCCTATGGCAGGCCTCTTGCTAGCTAGCTCTTATAGTTTAACTCAACCCATAACTATTAATCTATATATCGCCACGTATTCCATGGCTTCACCTGCATCCCATTACATGTTGCTCCTAGGATGGCAGTCTGGCGTCTCCCTCACTCCACCTTTCTCTTTCCTGTCTCTCTTCTTGGATTTCCTGCCTGCCTCTAATCTGTCTTGCCATAGGCCAAAGAAGCTTATTTACTAACCAATGGGAACAACATATATTCATAGCAAACAGAAAGACATCCCTCAGCACTGGAGCTCACTAGCAGCCAGCCTCATCAAGGTGATGAGCTCAGAGTCAATGGTTCTATCTCAGAAGATAAGGTGTGGGGAGTGATAGAGGAAAACATCCAACATCTACTTCCAGGTTCCACACAGGAGCACACAGGGGACCACACCCACACATACACATATGCATGAACAAATAATTAAATAATAAATAAATAAACAAATAAATAAAGCAAGAAACAGCAATAAAACTTGATTAAAGAATAAAAGTTAAGCAACTTAAGACTATTCTCCATTTAAGTCAAATTCTTTGTTGACTATACACATAGATGCTGGGCCCAGGGTTTAAATTATAAAAGCCTATGGCCATTTTCCAGTCATGAATGCTGGCTGCAGCTTAGCCCCTATGAAGCCATTCCCTCAGATCTTCACTTAAACAGGAAGTTCTCACGTCTTCATTAGTTCAGTATTAATGGGCACAGTCTGATCCTTGGAACATCACATGGAAGCTATTCACAGACAAGCTCTGTGGCTTCCTCAGCCCATGGTTCTCTGGAGGAGTCAATGAAGAAACTGTAATAGAACTGGGATGGGACCAAAGACTCATTACTTCTCAGGAAAAACGGAGTTTTATCTTACCTCAAGCTGATCCCATGTTAAGATTGGCTGTGCCATGGATAAGGGCTGAGGCATCCACTGGGCACATTATTGCATAATGAAGAAGAACGTTAGTCTCGCTCAGCCATTTTGATTCTGTGTTTCTAATCAACTGTGTCCTAACAGCTTCATCAAATACCTTCCATCCCAAAGTACAGAGGTGGATAGAGCTGCTTCTTGTCCATGTTTTTGTGGTGACAACAGTTGCAGGAATGCTGTGGGCAACTTCTCAGACAGAGGTGCTTTCCTACGAAGGTGGGTCCTTCATTGGGAATTCCTCAAAATGCCCTGCAGAGACAACAGCATCAGAATATTGGCCTTCTCTTTCCATCCTGGGTTGTCACCTGCAGGTTCTGATGGCGCTGGGTGTCCAGAACTCCACGACAGGCTGTGACTGCAGACACTTGTTGAGTGGCAGCTGGATGACTCCTGTGTCTAACCTCTGCTAGCTCCCACAGGGAGAAGGCCCTTGCAGATGGGTCTGAGGGTGAGGTGGGGTGGAAGTACTAAGAAGTTGTTCCCCCCCCCCCACCTGATCCCTCTTCCTCCCGCAGGCTTTTCCTTTAGTCCTCTCATGGTATTCTGGCATACACATCCACAGTTCAGCAGCCATCTTCGTTGGTTATGTGCCACAACTTCCCAGAGAAATAAACAAGTCTCAAACAGCACCATTTCCCTCTAAAACTCACATATTCCACCAGTCCAGGAGTTTCACACTAGAAGATTTCTATTGCTTCTGTTTTTTTCCCTTTGCTTGGGCCAAGGATGGGTTCTATCGATTCTGACCTGAGTAGGAATGCACTGAGGAACAGAAAGCAGCTTCAACACTGGGCTCTAGCTCACTCTATTAAGATAACTAAATTATTAAACATATTTTATAACTACAAGTATTAATCTTTAGCTTCATACCATGTGTTAATCAGTAAGATACAGGGCTCTGGTTTTATTTTACACAAATGAATGCAATGACCTCATTATGCCAAGACTACTAGATGTGTCCTGTCGTAAGTTTCAAGGGCAAAACCATCATACAGGGAGGGACCATAAAATTTGCAATACCCCAAATTCTCTCAAATGAATGTTTTCAGCCTTAACTATGGTGGATGAGTTTAATTTGCTCCACTGTACCTGCCATAGCAGTCTGACTAACCTCAGCTTTGTTTGTTTGTTTGTTTTGTTTGTTTGTTTTGAGCCATTATAAATACCAATTTTGTAAAATAACAAAATATGCTCTTTAAAACTTGCATGTGACTCTGACATTCACAATTTCGTCATGGGCTATCCTTTAAGAAATCATAGGAATAGCTTGCTATCTCTTCTGTAGTATTTTCACATTTTCTGGTAGAAATCTGGTATTCTCTGCCATTTAATATGACATCCTGAATGTCCTATTTTATTCAATCCCAACGAAACCCACATACCTTGAATCTGATGATTTCGGCATTATGAGTCTTTTTGTTCATCCGACTATAGTCAGGTCTGAATGGAGAGTAAGCTAGGACTGCCTCTGCGGACAACACCATCATTGTACCGTTCACGAAGAACCAATTTGTGAGCAGCAGCATAGTCTCGTTCAAGAGATGCTGACGCCAAGGCATAGAGAAGAATGGAGAGGCTAGAGCATTCAGAGTAGGTTCAGGGCATCATCTTGGTGGCAGTTACTGCAAACGTTCTGCACAGTGTTTGCAAAGCTTCTCTGTACCCTGGTTATTTGTGTGGTCTATGTGTAAAAAATACCAGTCTGTATTCTTTCAACACAAAATAAAGACCTTGTTCTTTCAACACAAAATAAAGACCCTGCAACAGAATGTTCTTGGGCAATTATTAAGCCCTCACCACTTTAGGTTCTAGTTGTGAAATGAAAATGGGATAAAGTGAAGTCCCAGTGCAAAAGAAAGCCAGCACACCTGGTGTCTTCCTAAGGCTTAAGCTTTGATTTCACAGCATCCCAGGAGCAGGCCTCTATTGTGATTGCTTCAAAATAAACTAAATGTATAAACCGCACACAAAGGCAGACTCTAGACACTTTAACTTGCTGCCTAGAATACCATCTGACGTCCGTGCAGTATTATTTGCAGGTGGGAGTGCTATTAAGTTACCTATTGAGATGGCTAATCCTCATTGTCAACTGGATAGAGTCACCTAGGAGATGGGTTCTGTCTATGAAGGCTTTTCCAGCAGGGATGGAGTGATGGGGGAATAACACTCTGCATGCAAGCAGCACTCTCTCCTCGGCTAATGGTCCAGATAGGGCAAAAGGAGGAAATGGAGAAAGGCACTTGCTTCTGCTCTTCCCCTTTCTCCGTTCCCTGGACCTCAGTAATGTGAACTCAGCTAAGTTCCTACGCCCTCCCTGGCAAGAGGGACTGGATCCTCTGAGAGTGTCAGACAAAATAAACCCTGGTCCCTTCAGCTGTTACTTTGTCACAGTGGCAACAACAGTGACTGATACATTCACTGTCCTTGGCCAGATGGCAGATGACTGTAATCTCCACACTCCTGAAGCAGGAGACCATGAGTTCAAGCCCAGCTTTGACTTCCTAGTGAGTCCATGTTTCAAAATACAAATAACTAAGTTATTAATATTCATGAGAGTAAATTAGCCCTGCTGGTTCATTCTAAATGCTCCAAATTTAATTAAACTAAAAAATATACTTTGTTGGGCAACAAATTCTTTTTTCAAAAAGGAAACCATCCCTTAGAACTGTTTTAGATTTCCAGGAAGATTGAGAAGGCAATGCTGCCATACACTTGGCCTTCTTTCTCTGTTATTAACATTATTAGTGCCTGTTTGCCAAGATCATGGGACAAATACTGATACATTGTTTTTAGCTGAAGTCTGTCACTCATTCAGTCTATTTCCTTGATTTTTCACTCAGTGCCCTCTCTGTGTCCTAGGATCCCACTCAGGGACCCTGGGATTGACCAAGCATATCATAGGCTTCTGCCTTGTTTATCTGACGTTTTTCTCATGGCTGTGCTCTGGGGGAGAAATATCGCAGAGGTGAGGTCTGACTCTTCTCACGATGTGTCAAGGATGCTTGCCACCAGCATGATTTATAACCGTTGATGTTGACCTTCATCAGCAGATGAAGTAGCGTTTGCCAGGGAGCTCACAGCTGCCATTACTTTTCCCACCCATCTATATAGGGTACCCTTTGGAAGGGTGCTGCCATGTCCAGACAACACTGAAGTTGTGTTCAACTTCTTCAGAGGGTACACTTAATTGTTCAAATCCAATATAAGTGTGTGACAACATCTGGATAGCTAATCTCTACTCCAAAGAAATGGCTTTCCACCCAAGTGCAGTATTTATGGCGTCTTTTGCTTTTAATCTGGCAGGTGCCTCTCATTACAGAGTTACCTGGTCTGCATTTTTCCCTGACCCTCGAGTAAACTAATTTCAAACATTTACAATCCATCTAGATTCTCTTGTCGCGCTGGAGAGATGGCTCAGAGGTAAAGAGCACTGGCTGTTCTTCCAGAGGTCCTGAGTTCAATTCCCAGCAACCACATGGTGGCTCACAACCATCTGTAATGAGATACGGTGCCCTCTTCTGGCGGGCAGGCTGAACACTCACTGTATACATGATAAATAAATAGATTCTCTTGTCGCATCTCTTGGTCTCACTCTATACTGGTCCTCTGACATCTGAGCTTTTTTTTTTTTATTTATGTATAATGAGTTTAACTCTTTATTCTGTGAAGTTCTGTGGTTTCAATAAATGCATGACAGCCACTATTACAGAATCATGAGAAATAGTTTCATATCCTAAAATCTCCTGTACCTCTCCATCCCTTCCCCTGCCCTCTCCAAAACCACTGATTTTTTTTAACTATTTGTATAATTTTGGCTTTCTAGGTTGTCAAAGACTTGGAATCATGGAGAGAAGAACCTTTTAAGGCTGACTTCTGTAGCTGGAGGGCTTCTCTCCAGGTTCCCCAAGCCCCGCAGTCCCACAATCCACTTATAAAATAATCACTCAGACGCTTATATCACTTATAAACTGTATGGCCGTGGCAGGCTTCTTGCTAACTGCTCTTTTATCTTAAATTAACCCATTTCTATAAATCTATAGCTTGCCACGTGGCTGGTGGCTTACCGGCGTCTCTACATGCTCCTCTCCTGGTGGTGGCTGCAGTGTCTCCCCACCAGCCTTCCGCTTCCCAGAATTCTCCTCTCTCCTTGTCCCACCTACCTCCTGCCTGGTCATTGGCCATCAGTGTTTTATTTACATAGAGTGATATCCACAGCACTTCCCCTTTCTTCTTTTTTTAAAAAGGAAGGTTTTAACTTTAACATGGTAAAATTACATATAACAAAACAATTACCAAGCAAGAATTATAGTTACAATATTAAAGAAGATGTCCTATCTATCTTATATTTGTTAGTTTAAGGTTTTATAGCTAACTTATTTTTTATCATAACTGAGGAAATTACGACTATCTAGTCTTCAACCACATCAAAGACCTGAGAAGGAACATAATGGTACCTGAGAAATGGTAGATGGATGCAAGCAACTTTCGGGAATCTTGCAAGAGTAGACCAAGACAGCTGGCAGCCTGGACAGTCACCTAATGTTTCTCAGCATTGTTGGTGCATTCAAATTGGCTACAGGCCTAGAGTATCTGACAGACCATTTTTAGAAGCAGGAATTTTAAGAGACCATCTTACCCTGTCTTGGCAGAGTACAGTGGTCGCTTTCCTTGTGTCCCGCTTGTCCAGAAAGGACAGCATTGCATTTGTACTGTCAGCCATCAAGGCAAGGGCAGTTCTTTGCCCAGTAGGCCATTTTGTGCCAAAAAGACAAACTTCCAAATGGAAATGTCTTAGAAGCCCAACATTCTCTCGGGATCAATTGGTGCAGCCAGGAGCAATTGTGTCTCACATCAACAGAATTTTAAGTTATTTAAATGCCATATTCTCCAGGTCTATGAAGTGTTTGAAGATTACCTATCTATCTGAAATATATCTATGTATACCTAGAACACTTAACTAACATGGCTACAGATATGATTATCATAGATGACTAATTATTAATCTATTTTTTAATTATCCATTACAATTTTAAATGAGTTATATAAACACAACACCTCAAACAAGAATAGAAATATATACATATATAGAGAGAGTATAACAAAATTAACTTCAAGTTTGTATCAATGAACCAAAATTTATACCAATGTAAAACATTTTAAACATAAACTAAAATCTATACCAATGTAAAACATTTTAAACAAGTTATTCTTTAAAAGTAGGTTCATTAATCTACCCTTTTATCTTATCATCTCCATATCCTCCTATATATCATATTATATCCCCTTTTCTTTTTTAGAAAGAGATCACATTTATAATCAACCTGTTTTAAATAAAAATATTGGTTTTTCTCTGTCCCACACCAGAGGGCTCTTCTGATTTGGGACACAAGAATCTTTTAACCATTTTTTTTTAAAGCAATATGTCTGGGTTTAGAGGGGGAGTGAGCCAATTCCACCTCTAAAGCCAGCTTGGTATATTTGGGAATTTGGGCGTAGCATCTCTTACTACTTCCTGCTGGAGGGGGCGCTGTATCTTATGGGAACGCAAAGAAAATTTTAGACCTATGGGGTAGTCCGTGAGGCTGTATTGTGTGAACCAGTTGCCTTGAAACCGGTCTGGATGTTGGATCATCTGGGCCATGGTGTCATCGGAGTCCTTTCAGGGGGTCTTGGCTGGTGAAACCTGATGTATCTTAATCTGGAACAAATCCACAGCCTCTGGCTTTCTGTGGAGACAAAAGCAGAACTTCTTTTCCAAAGTAACATATCCTTATATCCAAATTTTGAAGTCAAGGTACTTTTAAAATATACATTTTGGCATAACTCAACAGCTTTTGTAATCAAATGTTTTTCTTCAGTTACGAATATCAAAGACAACATAATCCAGATTCTCTGTGTGGTAGCCATCGTTACGTGGCTTATTTTTTATATTACCTTGAGCCTTGAGCCTATTGCTTTAAACTGTACCATTGTAAGCCTGAAACGGCGCTGTGGCTGCTGGCTCCGCCCACTTCAGCTTCCCATCATGGCAGTGGTACGTTTTC
The DNA here is from genome assembly GCF_004664715.2 of Peromyscus leucopus. Taxonomy (NCBI): domain Eukaryota; kingdom Metazoa; phylum Chordata; class Mammalia; order Rodentia; family Cricetidae; genus Peromyscus; species Peromyscus leucopus. The sequence continues at coordinate 52,362,050 of NC_051072.1, read as the reverse complement.
GCCAGCTCTGGGAGTCATCAAGTCTCAGAAATAGTGGGTCTAAGCTTTTATCAAAGCAGCGTGTAGCCCAGAAACCTCTTTTTTTTTTTTTTTTTTTTTTAAATACTAGTAAAGACTAAATCTACCACACAGCTTAATTTGCCGCTGGTAGATGCCTCATTTCCTCCATACTGCCGGTCAAACACACCCTCCAGGAACCCGCCAGTGTTCAAACTTGCGTTTTGCCGCATCTAGCTGTCCGTATGAGACAAGAAGCAGGAACCTGGTTTTGGCTCTGTTTAGAATTGGTTATTAAATATTCTCAGGTTTAAGGTGGAAACTCGAGCCGTTGGGCGCCATTTGTAGCTGGAGGGCTTCTCTCCAGGTTCCCCAAGCCCCGCAGTCCCACAATCCACTTATAAAATAATCACTCAGATGCTTATATCACTTATAAACTGTATGGCCGTGGCAGGCTTCTTGCTAACTGCTCTTTTATCTTAAATTAACCCATTTCTATAAATCTATAGCTTGCCACGTGGCTGGTGGCTTACCGGCGTCTCTACATGCTCCTCTCCTGGTGGTGGCTGCAGTGTCTCCCCACCAGCCTTCCGCTTCCCAGAATTCTCCTCTCTCCTTGTCCCACCTACCTCCTGCCTGGTCATTGGCCATCAGTGTTTTATTTACATAGAGTGATATCCACAGCAGACTTCTTTCATTTGAATATGCTTAAAGTTTCTTTCATGCCTTCTTATGGCTTGAAAGTTCATTTCACCAAGAATAATATTCCATTGTATAAATATACTATTTTATTTGTCCATTATGTTGAAATGTATCTTAGTTATGCCCAGGTCTTTGGATAGTAGAAAGTTGTCATGAGTAGTCACATAAAGGTTTGAGTGTGGATGTATTTTCATTTTATTTGATCAGTCCCTAGGAATATTATTGCTGAGTCCCATGGTAAGACTGTGTTCAGCTTTGCAGAAACTGCCTAAACACCTTCCAAAGTGGCTGTTCCATTTTTGTCTCCCTATAAGCCATGAGTAGGAGTCCCAGTAATGTTTTCTTAAACTATTAGAGCAGCAAGCCTTCATGCACAGACTCTCAGGGCTACACAGCAGCTCCGCTGTGGGGATTAGAGCGACATTTAGTTTCCACGGCTCATGCCTTCTTGGGAAGGAAAAATGAACTTCTGTGCCCATTTGGAGATAGCATTTATGTTTGAAAGAACATGACGGTGTGGTTCTTGTCCTGTTCTATGCAGTGAGCACACTTCAGCCATGTAGCATGTCCTGACCTGCTCCTCCTATCTATAAAAAGCTACTGGCAAAGTTATGCAAATAAACCTATAAGTAATATCAGACATACCCCAAAAGAAAGAAAAGTACCTAATGGTACTGGGCTTGACCAGACAACACAGAGTGGAACCTGTACTTTTAAGTGTGTGTTGTTAAGAGTTTGCTGACCTCCTTACCTTGTGGTGGGGGTTGGGGAGAGGACCAGATACTTCCATCCAGCAATTTACAGAATACATAAATATTCTATGTGTACAAATATACATAATGGGCCATGTTTCCTTTAAAAACACTAATGGTTAACGTTAATTGTCTAAATCTAGAATCACCTGGGAAATGGTCCCCTGAACATGCCTATGAAGAGTTACTTTGATTATGGTCATTGAAATGGGAAGACTTGCCCTCTGTAAGCAGCACTGGTCCCTGGACTTAGACATGTGAAGAAAGGGAGCTGGGCAGTAACATGCTTTCACTTATTTTTTTCTGCTTCTTGGGTGTGGATTCAATGCAAGCAACTGCTTCAGGCTCCTGTTGTCTTAGCTTCCCTGCCCTAATGAACTGTACCTTGAACTGGGAGTCACAATGAACCTTTCTCCCTTACGTTGCCTTTGTCGGGGTATTTTATCCCAGCAACAGTAAAATAAACAAAGACAAGCGCTAATACATATTTCTAATAAGCATACCCACAGCCATCCTGTGTAGGGCATCCCTCCCAAACCATGTGAGTCCATCCTGGGTTAAACTTGGGTCTTTAAGAACAATAGTAAAAGAGGCCTCATCACCGACAGTCAACCAGTCAAGAATGCATTAGTTTCAAACCTTGAATACCGTCTTCTCTTTCCTGCAGTCAACAGCTATCACAATCTACCTTTATCCCGAGAATACTGTTTCCCCAATTGCTCTAAATAGTCTTCTGCAACGTTGGCTTTGGGAGTGCAAACAGTAAAGACTAAGAAAACTGAACTGACAAGGAATAAATTTCCCAACCTATAGAAGAACATTCTCTCATGGAACACTTCCATCACATAGCTCATTATATAACACACTTAAGTCACTTCCAAACAATAAAAATGCATGAAAGCACAAAGCAAATGAAAGGTTCATTTGAACCAGCTCTGCTACCCTTGAGTTCTCAGAGACAGAAAAATATCCCCTCTCAGCTAATCCCTGCACTGAAAACCTACTCATAAAGTGGGTCTTCAAATGATCCAAACCTATTTTTGCCAAGTTCAAGTTTTCTCTGTAGAGACAAAAAGAGAGCACAGCCAAAGAGAATTCAGGGTTCATTGGCTGAGCTTCTAGGGATCAAAAATATGCAACGATGTCCTATTATCTTGAATGTCATTAGGACAGACCGAGGAGGAGATAACAGTGCTGAGATGAAGACTACCCAGGCACAACCAAGACAGTGGGTACTACTTAAGTGGAAGCCAACTTCTGATTTGACTTGATGTGACCCAAATTCAGAGGGAAGGTGATAAAGACAGAGTGATAACACCATATTATACACTCAACATATAAAAGCCAACCAACAGGGATCATAAATATTAAAGGACTTGTTTTCAGCTTTAAAGAAAAACAGCTTAAAACCTTTATTTCTATAACACCTCTTTCTCTGATGAGTTCGGAACAATTAACGCCCACACCTAATTAGTCTTCACAGTTTGAAGTTTCTCATAATGGAGAAGACTTTCCAGGGATGCTATTCATGATTCATATAAGAGACTCTAAGGGATATTTTTCAAGGACAGAAAACTTTCTGAATCTATTCAGGTCATTTCCATCCACAATTTAGAGTGGAAATACTGTCCACTTGAAGCTGTCATGAGTGCCCTCAGTACCAGGAAAACGTTCAGACTGGCAAAAAAAAAAAAAATCATGAGCCAAATTTCTCACTTGGTGATAGCCTCTGGGATTCTGAATTTAGGGGCATTTGGAGACTGGGGTCCACCCTGTTGGGGAAGAACGCTGATGACTAGAGTATCATCAGTCTTACCTATCTGTGACCTCTGAGAGCTACCGTGACAGCAAATGTGGCAAGACATGCCCATTTGTACAATAGTGGCGTGAATGGCATGTAATCAACCACTTTCTGATTAGACTTAAGGTCTATTGGCCAAGATGAAACCCATCCCTGGCACTATCACCGGGGCTAATCACCTGCAGCTACACCGGTGATAAGCCCTAGGGCAGAACCTACTGCTGTTAGTCTTCTAAGTGACCACAGTGTTAAACTGACTCCCAATGACTTATCATTATGCTCATATATTAATGCATCTCTCTCTCCCTCATCCCGAATCAGAGATGCTTCTATTTGCAGCAGGTGGCAATTATACAAAGACCCACTGCTGGTCAAGATGTAGAGAATTTGAGACTGTGGCATGTTCAGCCCTATGGGACATCTCTATCACACATCACCTCTCACCATTTAGAGATTATTGTAGAAGATGGAGTAGAAAGATTGTAAGAGCCAAGATGATGGGCAACTACAAGGAAACTGTTTTTCAGACCCAGAAAGGCAGTTGCACAAACAAACTCACAGCACTTGTGAAAGCATGCACAAGACTTTTGAAAGCTCAGTCCAGAAAACAATCTCAACATGAAGATGGAGAGTGGGCACAAAGTCCTACCCCAGCGCAGGGGCTATTGGCAATTGATAGCTATTGGAAAAGAGTCAGTCTCCCTTAATAGTATAGTCCCAGTAAGTTGACCATGCTCCAGTGAAGGCCACTATTTCCAACAGACAGAGAGACAACACAAGTTGAACTCAATGGTAGGTCCTAGAGGAGTTGGGGGGGTGGTGGTGAATATAATCAATTGTAAACAAAGGAGGAGTCTCTGTCCCACCTGTTCCCAAATACCCAGCAGCTACTTCCCAAATTACCACACAAAGTTTTATATTATTTATAAAAGCTTGGCCAAAGGCTCAAGCTTATTATTAACTAGCTCTTACATTTAAATTAACCCATTCCTATTAATCTTTTTATTACCATGTGGTCCATGGCTTACCAGTCCTCTAGCATCTTGCTTTTTGGGTGGCTCACTTGAGTCTCCCTTGACTCCACCCCTCTTCCTCTGAGTCTTCAGTTTGATTCTTCCACCTAACCTTATCCTGTCTTGTCATAGGCCAAAACAGCTTTATTGTCAACCAATGAGAGAAGCACATAATTCACAGTGTACAGAAGGACCATCCCACAGCAATCATTAGGTTCTCAAAGGACAAATTTTTAAAATGGCAAATAATAATTGTAATAATAATAATTTTCTTAAATAGAGACTCTAAGAGTACAAATAGCGGGTCCTTGGGAAAGCTATCTTCAAGTTTACAATGCCTCACAAAGACAGAGAAGTATAACAAGTTTGACAAGAAACTAGACCTAAGGAATTCTAAAGAAGGCTGCCTGGGAGCCTATAGCTACTCTATGATGCAAACTTAGCCTCCTTAACATAATGGACCTAACCCTTGCTGGAAGACACTGTGGCAAGACCAACATCAACACACAGAGAAGAGGCATGAGGTGCTGGGGTCCAGCCCCCTGGGCAGGGTGAAGTTCTCAGTGTCATCCAGCTCTCTTATTCCTTCCCAAACAGTTAGAAATGCTGATCCTTCTACGAAATCTGATCCTTGCTAGCGAAGGAAAGGCTACTTGGGTTACAGCTGCTCCTACCGCACTGGAGAGGCTGGCAAAGTTGTTGGCCCCAGGAGCCCGCTGTTGGGCTGGGCATGTAACTCAGTGGCATGGCACTTGCCTAGAATTTGTAAAGCCCTGGGTGCTGTTACCTGCACAAAACAACAGAAAAAATAATTCCCAGTGATACATTCAGGATATGATCAGTGTAGAGCTGTCTCTTGGTATCCTTGGAGGGTTCATTCTGGCACCTTTTCCCAGACACCAAAATTCAGGAGTGTTCCAGTGTCTTTATCTAAAATGGTATATATAGTACTTACGTCTGACCTACATACGTCCTCCTGAATATTCCAAGTAGCTCTAGATTATCGATAGCACATAATGCAGTGGAAAGGTTGTTAAAAATCACACTGCTTATAGGATGGTGACAAGAAAAACGTCTGGACATACCCTACACAATTTTTCCTTGACTCTTTTTAATTTGCGTGGATGTGGGACCTGCGGAATGATAGTACTAGTTCTGAATACCTACTGTGGCACTTCACGCCTTAAAGCAACATGCATTAATTTTCTTAGAGTTTATGGTACTGGTGGCTAGAAACCCAAAATCAATTCCATTGAACAGAAATCAGTGCATTGGGAGGGCTGTAGTCCCTGCAGAGGCTCATGGATGAAAAGTTTCTCTTGCCTTTTCCAGCTTCTGGAACTATTGCTCCTTAGTTTGTGGCTTCTTGGGTCCATCCTCACAGCAAGCATAGTATCCTCTTCCTTCTGTCCTTGCGCTGTGTTCTTCCACAGTCAAATCTCTCTGTGTCTCTTTCTCATTCACTCATTCATTTTGCGGGACCGGGGATCAAAACTAGGCATCTATGCCTGTTAGCTGGGTCCTCTACCACTAACAATACCCTCACCTTCTGCCTTCTTCTCATGATAATGCTTGTGATTATGTCTAGACCTGACCTTGAAAATCAACGATTACCATCCCCATTTCAAGATCTTAACCACATATGCAAGATCCCAGTCACATACACAGGCTCCAGGAGGTGGTGTTGGGACATCTTCAGAGGCTACTATTCAACCTATCTCAGCCATTAGCCATGAATCCCCACACCAGAAAAGCAATGGCCATCTGGGAACAAGAATAATACGGGGAGGAAATAGGAAGGGGATAAAGCCAGGTAGTCGGTGTAAAACCGAGCCTGTGGATCTAGGAAAGCGAATAATGGTGGACTTTGTGACTCTGGTTATCTTCTGTAGTACAGAGCACACCCATGTCCCTTCCGTCCATAGCTTGGATCCATTTTCTTTCCTAAATTACATTTATTATTTTTGCTAATTATAATATCAAACCTACTCACAGAAGAAATTTGGGGAACTATAGAAAATATGAATCATCTATGTTATTTGACACTGTTAATAATTTGGTACATGCTCAACCTCTCTGAGCTTGAATTTATTTATTTCAATACGGGTTCTTGCTGTGTCCAGGTTGGTCTTGAAAGTGCGATCCTCCTGCATCACCCTCTGAATGCTGAGATTAGAGACCTGTGTCCTCACTCTAGGTCATTTTTCTTTAAGTCCTTGGGACATTTCAAGTTCTGCTCTGCCAGGAAATACCTATCTAGAGTGTCAGCCTTCACAGCTGTGTTTTCTTGACTAAAAGATGGAGATAAAAAGCTGGCAATGTTTCATGTAGTATTCATTAGAGCCAAGAATAAACTGAGGTATCAGCCTCCTCCCTCTTTTGTTGCCTATCAGTTATCATTAATTTCTCAGTATTCAACATCTAATTAAACACATCTGAATTCCTAGTCAGGATCACAATGATTCATTTGTTATAACTGTTGAGGGCATATCAAAGTTTTGACCATTTTTATCAGTTCATAAATCAGTATCTGCCTTTCCCAAATCAGAAGTTGTGCTGCTACTATAAATCACAATGGATTGCAAAAGTGAACTATTAGTTTGCCTGTCAAACACCCAAAGAAGGGGGTGGGGATGGGAAGATAAACCCAATGCTATTAGTTTGTGGCTGTTGTTGTTGTTGTTCAGCATATTCCTATTGGTTAAAGAAAAATGTATATAGTAGATATAAATGCTGAACTACATGTTAGTCCACCTGACTCTCACCCACAAATAAAACTAACTTAGTACAAGTCAACGAATCAGTAGCAAGGTGCTATTGCCCTTCAGGTTAAAGCAGACTCACAAGAGTGGAGAGGAGCTACTGCGCTGGATAATGAAACCTTTGATGCAATCTGAGAGCATCATGCTCTTCCTCATCCCACATTCACTCATTATCTGTGCTGTGAGAAAATGAAGATACCAAAAAGATAGAGAGCCCAAGCACACACACTCAGTGCAAGGTATGATTTCATAATCATACCTTCTCATTCTACTCTAGTTCTCTGAATGCAAGTCTAGTCACATTGTTAGGAGTTGGCTACCCCAAAACTGGATTAAGAGCTAGGCTACCAAGCAACAGCCAGCTGTAATAGCCATTTAAAACATTCTGGAGTCCATCAGAAATATAATGTCGTTATCCCAGACTTCCAGAATCAATCCCCTATGTAATTGGCAAAATGTAATTCGATCCCATTTCCTCTAAGGTAGAATGTAGTCTTGTGTGAAGTACAAAAAATATTTCCTGCTAGTAGCAAACCATAGCTCCCTGGAGTATTTTTGTGACACCAAATTTATGCCCCAGAATCTGGCACCAAAAACACTGAAACCAGCCAATCTAACAGAAGCCTAGAAGCTGATGAAATTCCAGAGACAAAGGACATTCAGTAGACCTCCTTCACTGGGAAGAACAAAGGAATTTTGAAGAGGAGCCTGACTGTGTTCAGGAGGCTAAGATAGGAGGATAACAAGTTCAAGGCCACCTGGACTACATGTTGAGTTCAAGCTCAATCTAGGCAAATTGGTAAGACCTTGTCTCAAAATTAAAAGTCAAACCCAAAGAGGGAGAGGGATATAGCTCACCGACAGAACACTAATCTAGTATATGTGAGGCCCTAGATTCAGTCCCTGGGACCACAAAAGCCAAATAATAACAACATTGGATATATTTAAAGTGTACAATCTAAGAATTTTTAACATGGATCACACCTCAAATCTACCAGCACAATTAGGATAGCGAACATGGTCAATATCACCAAATATTCCATGTGTCCCCTATTCAAATGGCTGTACTATACTCTCTTCCTCCACTAGTACTGAGAGCAACTATTCTGTTTTCTATCATTTGAGTTAGTTTGCATTTCTACAAAACTGTCATATAAATGTAATGATATAGTGTATACTCATTTTTGTCTGGTTGGATCCATATAGTCGCAGATACACACACACACACACACACACACACACACACACACACACATTCCTTTTTCATTGCTGAGCACTATTTTAGCACACGGGTCCTTCACAATTGTTGATAGCAATTTAGGTTGTTTCTAGGTTTCAGACGTTACATATATAATAGCTATGAACATTTGTCTTGGAGTCATTACAGAGACATGCTGAATTCACCTGAGTAAATACCTGAATGAGAAAGGCTAGATCACATGGTGCACACTCACTTACCATCTTAAGAACCTTCTAAACTGTTCTCTGGAGTGCTCGCTCCACTTTACACTCTGCGGTGGTGCATGAGAGTTTCATCTTCTCCATCCTTGTCAATGTTTGGTGTGATTATTCTGTTTTAACCTGGGCTACTCCTCAAAGTGTGTCACTGTGCCTTACTATGGAAAGGTGTACAGGAAGGGGTACCATGTGGACTTTTATTTGTAGTGACAGAATGGTCTTAAGTCCCAATTGTGGTCATGGTTAATCCAATCTAGACATGTGGCAAAATATCCTATGTCAAAAAAGAAGGCAGTTGCACAGAAAAGTGATGAAATTTAAATACAGTCTATATCTGATTGGTGGTGTTTTAAGTTAGCATCAATTTCTATGTCATTACAATTTGCAATGCACATGCAAGATATTTTCATCTGAGGATGCCGAGTAAAGATTACAAAGAAAATTTCTTCTATTTTTACAAGTTCTTACCCATAAAACCATTAATAAATAAAGAATGACAAGCTATACTGGACCTTGGGGAGCTTAGGAGAAAATGAAATTAAAAAGAAGCTGAGCATTTAGTACAGTTGGCTAAGACAACTGTCATTTTATAGAGACTATTAAACATCTATAAATTTCTCAGCCTCCATGGCAACCCAAAATATGGCCACTTGACAGGATTCCGGCCAAGAAATATATAATAATAAGTCTGCCTATTTGGTAATTGGCTTTCATCACAGGCTCTGTTTAAAGGCACTTTTTATTTTGTCAGGAGAAATCCTCCTGTATTATTTATATAAGTGTATTATCACTCTTGCTGGATCAGTGAACTAGATGACAGCTCAATTTGAGGCCTGCAAAAAATCCTTCAGGGAAATCTGTGGTTTGGGAAAAAATATTATATAGCCTTTCAGAACAGAAATCGTGTGATATTGAATAAGAAAAATATAGGAAACTGAATAACACTATGAAAATAATGTGAATGCTCCTGGAACGAGTTTTTAAAAGCAAAAAAAAACAAAGAGAAATAAAAACAACTGCATGGTTGTCTTATTTTAAGAAATTTCCCCAGATGCCCCAATCTTCAACTACCACGGCTTAGTCAGTAGCCATAAACCCCCTAGGGGAAAAAAAGTAGGACTTGCTAAAGCCTCGGGTATTTGTTAGCATTTTTAGTAATTAAAGTATTTTAAACTATGTGCATTTTAGACAATGCTAATGCATACTAAATAGCATAGTAGCCTTATGCACCAAGAAGGCAAAAACCTTTGTATGACCTCACAATATTTCTGAGGTATCCTTGGAACTGTGCTAAGGCAACACAGTAGATTTGTTGGCATGGTTACCATGTTACCATGTAAGTGGAGTATTGTGCTATATGGCGTTACTATCTTACCACGAGGCTGTAAGGACTTTCAGCTCCATTGCAATCTTATGGGAACACCATTGTACATGCACTCAAACATGGACTGAAGCATGATGCAGTACACGGCCATAGTCGTATATGTACCAGACACCACTGGAAAAGAGTTGTTTATGTAACTAGGGCCTCAGAACATTTTCCACAGTAGTTTGCCACCAGGAGTTGCTTTATGCAGCTAAAACTGAGAAGAAAATGTCTTTTTGAGAAGGTTAACACAGTGTTTTTGGTTTCATTTTTTAACAGACTGAATGGAATGGGAAATAGACATCCTTTTCTGGAGGCCTTGCTTAGTTAGGTCTTTGCTTTCCACAGGCCCTGCTCTTTTCATTTGATGATGATAGGTCTGGTTAGTTTATCTGATACGGTAGCTATTCTATTTTTTTTTTTTTTTTTTAGGTTTTTCGAGACAGGGTTTCTCTGTGTAGCTTTGCGCCTTTCCTGGAGCTCACTTGGTAGCCCAGGCTGGCCTCGAACTCACAGAGATCCACCTGGCTCTGCCTCCCGAGTGCTGGGATTAAAGGCGTGCGCCACCAACGCCCGGCTACGGTAGCTATTCTAATCTGTAAGGTGCCAGCAGAAGGAGAAGATGAGAAAAAGAAATAGGGAAAGTCCCTATACTATTTTTTTAACTCTCATTTATGTCATATAAAATTAGCTTTAAAAAGGGTTTTTAAAAGACAAAGGGCAACCCTTCAGACCTTGTGCACAGTACACCACAATTTGTATAAAAATGGAAGCAGCAATCTGAATGAGATTCTATGTCTCCACTTCTCTCCAGAAATATAAACAAGGAACGGATAACTCTGGCTAGCTCAGGAGAAGGGGCATGGAGGTGGGAGTTCAGAATCAGAAAGTGAGCTTTCCTCAGGATATTAATGGAATTCCGGATTTCCTACCATATCTACACTTTACCTCTTCAAAGGATTAAAAATATGAAGAGATGGACAACATGGAGGAGCTGTTCTCACTCCAGCGTTCTCCCAGGAGGCCAGGAAAGGATATTCAACTGTCTTTCTACCCAGTGTTGCTTTCTTGTAATACCCGCCACAGGAACTGACTGAGGGTGCTTCCTAATGAGTATTCCTCATGCTACACTCTGTCTCAGAATGTGCTTCCCGGGAGTTTAGCCTGACACAGTAACCCTTGTAGTAACTTTGTGAAATCTGCAAAATAAGACACTTATCTGCAATTAGTTACGAGTGCCATCTCCGGTCTCAGCATCTGCTGTTCCGTGCTTCTCGGCACATCACACGGTTTTACAGCAGGGATCGACAATGATGGATACAATCAAGCTTAAGGTGAGTTGGGACTATGTTCATCTGGATTAGAAGGCTACATTTACCTAAATTCTGTCCCTTCCTATGAAGACAGGGTATTATCTTATTTTGGAGATTGTTTCCTGGAATGTTCCTGACACCCATGTGTCAATCTCGTGCCCTGACAAGATTGTCACATTCAGAAGTGAATGTCATTCCGTGGTACTCACCAGGCATTTTGTGGATAGTGAATGAAGACTGGTTAAGGAGGGAAAACTAGTCTGGAGGAAACTACTTCAACCTCAGACTTGGAGAAGAGCTAGTCAAAGATTTGCTTGTCATCATGCCTTCTCAAAATGGAATCTCCAGTGTCAAATAACAGAACTCGGGGTTCACCAGGACAGTGGGGACAATTGATGGTGAATTAGCCAGTTTAGGACATTTAAAATTTGTCACTGCCCAAGAACACTTAGAGTGCTCTAAGTCATATTGTTCATATATATATATATATATATGTGTGTGTGTGTGTGTGTGTGTGTGTGTGTGTGTGTGTGTGTGTGTGTGTACCTGACAGAACGTTTTCAAATTTTGAGAGAAATCTTAAATACTACATGACTTTACTGACTTACTAGTAACACTAAAAAGAAACTTTTCTAAGCCATAATGATTCTGATGAAACTGGATAGAGGAAAGATTTAATTATCTTTCTGTTCTATCTATAGAACACTCACATTGCAAAGCCATTTGTCACCTGAAGAATGTGGTTAAAGATTACAAAGGCAAAAAGGGGAAAAAGAAAAAAAGTAGGGAAGAAAAGAATTCCAGTTAATGAATTAAAATATTATGTCATGCTTTCTAGAAGTCTGGATGCCTACTACTTTGTCAGAATTTGTCATTTTTAACTCATTTTGATATCTTCTTACTCTAAATAAATTTCAACATTTGTACCTAATTGAGTGCCATTTTCCTCAAAGAGTATCTAAAATTTTTCATTGATTTTCGGGCCATACACAATCTAGATCCATCCATGAGAGGCACATTCTGAAAAATAAAAATAGGTCAGATCTTATTATCAGTGCATTAGATACCTTAATGGCTAATGCATCTTTCAAGGTAGAAACACTCACAGCAAGAACATCCTATGTTCCCAGGGTGACTATGAGAAAATAATACATTCTCTCAACTATTAAGGTGAGTACTATGGTCACGACATAATAATCAGTAGAAGCCATTGAGATTCCTGCACTGATAGCATCCATACGTTTGTTCTGTTCTTTCTGCTATACCTCAAGGACGAAACTGTAGTGAAGTTCTAGCCAGTGTTCTTGGACAGTGAAGTGCTACTGTCTTCCTTGATAGACCTCCCTTCTTTTAATGTTTTGCATTTACTTATTTGTGTGTGTGCACAGTGTGTGGGGTGTGCCATAGCACGTGTGGGGAGATCAGAGGACGATTTATGGGAATCAGTTCTCTCCTTCTGTCATGTAGGCCCCAGGGATCAAAACCAAGTCATCCAGTTTGGTGGCAAAGCACCTTTACTTGCTGAGCCACATAACTGGACCCGACACTCCCCTATTGGCCCCATTTCCTTTGCCTCTTTATTGCTTCTGTCACATTAGTAACCTCCAATATGTGTGCACCAGGTAGACAAGCAAGAACACATCACAAAATTACTGGGTGAAACACGGTCCGGGAAGCTTGGTATTCTCCACAAATTGCTCACTGGACAAGGTAAAGAGAATGGGTAAAGTAGTTCTCGTCGGGAGGAATTATATGTTGCAGCCTACACACATGCTCACAAACTGGTTCCTACCAAAATAAAAGTGCACAAATATTACAGTCATCAAGGCAACTGTAATACTTTTCCTGCCCCATCGATACAAGCAGGAAATACCTAGAATGTGGCATCTTGTCTGTCCACATTCATTTTTCTTCCCCTCAGCATCATCAGGATTTTGAATGGGCTGACAATGTGCCCCAATAAACTGCATTTATTAGCCTTTCTTGATGTGGGACAGGCACAGGTTGCTGGATAGACTTCTCTAGAATACACTGTCAACCCTCTTGTCCTAGTTAGGACAACCATTGCTATACCAAAACACCATGACCAAAGCAACTGGGAGAAAAAAAGGGTTTATTTCAGCTTACACTTCCATATCACTGCTCATCACTGAAGGAAGTCAGGACAGGAACTCAAGCAGGGCAGGAACCTGGAGGCAGAAGCTGATGCAGTGGTCATGGAGGAGTGTCGATTACTGGCTAGCTCCCCATGGCCTGATCAGCCTGCTTTTTTATAGAACTTAGGACCACCTTCCCAGAGGCTGTCCCACCTACAATGAGCTGGCCCTCCAACATCAATCAAAAATGAAGAAAATGCTCTACAGGCTTGCCTACAGCACAGTCTTATGGAGGCATTGTCTCAACTAATGTTCCCTTCTCTCAGATGGCTCTAGCCTGTGTCAGGTTGATATAAAATTAGACAGAATAACCTTACAAACAATATTTTTCTATGACCCTGTAAGAGGGGGTATGCTCAGGGTTCAATATGTCTGCTGTGTTCCTAAAACACAAGACCATGTAAGGTGAGTATGTTATACATAGGGAAAACCATATGATAGCTGGCCATTTTAAAGGCCTAATGAGAACTGCTCTCAACAGCTTGACCGGGCCAAAAGCAACACAACAATGAATCAATTCACAAAACAACAAGTGCAGAGGGAAAAAGATGGAACTGAACAGTGTGAAAAATTAGATACAGAATGCAGTCCAAGAGGAAACACATCCCGAGAAGCGGAACACATTTCCTGACTAATCTTCCCTGTCCTTGAATTCTCCACAGGTGGGAATTGAAGAAAATGTTAAATCTGTATTTTGAAGGGTGAGCAACGGCAATAGGCTTCCATTTTTAAATGACATTGCAAAATTAAAGAAAAAAAAATCAGGAGTGAAAACAACAGCATTAAGAATCAAGCCATGGGCTAAATATAGAGAGGACCATGAGCAAAATGGCAGAAGTCCAAGTCAGTGATCTGTGATGCAGCCTTGGAAAAAAACTCAGAAATGGAAAAGATGAAAGACAAAGAAAAAGACAGTGTGAATCAGAGGACAAAATGAAGAAAATCACATTCTCTCCCAAAAACTAACTAATGAATCCTGAAAGTCAGAACAGAATCATAGTCCTGAAAAATATAGAAGAAAAGAGGTATTGCTTGAAACCCAATACTTCCTTCTGACTTAAAGCCGGGGGATTGGGGAATGAAGCAAACTCTTAGTGGAATACATATTACTATAATCACCAAAATCCAGTGTCATAGTTTATGGCAAAAGAATAGAAACCTCCCCAGAAAAGTGAAGAATTAACAAAGATGCCTAGTGAAGATATTAATACTATTACCTAAAGATTATGTTATTATGTGGTTTGAAAACCTGAAAGCATCAACTGGAAAAAGTACATATTAATAACAATTACAAAGTCGATATATGGCTGGACAAAAAAAGACCAAACTTATTTTTAACAATTACAAGTACTTTACAAATAGTAATTTTGATAATGAACAAAGAAAAGGCTTGAAATAAATTTCAAAAAAACTATTCAGGTCCTGAATGAAAACAACTTTAAATTCATGTGAGAGACAACAGAAGATTGTTTTAATAGAAAAACATACTTGGTACTGGGTGGGAAACTGCACTTATAAAGAAGTCAATTTTCTCTATTAAATTTATCAATTCAATACAATATGAAAGTGCTTGAAAAATTTTTATTTTGTGAGGAATAGGAAAGCTTACCAAGATGATCTAAAAATAGATATATAAGTTGTATTGTTTTAGCTAATTTTTCTCATGGTTGTGATTAAATGCTTGGCAGAAATGACTAAGGGAGAAGGCCTCATTTTGGCCCACAGTTTCAGAGGAGTTAGCCCATGGTTGTGTGGCTCTATGGTCAAGCAGAATATCGTGGTAGCAAGAGCTTATGGAGAAGGAGGCTTCTACCTCAAGGCAGGCAGGAAGCAAAGAGAAAGGAAGGGGCTGAGCACCAAGGATAGCCTCCAGGGGCATGCCCCGAAGGATCTACCTTTTCCAGTTATGCCCCAATGTCTAAAGTCTCCAGAGTCTTCCAAAATGACATCACTAGCTGAGGACCAATAATTCAGCCTATGAACCTCTTGGATAGGGGGCATTTTATAATCAAATCACAGCACATGGTATCTGAAGAAGCATGAAAAGGTAGGGTATAATAACCAAAGGTTAGCACCTCCGTGATTAGACCATCAGAATGATTTGGTGACCATAAAAATATGATTATCACACATTAAGGGAAATCAGTCAACAGAACAAAATAGAATGCCGAATACAGGACAGAATATCCTACCTTGCATATTGTAACCATAACTTTGGCTGTCCATTGTCTATAGACACAGGGATTTTGCTTATGGTAAGAACTGGAGATGTAAGGGCATTGGGAGAGTCAATTTGGAAAAAAAATAAATTCCTAATTTAATATATTTTTTTGCCTCTATACTTTTATCATTTTTACCCCACTTCTTCTAACCAAATTTCATATAGATCCAAATTCACAATCATATAACTGTAAATGACACAAAATGTTTGAGAGGTAATGGAAATGTTCTCAAACAAGGTTGTGCTTATGGCTACATAAGACTACATCTGCTAAAAGCTTCTGAATACTACATTTTAAAATAGGTTAACTTGATGATAACATAGGTTGCACCTTTATAATCTAATAGTAGGTATAAATCAAAGGTGAAACCAAAGAAGTACTATTAAAAATTAGACTGAACAATTTTATACTTAGATTTTAAAAAACCTTTCCCAGCATGACACAGAACCCAGAAGCAAGGACAAAATAAAAGATACATTTGGATAACAGCATAAACAAAATTCGAAGAAAAGGTCAAAGTAGAAAAATCTATAATGAGGAAGAAATAGAACTGATTTCTCTTATTTGGTCAGTAACAGAAGTGGGAATAGTAAGATACATGATATGTAAAGATATATCATACACATGTGGTGAGATCCTTGAGTACCTTTTCTCTATACAGTTAATTATTAATACTATATTACCAAGAGTACATACCAATTATTATTAATGTTATAAGTAAGTCAAAATATGCCCCATTTATCAGCATAAATGTTAGTAACATGACTGACCTCCACTCTCATACTCATGAGCAGATGTGGTGCCTACATCATGGGAGTCTTCAGGAAAGAGTCAGAGTTTGAAATGGGCCTTTGATGATAGTAAGAGTTGAACAGAGGTTTTTGAATGCCAGAAAATATTTGAGAGAGGAAAATTGCTTATTTTTTAGTGATTTAGATATCAAATTAGAGCAGTGTTTTCAGATCTGCATATGGCTCTGTTCTTAATTGTCAAGTAGATGTAAGAAGCATTCTGAAACTGTGGACCAAAACAAGATTCACTTCAGCATTAAGGAGAGGAACACATTTGTTAAATGTCGTTTATGAGTTGAGGCTTTAGACAAGACTCAACTTTGAGTACTTATACAAGTAAATGTGACTGGTTACTCAAATCACCATTGATCTCTACTCCACTCCCTCTTCCTCCTTTTTCTTTTAAAGACCTCAGTACCTCTCTAAACAATGTGGTCCATCAAGCAAGAGCATCCACCAGACATAGGTTCTCTCTGTCATTCTCAGAACCTGCAGTTATTCATGTATAAGTTACATTTCAGAAGCATGCCTTGCCGTCATCTACGGCCATACCACCCTGAACGCGCCTGATCAGAAGCATGCCTTAAATTATTACATTGCTTTTCTCCCTTCCAATTTCTGATTCAGATGCAACATTGTAGCTTAACAGTCTTTGGTAGCTTTTGCTAGATCTAAGTTTACTGGGTTTTTTTTTTCTTTTATTTTCATCTATAAAAGCACATTAGGGAAAATATTATATATAAGATACTTCGAATTGCTGGGCAGTAGTGGCACACACCTTTAATCCCAGCACTCAGGAGACAGAGGCAGGAGGATCTCTGTAAGTTCAAGGCTACCTGGTCTACAGAGTGAGTTCCAGGACAGCCAGGCTTACACACTCCTGGGAAACTGATCAAGCCAAGCAATAAGAATGATGTCTCTAAGGAAGATGCCCAGGACCATACTGTAGAGCAGATTCCCCTGGAGAGTTTGCTACATTTTCTTGCATTCAAATGCTGCTCAGTGTTCAACAGTAAGAATGATCAAGACACTAAGGGAGAGCTTGGTCTATGCCTCCCTAGATAAAGCCCTCCATTTGAACTGAGGGTTTATGAGACTATTCCGTATGCCATGCAGTCTGCATCAGTTACTTTCATGTGCTGTGACCACCACACCTGGAGGGAGCAACTGCCTTCTTCCCAACCCTCTTGTTTCTGTCACAGGTCGAAATCAGTCCTGGTTGTACATTTCCTCGAGTAGAGTCAATAACAACTAAGTCGTCGCCACTGATTATCACAAACAGCTCCAGCTGGCAAGGTTCTCATGTAGCTATAGTAGACCCTTCTCCCCCAAGAGCATATGCTCTTTGCGGAAGGATCAGCATCGTTCTGTGCTGAAAAGTGACCCTCTGTTGGGTCAGCATCTCCATTATTCTTCCTGTCTGACATAATAAACATCCTTCAGCAATCCTAGAATAATAGTACTTGACTCTCTCCAGCGCAAGTGAAAGTAGTGTAATGAATGAAACTAAACTATGGTGCAGATGCAAGAACACTTTCTACATCAACTACACTCTCCAAAGTTGCAGGGAAACTTGAAAGAATGCAAGAAGGTAAGGATACTATATATTTGCATGAAAGAATGCACTCGGGAGGAAGAGCCAAGCAAATCTCTGTGAGTTCGAGGCCAGCCTGATCTACAGAGCAAGATCCACCAAAAAAAAAAAAAAAAAAAAAAAAAAGCTAGGACACTTTTTAGACAGAGTATGCTTTCCACATGATGGAGATAAAAAATACCTCAGTCAGAATCTAGCCTTTTCACTTGAGAGAAAGCATGTTTTTGTTGACAGGGAGCACAGTTTGTTTATCACTTACATAAAGTTTGTCGGTGTGAGCATTCTTGCAGTGGGCCCCTTCATAGCAGACATAAAGGAAGGAGTAAAGAACAAGGGTTTGATTTGTCAACTGAAACTCCAAAGAGGAGGAAAAGGATCCATCAAGTGATTCTGTGCTCCCATGTGCGAGGCAGTTTTCCTCAATGGTTCTGGGCATGACATTCTCACAGAGGAGGAAAAAAAAGGAACATTCATTCACAAAGTTAATTGGATAAAAGATTACATGGTTGCAGACAGATAACACAGTCACGATTATAGATTATTCTATCCCAGGTTGTTGAAAAAAAAAAAAAAGAACTCCTTTAATAACCATCAGTTAGGAGCACATGCTGGTATATTTTAACTCTTTGCAGACCAGTTGAATTTGTAAAGCTAAATAAATATCTGTGAGTGGGCTTTTGCAAAACAAAACAAAATACCTCCATCAGAAATAACCACATGACTTTTATAAGCCTCACATATTATAATAAATTCCAGACAGGGTCTCATGTAACACAGATTGTCTTCGAATGTGCTATATGAATGGCCTTGAACTACTGATCTTTTTCCCTCCATCTCCCAAAGGCTAGGCAAGGCATGTTCTGCCAAATGTCCCCCCTCATCACCATGGCAACCTCTAAAACAAAAGAAAAGTCAGGAGGAAATCCTGATCCTGTCTTATTAGAAGCCCCTTTATTTCTTTGGCAGTGACATTCAACAATTCTCAATCTATGTTCTACTTCAGAAAAGCCTACAAATTGTCTAAGGTGAAAAGTCAGAAGAGAGTAAGAATAAGCAGACAGCAAAACTACCACGTAATTATTCAGCCACTCAAAATCTGACTGCCCTGAAGAAGAATGTGAGATACCAAAGGAGGGGGCGCATCTGAAAGGTTTTCCCTCTGGGCTTTATTTTAACATTAGACTTCCATGTGATTAGTTAGCACTCTCTGCGATTGGTTCATAATTTCATATCCCCAAAGGAGACTACAGAGCAGGATATCAAATCAAACTCCATGAAGCCTGGTTCTCCAATAAAAAAATAAATAAATAAACCCATCTGGCATCATATAGTGATTGTACCATTCCTCTAAAGACAACTTGACAATGGATAGTAGCAGAACCATTAACAAAACTTCTCTAGAGACAAGTGGAACTGAATACTAAAGACAGATGTAGCCCCAGAGGAGAAGACAGCTCTCCTTGGCTGGCCCCTCTGAGCACTAACGTATCCCCTGGTATCCATAGCTCCCCAAAGTGCAATTTGCTGCCAGCTTATAAGCTAATGGAATTGGAGGTGATGCAGTAGTTACCTGCGTGGGTGACTCTGTTCCTTTGAACTGTTACTTTTTACAGTGTTCTGAAACTGGTCATCTCAGACAGCTGGTACACCGGGGAACTGTTTTGTTTGCTAAAGGCTTGCTCCAGAGCCTCGTTTGCTTTCACCATTCTCCAACCCAACACTGGAATAATCAAGGGTTGACTTGTCAGTAAATGAGCTAGGAGCCACAAGGAAGTGAGACCCATGTTTAACTAACGTGCAATTAGTTAATGACACATAACAGTTAAGGTGGGAAGCTGAGTGGCATTGATTATTCAAATAAGTATACCCTGTATTGTGGAAAAACACACCCCATACACCATGAACCGGAAACTGAAACATGCAAACCTTATCCCTGGCCTTGGGTAGCATATCCTGATACATAAAATACACTGGTGACAATGATGCTTCTCTAAAGCTCTGGGTGTCGCAACACTGGATTCCCTGTTGTCAGGAATAGAAGGAACCTACAGCCCCATCTGCACCCATCTGAATCCACCACATTACCAAGTCCATGCTTCCTCCAGATGACTCCAAGTTCTGAGTGTGCATAGCTATGGTCTGTTCTTAGGGACAGAGAAATCCTCAAGCTGGAGACCTGGGCTGCAGAACTCTGTTGATCTCTTACCCACCTGCACTGGCACCTGAGACCCTTCCTGGCAGCCCCTCCTTGCTCTTTTGATTCACATGTGTCAGCCCTGTAACGTGGTCTCAGACTCCCCACCCATCCCCACTCTCTCCCTCTCTTCTCTAACTTTTGCAGACATTTGCCCCAATAAATCTCCCAATGTAACACAATATTGAAAACTGTTCTCGGAGAACTCTGATTGACACACGGTTTACATAACATAGTCAACAGATTTTATTCTCCATTTTTTTCTCACATTTGACCCATGCAATCACTTATAAGGCTTTCTTGATTATCTTTTCAAGAATAAGCATGTTTCTTCTTCCTTAAATGGATCATCAGGATTCTCAAGTAGCTGCAATCACATGCTGCTAAGTAAAAATAAGCTGTAGGGGATGGCTAGATGGCTCAGCATGTAAGAACACTTGCTGCCAAGCCTGACAACATGAGTTCAATCCCCAGGACCCACATGGTAGAAGGAAAGAATTGATTCTCAAAAGGGATCCTCTAATCACACACCCTCTTGACATATTCTTCCCACATACTAAATGAAGAAATCCTAAAGATCGTAAAAAGAATAATCTATATTAATTTTTCATTCCTTCAAAAAATACCGTGTTGTTTTTATACATCTCTGTGCTTGGCTCCCTTGATGATATAGGAATGAATAAGACAGAGTCAGTCCTCACCCTGCTGCAATTCACAGTAGAAACAACTTTTCAAATCATAATTGTGATGGGATAGACAAGAAAAACATGAAGTTGTCTGTTTGTCTTTAATTCATCCATAAAATACCTGGTATCCACACTGCAATGCCATGCCGGCAATACAAACAAATACAAAAAAGCCTGAGCCCAAGTCCTACCGACACATTTTTTTTTTTTTTTTTTTTTTTTTTGGTTTTTCGAGACAGGGTTTCTCTGTGTAGCTTTGCACCTTTCCTGGAACTCACTTGGTAGCCCAGGCTGGCCTCGAACTCACAGAGATCCGCCTGGCTCTGCCTCCCGAGTGCTGGGATTAAAGGCGTGCGCCACCACCGCCCGGCACATTTTTTTTTTTTTTTCACTAAAGAGACAATACATGGTATGCTCCAAAATTGCTACTCATACTTCTGGATATTTAAAAGCTAAAACACGATACAGAATTACAGTCCTTCAAAAGTCAAAAATAGTGACCATAAATCAGTAATGTCAGAACAGACTTCAATAGTCCTGACATAAAACTTGAAAAAACAGATTAGAAGGAACTGTGGTATCTGAGGAAAGGAAAGCCTTAGAAATGCTGTAGAAGTCACTGACACATCAGCTTTGAATTGATGAACAGGGTTAAGAAAACATTCAGATTATAAAGAGCTTTAAATGGACCTATACAGAAGGTCTGATTTCATTGGGAACGAGGTCTCAGAATTCAGATACAAAGAGTGCAAATTAGTCTATGTTCTGCAAGCAGGCAAACGTTAAGAGGAAATACCAGAAGCTCCTGAGAGGCTTCACATAGCCAGCTGTCTAATGGGAAGGAGAGGAGATAGTGAGCTTGTATGTAGTGCCAAAGAAACTCTGGTGCTGCACTAAGTGACTTCATGATCCTGGGCAAGTCATTAGCGCTCTTTGGAGTTGTATTTACTCTGTGCCTAATATGTCTTAGAAGTTACATAGTGCGTCTTTGGAGATGACAGAAAGCCAGCAAAAGCATCAATAGAGGGAGCTGTTTCCCACTACTCTAGCCTGAACCAACCCACCTTCAGTTTGATTTATGCTCTCTGTCTATGTCTCTCTGTCTCCCCACCCCCACCCCTGGCCTGTGTGTGTGTGTGTGTGTGTGTGTGTGTGTGTGTGTGTCCCTGTCTCTCTCTGCCTCTCTCCCTCTCTCTCTCTGTCTCTCTCTCTCTCTGTCTTTTTTGAGACTGGATATCTCACTGATCTTGGAGCTCACAGATTTGAGCTAGGTAGCCAGACGTCCAGGAAATCCACCTACCTCAGCTCTGCCCCCTCCCACATTGAGGGCTGGAATTACAGACAGCTAGTTACCATGTCTGGCTTTTATATGAGTGCTAGGCATCTTAACTCGGGTCCCCCTGCTTACATGTTAAGCTCTTACCGGCTTACATCATCTCTCCAGCTCCTTGTTTGTGTTTGAGATAGGGCCTCCTGTAGCCCAGGCTGGCCTCAGACTCTGTGGAAAACGGTTTTCAGCTGCTGATCCTCTTGGCTCACACAGGACCTTCTCACACCAGACAAGCACTCTACAAACTGAGTTACATACCAAGCCCTGCTTTGTTATTTTATTTTTAATTGGGAAGTTCTGGATATGAAGCATGTGCAATCTGTTGATTGTTTTGTTGACAAAGTAAATCTTTCTCTATAATTTACAGTCTCCAATGAGAGAATAGTTCCATTCTAAACATAACCTGAAATATCATGTGCAATCTTTCTCCTCATCTAGAAATGGAAGTGAGTCAAAATAGAAAATTAATAATTATATTAATAATTAATAATTAAATTTGAGGGGCCAGGGAGTTGGCTCAGCTGGTGAAGCACTTTCTGTCTAGGCATAAGGACCTGAATTCAGTCCCCAGCACCATGGAAGGGCCAGGCCTGGCAGCACAAACCTGCCTTCCCAGTGCTGTGAGGCAGAGGCGAGAAAATCCACAGGCCTTGCTGGCTATCCAGTCTAGCCAAATCAGTCAGCTCCAGATTCAGTGAGATTCTGTCTCAAAAAACAGGTACGTGGAAAGCCAAGTGAAGAAAACATTTGACTTTGAGTTCTGGCTTCCCTAGGCACATGCACGCACGCATGAACATGTACACACATACATACCACATAGATTACAGAATTAAAATTTAAAACAATTTTAGGATGGATATTTTCAGACGGGGTAGTCCAAGATTGCCTGAAATTTATAGCGATTCTTCTGCCTCAGCCTCCTGAGTGCCAAGATTACATGTGTGAGCCACCACATCAAACATTTAAACAAATTTTAACTGTATACTTAAGCAAAATGGTTTTGCTCCAGGGACTTAGATATTTTCAGTAAGCCTATAGTCCTTAAATTAATAGCTTGAGTTTTCTGCTTCCCCTTGCAAACCACGCCAGTATCTTCTTTTTTTTTTTTTTTTTTTTTTTTTAATCTTTAGAATAAGGTTTTTATTTGAAATAAGTGTTTTGCTTTTAGATGGCTATTTTTTTTTATATATTTGTTGGTTAATTTTGTCAACTTGACACATGACTATATGTAGCTGGGAAGAGGTGATTTCTATTGTGGAATTGCCTCTCTGTTAAAGCGCATTTTTTTTCTTCTAAGGTATTTCTTTCAACAGAAAAAAATAATATTAACTTAACATGTCCATTTTGAAATATTGTCTTTGCTCTGGATTACTCAAAACATTCTGATGGCATTTCCAAGGATGTTTCGAATGAATGCAACCAAACCCCACCCTGTACAAGGCCAGAGTCCATTTTAAATTTTCTTTCACAATTACGGTATCACATGCAGCTAGGAACAAAAGCTCCAAGGAACAGGGTGTAATGGATCAGGATGACTGTTTCAGAACAGCTTGAACCTCCTTGGATCCTAGGAGAGGGCTGTGTGAGCTGAATTCAGAAGCAGCAAAGATGGATTTTACTGCAGTCTGTACAGTTAAGCAGAGTAAGTATGCTGCGTGTGTTGCTTGTGTGTGTGTGTGTGTGTGTGTGTGTGTGTGTGTGTGTGTGTGTAACTTGCAACTAAGAAAGACACTCAAGTAAAATTATTTACCCCAATGAAAAAGTGTTTCTGGTTTTTGTGCATTTCTTACTACAAAGCACACATATAAATACACAGGGAATGGATTCTAAATCACCAGCACATTTGGTTCCCATCATTGGCCGATAATGGAACAAATTGCATTTCTCTGTCATCTTACTAATGTCACAGTTCTTGTCTCTTGTGAGTGGAACTATTACTACTGTAGCAGGTCAACTGAATTTTAATGTTTGGAGGCAAAAGAGATGTTAAAATGTGCATTTACAATCCATTGTCTCCATGTTCTAAGTGTACCACACTTGAGTTTGAGAGAGATGAGAAAAATCTACCACTTTCTATCCTAGTCTGGATTTTAATACCTTTGAGGGGCAGACTGCCCTTGTCCTATCTCCCTGGCAGGAATTCTCATTGAGTACAGGACCAATTTTGTCCAAATTAAATTTTTCAAGCTATGCTCGGCATCAGAGAGCTCTTAATGAACAGAAACCTCCCACATCCTGGAAAAATCGCATCCTTTCTGTTGGACCAGGATAGCAGCTTCATTCCTTGCCCAGGGATAATAAGTTAATGGATTTGGGTGAAGGGCAAGGGATGATGACAAATGACATTTGGAATTTGGTGATGGGTTTTTGCCACTTGGTGATCCCACCAGTTCTTGCTGCCTGCATGGGAACCTGGCACGCTCTGACGAAATCCTTCCTCGGGAGACAATGCCATTGTTGAACTGCCCCTTGGTTGCTTAAGAACCATGACAGACAGATTTAGCTGCTTATCAAGCATGTGAGTCTATTTTTTTTTTCCTGTGAAAACAAAACAGAAACCTTCTCATTAATCCCATTCTTTCTAGCCCCGACTGCTCCCAGGCAGAATCCTCGTACTCCTTTTTTTCTTTCTGGGCTGTGACTTGCCAAACCATTTCTGATGGAAAGACACGCGCAGGAGTTTAATGGTGTGGAACAAGAGAGGCAGGCTTCTCTGCAGTACGCCCCATCACATGAGAATGTCTCCCTATGACTCAGAGTGAATCCAATGGAAAAGAGAAATAACAGCACAAACAGCCGCGTAGGGAATAAATGGTGACGCGTGTCATGTTAGGAAGCAGGCTGCAGTGATGACCGTGCTCCTGAGACCCGGATGTGCTGCCTGGCTGCATTCTCCAAGGCACGGCCAGAATGGACAGCAGACTTTTCTTCCAGAAGAAATCGAACCATGGTTGTTTAGGCACAGTTGGGCCAAAGAAACCATTTGCCTCTGTTCTCCAAAGCTACGCCTGGTGGTAAAATCATAGTTATTTGCTAAAACCTGTTATTTGCATTTTGATTTTTGCTTTGTTTTTGTTGAGATAAGGTCCCACTATGTAGCTCTGGCTGTCCTGGAACTCACTGTGTAAACCAGGCTGGCCTTGAATTCACAGAGATCCACCTGCGTTTGCCTCTGCCTCCCAAACGCTGGAATGAAAGGCATGTGCGACCATGTCCTATTTGCATTTTGATTTTTAATTGCTCTTTATATGAAAGAAATTGATATATAGAGAGAGCTATCATTCAGAAAGGCTCAAATACAAATTATACACTATATCAAATATATTGTATATATTTATATATAATTATACATCATATTATATATATATATATTTAAAGAAATGGTGAAAGGAGACGTTCTTTGCATTATACTGGGTTCCTCCTTTTTCCTGATGTCCAACTGAAACCCAGGACATCCCTTACTAGGATTAACCAGCAAGTCTGCCTGTTAGCCCACCAGCTCATGCCTACCTACTCCTTTCTACCAGTTCCTGGGACTTTCCTTCCTTTCATCCTCCCCCTCCCCCTCATTTCCACTCCCCACCATCTCCTGGGTCTGCAGTCCATCCACCCCCACACCCATGTTTGACTACAGAGGTAGTGAGAGTTGTGGACCTGATAGTGGAGGACCAGCTGCTGGAGGAAGAAGGGTGGGCTACCAGGGGAAGGAGCGCGTCTGTGAACATCTGTGCTTCTGACGACACCGCCAGGCAATCTGTGAACGACAAAGGAGGGCGGCCACCTCCATCCTGGCTGCTTTTCCTAGTAGCCCCTCTCTGTGACTCACCGTGGACTGTCTCAGCCACAGCTGGGAGGAGGAAGAAATGGAGAAATAAACAGATCCCGGGTCAGATGCCCACTCTATTCCAATACCTCCATACAGTGTGAAGCCTGCGGGAAAAGAGAGGAGAGATCCTACCTAGGCTCATGCTCTTGCTATCTGCCAGAACAGAGGCTCAACATACAGACTTGCTAACCCTAAGGACTGAGAAATAGGATTACACAAAATATGAAGACCAAAGCACCCCAAAGGGAACATCATCAGGGTGAAACGACAGCCCACAGAATGGGAAAAAGTCTTTGCCAGCTGTGCTTGAGACAAGAAGTTAATATATCAAATACATAAATCACTGCAAAAGTTGAACACCCAAAACCCCCAAAACTTTCCATCAACAAATGAGCTAAAGAACCAAACAGATGAGTCTTAAAAGAGGAAACACAAATGGCCATAAATATTTCAAGTGTTCAACATTTCAGATATTAGAGAAATGCCAACTAAGAATAATTGGAGATCCCATCTCGACCCAGTCGTGACAGCTGTCGTCACCAAGAAAACAAATGACAACAAACGCGGGAGGTAGTGTGAGGGGACGGGCAGCACTGATCCAGTGCTAGTGTGGGTGCCAATGGGGGTAGCCTCTGCGGAGTCTTTGTGGAACTTTCTCAAAACCCTGAAAATAAAACAACGATGTGGCCCAGCTCTGCTGCTCCTGGGCACATACACAAGGGGCTCTTTATAGCCTGCCACAGAGACACTTGTACACCCATATTTATTGCTGTTCTATTTACAGAAGCAAATAAATAAATAAATAAATAAATAAATAAAATCATCCTAGAAGTCCATCAACAGATGGATGGATAATGAAAACCTACATATGTGGAATGAATTTTATTCAGCCGTAAGTAAAAATGAAATAATGAAAATTTCAGGAAAATGAATGGATCTTGGAAATATATCGAATGAGATAACCAGGCTCAGAAAGACAAATACTACCTGTTCTCGTACATATGGGAATCCTAGCGTCTAATTGAATGTATAGGAGGGTGGGTGGGTGTGGTAAAATGTCATGAAAATAGAAAGTAGACCACGGGGTGGGGGAGAATGAATGAAGTTACTGGGGGAGGGGGTGACAGAATCCATGGGACGTGAAAGCCCAAAGGGGATCACCTTGGGGTGACAGGGCTGAAAGGGGAGAGAGGGCGGGGAAGGGAACCCACAAAAACAAATCATGTATGAAATGCCACAATGAAACCTGGCAGTTCATAGGCTCTCTTACAAACCAAATCAACACTATTTTTATTTTATTTATTTATTTATTTATTTATTTATTTATTTATTTGGTTTTTCAAGACAGGGTTTCTCTGTGTAGTTTTGTGCCTTTTCCTGGAACTCACTTGGTAGCCCAGGCTGGCCTCGAACTCACAGAGATCCGCCTGGCTCTGCCTCCCGAGTGCTGGGATTAAAGGCGTGCGCCACTACTGCCCTGCGAACACTATTTTTAAAGAGAGAGCAGAAACAACAGATTTTTTTTTTCTGAAAAGTATTGTGTTGGCCCATAATCTCTATATTAAAGGACAGTGAACTTGTGGGCTTGGAGCCCACAGATGTTAGCATATTTAATTCCAGAGACACCTTCTCCTACATGTGTATGCAAAGCCCAATCTTAGATGTAGATATACAGCCTGTAGCAAACTGAAGATACCAGGAAAGTGGAAAGGGGCCATGCTGGTGTGAGGAGCAGGAGCACTAAAGAGGGGGGGTTGTGGGATGCAGTTGCTATGAAGGAAGGAATGGAAAAACCAGTTGGGGGAGACTTACCTGCTGCTATGAATATTTATATACCTGTTTTGTGGAACACAACTTTTCATTTCTGTAAGACAAATATCTTGGAGTATGACTGCTGGGTTATATGGAAGTGTGTTTTTACTGTGTAACAAGATGCTGGATGTTGAAGAGATGGCTCAGTGGTTAAGAGTGCATTGCTCTTGCAGAGGACCTGGGTTCTATTCCTAGTGCCCATGTCAGGCAGTTAACAACTGCCTGTAACTCCAGCTCCAGGAGATCTGATGCCTCTGGCCTCCACAGGTACCTGCACTCTTGTGCAAATACACACACACACACACACACGCACACGCACACGCACACGCGCACGCGCACACGCACACGCACACGCACACGCACACACACACACACACCCCTAAAAAGGCAAGGGGTCCCTGAAATCAAAATCTCTGTGTAGTAGTGGTGGGAAACACTTTGTCCAACCATTGGTTGGCGCTTCTTACTCTTCACAGCCCTGGTGGGCATTCCTGCATCCCCATCTCCAGCTGCAGCAGACATAGCCTGGCTCGCCCACAGCCCCTCAACATCACCTGCTTCAGTTCATGTTGCTCAGCTTCTGCCTTAGCAGTGCCTATGCTGATTGACCCGAGGACTTTCTTGGGTGTTTCCTTCATCTGCCAAAAGGTACTTTCATTAGTCTCTGGGACTGTTTCTAAGAAGACATTTAAGTGACATTCTGAAGGGACTATTCATGCCTTTTCCATACTCTGAATAACCCAGGCAATGTCCCCTGTGTCCAGGAGTCAATTTCTGATTGGCTTGTATATGTTTGTAAGGTATGTACACATTGTGTAGGTGGGTGCATACGTGTGTACAGGTGTACGTGCACATATGTCTTCATGTATGTGGAGGCCAGAGGTGAACACGGGGCTATCTTCCTCGGTTTGTGGCAACCTTATTTTTTGAGACATGGTCTCTTACTGAAGCTCACTGATTCTGCTAGGCTGGTTGACCTACATGTGCCAAAGATTTCCTGTCTCTATATCACCAGTCCCGGAATTCTAGACACATGCTACTGTGTCTCTTTTATATGGGTGCTGGGGATCTGAACTTGGGTTCGTATGCTTGCACAGTAAGTATTTTACCCATCTCTAATGTACCTGCCTAACTTTAATAAAGTATAAGGACTGAGGGATTATATAAACAAACAAACAAATAAATAAATAAATGAAAAAGACCAGTAAACACATGCACCCGACTCCTGCATGAGAGCATTTAGAATTAGCATCACCTGCCTTCTGCCCCAAAAAAAAAAAATCTAAAGCAATGGAAAAATGAAGGTTATGAGGGAATAACCAAATCCATGTATCTCCTTTAGTCAAACCTCAATCTCCGGAGTTTAAATAAATAGATAAGGTATAAATGTGGGGGGGAGGAGCCGGAGGGGGGAGATACTAGGAAGAGAGAGGAGGCAGACACATCATTTAAGAGGTGGCCCCAAACTGCTTTATGGCTTCATTTTAACATGTTCTCTTTTGTGTCTGCTCAGTTTTAACATCTCAAGGACAGCACTCTCAGTGACCTGACGCACATAGTTGTTACCTGCAGAATCCACAGATCATAGACTACACATCCTGCTTAAGTTAGCATACAGATGAACAATACCACTTGGGAAATGCTATTCCATTGATTAAAAGAGACAAGGACAACCCTTGAAGGCGTAAGGCCTAGGCCTTCAGAAAGCTTGTTCTAATAGCCCTTTCCCCAGCCAAGAGTCATAAACATTACTCATATTGTGAGTCATGCTGTGTTCTAGGATATCTCTGCCTCCATTTCTTCTGTGTGTGTGTGTGTGTGTGTGAGAGAGAGAGAGAGAGAGAGAGAGAGAGAGAGAGAGAGAGAGAGAGAGAGAGAGAGAGAGAGAGAGATAGGGTGTGTATATGCACGGATGTGTGTTTGCAAGTGTGTGAGTGTCTTAGTTAGGGTTACTATTGCTGTGATAAAACAACTTGGGGAGGATAGGGTTTATTTGGCTTATGTATCCTTTATCGCAGCCCTTTGAGGGAAGCCAAGGCAGGAACTCAAACTAGGCAGGAACCTGGAGGCAGGAGCTGATGCAGAGACCATGAAAGAGTGCTGCTTATGGGCTTGCTCCTCATGGTTTGCTCAGCCTGCTTTCTTATAGCACCCAGCACCACAAGCCCGGGGGTGTTCCCACCCACAATGGACTGGGCCCTTCCACATCAATTACTAATCAAGAAAACGTCCCACAGGCTTGCCTGACATTTTCTCAGTTGAGGCTCCCCCCTCTTGGATGACCCTAGTTTGCACCAAGTTGACATAAAACTAGTCAGGACCGTGGGTGAACATGAGTTTGGGTGGACATGTGCACAGGCACACTGCAGGAGGGTGGCCAAAGCTGACACTGGGTGCCTTCCTTCACCTCTTCCCACTGTATTTATTGTGGCAGGGACTGCCCCTGAACTTGGAGCTTACCAATTACAGTAAGTCTAGACAGCCAGCTTGTCCATGGGACCCCATCTCTGCCTCCTTCGTGCTGAGGTTACAGGGATCCACCATGCCCACCAAGCTTTTATATGAGTTCTGGATGTCCAAAGTCTAGGGGTCCTCACACTTCCCTGGCAGTGTTATACCAGCTGAGCCATTTCCCCAGCCCCTCATTTCCTCATTAAATGTTTTAAAGGCACTTGTGTCTTGTCTACAATTAATATTGATTTAAGTGATGTTTGGTGAGTGCTATGTTAAATGAACAATTTATGGACAGAAGGCATTTGACTTGCAATTGCCCATAGATATTTAGCATAAATATAAAGATATAAGCAAAAGCCTGCAAATAATCACAAACTTTAAATATATATATTTATTTAAATATATGTATATATGTATGTGTATATATGTATATACACACACACACACACACACACATATATATATATATATATATATATATATATATATAAAACAATTTACCCAAGAGCTCAAACAGTTCATGAAAATTCATTGTCAAAGAAGAACTGAAAGCCATAGGAACTATGTGTTCTTTCTCTTCTACTTCAATTATCTTTACACAATTCCTAATTCTGTGATGAGACATTTTGGAATATTGATTGCTTTTTTTTTTTTAATTTAATGGATTGTCTCAGTGAATGCCAGAGGCTCTGTCAGGTGCTGAAGAATTATGTGGAAAGAAACGTTCCAATAAATTGGTTACAAATCTTCATTTGCAAATGGAACTGTTTGCTGCGGAGTATGTCACTGTGCCCTTTGGGGGAATCTGACAGCCTTTGAAGCAATGGTACCTAGTGTGCTACTGTTCCCTCCGAACTGAAACAGTCCCTCCTGGAGGAGAGAGAGACTCCTGAGATTCAAGGAGCGAACCAGACCCAGGAAGCTGAGGAAGCTAAAGAAGTTAACAGATTTTCCAGGCCCCTCCCCAAAGCTTTAAAATCAGAGAACAGTTGTAGGGAAGAGGAAACTCCTGTGGAGTTGACAGGTCGGAGGTTCGGATGATGCAGCTTTCATGAATCACTGTGCTGGGATGAGTTCTGCTGTGACGGAGCAGCCTCCATGTTACCCATGCTCCTGTGAGTGACCCCAGTGAGCCCACTGCTTCGTTTCGTGACTTCACTAAGTGTCACTCCTTTGCTTCTGGTGGAGCCATCACATTAACTGTTTCTTGATCTGATAAACAATGGTAAAGTGAACAATCCCGGGTACTCAGACGGAAGCACACACTGAAGGAAGAAAGGCGTGGGAGTGGTGATGGTCCTCAGTCCTCCACCCTCTGCAGCAACAGCAGGGGGAGCCTTGCCCTGCACCCTCTGCTTTGAGGATCTGTTTGTGCATTCTCTTGACTACCAGTTCTTGCTGTATTTTGGAAGTCATTTCATTGGTCTTGTCATTGGTGTCCGTCCCCTCTGGGGTACACAGACACTTGTTCACTTCTCGCCAGAAGCTACACAACAATATCTCAGAGATACTTCACATTTGGAAAAGAGGACATTTCATCCAGTCGTCTAGAGCTGGAATTCCAAGGGGCCAGGGAGGAGAGAGGTAGTGCTCCTCTCTGGACCACCTTTATGGGTAGTGACTTAGAAGTTATGCATCACAACAAAAAAGCCATCTTCCCTATAGTAACACCTAATTTTTTACCCTTATTGTCTTAGTTAAGGTTTCTATTGCTATGAAGAGACACCATGGCCAGGGCAACTCTTACAAAGAAAATATTTAATTGGGGTGGCTCGCTTACAGTTTCAGAGGTTCAGTCCATTATCATCATGGTGGGGAGAATGGCTGACTATAGGCAGACACGGTACTAGAGGTGAGAGGGTTACATCTTGCAGGCAACAGGAAGTCAACTGAAAGTCACACTGAGGGAAGCTTGAACAAAAGAAACCTCAAAGCCCGCCCCCACAGTGACACACTTCCTCCAACAAAGCCACACCTCCTAATAGTGCCACTCCCCTTGGAGGCCATTTTCTTTCAAACTACCACTTCCAAAATACAGCAAGAATTGGTAGCCCAATTGAATGCACAAACAGATCCTCAAAGCAGAGGGTGCAGGGCAAGGCTCCCCCTGCTGTTGCTGCAGAGGGTGGAGTATTGAGGACCATCACCACTCCCACGCCTTTCTTCCTACAGTGTGTGCTTCCGTCTGAGTACCCAGGATTGTTCACTTTACCATTGTTTATCAGATCAAGAAACAGTTAATGCGATGGCTCCACCAGAAGCAAAGGAGTCATGAGGTTAGTGTCCCCTTGGACCCTCAGCAAAGGGTTAATGCTTCCTTCTTTGAATGGCAGTTACAGTGATAACTTTTATCACTGGATAACTTTTAAGATGTTTTAGAATCAAATATACCACTATGCAAAACCAAAATAAATAATAGCAGTGACTATCATCATAGGTATTTACCAAAGAGAATTAAAACACATGCACATTGAAAGATTTGTACATCGAGCATGGTGTAGTGTTGCTCAGTTTCAATCTCAGCTCTCAGAAGGCTGAAACAAAAAAATTGAAAGTTAGAGGTAAACCTGGGTTACACAGTGAAACTTTGTCTCAAAAAATCAAAACAAGGGCTGGAGGGATGGCTCAGTGGTTAAGAGCACTACTACTCTTCCAGAGGTCCTGGATTCGATTCCCAACACCCACATGACAGCTCACAACTGTCTGTAACTCCAGTTTCAGGGGACCTGACACCCATGGCAAAAGACTAATGCACATAGAATATTTTTTAAAAAATCAAAAACAAAGAAAAGGAGTTGTATATAAATGTCAGTAACAACAGAAACTGGAAGTCTCTGCCTATCCACAGATGAACAGATAGATTTTTAGATGTCTATCCAATGGAACACCACTCAGGGTAGAAAGGAAACAAAAAAGAAATATGTATAACAGACAGTATGGTGAGCAAACGTAGCAAGGCACAGAAATACCACATACGTTCTAATTCCATTTCTATGAAATGGAATGCTGACGTCATTTAAACTCATACATAGGGACTCTAAAAGAACAGACCAATGTTTTTGTTGGGATGGGGGCAGGAATACTGACTGCAAAGCAATACGAGGAATAGAGAGAATGAGCCACTGAGCCTGGCTTGGGCTTCTGAAACCTCACAGCCCACCTCTAGTGACACACTTCCTCCAACAAGGCCACACCTACTCAAGGACACATGTCCTAATCCTTTCAAATAATGCCACTCACTCCCTATGAGCCTATGGG
This sequence comes from Peromyscus leucopus, assembly GCF_004664715.2. Classification (NCBI taxonomy): domain Eukaryota; kingdom Metazoa; phylum Chordata; class Mammalia; order Rodentia; family Cricetidae; genus Peromyscus; species Peromyscus leucopus. Next base: position 52,328,563 of record NC_051072.1, on the reverse strand, counting down.
GACCATTTTCATTCAAACTTCCACAGCAGCCTAGAACATTCAAAGTCTATATGCATTATATATTTGTTTAAATCTCATACCATGTACATACCACGCATGTACATGCATACATCTATATTACCTTTTAAATTTTTAGTTTTCATTTCCCTGGTAGCTAAGGGTGTTGGACATTTCTTTAAGTGATTCTTGGCTATTTAAGATTCCAGGACCCAGAGGTTGGATAGCCCAGAGATTTAGAATAGAACCAAACATGACTGGCAAAATAAAAGTCAATGAAATGATTCTTAATGATATTCTGCTATATTCATAGATTAGTACCTAGCCCAATGGTCATCAGAGAGACTTCACCCAGAAACTAATAGAAACAGATGCAGAGACCCACAACCAAACATTAGGCAGAGCTCAGGAAATACTGTGGAAGAGAGGCAGGAAGTATTGTAGGAGCCAGAAGAATCAAGGACACCACCAAAAAAAACCCATAGAATCAACTAATCTGGGCTCATAGGAACTCAGAGTCTGAACCAACAACCAGGGAGCCTGCATGGGACTGACCTAGGCCCTCTGCATACATGTGACAGTTGTGTAGCTTGGTCTTCTTGTGGGACTCCTAACTGGGAGCAGGTACTGTCTCTGTTGCCTGCTTTGGGGACACTATTCCTCATACTGTGTTGCCTTGTCCAGCCTTAATAGGAGAGGAGGTGTCTAGTCTCACTATTTAACTTGATATGCCATGGCTGGTTGATATCCATGGGAGGCCTGCCCTTTTCTGAAGAGAAATGAAGGAGGAGGAATGGATGGGGTTGGGGGAAAGAGGGGAGGTCAGGGGGTAGGGACTGGGAGGGGAGGAGGGAGAGGAAACTGTGGTTGGGATGTAAAAACAAAGTCATTCATTAATTAGTGCAAAAAAATGGGGCTCACTATGTTACTCAGGCTGACCTTGAACTTCCACACTTAAGTGATCTTCCTGCCTTAGCCTCCAGTTCAGAGTTATCTGGCTCTGGGGAGTTACAGCCAAGAATCCAGAAGTTGAAAATGTGGGTTGAATCAGAACTCATGGTACTACAGATGAATGCAGCATCTAGCCTTAACCTTAGAGAGTGTCATAGTTTGTCAACCTATACATACCTGGCAAGCAGGAATCTCTATGCAGAAATTGCCTCCGTGAAATTAGCCTGTGGGCATGTCTAGGAAGCATTTTTTTATTGTTAATTCATGTAGCAGGGACCCATCCCTGTAAGCAGTACCTGGGAGGACTGGGCAGTACAAGAAAGACCACTGAACATGAGCCTGAGAGAAGCCAGTATGCAATGTACCCCTGAGGTTTCCCCTTCAGTTCCTGCCTCAAAGTTCCTGCTTTGAGTTCCTGCCCCAGCTTCCCTGGATAATTAATTGTATCCTGTAAGCCAAATAAGCACTTCTTTCTCCCGAGTTGCTTTTGGGTAGTGTTTATGACAGCAATAGAGAAGCAAACTTGGAGGACAGGTGGACACCAAGGACAGGCAACAGTATCCTCACATGGCATATCAAGCTTTCTATTGCCACAGAAGTCTTAGGAACACTGAACCTTTGTTTTCTGTGCCACTGGTACCTAAACTTGCTTTCTATGCCCACCCCAGTCTCACTGTATCATATCTTCTCCACCACATAAGGTCAGAGTGCTTCCTTTGTATCCTGGAATCAAGTTCATGGAAGCTTGGCACAACACTGTCTGCCAAACACACTTCTTTTTCAGCTGCAGAACGTATTTAGTGAATTGGCATTGGTAATACTGAGTGATAGGAGTGATTTATGTAAATCTGTTTTTGGACCTCACTAGGAAACCTATCTACCACACACTATCCTGGCACTTGTCAATTAACCATTTTCAACATTACTGTTCAACATGGCTTAGCAACTTAATTATGCAATAGAAGAAGATTAATAGCATGTACAAAAATGTTCACAATGTATTATTAAATAAAGAGAGTGCATTATTACACCTTGTATGCTCACAACTATACAAACACGAAACAGAGCCAGTCACCACCAACATGCCAGATTACAAACTTTCTGTCCTCTTTTCTCCCATTGCCCATTCTGAATCAAAGGCACATACAAGTATCCCATGGCCCTGCTGTAAGGGAAGCCAGGAATGCACATTTCCTCCTGCAAGCTGGGGAAGCACAATGCATGAACGGAGATTCTCTAAGCACTAGACTCTTAAAGGACGCTGGGCATCGGAAATGTCCACAATAAAAATGCCCACAATAAGCCCTACAGGAGGGATTTTGTTCTACTAATGCCTGCTCTGTCTTTCACTTCCAGCAGACACTCAGAAGCCCAACTGCAGTATTGAAGTAATGGCTCCTCCTAACACTGCAGCACATGCTACTGTGTGGAGAAATATGTCAATACCAGAGCAGTGCAATTCGTGAATTGCTCTTATTTCTTTCCATCTCTCGTTCAGTTAACACCTAAGCTAGAATTCTGATGATAGACAATAAGGGTATGTATATGGAAAAATCATACTACACAAAGCATTCTCCTGAACCAAAATCAAGCATTTTAAAATTCCAAAAACATTGTATCTTGAATATCAGATTAATATCTGATTTTTTTTAAGCTAGGATAATCTGGTTGTTTTTATTTCAAAGAATAATTGTGTCTTTTGCAACTACTTCTATATATACAAATGAGTATAATCATAAAAACTTTGAATATGATCATATCTATTCTTTTATATAAATGCCGAGATTTTCCCACAGTCTTCCAGGATATGCATGGACTTCCATGTGCATGCTGACACAATGAATAATAAATACTCTTTCTTCACTCCACCCTGTCAGAAACAGCACTGCAAATCATATACGTCTTTGAACCCTGATTTAAATGCACAAAGCTGCACTCATATGGCCCTTTTGTGTGAAATCATTTTCAAATATTTTCTTTGTAGAATTGCTGCATTGTTTTTGCTCACAGACCTGCTCGGTGTCCTTACAGGCTCAAGTCACACTGCCACCTGGTGTGGTTGAGGCAAACTTCCTGCTACTCTGAAGCCACCGGGGCAGTGACAGCTTACTGACCGCATGTTGCTGAGTCTTTGTAGGGGAATTCACAGGACTCCTTAAACAGAGGAGAGGGGTTCTGATCCCCTGCAAACACAAATCATTTTGTAAGGAAGGGAAAACCTTAAGCAGCTGACATTCTTAAGTCTGCAAATGTTTAGGGCTCGCCTACCCGTGACGCTACAGGTGATGGGGACAAGATGGGGGTTGAGGGGATCAAGTCATGAAGAATGTCAACTGAGCTAAGCTCATGAGGGCCCTAGGGGAAAGAAGACTCCAAAAATAATGACAAAACAAAAATAGAGCTCTTAGAGAAAGTGTTATTTGACAAAGGCCTGAAAAAAAAAGATTTTGGAAGTTAGGGGTACTAGGAGGAGAACTAAGGAGGAGGAGGGGAAATATATATTGTGGTAGCTAAGGAAAAGCCCATTCTGTGATAAGCACCTGTTTCAGTGACTTTTTCTCTCTGACCTAAATTCCCCAAATGATAAACCAGGCAACCCTGACTGCTCGCCCCCTCCCCAGAATTGTGTGACTGTTGTAATGATTAACTGCTTGCTCTGGCTTCTGTAAACTTACTTATCCCTGTGTACAGGGAAAGTGAGGCAGTTCCTCATTTAGCTGTAAAAGTTGCAGAAATGAACTGTGACCTTTAAATGCCCTCTCCCCACCCCTTAAGCTAGGCCTCAGTTCCAAACCTGACCACAGAAACTGAGGATAGCTGCAGCTTAAATAAAAAAATTCAGCTAATTACAACTCAATAGAGTTCAGGTGGTCTCTCATTGTTTTCTAACTTCATAACAATATCAAATATAATAAACAAAAACTAAAACATCTAGTTTGCAAGTCCAAGTGCCTCAAAGGCCTCAATATAAATCCAGTTACACTGAACCTGATAGAAGAGAAAGTGGGGAACAGCCTTGAATGCATTGGCACAGGAGACAACTCCCTAAATAGAACACCAGCAGCACAGACGCTGAGATCAACAATTAACAAATGGGTCCTCATGAAACTGAAAAGCTTCTGTAAGGCAAAGGACACTGTCAATAGGACAAAGCGGCAGCCCACAGAATGGGAAAATATCTTCACCAACCCCACATCTGACAAAGGGCTGATATGCAAAATATATAAAGAACTCAAGAAACTAGTCATCAACAAACCAAATAATCCAATTAAAAAACGGGGTACAAATCGAAACAGAATTCTCAACAGAGGAAGCTCAAGTGGCCAAGAAACACTTAAAGAAATGTTCACCATCCTTAGCCATCAGGGAAATGCAAATCAAAATGACTGGGATTCTTATACCTATCAGAATGGCTAAGATCAAAAACACAAGTGACTGTTCATGCTGGAGAGGATGTGGAGGAAGGGGATAACTCCTCCATTGCCGGTGAGAGTGCAAACTTGTACAGCCACTTTGGAAATCACTATGGCGGGTTCTCAGAAAACTGGGAATCAATCTACCTCAAGACCCAGTGATATCACTCTTGGGCATGTACCCAAAGGATACTCAATCAAACCACAAGGACACTTGCTCAGCTACATTCACAGCATCTTTATTTGTAATAGTCAGAACCTGGAAGCAACCTAGATGCTCCTAAACCGAAGAATGAATAAACAAAATGTAGTATATTTATAATGGAGTATTACTCAGCTGTTAAAAACAATGACATAAAGAAATTTGCAGGCAAATGGATGGAACTAGAAAAAAATCATCCTAAGTGAGGTAACCCAGACCCAGAAAGACAAACATGGTATGTACTCACTCATAAGTGGATATCAGTTGTAAAGTAAAGGGTAATCATGCTACAATCAACAGACCCAGTGAAGCTAGGTAACGAGAAGGACCCTGAGTGGGATGCATGGATCTCCCTGGGAAGCAGAGATAGAAAAGATCTCCTGGGTGGACTGGGGATGAGTGGGAATGGAAACTTGAGGGATCGAGTTGTGGGTGTATGGAGGGGGAGATTACTGAAAGAGATGACTGGAAAGGGGGTCATTTTGGGGACAGGTAGAAACCTGATGCAAAGAAAACTCCCGGGAATCCACAAGGATGGCCCCAGCTAGGACTCCTAGCAATAGGGGATATGGAGCCTGAACTGGCCATCTCCTGTGATCAGACTGGTAACTACCCCAGTTGTCATCAGAGAGCTTTTATCCAATAACTGATGGAAACAGATGCAGAGACTCAGAGCCAAACATTAGGCCAATCTTGGGAAATCCTACTGAAAGAGAAAGGAAGGATTTTAGGAGCCAGAAAAGTCAAGGACATTACAAGAAAACCAACATAAACAACTAACCTGGCTCACAGGGACTCACAGAGTCAGAACCAACAACCAGGGAGCTTGCATGAGACCAACCTAGACCCTCTACATATATGTGACAGTTGTGTGGCTTGGTCTACTTGTGAGACTCCTAACAATGGGAGCAGGGGCTGTGCCTAATGCTTTGGCTGGCTCTTGGGAACCTATTCCTCATACTGGGTTGCCTTGCCCAGTCTTAATACAAGGGGAGGTGCTTAGTCTTATTGCAACTTGATATGTCATGCTTTGTTGATATGATACTCGTGGGAGGCCTGCCCCTTTCTGAACAGAAACAGGAAGAGTGGATTTGGGCGGGGGGGGGGGGCGTGAAAAGAGAGGAGGAAGAAGAAACTGCAGTCAGGATATAAAATAAATAAATTTTCAAAAATATCTAGTTTGGTTTTTGTGTCTTTTTTAATTTTATAGTTGTCACAGTCACTTCTAGTTAGGATTTTCTTACTAGAACAGGGTAAGACATTTAGTTAATACTAACAGATTTTTGCTTTCCTTACAAAATAACTCCAAATAATGTTTGGTAAAAACTGCTCTTAAGTTTTCTTCAAATTCTTTTTGCCAAGAAAGAGATGGGGGAAGAGCAAGGGAGGAAGAAAAGAATGGATTCTCTATCACTTTTATTAAGCTGGGGTTATGTGTATTTAAATATCTTATATATTCTTATTATTAATTTATAGTTAGTATATGTTATATGGTCCCCTAGCCATAAGTAGTATTTAGTACTAGCAGCCATAAGAGTATTTAAAAGATTTTTAAATACTCATGTAACTGCTAGCTCTTGAAATTCAGTAAAGCAAACTTGTCTTCTCTTCTTTTCATGGTTAAGAGGAATGTCTTTCCTCTTTCCACTTTTCTGTCAGCAGCACCAGCTGCAATGGCAATCACGTCCGTGAGCACCTGGTTTGCACACCTGGTCCCCAGCTGGGGATGCTGTCTGGGAAGATTGTAAACCTTCTGGAAGTGGAGCCTTTGCTAGAGGAAGTGTGTCCCTGGGGGGCGGGCCTTGACTGTTTATAGCCTGGTTCCACTTCCTGTTTGCTCTCTGCTTCCTGGTCACAGGCCCAGTGTGACCAACCAGTGTCCTTGTCACTATGCTGTCCCTGCCTGCTGCCATGGACTGTGTCTGACTCAAAACCAGAAGACAAAGTAAACCCTGTGCCCCTTAATTTGCTATTGTCAAGGTATGCTATCACAGCAACAGAAAAGTAGCTAAGACAGCAGCTTTAACTACTTTTCTGTATCTTTACAGAAACTAAGACAGCCAAGGCATAGAAAGACTTGCCAAGGACAAAGAGACAATAAAAAAAGAAAATTGTTTGGGGGTGTTCTGTCATTCTCTGTGTGTGATGTGTATCAAGGCTCTGGGAGGTGAAGACCTACATAACAACAAATTTAGGGAGCTGAGGGGTGACTTAGGTAATGTTATCGGCCTTCCAACAGCAGTGACTTGAGCAGCTGTTTAAGAGAGCAGAAGTACGTTGGGGTCTGTGGAAGGTGACAGCACTTTGAAAAGGCACCAGCAGTGTTCTGAGAGTTATTTGGGTGTAGGAAGAGACTGAATGAGACAGGGGAAATGTCTGGCTTCCTACAATTCCTGAGAAGATGTCCTTTGTGGTCATATGCAAGTTAGCCATTACAAGTTCCAGACACAAGTGAAGACTAGGCTGTGAGGATTGATTTTATGTTGTCAATTTGGCTGAGACACAGCATGCCCAGATATTGGGTGACATGGCCTGAGGGTTTATAAGTGTCCTTCTGGATGAAGCTGACATTTGAACTGGTGGCCAAGTAAAACATATTTCCTTCCCCAATGTGGACTGCATCCCATTGATGGTATCCTAAATAAAACAAAAGACAAAGAACTCATTCTCACAGCCTGTTCAAGCTGAGATAGCCATCCTTTCTGGCATCAATACCGGGACCACACCACTGGCTTCCCATTGTCTATAACTTGTACATAAATGATTGTGAGACTTCTCCAGCTCCATAGTCAAGTGAAGCAGTTCTTTGTAATAATGATACGTGTGCACACATGCATGTTCTGTTTCCCTGGAAGAAAAGTGGCCTTGTTCTCAGACTGTTGGGAACCCAAGAAAAGAAACAGAAATTGAAGTGAGACATTGGCATAGGTACAGGGCTGCCTTCAGCTTGAAACTGTAATCTACAGACCAGTTTACTGAAGAAAAAAAAAAGTTCGATATTTTAATTATGAAATAGTGTATGAGAGGTATCTGAGGTTACAGATCTGAGAGGCAAAGCTGTGACATGGGGGCACTAGGGGTGCCCCACCTCCAAGTTGTGGTTGCAGCTAACTAAAAAGACTTCAAAGGCTCAAACCCTGGAAATTTCCAAGGTGGTCAGAAATCAGCTCCTTGGTATGAAGTCTGGAAAAGTACCTTTGGGGGATCCGCTATGAAACTTGAATGTCTAGGGGAGTATTTCACTGTGACAAGGTGGGCAAGGCTGAAGCTCAGAGCCAGGAGCTCGGACCCGAACTGATCTAAAGCAAACGGTGAACTCACAAACACAAGTGTTATCTGAAAGTCGGTTTGAAAGGCAGATTCTTCTTGAACTGTACCCTAACTCTACCTCCTCAGAAACTCCGGCGGTAGAGCTCAGGAACCTGTGTTTAGTAAGCCATCCAGGTGATTTCCATGCATCCCAGGGGCCTAAGAGGCCAGAGGATGTCAGGGGCAGTAGAGAGTGCTGTGGGAGGAGCATGAGGCACATGAAGGTCTTGAAGACCCATGCTCAGACAGCAGCTCTGGTTGCTGTTCTCAAACTATCACTAAGACCTGTCCATAGAGTCAACTACATCAGTTCCAGGCTATGCTGTCTCCCACCAGTGTTGTCTCCCACCCGTACTGGTCTACTTTTCCACTGCTATGTTAGAATACCCGAGACTTAGGATTTCTTTAAAGAAAATAAGTTTAGGGCTGGAGAGATGACTCCATGGTTAAGAACACTTGTTCTTTGAGAGGACCTGGGTTCAGTTCCCAGGACCTAAATGGTAGCTCACAACCATCTGTAACTCCAGTTCCAAGGCATCTCCACTCCCTCCTCTGACCTCTGAAGGCGCATGGTATGCATACATGCAGGCAAGACATTCATCCATACAGCAATAAATAAAATAGTTTGCTTATCTCACACGAAGCACGACACCAGCTTCTGCTCAGCCTGGTGAGGACCACATTACAATGGTGGGAGCACGTACAGAAGAGATCACACGGTAAGAAAGGAACCCGGAGTGCCACTGCCTTACAACGGCGGTGATGAACACCCTGACCAAAGCAAGTAGAAAAGAAAGGGCTTTTGTTTCACTTACAATTTAGAGTCCATCGTGGAGGGAAGTCAGGGCAGGAACTCAGGGCAGGAAGTGAAGCAGAAGTCATGGAAGGGTGCTGCTTGCTGACTTGTTCCTCATGGTTTGCTCAGCCTGCTTGATTATGCAACTAAGGACCACCACCATACATACCCATGGGCTAGACCCACCCACATTTATCATTAATTGAGAAAATGCCCTACAGCCTCGCTTACAGGCAATCTGGATAGAGGCATGTTTTCAGTTGAGGCACCTCTTCCCAGATATGTCTAGGTTTGTATCAAGCTGACAAAAAACAACCTGCATTACCTCAAAGGTCAAGCTTATTTATAATCACTTGCTCTCTGGAGAACCAAGACAAGCATCAATCCCTTCCAGGGGAGTGCTCCCTCCAGGGGAGTACTCCCATGACAGAATTACCTTGAACTCAGCCCCACCTCCCAACACTGCCATACTGAGGTTCATTTTAACCTATGAATCTTTGGGGGAATGTGTTCAAATCAAATCCAAAGCATAGCAACACCTAAACCAGACAAAACAAAACAGGCTAATCCTAAAAATAAGAACTGGAGTGAGTCAGTACTTGCTACCTCAGAGATTTCAGGAAGTTGAGTACAGTAATTACTTCCAGATTGTTAAGCATTTCAGAAGCTTTTGTTGTAATGTGCAGGCATAGCTTTGTTTTTATACTTCAATCTATTTATAATTTTTTAAATAGCAAAATAAAAAGAAGACCTGCTGTTCTTTATGTGGGGCTGTGAGAGGGAGTAAAGCCTAGCATACGCTAGATTTCGTGGAAAAGGACTTTCTCCTAAGCAACAGAGGTCTGTGGACCTAGAACGCAGCAGCATGTTTCTTTGTTGGAGCTAAACTTAGAAACTTACTTAATAAAAGTGATGACACTTTAATTGGACTCTATTAATTTCTAATTTCTATGTGACTAAAAGTCAATGATAATTCTTGATCAAAATCCTTGTATCAGATTATACTTTGTCTAAACCTTAATACCTCAGAAATTAAAGTCCTGCATAACTTATCCACAGTGTCACTGGTGTCCCTTGTCTAATTGAGGAAATTGGGGGATTAAGATGTTGCTCAGATTGGACAAAATGGCCTGCACCAAAAGGCTTTTCAGCCAAGCTACGATCAAATGTATGGTCAGATATCTGTTACAGAGCAGGCATTTCTTCCCTACTTTGAAATATACTGTGAAATTTTACTATCACTTCTATTTTTTATGATTTGTTTTACTCATATGCGTGCTTTTCCTGCACATATGTCTGGGTGCCACATGCATGCCTGGTGCCTGAGGAAGTGGTGAGCCTCCATGTGAATGCTGGGAACCGAACCCCGGTCCTTCAAAAGAACAAGTGTTCTTAACCACTGAGCCAACTCTCCAGCCCTTACTATCACTTCTTATAAATACATCAGTAAAAGTTACACTACAGGGGGCTGAAGACACAGCTCAGCAGTTGAGAGCAACGACTGCTCTTCCAGAGGTCCTGGGTTCAATTCCCAGCATCCACATAGCAGCTCACAACTGTCTATAACTCCAGGATCCAACACCTTCACACAGACATACATGCAGGCCAAACACCAATGCATATAAAATAAAAATAAATGATTTTTTTAAAGTTACACTACCATATTTTTAATCTAAATGTGTTGGTAACTAAATTGAGGAGGTTTTTATATTGTTTTGTAAGCAACCATGTTTATATTATATAAACATTGTAGACCTCCTCCATCTGTTGTAGTTTATTCTATGTGTAGTGAGTTGAAGAATACAATAATGACTTAATCGGCCCTCCAAATGTGAATATTTGTAGATGTGCAATGACTTGGAAGGATTATTTTAGCAGAAATAACTAAGGTGGTGAATTTGAGCACTAACTTGCTTTCCTATGCACCTCATATGTTGAGTGTTATGGTACAGGCTTATCTACATGGAGTTTTCCCTTTTTGTGCTATGGGTGCTTGAACCTAGGGATTCACACAGGCTCAGTACACTTTATATCACTGAGGTCTCTCACCAGCCCTCTTGTTACCTTTGATTTTGATACAGGGTCTCACTAAACTGGCCAATCTGGCCTTGAATTAGCTCTATAGCTCACCCTCGAATCACTTCTGTTTTTTATCTCCGTATGTTTCCACTTGAAGATCTTGCTAATGAAGATTCATATTTTCATTGTTCAAAATTAAAATAGCATTCAGGAGCAAGCAACCTGATGGAGACGATGACCTTGGATCCCCAGACAACATTTCTCTGTCTTTCCACAGATTCTGAAACAGGAAACACAGGAAGACACATCTGCAGGCTGTTTATAGTGAGGCTACATCTCAATTCGCACAACGACTTGTCATGGAGTTAATGGGTGCAGATGCTCAAATGGCCTGAAGGAATGGGCAGAAGCTCAGACAACCTGAAGGAATGTAGCTTAGAACATGCCTCAGTCCTACAAATACTCATGTTTCACCCTCATCTTGCCAAGTCCACTCCTCTTCTGCCATTTCCCATCCAGTCCCTAGTGGTCAATTCATGTACAAGGGTATCCCCACTCACACCATATCATGCTTTTCGATTTTCATCAGTACACGAGATAAATAACAATAGAATTTTTTTAACTCAGTGTGTGTCTTATTAAATGTACTAGCCTTGTTGCAGTATTTTTTTCTCCGTTTCTTGTGAAAGTTTCAGCAGGGTCATGGACTCATAACTGAACTGACCTTAGAATTACAACATTCCCATTCTTCTGTAAGAAAATGCATTTCAAGCTACAAAGAACAGATCTACAATTGAACTGTATGGTGTGCTCCTGGCAGTAGGGATGTGGATATGGTGTGCAGGTCATGATCCTGCACACACACGGAGTGGGGGTGGGGGTTTGAAAATGGTATTCACGTGATCAAGGAGATAAAACAAGTTCTGCAACATTTCAAGTCTTTTTAGAAATACTGGATATTGTGTTTGGGTAGGAATGGCCCCCATAGACTCATATATTTGAATGCTTAGTCAACAGGGAGTGGAATTATTTGAGAAGCATTAGGAGGTGTGGCCTTAGGGGAGGAAGTGTGTCTTTTGGAGAGGGCTTGAAGTTTCTAAAGCCTACACCAGGACCCAGCCTCAAGCTGTTTGCCTGCTGCCTGTGGTCAGGATGTAAAACTCTCAGCTACTGCTCCAGCACCATGCCTGTGTGCTTTCTGCCATGATGGTCATGAACTGAAACTGTAATCAAATGCCCAAGTAAATGCTTTCCATTATAAAAGTTTCCTTGGTCATAGTGTCTCTTAATAGCAATAGAACTGTGACTAAGAAACTGGGTATAGCCTCCCTTCTCTTTCCTCCATTTAAAAAAAAGTAAAAGGAGAGAAAGAAGGAGGGAATGAAAGAAGAAAGCAAGTCACACAATTTAGAATTGTAGAGATTCTTATTACCAAGTCAGATGACCCTGATCTGCAAACCCACTCTCAGGAAGTCTAAAGATCCCAAACCCAGCATGTGTGTAGGACTCAAAACCTCAGTGGGACTCAGCAATCATGTCCCCTGAGGACTAATTAGTTCTGATTCTCACAGGGAGTCCGACATAGTCTTTCAGGAGAAAGAAACAATACTAGAAAGGAAGTTTTTATAGTGCTAGAAGATGTTCTCAGAGCAGCTCGAGGAAGGATCTTTACAATTAGGAAGAACAGGAGGTTGATGAGGGCCAAGCAATGAACTCCCTTCTGCTATAAAAGGTCTGGGAGTGCTGTGCAGCAAGGGTGGGATCTGATAGGCGAAACTGTTCAGAATGAATTCTAACTAGCTGAAAAGCTGTGAGCTCCTTCACATGCAGACCTGCCTGAAGTTGCTTTTTATGCTTTTCTGGTGTAGAAAGACAAAAGCATTGTTTTCAAAAGCCAGTGTTCAAAACAGCCTTGCCTCTCTCCTCTTCAGAGAGTGTGCCAGCCACATCTAACCTGGAATAACAAAGCTCAGGCTGATGGTTAGTAAAAAAGGCAAACATCTTAGTGTTTCTATTGCTGCAACAGAACATATGACCAAAAAGCAAGTTGGGGAGGAGAGGGTTTATTTGGCTTACACTTCAGCATTGCTGTTCATCACTGAAGGAAGTCAGGACGGGAACCCAAACAGGGCAGCATCCCGGAGGCAGAAGCTGATGCAGAGGCCATGGAGGGGAGCTGCTTACTGTCTTGCTTCCCATGCCTTGCTCAGCCCACTTTCCTAAAGAAGCCAGGACCAGCAGCCCAGGGATGGCAGCACCCACCATGGGCAGGGCTCTCCCCTGCTGATCATTAAATAATAAAATGCCTTCCAGCTGGATCTCATGGAGGCATTTCCTCAGCTGAGGCTCCTTCCTCTGATGACTCTAGCTTGTGTCAAGTTAACACACAAAACCAGCCAGTACAGTAAATAATCTTGAGCTAATAATGACGTGATATTAAAATGTGCATCTACAGTCCAGTATAAAGCATCAAGTCTGTGCAGAATCATCATGGCAGCCAGTCCCTAAAATGCTCCATTCTCCCTGATTCCGCTCCTCATAAACTTCTCTTTCCTCCTCCCCCATCCCCCCCTCTGCCCTCCACCACATTTGCAACTTCAGGAAAGTAAACACAATTTTCCTTCAATCTCATTTCCTCTGCCTTTATGAAACTGATACATGAGATGATGACTGCTACCCTAGTCAAGAGTATTCCTTGTTGAAGATCCCCAGAGTAAGGAGTGTTCCCAAGGGTCTTAGCCCAAAAATAACAAGGTGAAGTGATGGGGGCCTTTGCAGATGGGTCAGGGATGATTTGAAAACGGAGCAGGCTTCAAGTCAGGTGCCTAATCCATATCTAGAAAAACAGGGCATGTGTTTGCTCTTCCCACCAAAACTACATGTCACATAAAGATGGCCCCCCAGCAAGTACATCATAGCTTTATGTCTGCATCTTGGAGAAATCTAGAAACTAGATATTATGATTCAAAATTAAATGTCTTTCTGTCTGTTTGGTTGCTTCATTTTTTTAAACAAGAAATTTATAAGATGCTTTCACACATACTATTTTCTAACTACTTTATATGCCTATCTCTGTAGATGTAGATGTGGCATTAAAGTCTGAAACAGGGCTGAATAGTTGGCTCAGTGGTTAAGAGGGCTTGCTGTTCTTCAGGGTACCTGAGTCTGGTCCCCAGCACTGTAGGTGGGAAGCTCACAGCTGTTGATGGCTCCAGAGGATCCAGTGCTTTCTTCTGATTTCTCCAGGCACATGAGCATACACACACAGACTCACATGCATAGCACATAAATAAAAATAAATCTTAAAAAAAAAAAAGATTGCCTCCAAAATAATGACTTAAAGGGACGAAGATTTGTTTGTTTTCTGTTCACAGAACTGATATGGGAGCTCTGTTCCACATGGCCATTCAACCCATCTTGGTGAGAAAAAGGGACTGTAGAAAGCATGCTCAGCATATTGAGTCTCATTTCAGGAAGTGGAGGACGTCAGTCCATCCACAAGTAGGCCTCACTCAAATGGAAGGGCAGGTGGAGAATGCAGTGTAGCTAGACAACCACATGCTTCCTTTCAATTATTTCAGTAGGACCAGATATTGAGAGAGGTAGAGAGGTAGGCAAATAAGCAAGAGATACGTAAGTGGAATGACTTAGTTTCAATTTGAGATTTTTGTACATTACATTATTTTTCTCAACATCGAAGATATTATAAAGATTATACAGCTTTCCCAAAGTTTCACATTTAGTGTCAAACTAGGCTACCCCAGCAGAGGCTCTTTGGAGAGCTTTGAGTACCATGAAATACAGAAAAGACATTAGAGGAGGAAGTGGTACAGTCCAGTGACATCACAAGACAATAATTTGCAAATGTGATGGTCAGTGTTGTGAACTTGACAAACTCTGGAATGTCTGGAGAGGATTGTGTTGACTGCACTGATTGAAGTGGGAAGGCTCAGCCACTGTGGGTGGTACCATTTCCTGACAGGGATTCTGGACTGTATCAAGGAAGAATGGGAACTGAGTAGCCTCCATGCATTCATTACTTCCTTCTGACACATAAGGTAACGAGCTGCTCCAAGCGCCCACTGCCTTGGCTTTCCTGCCATGATAGACTATGTCTTAACTATGAGGTAGAAGAAGCCCTCTCTCCCTTAAGTTACATGTGTCAGAGTATTTTAATCACAGCAACAAGAAAATAAATTAAGACAATGGGGAATGTAAAGAGTGTAGCCCAGGGAGAAAAGAAATGAAAACAGTCAATCAAGAAACCATTCAAGCCGGGCGGTGGTGGCGCACGCCTTTAATCCCAGCACTCGGGAGGCAGAGCCAGGCGGATCTCTGTGAGTTCGAGGCCAGCCTGGGCTACCAAGTGAGCTCCAGGAAAGGCGCAAAGCTACGCAGAGAAACCCTGTCTCGAAAAACCAAAAAAAAAAAAAAAAAAAGAAAGAAACCATTCAAGTGGAATTCAGCAATGGCTTATCCCCAAGAACAGAGGGGACAAAGAGAAGGGAGACACTGAGGCAGGTGTGTAACTGACATTTTATTAGTATTTCCTTGAAGCTGACTCTGTTTGCTTCCATCTTCTCCGTCTCTTTTATAGACTCCTCTGTTGCCACACAGTCTCTAAGCATTACAGAACATCGGGGTTCTCTTCTGCATCCTCTTCTCTACCCACTTCCCACTGTCCCATCATGTTGTCTCATCCAGTTCTATGATTTAAACTGTATTCTTCAGTCCTCTTTTGCCACAGAAGTCTATGTAGGAAACCACACTAAAGCATGATGACTCTTGGTAATTAACATTTATGTGGCATGCGACTCTGCAGATGGACTGAGTAGTCCTGCTGGCACCGCTACTTAGAAAAGACAAGACAAGACAAGGTCTGTTTTTATGATACAGCCTGGTTCCCTCACAGACCTCTCTAGTATCTGGGATTGCAGGAATGGACCACCATACTCAAGTGTCCTGCCATGGCTATAGGCTGACTGAGGACAGCACTGGCTGGAATGACGGGGTCATGTAGTACATGTGCCTTTTTCTTCTTCAATCATGAATAAAACAGAAGCCATACCAAATGCTTCAGCATTTAGGAGCCTCTGGTCGCATGTTGTAGTGTGCTGTGTCAGAAATGCAGACAAACACACTGGTATCCCTCCACAACGTCAGCCTGTTGTGAATAACAACGGATTCATGAGGTATGGTGGCTGTGTTGCCTCAGTTTGCCAAGTAGTCCTAATTTCCTTACCAGCCAACCTAGCTAGACAAACAGTTTCATTTGTATAGATGTAACCAACCGTCTTATTAAATAAGAAACACAGAAACAATGTAAAAGAGAAAGCCGAGAGGTCAGAGCTCAGAGCTAAAATCTCACCCTTCCTCCTGCTGTCCCAGCTTCGCGAAAAGAGACCTACTTCCTGTCGGTTCGTTTTTTTATAGTATGTTGTTCTGCCTTCTCATTGGTTGTAAACCCAAACACATGACTGCCTCGTCACTGTCTGAATGTACAGCCCCCTAGGTCTTAAAGGCATATGTCTCCAATGCTGACTATATCCCTGAACACACAGAGATCTTATGGGATTAAAGGCGTGTGCCACCACCACCACACTCTTGCTATGGCTCTAATAACTCTGACCCCCGGAAAACTTTATTTATTAACATACAATCAAAATAATAATTCAGTACAATTAGATTACCACCACACATTTGCTTCCATCTTACTGATTAGAAGTAACGCTCAGGTCACACAGTAAATATATCCTTATTTATATATAGATGGATGGATGGGTGGGTGGATATGTACATTACAGAGGCCATTACCGAATTAAGGAGGTTCATAGAGGCCTAAGAGAGGCAAAGGGGGAATCTGATAGGGGTGCAGAAAGACTCTCTGTTGTAGGAGGGGTCACATAATTAATCCCACTGGAAGTCTGCTGGGGGTGCTGCTGGAGAGTCAAGGGTTGAGTTACACCCCAGGAATAGATCTGCAGAAGTGAGGTTCAGTGTATAGACAGAGGAGAGGGGCGGGATCACATCTAGAGAGATGAACTGGCAGATGGACAGACAACTAGCTGAAGCCCTTGGGACAACAGGAAGTTCTCTACTGGTCCCTTCACACACACACACACACACACACACACACACACACACACACACACACACACACTGTGTAGTCAGATGACAGGTTGGTGGCCTTCTCGGCAATGTTAAGTGTCTTCCTCTATTTGAGATCCAAATGAGGAAGTTACACCCTTTTCTCAGTCTAATGTATCTAACAAGTTCTCGGGCCAGGTTTACCTGGAATGTTTTAATATCCTGTGTGTTCTACGGTCCCAATTTACTTGGATGAATTTATAAAGTGGCTATCCTTTCTATTTACAGAAAAAGGTTATCAGACTGTGTATCATGGATGGTGCTGGACAGCGCTGTTTATGTGCCCATCCTGCTTATGAATCAAAATGGAGCCACATGATGTTGGTAACATGGAGTCCCTCAAAGCAAGGCAGGGTCTGAAAAAACACTGTCTTACACAAGACAGAGTAGCCTAGGGTACTGCACAGCCTGATCAACACTGCATGGTGTTTGTTAGCATCCTTTGAGTCATGGATGGGAAACCCACTTCAGTGTTATCAGACAAATGGCATGGATACAGGGAAAATGAAAAACTGAAGCCATTTTCAAAACAATCCATATCCATATGCAAAGGCTCCCAATTTAGATATATAGATGTGATCTCCTTTCTCTGCTCTAGACATGCCTATTCAGTTGTTTGGGAGAATAGCCCACTTGCACACTCCAAGTATATTTATCACAGGAATTTTATTTTCTTTCAAAAATCTTGTGTCTAATGCTTTCTTTCTCAATACAATACAATGATGCCATCCACTGTTGCTCAAGTCAGACAACTGAAAATAGTCTTTGACATTTTCCTCCCAATCAAGATCTATTAGTTCTACCTCTAAAACATCTCCTTTTAATTTTCTCTTCATCTTCTTCCAAGTTGCTTTTATCTCTCTTCTGAACACCTAAACATATATCACTTTTAACTTTGATATAAAATCTCAGACCCTCATCAAAATCTTCAATTAAGCCTCCGCCACCATGCTTTTCTTGTGCAACTTTCTCCTCACTTTTGAAATTCCTGTAGCACAGGCCTTTGTTCATTATCCATTTACAGGATCTTTCTTACCTCAAGGCCTTTGCCATGCTCCCAATAGCACATCCTGTACGATAAGAATATAGACTCCACAGCTACCCTTACAGCTATGTGATCCTAAGTGAAACTCGGTATCTGTAAAACGGGAAGAGAATTGGCACCTGTATCTTGCAAACATCCTATGTATCCTACTACACTACACCACCCAAAACACAGTAAACAACATTTGAGTTTCTTAGCTAAAATTAGTTATTCAGTGGCTAGCTTAAACAGATATTTCCTTATTTCTCCTAACTTCAAGACAATTTGAACTATTTATTCCCTTTCAGCTTTAGTAGTGTTCTTTGATGTCTGTTTTTTTCTCATAAGACACTAAATCACATGATTTTCTAGCATCTGCAGCCTACACACCACCCAATTCCTACTATCTACAAAATAATTACATGTACAGATGTTAAATATTTGTTGAATAAATAAATAGTTGTTGTAATGGGCTCAAGCTTCCAGTTAAATTATAATCGGCCAACTGGAGTTCAAATCTCTCTTTACCTAGCAACCTTGACAACACAGTAATTTTTAAGTTCATAGCATCCAGTTCAGGTTGGTCTCTTTCTACAATTTTACGAAAGAATGGGTATGGCTTGCCCAATTGTCTTCTGTGAAAAGTCTTCTCCCTAATAAGAAACAGGGCTGTAGGGAAGGGAGATACCTCAGTCAGTAAAGTGCTTGTCTCACAAGTGTGAGGACTTCAGCTGGGATCCCCAACACTCACATAAAGAGCAGGATGTGGTGTTGTGTGCCTACAAACCTAGAAATGGGAAGCCTTAGACAGGAGGGTTGTGGAGCACAGTCAGCTGGTCAAGCCAAATCAATGAGCTCCAGGTTCAGTGAGAGACTGTGTCTCAAAAAATAAGTCAGCAAGTAACCTGAAGAAGACACCTGACCTCAACCTCTGGCCTCCACACACAGTGGCACATATATAAATATGAGGAAGAAAAATCTGGGTTATAGTGGCAGGAACACACAGAAATGACTACAGTGTATGGGGTCACCATACAGTATATACCTGAACAGCAGTTATTAGAACAAAGTATGAATTTGTATCTAGTGATAGGAATTTGTACTTTAAAATAAGCATGGAGAGTGGAAGTCAACAAACCTTATGCCAAAGGAAATTTCTGGTGCTCTTCTTAGTTCATTATCATAACAAATCTAAGAGCCAGCGAGGTAAAAAATCTAAGGCTCAGTGGGTAAAAGCACTTGACACCAACCCTGGTGACCTGCTTTCAATCCCCAGGTCACACCTGGTGGAAACAGAGAATAAACTCCTCCCTTGTCCTCTGACTCCCTCATGTGCGCCACACCCCCTACCCCCACGCACAATATAACTCTTAAATTAAAAAGCTAATAGAAATCTAGCTCTTGAGATATGGAAGTAGGCAAGGCTTGAGTTGTGCCATTTCTGTATACAGCAAAAAGAAAATAACATTGCGTAGGCAACAAAAAAATGGGAAATCAAGCAGATATTATTTTCTGGATTGCGGCCCACATAGCTGAATCCTTTGCCACCTGAACACTTATGTACCTCTAGTCATAACTATTGCCAACTGTTATGAAAGAGTTGGAAATCTAATGTTTTTATATGTCTATGTGATAGCTATTTTAACTCATTTAATCTCCCTCGGCCGTTTAATGTGGGTAGCATGGCCCATGGTGATAATACGTGGTAAAACAGAATTATACATTATAATTATGATCTGACGGCTATAGTCGATATTCCACAAGAAGAGCCGGCCTTGCAGTTGAAGGCATTTAGGTCATTAGCAAAACCTAAGCGGCCAGTTGGTTTAAACACTGGTGTTCAGAATTACTTATTTGTTAAAATTCACGCTCCCTAGCCCAAACCTGAAGAAATCAACAGAGGTACAGAGGTTGTACTTTTTTTTTTTTTTTTTTTTTTTTTTTTTTTTTTTTTTACTTTTAAGAGAGAAGCTGTCGAGCCAGTGATTCTGTGGCCGGCTATCTGTGCACGGAAACTAAACCTCGACTAGACTGTACCCCTTGCTGAAAACAAGCAGCACTGCAGCGTTCACAGCTTCGAGGAACTCTGTCCGCAGCGCCGCCCCGTAGTCCGCAGCCACAGGGCCGCACTGAGCACGCGCGCTGCGCCGGGAACTCTGGGACGGCCTCCCCGAGACCCCGCCCCCCTCCGGCTGGTAAATCTCCCATTTCCGGCTTCTCCCGCGGAAGCCCCGAGGCCCCGCCCACGGCCCGCGGACCAATCAAATGCAGGATTGCTGCGGCGGTGGACCAATGGTCAGGGCTGTCTTTCATCGCTGCCCGCGGTTTGAAACTGTCAAGTGGCTGCTAGGGTAGCAGCTGGGCTTGCTGCGGTGGCGGCGGCGGCGCTGGGGGCGCCGCGAGTGAGGAGTCGGGGTTTGGCGGAGAAGGTGGGTACCCGCGGCGGCCCGGCCGGTTCCTCCCGGACAGGACTCGGGGCGTCATCCCTGGAGATGCCCAGGTAGAGAGGACGCAAGTGACGCGAACTGAGCAGCGTGGTTACCAGCCCCGCAGGGTCTGTTCTTTAGGACGGACCGGGAGACAGTCAGACGTGACGTTGCGGTTTACTGAGAAAGAATTGGGTTTAAACGGGCTTGGACTGGAGGGTGGTGAAAGGAACCTTGGAGGGACCGGCGCTCCCCCTCTCTTTGCAGGGAGTTGGGATGAGGGGTTGTCACCTTCCTGCCAGTGGCACGTTGAGTCGCCCTCTGTCCCTTCGGGGTTGCATTTGAGCTCCTGGAGCCCGCTTTTCAGCTTTGTTGTGCCCGTGGCAAAGAGGAGCCTTCAGACCATCCTGTGGTTTCTACTTAGGTTAGAGAGAGCTGCGAGTGTGATGGAATAATGTGTGTCACCCACTAAAGCAAGCATCATTCTCCTGCTTCGTTCCTGAACCCAGAGACTGTGAGGAAATGCTACTGTTGTCCATTCTCAAGGTAATTGTCATGCCTGCTTGCAAAGAGCAGGGTAAATGGCAGATAACGTATTTTTCCAAAAGCACAATCGTTTTGTGTCCGCAGTATATATTTAAGAAACAGTTTTTGACGTCTGATCATACCAGCTCATTTGTTACTAAAATAATCCACAACTCCCATCTCTGGTTGCCTACCAGGTCTGCAAACAAATCATAAAGGAAAATGTAATGAAGATTAAAACGGACCAAATTACCACCGTGGTTGGTTTGAAATCCGGGAAGCATTCATTCCTAGATGTAGATCCATGCTTATTTTGTCGTCCCTAAATGGCTTAATGGAAGACAGTCACAGCTGAGATTTAGTTTGTTTATCCTTTGTAAACATAGCAATACTGAATAAAACAGCAATTCCCCTTCCAGAATCTGGCTGCAACCTGGCCTTCTATTTTGTGGCTTCCCTGTATCCGTTCCTTCTACTTCAATGTCTTCATCTCTTGTTTATTTTCTTAGCAAACCGTAAGTGAGGCCTGTTCCAATAGCAACTGAAACTGTCACAAATGACTCAACAACTTCCTGATTGGCAAGTTGAAGGCCATCCTTGCCCCTTTTTGGCCCACGACCCTCAGGGTGTTGCCCACATGATTCCAGTGTGTGTTTCTGGCTTTCTCTCCAGTCATATGAGCCTTTAGTCTCAGCCCTTGGGAGGCAGAGGCAGGACTCTGTGGGTTCAAGGCCAGCCTGGTCTACATGGCCAAGGCTCCACAGAGAACCCTGTCTCAAAACACACACACACACACACACACACACACACACACACACACACACACCAAAAAAAACAAAAACCTTAGCAGTTGTAGATTTAACTGTCTTCTCATGGTAGCAGTCCTTAACTTTATTAGGATTATTATATCCTCTGAAATTATATTAGAAGCTGAAAATTTTTCTAGAAAATACACATGTATTTATATTCTAAAAATGTGTGCAATATGTGTGTTTGGTCTGCAGGATAATAACTCTTTACCATACCGCAGTGGATGGTCCCATTCATTCCCCTTTATTTAGTGAACCCCAGTAAGTCAGTGCCTCCTCAATCTAAATCTTCAGCCTGTACTTGTAAGGCAGGCCTCACCTTTAGGTTGAGTTTAGGAACTTGACTTTTGGAGCCATTATTACAGTCTAGCCATTATGAATTGCAGGGCTTGGAGCTGTGCACTGAGTAGTCAGTGCACCACATAACAGCTCTCTCCCTCTGTAACCACAGTCAGCTGATTGGGTCCCAGACACCTAAGTCTGCAGGTGCTCAAGAGACTTGTATAACATGGCATAGTATTTGCATGTAGTCTATTACACATATCATCCTTCATACTTTAGACCATCTCCAGTTTACTTATAACTGATACAGTACAAATGCTAGGTAAGTAGTTGTTGTGCAGTATTTCTCAGGGGATGATGATAAGAAAAGTCTGCATGTTCAGTGCAGATGCAACTTTAAGAAATATTTTTAACCCACAGATGACTGGATCCATGGATGTGGAAACGCAGGGACACTGAAGGCTGACTGTACTGCATGCCCACAGCTTTACCCAGTACTTCCGGGGCCACTTCATGCCAGTACACCTGGTACTGAGCTCATCGTCCATCCTCCAAGAGTCACCTTCCTGCATTCCTCGCTCTGGTGAGTAGTACCATGGTCCATCTAGTTACTCCAGACAGAAATCTGCCCTTTGAAGTGGCGGTTGATTGACCCCTCGAGTCCGTGACCACAGCACAGCTGTCTCAGAGCCACACCTCCTTCCCCTTGCCAGTGCTGCATTCGAGTTCAGGACCTCATTGTCTCCTAGGTCAGTGATGAGAAGACCCTTTGCTGCTGGATTACTGCAACTGGCTCTCCATTGGCTTCTCTGTTTTAGAATCCCAGTCCTCCCTAAAGCTCTCAAGAGTAATATTTCTTTAATTAAAAACAAACAAGGCTGTGTCTGGAGATGCAGCTCTGCAGTAGAGTCCTTGCCCTGACATGCATAGTTGCATATGGGTCAATCCTCAGCATTACAGAAATGAATAAAAAAAAAAGGTGATCACATCGGTTGATTAAAACACTTAATACCTTCTGGAATGATTCAGACTTATTTTTTTCCTGAGACAGGGTTTCTCTGTGTAGTTTTGGTGCCTGTCCTGGATCTCACTCTGTAGACCAAGATGGCTCAAACTCACAGAGATCCGCCTGCCTCTGCCTCCTGAGTGCTGGGATTAATAGGCGTGCACCACCACCGCCTGGCATGATTTGGCCTTTTAATATAAAAGGTCATGACTGTAACTGTTCTTTTGGTTTCATCTTTACTCTCAGACTTTGCTTCAGCCTAACCGAATGCCTGGTTATTTTTAGCATTCATGCCACGCCTCTGTATCTTGCCCTGTGCTGCTCAGTTTCATCTTTGGTCTGTCTTTCAGGGTGGACCTGCTCATCTTTCAGGTCTCAATATCTGGACCATCTTGTCTCTCTTAGAGAGTTTGAATAGTTACTATTTGTCTTTTCAATTTCTTTTTTTTTTTTTTATATAGTTTTCTTTAGTTAAGACCTTTAGTCATTTCAATGTGTATATTTTAGTATGTTGTAATGTATAAACTTAATTTTCTTAATTTTTTTTACAATAATCTTCCCAACATGTAAATGCCTCAGGAAGGAAATTTACACAAATTGCTGGGCTATCTTAGTTGCACATCTCACGGGAAAGTGTACAGTCCCTGAGATGTCACATAAAGCTGAAGAATGGTAACCACGAGCTCTTGTCTCTAACAGACCCTGCAGGAGAGTGTCCTGGAGCATTTTTCTTTAACCGTTCATGTATTTTGCTCATCTCTTTCACTACATTATAGATATACTAACGTTTGGTGTAAGTCTTTTTTTGGCCTGATGATTCTTGCCTGTAAGTACTCAGTATGTTGAGTGGGTGATGTCTTCTAAGTGACATGAAAGTGTTTGCAAGTTAAAGCAGTGCTGCAGCCCTTTGTAACTAATTAAAAACTAGAGTTAACTTGTGTTGTTTTATAGTGTCTGTGCAGGATGTCATCTGATGAGGATAAATATTCAGTCCATGTTGCTCACAATAACTCTGATCCTGATAGTTCGGTCTCCACGGACCTTCAGGTAGGAAGACATCTAAATTTATTATGATTTCTTTTAAATGCATAAAGCCCTGTGTAATGGAGTATGTCTTTAACCCCAGCACTCCGGAGGCCGAAGCAGGGGGATCTCTGTGAGTTTAAGGCCAGCATGGTCCACATAGAGAGTTCCAGGACAGTCAGGGCTACAGAGAGAGACCACCACTCAAAAAAATCAGGACAATGGTAATTTGTGGCAAAACCAGAAATACATTTTTTATTTACTTATACCATTTACAGTGAAATAGTGCGTTTACAGTATTTTCAAACTTAAAGAACTCTCTACTAATTTGGGGAGTATATTGTTTTAAGTTTTCAGAAAATAGCCATGAACTGTTCAAACTAAAACTCAAAGTTTCAGAAACGTTTTCTGAAATGTTCTCATTTAACTACCTCTGCTGGGTGCTCTCATTCTTAATGTAAAGTAACAGAACATCAGCCCGTCTGAAGTTCTGGAGCCCAGGATACTCCAGTGTTCTTTGCAGTGAAGTTCTGGTTCCTGTTGCTACATTGATTGGACATTGAAAGACAAGTTAGGAGAACTGAGTAGGTAAGGGTGTCTTTTTTACATGAGAGATTCAACTCCCAAAGACCATATTTCTTATCTACCTTAGCTGCAAGGTCAAACCTTTG
The DNA here is from genome assembly GCF_004664715.2 of Peromyscus leucopus. Lineage (NCBI taxonomy): Eukaryota > Metazoa > Chordata > Mammalia > Rodentia > Cricetidae > Peromyscus > Peromyscus leucopus. The sequence continues at coordinate 52,303,963 of NC_051072.1, read as the reverse complement.
CCCAGGTCAGAAACCCTGGGACTTCTTTACAGGAGTAAAGGAGAAACGGGTGCTCGTGTCCATGGGCAAGATTACTACAGGACTCACAGTTAGGCCTGTAGACACCATGAATACCTTGTGTCTTATCCAAACTTACCAAGGTAGGGTTGTCTTTGATAACTGAAAAACTTAGGATTTCCTTTTACTTTAACAACCAGATATAATTTGCAGGTTTTTTAAATTTAAGAATATTTAAATCTTTTTAAAGAATTATAATGTATTTTTCACCTAATGTTTAATGCATATGTGTATTATGAAGTTGAAAAGTTGAAAGTCATACCAACTCACTCTTTCACATTGAAATTTCACAATTTTCAAACAGAATAGTACAAACTCCTTTTACAATTTTACTTAAAATTCCAATGCTAAAACAAAGCTACAATTACACAGATTTATTTTATGAACTCAAATCCATGGCATTTTCTTCTAACAACAATAGCAAAAATAAGCAAGCTGCCCCTGTGAGTATGGGCTTGAAACTAGGTGAAACAAAATGTCTGTGTAGTTCATAAGCTTGAGTATCCAGTTTGCTTCTTTTGAGTTACAGAATGTCAAGAAAATTCTGGTACCTCATGTGGTGGTGCATGCCTGTAATGCAAGTACCCAGGAGGCTTAGGCAGGATGAGTGCAGGCTTGATAGCAACCTGGGTTACATGGCAAGTTCCAGCCTGGGGAATACAGGGAGAGCCTGTCTCAAAATAAGAGAGAGAGAGAGGAAGGAAGGAGCGGAGGGAGGGAGGGAAGAAAGAAAAGTAAAAGGGAAGAACAGAGAGAGAAAATAGAAACTGAGTCTCAGTTTAAGTGCTTGAAATTGAAAGTGATAGTTTTTTAACAGCATGTCTTGTCTCATCTTCAGTTAAATTGATCTGAAATATAAGAAAGAAGAGATAGAAAAATATGCTATTGAATCACCAACATCTGTTACCTCTTTAAACTTTTAATTGTAAATATAAAAGTCATACCAGAAATACTCAAAGGACTCAAGCTTAGCATAAGAGCTCAACTTTTCTGTATTGTGGTAAGAATGTGACTATTATGTGATTTAGTAGATTTCTTAACACAACAGAAAATGGAGTGGTCGGATGCAGCATTACAGCTGTTATAATACATCACTGTTGCTGGCTTCTCATAGGAAGAGTATGAAGAACTGCTTCGCTATGCTATTGTGAATCCAAATGTTGACTCCAGTGCTTCCCAGCCGTCTCATCCGAAGGCAGAAGGGGCACCAGATAGATTTCCTGCGCTCGCTGGTATGCTTTGCTAACTAGTTTATGTACAAATACCACCTAAGATCCTGAGTTTGTCAGTGATGCTGACATGACTGGAAACGTTCCTTACCATCATCGTTTTCTTGTCAATCCATGGTGTAAAGCAGTACCGTGTGGGCCTGCCTTACATTTTACTGTGTTGTTCCTGGCTCCTTTTATTTAAACTTCAGTTGACTTTTAACTGAAAGTTACTAAAGTCAAACCAACCCAGTCGCTATTATCTCTTGGTGGACTATATTATGCCCCAGTTTTTGATCTAGAAGTTTTATGCCAGGATTACTTTGAAAACTAAATGCCCAAGCCCATCTTTAAAGATGATCCTGACACTGCCCTCAGAATCCCTTAAGTTACTCTAGAACCACCTGCTGGTTCTTTGTCAGCAGTACCTACATGGGCATGGAGGGTGGTTTGGATCACAGCACAAAGGTGGACCTTCTTGTGGACTGTCAGCAATAGATTTGGTGTCTGATACAAGCCAAGTTGTGCTTTGATAGAGGGGTTAAAGGTAGAAACAGAGAGGAAGCTCTTTGTACCTCTTCACACCTTATTTAGTAAAGTACAAGTACAAACAATTCATTCTGAGTAAGCGCTCTGTTTTTCATATATTTATTCATGTATGTGTGTATGTACATGCCTACATGTGCATGCCAGCAGGGGTCTGTTCTGTCCTTCCACTGTGTGGGTTCTAGGGATTGAACTCAGGTTGTCACGCTTGGCAGCAAGCATCCTTACCCACTGAGCCCTCTCACGGGCCCTTTGAGAGGGCCGAGATAGCCAACATGGGCAGTCTTCATACAGTTGGCTTGCCTGCAAGGATGAGTGTCCTTGAGGGTGCCTTTCACAACCCACACCGGGACAGAAGGCTCCTGGTTTCTGCTGAGTCACAGCCCTAGTCTCTGTTCCCTGGTCCCTGTTTGTAGACCCCACCCCCCACCATATTCCTATCTTTAAACTGTTGCACTGGAGCGACAGATAGGACCACAGGACCAGGACTTCAGATAAATAATTTACTATGGCAGATGTTTTCTACCCAAATTCCAATTCCTTTAAGAGATGTAAACCTTGGTCTTACTCATTATACATCAACGGTATCAGTCATATTCTTTGGTTTTACTGAGTACCTTAATGTACAGTTCCTACTGACCAAACTAAAGTACTTCAGGCTGATTAATATAATCAAGCCAGGGCTGGGAAGAGAACTCACAGGCCAAGTGCTTGCCATGTAATCTTGAGAATTTGAGTTTGAGTTCCCAGAACCCATGTAAAGCCAGTACAGTAGTATGAGTCTGTAATCATAGTGTTCCTAGAGGCGAGGTGGAAGGCAGAAACAGGAGAATCCCCAGAAGCTCACAGGCCTGGTAGCTGGCATGCACGGCAGTGAACAGCAAAGAGACCCTGTGTCAAACAAGATGGAAGGGGAGCATCTCCACAAACATGCCGTGGCATATGCATGCTCCTCACATAGTCACACAGACTCTGTGTGTGTGTGTGTGTGTGTGTGTGTGTGTGTGTGTGTGTGTGTGTGTGTGTGTGCTTATATAATAGATATTATATCTATATATTAGATACATAGGTACATAGACAGTAAGCACAGTGTCCTCAAGTACAACTGGGCAATAAATACATGATAAATATTTGACCTCTGTAACAATCAGGGAAATGCAAATCAAAACCATGTTGAGGTTCCCATCTTACCTCACAGAAAAGCTGTCATCTAGAACACAAAAACAACCAATATGGTAAAAGATAAGACTTACACACTGCTTGTGGGAATGTGACTTGTGCAGCCACTAAAAGAGTCATTGTGGAAATTCCTCTCTAAATGGACATGAGTTATGAAAAATGATTTAAAATTAGTTGTTTTTCTAGTTCTAATTCTGTTGTGGATTTGGGCTTGGATGGTAGGTAAGTGCATAAAATATAATTGATACTAAAAGTATAAAACTTAATGTGGAGCTTCACAGCTTCCATTCTGAATGCCAGTTCTAGCTGTATTGTGTTGTGTAGTCTTTGGGCCTGGTTAATTTTGGTGTGTGATTTTATTTATTTGCAAAGTGGTTTTTTTTTTAAATAATAATGATGGTGAGATTTAAAAAATAAACTGAAACTAGACCAACCATATGACTCAGCTATATGCCCCTGGGTATACACTCAGGAAAATCCAAGCTAGTATACAGTATTTGCACACCCATGTTTATTGCAGCACTATTTACAATAGTCATGGCATATACCTGGAGAACAGTGGAATGTTGGTCAGCCATGAGAAACAAAATAATGTTTGCAGAAAAATCAATGGAACCTGAGAATCAAGTTAAGCAAAATAAACCAAGCTTAGAAAGACAAATATTGCATGTTTTCCCACATATGGAGAATATGGATTTTTTTTAAATTTATTTAAGACATAAAAACAGAAGGAGTACTGTTTAAAAGGGAGAGGATCAGAAGAGCAGGGACACCAGAGGAAGGAAGGGATGTGTATGTCATCTGCAGCCTGAGAATGCCACAGCGAAGCCATTATCTTTACAGTGCATACACACATTTTGATTTCAGTAGTTCAGTTTAATTTTAAAAACCTTTTTTTTTTTTTTCAGGAAATAACCCTGTAAAAGAAACTGCAATGGAAGTTGGAAAAGGATGTGACATGTCCAGCCATTCAAAATCAGGTGAGATGACATTTCCTCAGTTTGTTTCAGTAATGACAGTGTGCTAACAGGAGTAATGTCAGCATAGTACTTAATAACCAGATCTTAAAATGTTCTTGTTGCTAGTTTACATGATAATATTTAAATCTTGGGCAATATCTTTGAAGGTGGTCTTTCAAACTCTTACGTTGTGTGATTCTATTTTGTAAACAGTAAATATATATTTTCAACAATAAAAGCACAGAGCCTATTGGAATATGCTTACAATCCCACCACTTAGGACATTGAGACAAGTTTAAGGCCAACCTGGGCTACATAGGGTCTATCTCAGAAAAACAAACAAAAAGGGGAAAGCAGATATATATATTACATAGCAGTTATACAACTTAGGGAATAATTTCCCTTCTTGCAAGGAGTTCTGGAAAGATTTGCTTTTAAATAACAAGTTCTATAGTAATTCTGCCCTTGATTCATTCTGCAAGAAAGATAGGAAAGCCTTCAGTCCTGGTTATTAGAATCTTTATAGTTAATGTAGAATAAATGAGAAATGGTGATGGATAGTGTCTTATTCTAGTAAATCTGGAATAGATTAGATTGCCTTTTCTATTTTATGCTTTGTAGAGGTAGAGGCCAGTTAATCTGTCTGGCTCTAGCTCTCCTCCACTCCCTGGATAATAGCAAGTGATGAGAGTTGTGTGTATATGTACAGGCATGAAGATTGGTGTACATATTTCCTATCCATAGTACCTGATAAACTAATCAGCCCCTTTAAATTATCAAATCTTAAGGATGGTAGGCTGGTACCAGCACTGAATATAAAGCAATAGTGATCTATATACAACCACCCTCACTTGGTTAATTAATTCTACAAGCCTCGGTTTTCTCCTTAAGGTCGAGAAAATACCTTCCTCTTAGGATGGCATGTGTGTGCTAACCCTTAAACATTTTTATCACAGCAACATAAAAGGCACTTTGTCAATGTTAATGTGATGGTGTGGTTTTCGGTTCATACTGGTCTAGGATAGGACACATCCTTGTTTGTCCTGAGAGCCCTTTGTGAAGGGTAGGAGGGGTACAGGAGGCATCTCATGCCAGTCAAACCTCCGTCGATGTCAGCACTGATAGCACAATCACCTACACTGAGTGTACCTCAAGGGGAACTTCTCTGTGCTTTCCTCAGCCTCCAGAGTTGACAGACGTCTGGAAGCCTTTAATATGCCTTTGCTGGTTGGAGGATTTTCCGTTTGACCTGGCTGCTGCTTGACTGCTTTGCCTTTCTTCTAGGGGCATCCCCGGTCCTGTCACCCAGGAAGGTCTCTCATCCAGTCATGGATTTTTTCAGTTCACATGTTTTAGGTGACTCTTCCTCACCAGCCTCTGCTTCTACTCGTACAGATGCCCATGAAATGATTGTGGGCGACCGTCTTGTTTCTGATGAAAATCTTCAGAAGGTGGAGAATGTACTTGACCTCTGGAGTTCAGGTCTGAAGGTATTGCGGCTGCTCTGCTCCAGCATGCTGTAGTCTGACACTTGAGCCTACTCTCTCTTTCTTTCTTTCTTTCTTTCTTTCTTTCCTCCCTCCCTCCCTCCCTCCCTCCCTCCCTCCCTCCCTTCTTTCTTTCTTTCTTTCTTTCTTTCCTAGAAAACAAAAACCTAAACCTTTAGGTTCCTGGGATGATCCATCCAGTGTCTTAGATTTATGCTTCTTGGTCTTTAATGCACATATGAACTACCTTGGTTTCTTGTTGAGCTGTGGGTTGGTACTCAGTTTGTTTTAGGTAGGGCCTAACATTACATGTTTCTATTATGCTCCTAGGTAATATTTCTGGTTTCTAAACCATGCTTTTGAGTTGCAAGGTTTTATTTAAGGAGTTGCTAGGATTCTGTATGTTCCACCACATTTCTTGTGTGTTTGAAAGGGCTTCTTGACGACTTGCAGTGATGACTGACACTATTTCAGTCCCTTCAGACCCTAGTACTGACAAATAGAGGGTTAGGAGGGCCATACACTTGGAGTCCCAGCTGCTTGGGAGGCTGAGATTGGAGGACCTTTTATGTTTAAAAAATATATACTACCAATGTATATTAATTTTATAGCAGCCACAATATATGTCTGAAGATTCTATGAAAATATTTTTGTTGGATGATGTTAGTAGCCTGGCAATAAAACAGTATTACAGAAATGTCCCGATTTTTACTATTTTTTTTTAATGGAGAGGGCTGGACAGATGGCCCAGTAATTAAGAGCAAAAGTCCTACTCTTGCAGAGGATTGAAGTTCAGTTTCCAACACCCTGTCAATGGGTCACAACCTGCTGGAACTCTAGCCATAGCATCTGAAACCTCTGGCCTCATGGACACCTACGCTGATGTTCACATACCCATACAGAGACTTACACATAATTTAAAACAAATATCTTTTTAAGTAATATGATCTAACTATTCTAAAAATGGAGTAAGTGAACTTTTCTGAAGCATATAATTATGTATTTACATATATAAAATTATTATCATGTGAATTCTGTGACTTCTGTATCTTCCTGTTATTTGAAACTTTAAACTCTAGCAATACTCTGGAGCTGTGTCTACCATCCTCCCCTTGGGATAGGTTTCCTGGGGTGGGGATAGGGGAGATCTGTTGCCGTATTGCACAGACAACCATTCAAACTGTTTTCTGTCCACCAATACTATTTATTGAAGGCTTTTGTTGGTTTTAGATGAGCATTGATTACTTGGTGTTTTCACTCATGCCCGTCAGTAGGGTAAATGAGCTTAGCTCTTTGTTGTAAGGTAACTATTGTGGGAAATTCTTTTGGGGAAAACTTCAGCTCCATGGTTTCACCTACCACCACCACCGCTAATCAGCCAATCATTGGGCCTCAGCTTAGCCCGTACTCCTACATTTCTTCACCTGATCCATTTTTTGTTTACACTGTTTTGACATTTTATTTTTTTAATCCTATGTGTAGGGATGTCTTGCCTCCATGTATGTAAGTGTTTACATGCCCATGGAATGACAGGAGAAGGTATCCGATCCCATAGCACTAGAGTTCAGATGGTAGCCACCACATGAGTGCTAGGAATTGAGCTCAGCTCTTCTAGAAGAGCAGCCAGTGCTCATAACTAACTGCTGAGCCCTTCCTCCAGCCCCACCTAATCTATTTTAGTATGGACATTTAAGTCTATGACTACACAAAGGAGTTTAGTGAATAAAACCCGATTTTTTTTTAAATGTCATAAGATTTCATACAAAGTAACATAAAATGGAAAACTAGTTCCATTGTGATTTTTTTTTTAATAGCTCTTGTTTTGACCTGGTCTTTTTTAATGTTTATGTTCAGTTTAATTTTAAGAATGATTTGAAAGAACAAATAACTTATTTTCAGTATGTTTTCTCTTCAGACAAACATTATATCCGAACTAAGTAAGTGGAGACTTAATTTTATTGACTGGCACCGCATGGAGATGAAGAAAGAGAAGGAGAGGCATGCGGCACTTGTAAAGCAGCTCTCCAACCAGATCGCTGACTTGAAGGAGCTGCAGAAAGCTTTTGAAGTTTCCATTGGAAGAAAAGATGAGGTCCTCTTTTCTATGCCTCCCTTTGAGTGAGACTCAGCAGGTTCTCAGTGGAAATACAGTGCTGAGAACTACTGATTATCCTGCTCCTGTAAGGCAGAAAGAGAAACTAAGTGCACAGCCCTCTTAGTAGGCCAAGTGTAGAGGGTTCCATCCAGAGCTCTGGCTTTGGTGTCTGCAGGTGTTTGAAGAGCCTGCGCAGTGTAGACACAGACATACTAGGTTCTTCTACCTCATCGTTTTTGTAACAGTCATTGGCATTAAGGAGCCAGCATTCCCTACATCTTCATCCTTGGAGATGACAGGATGAGCATCTCAAATTCTATCAGGGAGATGTATTTGTTCACGATGGAGATAAACACAGGAAATACTCTTTACTTGGCTTCTTAGAAACCCGAGGGTAGAGTTCAAACTGGTCCGAGTTTTTGGCCTCCTAATCACATCATAAGCAAAGTGAATCTGTGCCCCTGCTGACGCCCATCTGTTTATGGAGGCAAATGTGCTAGATGTCACGGAAGGACTCAGGGCAGACACCTCAGCAGCTTGCCTGGAGAAGTAGCACTCGGGTGTTTAATGAATCAGATAAAAGTGGCAGGTTCATTATTGCTTGACTTTTTGAGACGGGGTCTCACTATGTCGCCTAGGCTGGCCTCCAACTCAGTGTGTAGCCCAGGCTGGCCTCTCAAGTCCTGGCTGTCTCCTAACTTCTGGGATTATAGACATAATCCACACAGCAAGCAAGATGATGTTTTTCCAGATGTACATTGTTTTTGTTCTTTATGGGTATAGTAGAAAATCAAACATTTATGTAGTTTGCTTTGTTTGAAACATTGTCAGTCATTTTCTCTATTATCTTCAAACTTCTGATTTTTCTGACCCTGAAGTATCATGCAAAATGAGTATGTTTATGTTCTATTTATGAAAATGGATTAAATGAACAGCCATATATCACCATCCAGCTTAAGACATAGAATGTAGTGGACAACTTAGAATGCCCTTTTATATTTAGAAAGGGAAAGCAAGGCTGGGCATGGTATGCGTGTAATCTCTGTATTTAAGAGGTGGAGGCAAGGAGAATCACAGGTTCAAGACCAGCTGTGAACACAGCAGGACTCTTGTCTCTAAGGGGGAAAAACATAAACTAGGATTCAGTGTCTTGTGGTAAGTGTTTGGTTTACTGAGGAGGTCCTTCCAGTGTGTTACACGGTTCTCTGAAAAAGAGAGTTTATCTTAAGAGTTAAATGCTTTTTTTTAAGCATAGTAATAATGTCATTCAAGAAAACCATTAAAACAGAACTATTGCTTTTATAAATCTGTTGAAACCACAAAGTAATTAAACACTGAGACACTTCTATATCCAAGGTCAAGGACTAGGAAGACATTTCAAAGCAGGCCCTTTCCATAAGTCACCTAAGTAAAGACTTTATACACATGTAACAGAACTTTCAAATGCACAGTTATCTTCATGAGGGAAATGGTAATCAGTATGTTACCCTCATGCATGTGAACTCTATTGGAGAGTAGCATGATATACACAATGAAGGTTTCTTTCCCTTTTTCCCATCATTCACTGATACTTACACATTCATGTGGGAAACATGGCCTTTGTGATAATAGTCTATGCTGAGCATGCTGGCAGATGCCTGCAATCCCAGCACTCAGGACTCTGAGTAGGAGGAGAATCACAAGTTTGAGTCCAGCCTAAGCTACATAGTGAGACTGTTTCAAAAAACAGAAAGATGAGCTGATTGATGACTAGTGTAGATACCCATATTATTCTCTATGGCATGAGGAAATGACTTTCTAAAAATGAATAAGCTGAGCAGCCAGGCAGGCACCCTCCAGCTTAAGACAGAATCAAACACATAAGGATGTGTGCCCTTCCCCAAAGTCAGTTGCCTCTGTGATAGCATCCCAGTAACTGGGTTATTACGTTCACAGGTGATTTCCAGCTTGTCTCATGCCATCGGCAAGCAAAAGGAAAGGATAGAGTTAATGAAAACCTTCTTCCACTGGCGAATCGGCCATGTCAAAGCAAGACAGGAAGTGAGTATAAACAGATGACCACTGTCAGTTATCAGTGAGACTTTAGGGTGGCTCCCTAGAACTCTTGGTAAAGTCAAAGATTTGTTTTCTAATGAGTCAATATAAATTAGGTCAGAATGTTGCTCTAATTTCAAAGAAATTTGAGTTTGATGCATTTAGAAAAATACCTCTCAGATGGTATTAAAGTAGGACGCATATTTCATGACAGATAAACCATTTGCTGCTTCATTGTAGTTTAACAAGGACTGTACCTAACTTACAAATGCCTTGGTAATGAGACTCTTCCGAGACCTGACCTCGGAAGCAGTTATTTGGAAAAAGAATGTATGGCCTTAAGCGGGTCATTTGCTTCCTCCATTGTTTCTGCTTCTGACACGTCTCTCCAAGAGGAGCAGCATGGCTGTGTGTTCTCAGCTACTCAGGAGGCTGCAGCAGGGGGATCACTGGAGCCCAGTGTATGAGCCCAGCCTGGGCACCATAGCAAGACGCTGGCTCTAAAAGAAATGCTGATGATAATGAATAGTCAAACCCAACCTCTTCATAAACAGATACTCCTATATTTACACATCCAATGATGCAGGTGGTGTTCGTCCAGACTTAACTTAGTGTGAGACTCAAAGAAGGTCATGTTAAATAGGTTTTTACAAGGTTATACCTGAATATCATTACTTTAAGTAAATGCTGAAACAGTGTATCAAAAATTGTGATATTTTTGTGATATTTGTTCTTTATTAAAGTAATAAGGAACAATATATTACCGAGGCCAGAAATGTTTGTATGAACTGTAATCGGAGCAATCGAGAGGCTTGTGAATCGAGACAATTGTAAATTGTCAGCTTAGCATGCATAACAAGACTGTCTTTTAAAGGACAAAACCCTGTTAAAAGTAGAAAAGTGGGGCTGGAGAAAAGGCGCAGCAGTTCAGAGTGCCTGCTGCTCTTGCAGAGGACCTCAGTCCCCAGCACCCACAGAAGGTGGGTCACAACCAGCTGCAGCTCCAGCCCCAGGGATCTACCGCCTCTGGCCTCCACAGGTGCCTGTGTGCATGTTCGCGGACACACATGTATACAAAACTAAAAATAACTTTGTTCAAAACACAGAAAAGTATGAGTACGTATATGCCAGAAAAAAAGACATAGATAAATGAAATTAATATAGAGATAATGGAAACGAATATAGATTGTATAGACTATGTTCACATAGCCCTGGAGTATTCCTAAGAGATCAATGCTTATGAAGAAAATTATCATGGATCTCCTTTAAGAGTACCTTGTATTAATCCAAGTGGATCAAATATACATGCATCACGTTGAAACAAGCTGTCTGGGGGTTGGGGACAGGGCTCAGTCAGTAAAGTGACTGCTGGCCTGCGGCATAGGCATGAGGGCCTGAGCTCACATCTCTAGCACCCAAATCAAAGCCAGGCATAGCAGCACTGAGGGCTGGGGAGACCGGAGGATCCCTAGAACTTCTGACCACCCCAGCTGAGTCAGCCTCTAAAACTAAGGTGGAGAAATAGAGTAAGATAACCTACATGGACCTCTGACCTACACGTACATGCATACACCACACACAGGAGGAAGGTAGGTAGGTAGTAGGTAGATAGAATAGATAGATTTGATTGATTGATTGATGAGACTGTCTAAAATGAGTGCCATAATTTAAAATTATGTATTAAGTGACTCATGATGAGAATGTATATTTTTAAATGCTGGCTGGACTTGTCAAGTTGCCATCACTTTTGAATAGTATCTTAATTTTAAGAAAATGAAGACATGCAGCTACTTGAAAAACACGCACTGATCGAAGAAAAATAGTTTATGCTGTGCGGTGGTGGCACATGCCTTTAATCCCAGCACTCGGGAGGCAGAGGCAGATGGATCTGTGAGTTTGAGACCAGCCTGGGCTATAGAGTGAGATCCAGGACAGGCATCAAAACAACACAGAGAAACTCTGTCTCAAAAAAACAAAAAAAAAAAGGAAAAAGAAAAGAAAAATAGTTTATGTTCCCTGTTCTGTTCAGCTTGGTGTGGAGTGTGACAGTGTGAGTTGAGTGAATTAACTTTTTCCACCAAAGGAAAGAGAATGTAGTACAGCCTGAACCATAGCCACCACCTTGTTGCCTTCCAGCCTTTCTCTGACTCTCCGCTCCTGCTTTCAGCAAAGGTCATGCAGACCCATGACTGAGGTGACAAGTTTTTGTTGTTTTTTCTATTGACTTGATAAGCCATGTTGAGCTGTGATCTCATGGCTAAGAACACAGGCTCTAGAACCAGGCAACTCTGACGTCTCCCCCCTGTGGCCATGCTGGTTCCTGAACCTCTAAGCCAGTTTCCATGTGCAGCAGAGTGATGGACAGGATTAGTGATAACACTCGTGCACTTCCCACTGTCTATTTTTTGTTACACTGCCCGTGCATTTGCCAGTTCTCTGTGGTTCTGAGGTTGCATGTTGCTTTTGTTCAGGTCTATGAAGGTAAACTGGCTGACCAGTACTTCCAGAGAACTTTGCTGAAGAAAGTCTGGAAGGGCTGGCGTTCCGTGGTGCAGAGACAGTGGAAAGAAGTGGTGGAGCGCGCGTGCCAGGCAAGGGCTGAAGAAGTCTGTGTGCAGCTCTCCAATGACTATGAAGCCAAACTTGCCATGGTAAGCTGTTTTCAAACAAGAACACGGCCCACAGAATCAACCAAAGGGTCCTAAGGCTCACAGAAACTGAAGCAAGAATCACGGAGCCTGTGTGGGTCTGAGCTAGGTCCTTTGCTATGTGCTATGGTTGTGTAGCTTGGTGCTCTTGTGGGAATCCTAGCAGCGGGGGCGTCTCTGACCCTTTCACCTGCTCTTGGGACCCTTTTCTTCCTACTGGGTTCTTCCTACTCGTCCAGCCTTGATGTGAGAGTTGTGCCTAGTCTTGTTGTAACTTGTTACACCATGTTCAGTGCACATCCCTAGGAGACCTGCTCTTTTCTGAAGGGAAGCAGAGGAGGAATGGATCTGAGGGAGAGGGGAGGTGCAGTGGGGGCCTGAGAGGAGTGAGAGTGGGGGAAATTGGTCAGGATATAATATATGAGAGAAGAATAAATAAAAAATAAAATTTCTACTTTGTATATAGAAGGAATGTATAGACTCACTATAAGTTAGGCTATGATTTTTTTTAGTGTTTATATAGCTAAGAACAAAAATTTAAAGATGTTTATCTTTATTAATTTAAATAAACTATGCTTATATGTAAATTTGATATAAAGCAGATGTATATAAATTGAATTATTTTTCCTCTGGCTTTCAATAATAGAATTAACATTGTTTCCATAGGAAATCATTTGGATCATGAAAGGGGGAGAGGAAAACTAAACATTTAGAATGCAAAGGGCCTTTTGAAATCCTATTAAAAGGAAAAAGAAAGTCTTTCTTATGACACTAAATAATATAAAAATAAATTTTACAGAGCTAGAGAGATGTCTCAGTCAGTAAACTACTTACCTTATGGGCAGGAGGAACCAAGTTCAATTCTACTTTCTTTTTTTTTTTTAAAGATTTATTTATTATGTATACAGCATGTATGACTGCAGGCCAGAAGGGGGCACCAGATCTCATTACAGATGGTTGTGAGCCACCATGTGGTTGCTGGGAATTGAACTCAGGACCTCTGAAAGAGCAGTCAGTGCTCCTAACCTCTGAGCCATCTCTCCAGCTCCAATTCTACTTTCTTAAAGAGCTGGGCTCAGTGTTGTGTCCTTGTAATCCCAGCACTGCGGAGCCCGAGACAGGAGGCTCCCTGGGCCTCCCTGCAGTCAGCTAACCAGATCAGTGGGTCCCATACCTGTGAGAGACCTGCCTCAGAAAACAAGGTGGACAGGAACCAAAGAAAACACCTGAGGTTGATCTCTGACCTCCACATGCACACACAGATAGATACACATGTGCATCCATACACATGCATCTGCACAAACATGTACAAACATACAGAAATAAATAATTTTTATAATAATATATAATGGCATACAGAAAAGATGTAATCTTTTTAGGTTTGGTCTATGGGAAAGTAGGTTTTACCAAAATTTACTGTGTACTTTAAATTCTGTAAATAGCCTTTACTTTTCAAAAATTCTGTTAATATTCAAGAATTTTAGTTTTTATCCTCTCAAAGGAATATGGGTCATGTGTGCCATGTATGAATATATTTTACTTAATATCCTGCATAAAAGTTGTATAGTTTAAAAAAGAAATAAAAAGCCATATTTTTGCTGGACATGACAGCATATATCTGTAACCTGAGCACTTGGGAGGTAGAAATAGAAGGATGATTTCAAGGTCATCCTTGACGACATGGCAAGTTAGAGACAAGCCTGGGCTACATAAGACCTTGTCTCAAAAAATTAAATAAGTAGATAAATAGCAAAGAATAACCTTAGTCTGCTTTTTGACAATAATATTCCTTCTTGTGTTTCAATCCCCTCCCCTTGTGTGTAATTCTTTAGTTATCTGGAGCTTTGGAAAATGCAAAAGCTGAGATTCAAAGAATGCAACAAGAAAAAGAGCACTTTGAAGACTCTATGAAGAAAGCGTTCATGAGGGGAGTATGCGCATTAAACCTTGAAGCCATGACCATATTTCAGAACAAAAATGATGCAGGTGAGGAATTCACGGATGGTTCTCTGCTCAGTTTCAAAAGGAACTTGAGGGGAATGTTCTGCAGTGAGTGTGCTTGTCTCCCCGTCTCTGGTGTGTGCTCTCATGGGCTCATGCCCAGCTCTAAATCCACCATAGTAGTCAGTCAGCTTATTCATTGTACCTCTCAATTCTTACTTAAGCTCAGTGTCCAGATGATTCTAGCATCTAACTATATAACCCAAGTTGGCCTCAAATCCATGCCCTGCTTCAGCCTTCTGTGGACTGGAAGTTTAGGAGTGCATCACCATGCACAGCCGAAATAATGCTTAATTTTAACATTTTAACATTTTGATGCCTCTAAACATTAAATTTCTATTTTCATTTTTATATGTTTCCACATTTCATAGACAAGTTTGTTGATTAAATATGTCTAACCTAGTCATGGTTTCCTAAAACCTATTTTGTCAGTAAAATAATTTTTTTAAGTCTATGTAAACCTGGAGTCTCTTTGTAATAGTTTTGTCTGCATGGATTAGAACACATGACCACAACCATTTGCTACCAGTGTAGAGTGGGGCCAGTTCCCTCAATGGGCCTTAGACCCCTTCTCCAAGCAAAGCCTGTAACAGAGCTGCTTCAGGGGACTCTGACCGAGAGGCAGTGAAGGAGCAGGAGGCACTCTGTAAGTCAAGATGGTCATGTAAGACCCTCCTGCTTAGCGTCCAGTTGTCGTCTTCAGTCGGTCTCCAGCCCACCTCTTCAGTGTTGCCTCAAATGACATCCAACTGGGGACTGCTGAGAAATCAGAGAGGATTTCATCTTGTTACACTGTGGTCTGATTGCACTCCTGTGAAAACCAGTGATTGTTTAAGTCACAAATGGCTCTAGGTAGTAGTGTTTAGGCACATCTTTCTATCGGAATTAGCCATGGCCTGTGGTCTATGTACAGGTTAGACAGTAGCAACCTAGAATTACAAAGTGTATCTCTTTGTAGATGACTAGTGTATCTCACTGATACCTACATAATTTGGTCACCACACTAACCAGTTACTTTTTATTTATTTATTACTTTTTCATTGTATTTATCTGTTTGGGGGACGGAGGGCATACACAGGCCATGGCACACATGTGGAGGTCAGGGGACAGTCTGAAGGAGTCAGGTCTCTCCTTCCACTGTCCTACGATTGAACTCAGGCCATCAGGTTTGGGGACAAGCACCTTACTGGAGGAACCATCTCACCTGCTCCCCTAAATCTTATTGGGGCTTTTTGTGAGAAAGGCAGAAAATGGCAATAACATATAAATCCTATTTGGGAGAAAGCTTATTTATGAGAGTTTCATTTCATTGATTAGCTGGGTTTTTGTGCCTTCATTTAGAACATCCTTGAAATGATGGATATAGCGTTTTCAAGCAGTTTTAGAACACAGTAAGTGAGAAAAGTGAGAAAAATGTCCCCCCATTATGAGAGATCTGTGAACAGAAACTTCATAAATGAGCCCACATCAGCAAGAGTTGGTCACCTGCCTGTTCACACCTGACCTTTTCTCTGGTTCTTAGTCATGGATGTCTGCCATGCAGAGTTACTTTCTGCCAAAAACATGTTAAGCCTCCATGGGAGAGTATGTGTATAGGTGCAGTTTTCAAGTGTGATACTTCATGTGGAATAGTTGCTTTTACCAGAGTTGGAAGGATCTTTGAACTATAATCATTGTTAAACTTTAATGAGGTAACTATTACTATATATAATGTGCATATGCTGAAGGCTGGGCATCATGATGGAAAGAAGATGTGTAGAAACTCTTTAACACAATGTCTTTCTCAGTATCTACAACATCTCACTACATTTTCAAATTCAGAGATAGTTCAAGTGAAAAGTAGCCAAATTCTAATTCCAAGGGGGAAAATATCAAAAATTAGGTGAAGGCCCTTGTCCTACCTTCCTCTAAAAGCTGACTACATTCCCTCCCTAGATCAGGGATAGGTCCCTTTGTGAGGAAGCCATCCCTACAGCTAGTTCAGCAGGTGGATGCTTTTTACTCATAATTTGTGTCTTCATTGAGGAACTCATTTTCTTGACTCATTTATTTGACTTGCTAAAATGTCAAGAGTGAAACCACCTTGTTTTTGTTAAAATAGAAGTAGTAGTTGCCATGAGGAGGGCGTTGATAGGGGAGATGGTTGCAAAGGTCTAATAGTCAGGATGACTGTGTGAAGGGGGAAGACTGGAGACCCTCCCACCCTGGGTGACCACATACATGAGTTACCACATGTGTTCCGATGGCGGTACACCCAGCCGGCTCCCACTGAGCACATACTTGATTCTTATCGTTTATATAAGAGCAGATCATTGGTTAGCTTTCACACGTTGATGCTTTCACCTCATCTGAAGTTGATACTAGCCAGTTGATACTGACAACTGTATTAAGTGAACAGTAAACCCCCAAGATGACAAATAGGCGTTTTCATTAGAACTATATTGTAGCCATTAGTCTTTTCTCTATTTGGAGGGTAGTGATCTGAATTTGGGCTAGTGTTAATAGAACGGATTTGTGATTTGTAGGGATAGACTTCTCGAGTAATAAAAAGGACGAGAGTGGCCCTGGTGGTCCGGGAAGAGAACTTTCTGCTCATTTGGATACTTCTTCATCTACCATACTGTCAGCAATGCCGTCAGCAGTTCCGTCACAGCTGCTGCCATCTGCAGCAGCAGGAGTGGCCAGCGCCACGGTCATTCCCTCCGCCGCCTCCATGACCTCTGCCGGAGCTACATCTGCCTCTTCTGTTCACATTCCTGTCTCTGTTCTTGGGGCAGGACCCACAGCTGCTGCTGCCCCGGAGGAAATGGTTAGTACCCTCTGTGCAAGGCTTCGGAAGCGTGGATGGATGTCCTGTACAGCGTTTGTGGGGCTCTGGCTTTGTAAATGTAGTGCTAAGGGTCCAACCCAGTCCGGCTCTCATCCCCGGCTGTACATGGGACATGGTGAACGTAGAGAAAAAAGTCAGTGTGATACTTGGCCAGCTCACAGAAGTACACAAGACAGGAAGTGGCTGAAACATTAGTTTGTAGTGAAAGTAATCCAAAAGTACTATTGCAGGAAAATAGGTTTCATTTGAGAAAGAGTAATAACAGACTTTCTTTTAAACAAACTAATGGGTATTTTCAAGGGCTTCGAAGACTCCGCGATATTTTCCTCCCTTTTTTTCTGGGTGATCTATCACATACAAGTGACTGCCTCTGTCCATTTGTAATCCTGTTGAAATGAGGAAGGACAGCCTGTCCTCCAGTCAACCTGCTTCTCCATAGGGAAGTGCTTAGAGAAGGCACTGAACAGGGTGGAGAGTCAGTCGGTGTGAAAAGTCTGTGTTTGAGGAAGAAGTGAAACTGGTGAGAGCCCACCGTGACTGTGACTCAGGAGCGAACATCCACAGCCTTGTCAGACTCAGCTCTGCTGCCGCTTCCTGTCCAGTGTTGCTCTCACACGAAGGCAGCGGAACTGTTTCCCTCTCTCCTAGACTCTAGCCACTGACGTAACAGAGAAGATGGCGGAAAGGACTTTAGGTCTTTTTTCTCTTACTCTGTATCATGTTGGGGATCGGGGAGAGAGAGACAGAGAGATAGACAGACAGACAAACTCTCTCACCCCAGGTTGGCTTCAGATTTGCGACAAGCTCCTGCCTCGGCCTCCCTAGTATTGAGATTACAGATGTGAGCAGCAGGCACACTCAACTTTGCTGTAGGTTGTAAACCGTTCCTGGCAGGCCGTGATCGGGCACTGTCGCTCTAGAGAGCTCTCTGTAAGGGAAGAAAGACAGATTTGGCCAGACAGCTGGTCACATTTTCTCTTGTAGCGCACTTGAACTCCTTCCTTTCAGAGCTGCTAATTTTGGAGGCTAGCATCTGCTACTTGCCATGTTTGCTCTGCCTAAAGTGAAAGTCCATGGCACATGTGTGTATAGTACAAGAAATAAGAATGTGTGGAGGAGTTTGACTTAGGAATAAGACTAAAATTCAACCTTGACATATGTTCAGCTGTGTTTATTTTCCATGATTATACATCCTGGAGTGTAGTCCTATGTAGATTATCTCATTTAAATAAACACAGTAGGAGTTTATTTAAATTTCTGATTTGCCATTCATGTTGCATATGCAGATAACATACACAGAACTAGATATTTCAAAATATCCTCCTTAAAATAGGGCTAATTCAGAGTCTGCATTTAGGGCTGACCCTGCATGCGAGTGTGCGTGTGAGTGAGTCTGCTCTCGGCCCTCATGGTGCTTGCTTCCTCGAATAGTTCTGAAGTCTTTGAAACATGAAAAACAGTATTGTATAGACAGCCCTTCTTGTTTGTGCATGGGGCACACACACACACACACACACACACACACACACACACACACACACACACACGTACAACTCCAGTTGTTCTGGTGTTTGTGGGGATCTGGCTTTGTGTTCATTCATTTGCTCCTATTTGTAAATGTAGTGCTAAGGATCAAATCCAGCAAAGCTCTCATCCCCAGGGCTGGAAATGGAACATGGCAAACATAGAGAAAAGTCAATGTGAACATGATCAAAGCTCCTGTGAACTCACAGCACACACCAGGCTGCACCAGATTAGTGTTTGATGGGACTTCTGAAGTGTGGATTGAGCGGTTCTAGTTCTTGTGCCTCTCTTGGGCTCTTTTCCTTCTGTTTGTTTTGTCCAATTCTGATGTGTTGGGTTTGGGGGGGGGGGTTGTTTTGTTTTGTTTTGTTTACTGGGTTTTGGTTTTTTTGTTGTTGTTGTTCTTTTTTTGAGACAGGGTTTCTCTGTGTAGTTTTGGTGCCTGTCCTGGATCTTACTCTGTCGACCAGGCTGGCCTCCAACTCACAGAGATCCGACTACCTCTGTGGATTAAAGGCCGTGTGCCACCACCGCCCGCCTGTTTGGGTGTTTTTTTGTTTGTTTGTTTGTTTGTTTTTTAATCTTACTATATTTTATCATTATCCCTTAGAAGCCTGTTTGTTTTCTAATGAGAGACAGAAAGGGAGTGGATCTGGATGGGAGGGGGAAAGGGAGGAACTGGGAACAGTGTGGGAGGAAAAACCATAATAGAAATATATTATGTGAGGAAAAAAACTATTTTCAATAAAAGGGAGCAAAGAGTAAGATGCATTTAAAAAAAGAAAGTCAGCATGCTACTTGGTTCAACCCACAGAAAGTACTCAAAACAAAAAGTGGCTAAAATATTAGTGTGTAGTGAAAAGTAATCCAAAAGTACTGTCACAGACGTGATAGTTACAGCACCTAAAGAACATCTTCCGGGCCAGGGGAAAGACTCACGGGTAATCCTTCTGTAAGGACAGTGTAAAGTTTTCCCCTTTGTGTCATTCAGATACTCAGACTCACCTCAGATGTGTCTTCCTGTTTTAAAAAGAAGACAAGGCCAGCCTGTCTCAACTGCACCCACCCCTACCACACATCTCCACAAAAGAACACTAGGCAGTTGTCCCAGCAAATTGTTTCAACTCACAGAGCTGGACAGTAGGTGGCGCTATGCTCTTCTGGTTCTGGGAGTGTAATTGGAGTCCCTGAGGAAATGCTCATAGCTGGATTTCCAAACTGCTTACTGAGGTTTTTCATCTAACTTCTCCCTCCATCAGAATGGATGGAGTATTGGGAGGTAGTTGGTATTGTTTTCCCATTTTATAAGTGAGGAAATTGAGGTTTATAGAGGGTAACCCCTATGGACGTACTTAGCACTCAAAAGAGCCAGTTTTCAGCAGACAGACAGGCTAGGTGTGGTTATGGATTGTAAATAGACCACCTTTCTAGCATAAGCCTTTCCCAATGTGTTTGCCATTTTCCAAAGTCAGTTTCTGTAAAGTATGTTATGAACTAGCAAATACACTGTTAGTATTTTTGTTTTCTCCTAATTTAACAAAAATCTTTTTAATAATGTTTCATATAAATTCTCTATAAAAACATCCTTATGCATTTTTAAAAACAGCTCTTTTTTTCACCAGTTTAAACTGTTTGGGTTACATAAATAGTATTTTGTAAATTTGTATGGTGTGAGGGAATGCCCACACTGGCCACAAGGGGGCGTCTGAGCCCCTGGAGCTAGAGTTATATAGGTGGTTGTAAGCCAGCTGATGTGCTGAGAACAAACCCAGGTCCTCAAAGAGCAGAAAGTGCTGTTGATAACCGAGCCATCTCCTCAGCCTCCACTTCCTGTATATACACTGCAGTTAGCAAGTCAAACCACTGGAACAACTCCAAGCACACAGATGCTTCTTTCAAACCGTGATGTAGCTGGAGCCTTGACGTGTCCTCTCCATCTCATGAGTCAGTCTGACGCAGTTCTTAGCTGATCATCTGTAGTTCCTGGCTACTCTGGGGTTCCTCATTCCAAACTTTTCTGGGTTTTCATGCATTCCCTCCCTCTTCAAGTAAGATTAGCTGCTATGGAGGGGCATGTTTATCACCTTTGGGTGTTAGAGGTACAGTTCTACCTCACTTTTCAGTACTTTGGGCTATTGGTGGGTTTTCCCACTGCTAAGGATCACACCCAGGGCTTAGCACATATAAGTGCTCTGGCGTTGAGCTGATTCTCAGTTCCGATGGATTTTCCTGTCAACTATTAATTTCATATTCTAAAATAGCATTTACGAATCTTCATTTGGAGTTGGGGCCCAGCTTCTTGGTAGAATAAATTCCTGGCATGCATAGGTTCAATCCCAGTTGCCAGTCCCAAAAAATAATCTTTATTCATTCACAAAATATTCTGTACCTTATATTTGCTGATCTGTATATTATATATATGTAATATATATACTTTCCTGAAGATAGAAATGTGGATTTAGTTCGCAAAACAGTTGTGAACATCTTTTCTTAATTTGTTTTTATGTGTGAGTTGGGGGGGGGGGTGCCCAGAAGTGTCAGATCCCCTGGAGCTAGATTACAGGTGGTTGTGTGCCACCTGATGTGGTTGATGGGATTTGAACTCAATCCCTCTGAAGAGCAATCCATGCACTTAACCCCTGAACCTTGTTTGCAGCCCTTTGAACATCTGAAAGTCTGAGATTTGTTTGCACAAATACATCCGATCCGTAAAGTTCACTAATTCAAAAGCAGTCCTTACATTTTCAACGCCAGTCCTCCAGATCCCCTTCCCCGAGCTGTTAGCTGTTCCTTCTGGCCCCTTTCCTTGAACACTGTGTTCCTGTCTTTGGCATACATTTGTTAATCTGAATCCTTATCTATTGACTTCCCCCTGTGGAGGAAGGGCCTGGCCTGTGACACCATGTAGCCTTCTGCCGGCCCCTTCCTGTGTGTCAATGTTTAACACAGCTATTCCAGCTTCAACTTCAATCGTACTTGAGAGTCCTGTGTAAATATAGCTAAGCCTTGAATGTATGTGATGACATTTCCTTCCAGCATATTTTTTGTTCCTAGAATTAATTGCTTCATTTTTGCCTTTGCTTGGGTTTTTATGGCACTATAATGAATTCTTCCCAGATTCTTTAAGGACTTGCACAACCCTATTAAATGTTGTTTTCCTCTGGGTTGTTTTAATTTCCCCAGAGCCAAGTCTCCTTGATTATCCTCTCCATGATTCAGTAGACAGCTCTTAGCATCTGCAGCTGAATGCAGATAAAGAGAGAACCTTGGATGGGCCAAACCATGCAGGAAGGACCAATATTTAATAATTGCTTTTAGAAGAACTATTGAGGAAAAAAAAACATGCATTTAGATTAATACTTCACACACGGAATTTTCAGTTACACCACCATGAGTACATGTAAGAGCATAGTTATTGCAGCTGTCCAAAGGAGATTATTTTCTCCTTCAAGTAAGAAGAGTTCATGATAAGATTAAGGACTATGGAGACTGGAAAGTGAAGCATGGGGGGCTGGGGGGACTCAGCTGGGAAAAGTACTTGAGGACCTAATTCCAAATCCCAGCACTTGTTTTCAAAACAGCCAGGCATGGCTGCACATGACTGTAGCCCCACATAGGGGGCTGTGGTGGGCAGGGGGACAGATAGGTGGATCCTGAGAGCTTGATGGCCAGCCAGCCAGCAAGCCTGAACAGTGAGCTTCCAGTTCAGTGAGACCCTGTCCCTAGGCAGGAGGTCTGAGAGCAATAGAGAGGCACCCAGCCTCTATCTTCTGCATGGATATGTACAAGCATTACCACCCACAGATTGAACTCCCAAAGAAGGAAAGAGGCAGGGAAGGAAGGAAATACATAAAGAAAATGTTTATGTCACTAGATAAGTGTTTTTAGTCCTTAAATGAAGTTAATACCCATCAGTAACTATTAATTTTTTTTGTTTGGGGAGCTAGGAATCAGACCTCTAAGTCCATTCATGGCATACCAAAACCACTCAGTAACACTCCCAGCCCAACTGATGCTAGTGTGTGTTTGTGTGTGTGTGTGTGTGTGTGTGAGAGAGAGAGAGAGACAGACAGACAGACAGACAGACAACAGACAGACTGTGCCTCTCAGGCAGGCCTCAAACTTGTGGTCCTCCTACCTTAGCCTCCCAGGTGCCACACACATTCATACCACCCTACCCAGATTTTTGGAGCTATTATATTGTTTTAATAGCAACTGTCCTTTCCATTTCTGACCAAAGTTAAAGAACTGACAAGTTATAGTGTAAATATGAAATATTGATGAAGCATTACAAGTCAAACAAAAAAAGTCAAACCTTACACTGAGTTGAGCATTTATATAATTAATTGACAGTGAAAATAGGAAATTATACATCACTCTTGATATACATATAATCTTTCTTCAATATCGTCTAGTGGTAACCAATAAAAGCTGTAAATGTTGAAGTTGCTTTTTGATATGATCATCCCGTTTTTTTGCTGTATTTCTACAAAAATAACTTCTAGAAATGTTTTTACAAAAATTATTTACTATAGGAAGAGAACAGAGGAAATACTAGTCTGTCATATGAAATCATTCTTTACAACTTATTTTAAGTTTCTGTATTCATGAAACATTGTTAGTTTTTTAAAGCAGGACAAAAACATATGTGTAATGATGATAGTTCTACTTAAGGATTAAAGTCATGACCCAGACGGTGGCTGGTGTCATGGAGGATGAGTGGGAGAAGGGGAAATGGGCGAGAGGTGTGTGTTTGATGGAGTAACCTCACTGTGGCTCGGTGCCAGTGGTACGGAGTCTGCGTGTAGTAAAATGGCACAGATGTGTACACAGGCCTCGTGCCGACCCAGTGTGTTGGTGTCGATGTGGTTTACTTCAGGTAAGATTTGATCCTTGCAGGAACCTAAGAGAACACACAAGGACACTTCCTGGGACTCTGTCACTTCAAAAGAAGGGTTTTAAATCCCCAAAACATTTTTAAGTAGTTGACATGCCAAGGTTAGAGGAATATTGTAGAGTTTGGGAACGTTGTGGTTTTGTTTTGCCCTTTTGTCTCGTTAGGTTTAAGGGCTCTGTGTTTTCTTTGAAAGTTACCCAGCAGAGCAATGCAAAGTGTGCGGTGGGTCTTCCAGCGACTTGGTGTTTGTTTGGTTTTGCAGTACATGCCAAGAGTTGTGACTTCAGCACAGCAGAAGGCTGGGAAGACAATTACAGCTCGGATCACCGGACGGTGTGATTTTGCTTCCAAAACTAGAATCAACAGCAGTTTGGCTATCATGGGAGTTTCTCCTCCCATGAGCTCGGTTGTCGTGGAGAAGCATCATCCAGTCACAGTGGTAAGTCCTGTCAGGGAGTCTTTTTTCATGAGTTTGTCCCCTAGTCAACCCTGACATTCATGGTCGGTCATTGTTACTATTTACTCTTAGTCTATGTAAATCATACTTACAAATTCCTCCTGTTAAGAAATGTGTCTATTTTTCTTTTTTTCTTCTTGCATGGAACCTTTCAGTTTACTGTTTTAGCAGTCAACCTACTGGATTACCTTTTCTAGTTGACCAGCATAAAAATGTCTAGCCTATCTCTACATTAAAAGACTGTGAGTTACAAGAAATATACGTGCTATAAGGGAAGGTGCGTAGATTTGAAGCAGGAGACAAGTGAAACCATCCTGGTTGTTACCTCCATTTGCTGCATCTGGATAGAGACAAGTCAAGTCAGATAGTTCAGCCTCCATTTTCTCTTCTGTGAAATGGGGTTGGTCAGAGTACTGAGCTTCTGGAACACTGTCAGGATTCAGGATTAAATGAGAAAATACATAAAGTGGCATATACAGAGGAACTTTGTAAACTACAGAACCTTTAGAAACCATGACTTAACTAGGAACTGAGATTTTTCCGTTTCCTTTTTCTTTTTTCTTTTTTTTTTTTTCTTATTCTAATCTTTGAATGTTTGCTTGCATGTATGTCTGTGCACCCATGTATGCCTGGTCCAGAAGAGTGTATCGGATGCCCTAGAACTGGGGTTACATGATTGTGAGCTGCCGTGTGGGTGCTAGGAATCAAACCTGAGTCCTCTGGAAGAGCAGCAAGTACTCCTAACCTCTGGGCTGTCTCTCCAGCCCTGGCATTTTAGAGAGTAGAGAAATTGAGGAACTAGAATCTTTTTAAGTTTTTATTGAATTAAAATAAAATCACATCATTTCTCAAATCCTTCCTACACGCCCCCCATATCTGACTTTCCTACTCCCTCCCAGATTAACTTCTTGTTGTGACAGAGTAGAATTTTATCTCCTTTCATCAATTCCTTTCCTCCCAGTATTTCCTCCCAGTATTATATCATCCTCTCCTGTTTTCCTTAATTTCCCTAATTGAGTTTAGGTTAAGCCTCCATCAAATAATGTACTCACACCTAAACATTGAGGAACTGGAACCTTAGCTCTTTCCTTCCAGGCGCTCTGTTCCCTCCTGGGCTGCCTGCTGCTCTTCAGCATGTACACAGTGCTGCTGTAGCAGGTGCCTGTGAGCCAGAGGTCCAGGAACCTCTTGTGCTACAGCTGATTTTTTGTCCTTTGTCCTGTGACAGTTGTGGTCCTCTTCGCCATTTGAATTGTTTCCCAGGAATCTCAATCTAAAACTAGCAGAAACCATTATTGCCAATAAAGCATGGATCTGTTTGTAGCGCCCTTGCCCATCTGCTGGGCATTCACTTGCTTCTGGGGCTGATTTCCTGTTCTGCCATATTTTGTAGATCATAATACCCATGGGAACTCTGTCTTTCTATAGTCCCTCTTACCCATCCTCAAGGAGAAACAACTTTGATAAATCATGTCATATTTGATGTTTGTCAACTAAAATTTCATACCAGCTGCAAGAATCTCCCATTTGTAATGGTTACCCAGGTGTTTATAGTTGGAGAAACATCTGTATAAGATACCTTAAGAAGGGAGGTTACTTTTTCATTTCTCCATAGAGGAATTCTCACTTTTAAGACAGAATTGGACGTGAGGACCCTGTTTTATTATGTAGTCTTTGAAATACATGATAAATATATTAACTAAATGCATTTTTTATCAATTTTATGTCTGTGAATGTTTTGCCTACATATTTGTCTGTGCACCACAGGAATGCCTGGTCCTCTGCCTGCTGAGCCATCACTCCTGCCCCTAATGCATAAAATTATACTTGAAATATTTTAAAGATGATTTTTCTAAATTGAAGATCCTTTAGTAGAAATTTGTGTGTACATGACTAATAACTTGATACAAATCCCTCTGCCAGCTAATAAGACATTGTAGCAGATACAATAAAGTCTTAACTGTATTCCATATGTATGTATGAGTAACATGTATATATATACACAATGTATATTTTTACATATCACATATGTAGACTGAGTCTGCTCTGCCCTGACTTAAAGTCTTTAGCACGCATGTCTCGGCGTTCCCTGAGCTTTGAGCTGATGTGCAAATCATCTTCTCCTCAGTGTCTGTATTTGTTCCCCACATTCAGTTCTTCCCTTGTTTAGGAAATTGTGGTCCAACTGAGTATGGTGGCATGTTCCTTATTCCCAACATTCCAGAGACTAGGCAGGTAGATCACAAGTTTGAGTCCAGCCTGGGCTACATAGCAAGACCCTCTTGAAGGAAAGAGACATTAAGGGAACCCCTTGTCTCTTGTGTGACTCTAAAATGTTGGGTCTGCTCCCAAGTGAGATCTGAGGTCTATTTTACCATGACTTGAAGCAAGGCCTGGGCCGAATAGAATAAGGGGTGAATGTTTAGAGTTGACCCTCATCTAGACACCATCGAGTCCTTTTCTGTACTTGGCCTCCGTGAACCTTTTCCTCTTAGACCTCTTAGAGCAATGATTCCCAAGGCTCTGGGGTTAAATGTGGTTGTTGAAACAGTGGGTTCCTTGTAGAGAAGAGCTTCACAGGTTGGTTGAATGGCAACTCCACCCAGTGCATTGCTGGTATCTGCAGGATGCCAAATGCCTGTTGGTTTGGGTTCTAGGTAATGAAATGATGCTTCACATCTAAACTCTGAGATTATTAAAGCAGCCTCTTATCTTTACAGCAAACCATTCCTCAGGCAGCTGCTGCTAAGTACCCACGGACCATCCATTCCGAAGGCGGCATCCCAGCTTCTAGGTCTCTCGGAGCCAGGCCAACACACACCCAGTCTCTCTCCAGTGTTCAGTCCATAAAAGTGGTTGACTGAGTGACTGTGTTCACACTCGGGCTTTTCAGTCCTCTGATAAGGACTTGACTGGGAGCAAGAAGATTTCATTTTTGACTTTTCTGTGCTCTTAGAACATCATGGACACATCATGTTCATCTTTTCAAAATTCTAAGAGACTTTCCCATCCTTTGTAACTGTATGTAGAGATTATTTTAATGTTGTTATTTTTATTTAAACAATTAAGTAGAAGTTTTTAATTAAAAAAAAAAAACTTGGTTCTAAACATGTCCAGCCTACCACTGATTGCATTGTTGAAGGGTACATTATTTCTTTTTTTTTTTTTTTTTTTTTTTTTTTTTTTTTTTTTTTTGGTTTTTCGAGACAGGGTTTCTCTGTGTAGCTTTGTGCCTTTCCTGGAACTCACTTGGTAGCCCAGGCTGGCCTCGAACTCACAGAGATCCGCCTGGCTCTGCCTCCCGAGTGCTGGGATTAAAGGTGTGCGCCACCACCGCCCGGCTGGTACATTATTTCTAAAAGGAAATCATTTCCATTGTTACTGAGCCATAATTTACACAAAACTTTGAGAGAGACTTTTACTGCCATTACTAAAACATACAGAAGCTATTTTAGTTTTTAGATAAAGACCAAGAGTAACAGTGATATTTCTAAACACAGCCTTTTTTGCCTTCGGTGTAGTGGTCTTCGTCTCTAGGACTGCAGTTAAACACTGAGGGAAACAGACAACATCTGTGAATAAGGCTTTTATTAGACCTGGACAGAGGCTCCCTGCTGGGATGACTCTGCTTTCTTTACTCTTTCTCACCTTATTGGGGCCTGCAGCATTGAGCCTGACTGTTGTTTCCACACACCCACGCATGTGCTGCAGAGGGGTGCCCTGTAAGACAGCAGAGCTTTCAGCCTGAGTGTAAGCTTTCCAATGGCTGGCCAGTGTGAATAAGCCATCTGGGCCAGGCGTGATGGCACATGCCTTTAATCCCACCAATGGAGAGGCAGAGGTAGGTGAAGCTCTGTAGTTCAAGGCCAGCCTGGACTGTGTAAGAGAAACCCTGTCTCAAATAAATAAATAAATAAATAAATAAATAAATAAATAAATAAATAAATAAATAAAATTTTTTTAAAGATAAAAAAAGGAAGGAAGGAAGGAAGGAAGGAAGGAAGGAAGGAAGGAAACCCTCTGGGCAGAACGGACATTGAAGAAAAAGCTTCTCAGTGGTTTATTTATGACTCTTCTCTTGGGCCAAACATGTAATTAAATGAATTTTAGGATCCTCATCTGTGATATAAGTAGAATGGACTTCCCTTCCCTGTTTGACACTGTACTTACGGAATACATGAGCGCATGCTAAGGAGTCCATCTGGGCCTCCACTTGCAGACATGAGTGGGTTTGATCAGCAAAAGCCTCTACCAGTTTGAGCATGATCCACTTCTGTGCTCTCTCATTTCATTATAAAAAGTCACTGTTCCTGCATCAGAGACTAAATGTGATGTAGGCAAACATGATTCCATTTTATAGTAAGTGCTTAAGCTTTTTTGAATTATGGACCTATCAGGCAGTGGTCTAGCTACAACTATAGCAAGAGCCAACTCCTTGGGCTTGTAAGCTTTGTGCACAGCAAGCCGAAGCACCTCCTCTCACACCTTCCCTGTGGGCATGCTCCCCAGAACTTCCTGTCTGTTCAGTAAAGCCAGGAGGAGCAGTAGACTGCGCTAAGACTACTCATGTGACCCAGAATAAAAGCCCCACTGTGTGCAGCTCCAGCAACGACTCAACCACTGAGCACTTGCTACTCCTGCAGAGACCGTCGTTCAGTTCCCAGCACCCACTTGGCAGCTTCAAACCATCTGGAACTCCAGTTCCAGAAAACACCCTCCTCTGGCCTGCACAGGCACCGGGAATGCATGTGTACATACATGCGTGCAGTTAAAACACACATTATTTAAATGTTAAAACAGTGACAAGTGGATCATTTCCTCCTCCTCCTTCCCCTGTATGAACTGCCATGAGATGCCCTCCTCCCTCCTTGGAACAGAATGTCCTTAGGATCAGATAGCCAAGCTTGATACCAAGGGGAGCCAATTTGGTAGCCTCCTCACCTGGCTCCTCCTCAGCACCATGTCCATTTTCTACAGAAACCTTGGTCTTAGGCTGGACCTTTGAAGAGCCCAGACAGCTAGGTTTTCAATGTGCACCCCAGTCCTATGGACATACTGATGAAGTTGATGTAGCTAGGACTATTATAGGCATCCTTTAAAAGTGCTGCAGATTGCCCAAGTCACCAAATAATTCATATTGGCCTAAGTTAACACATGTTTGGTGGAAACACTCTACAGTAAGGATGCATTTGTACTTACTTTACATACAGAGGTTAAGTTGGGGGGGGGGAGGGTATGCTAGCCAGGTCACTGGTATGGCCAAACTGAAGAACAGACTGAGATGGGGCTTTTTAAATTCTGGAATCTCATGAATATATTGCCTGTTTTAAACATTCCTAGTATTACTTGGGTCATTTACAGTCAATGTAAGAAAAATATTTGAAACTGTAAATTAATGGTAGAATAATTGCTCGTGATTGTCTTACCAGCTTTCCCAGACTAAGTCAGAATTAGACTCTAGGTAGGTAAACAATGATGAGAACTGATATCTTTTGTAACTTTCTCAGGTTACAGAAGGTAGTGTTTGTTGTGAACAAAATTGAATGTACCAGAAAATACAAAGAATTAAAATTATCCATATTTAGATTATGAAGGGTTTAAAAATTACTGGTGTATGTCTTTTTTTTTTCTGAATAATAGATTGCACTTGTATGGTATAAAGAAAGCCAGCAGTGACTGAATTTCCAAATGCAGTTTCTTTACAAAAATAAGAGTTTATGACTTGCATCCCACTGGCTTGAGGTAAGGGATTCGTGGTGTTTTCCCTTCATCTTTACACCAATCTCTGGAGGAAACATTCTGTCTACCAGAAAAGGAAGCCAAAGATCAGGAAAATGTCTATAACATGCACACGCACACCGCTCACAGCCAAGAATCCAATTCCAAAACCGGAACCACCACCCCCCTTGCTTTCCCACATGCCGCCATGCTGATCCCGCCATCAGTCTGGGTTTTAAGCAGGTCTAGAATCCTAGCTGTGCTGTTCCGCATGTCCATCGAAAGACAGAACTGGGAAAGTCAGCAGTTTGTCTCAAGAAAAAGGCAAAGGCCAGTGTGAGGCTGGAGCTGGAGGAAGGGGTGTGTTCACTCCATCCCTGGAGGAGCAGCGTCTGCCGGGAGAGGTCTGTGACCCTCAGGAACCAAAGTTAGCAAGCTGCATGAGGAGCGGGCAAGGATTTAAGTCGATTCTTCAGCTTAGGAGACTGCACATTTCTTGCAGCTTGCATCAGTTTTACCTTTGAACTGACGAATCTTTTCTGGAAAAAAAAAAACAGGATAACATTACCTTAGGTAGGGTTTCTATTACTATGATGAAACACCATAACTAAAAGCAACTTGAGGAGGAAAAGGTTTATTTACTTTACATATCCTGAATCACAGTCTATTAGAGAGATGCCAAGGCAAGAACTCCAAATCCAGCAGGAACCTGGAGGCAGGAGCTGATGCAGAAGCCATGGAGGGGTGCTGCTCACTGGCTTGCTTCCCATGGCTTGCTCAGCCTGCTTTCTTACAGAACCAGGACCACCAGCCTTGGGGTGGCCCCACCCACAATGGGCTGAGCCCTCCTTTATCACTAATTAAGAAAATGCTCTACAGGCTTGCCTACGACCAGATCTTATGGAGGCATTTTCTCAGTTGAGGTTCCCTCCCCTCAGATGAGTCCAGCTTGTGTCAAGTTGGCACAAAAATTAACCAAGCACACACATTCAAGACGAACAGCTGATGTCCTTAAATGTGGTTGACTGTGTTCCCCACACCATTCATTTCATCCACAGCAGCTTTAGAAATGGCTGTTGGTTCTCCCATTGTGCTGTAAGCCTGTATTTAAGACCTCCTCCCTCCTTCAATAAACGGCATTGGGGGGGGGGGAATAAGATACAAACTGAAAAAATGCTGGAAATGGAAAATCGGAAAAAATGAACAGGAACTACAGATGCAAGCATAACCAACAGAATACAAGAGATGGAAAAGAGAATCTCCGGTATTGAAGATACAATAGAGGAAATAGATTTGTCAGTCAAAGTAAAGTGTTTCCACTTTGACCACTTATTACAGTCTAACTTCAGTGAGGATGATGCTCATTGGTTTTTGTCCCTCTCAGGGCTGCAGACTTTGTCTCGTTCAAATCCAGATAGTGGTGGGTTTATTACATTAATAGAAAGTATTTCATTGAACAAATGAGTGGATGAATGAATGAATGAATCCTTGCAACAACCAGAATGTGTTCTCTGTAAGCATTTTGGGTAGGTATGGATTTGCTTATGAGATACTATGATGGATGTTTGAATCTGTTTACTCCATGAGATGTATAAAGACATTATTTAGTGCCATTTCTAGGCTGGTAAAATAGTCTTGCTTATATCAATTACCCACTTTGCTCCTCATCAGAGTAGGAAGTGGCTTTGATCTTTTTCAATCTCACATTCGTGCTCAAAGCACTAAAATCTGCCACCACTGAGATTAATAAAAGTAATATGCCCTACAACAACAACAAACAAAAGAAGAAAAAGAAAAAGAAAAAGAAATAAATTAACGGTCCACTAAAAATTCTAAAAAATAAAACTACTTTTCACCATTAAAAAAATAAAAGTTTAAAAAAATAAAAAAAAATTAAAAAAAAATAAAAGTTTGTTGTTTTCTTCCCTAGTTTAGAATGGGCACACCAGGGCAATGAGCTTCTAGAACCTGCTAAGACCACAGAGCTGGAGCCAAGGCGAGGCTCACAACAGCCCTAACCACTTCCTCACACTGCCTTCTTATTCTTCCCTCTGAGTTTACATGTATACACTTTCACTGGAACGACCATGTCGAAAGTTGCCAGACCTTGTGTGAGGAGGCTAATGTCCCGCAATGTAGATGTCTTCAGGGTTCATCATTCCTGCTCCTGCTTGAAACATTGCTGCTCCAGCTGCCAGAATGACGCAGGCGTGTGCTCAGCCCCAGGTGGAACGACCTCCATGGGAACAATGGCAGATGCCTCTCCACTTTGTCCTTCAGTGGCTTTCGTTACAGGAGAGTCACAAAGCTACGGACTTACCGATGTTTTCAAAGAGTGTTCCCTGAGCACAGTGGACAGTTTCGGGGGTGATTTTCTGTAATGGGCTCAGCTGGCAAAGCAACAAGCTGCGTACCACTGTTCTTTCTACCCAGAGAGAACATTCTCACAACCGCCAAGTTGATGGAGTTTGCCAATAGGAGTGAGTAGCTTTGGGAGGAAGAAAATCCTTGCTCAGTTGTGGAGAAGAGTTCTGAGCTGTAGAAGGTGGCTGAGCATTCGTGTCCCTTCCTACCTGTCCACAGCCACACAGAAACAACCCCCCCACCCCACCCCCACCCCACCCCACCCCACCCCACCCCCGCTCTTGGTTCAAATGCTGAAACTGGCGAGTACTGACTGGTTGACTTCATCAAGGCAGGAGCTGTAGAGTACACACAAGCCCCTTCCACAGCTCCATGTTCTGTTTGGCCACAACCAACCCCCCCCCCACCACCACCTCCAGACTGCTGCTGAATTCAGGGAGTAACCCCCGGCCCGCCATCGAAGGGAGAAGGGATTTCTGTGGGTTTGTGGCGAGCTAACTCACCGGCTAATTCTGGGAATCCTGCATGCGCCAGCTCCTCGTAGAGCTGCTTGGCAGGGTCAGGCTGCGTCATCAGAGCCCCCGTGCAGCCAGAAGAGCGGAGCCCTGTAGCCGTGCTCACGGAAGCTCTTGTTACCCATGTAAGGAGAAGAGGCCCGGGGTGAAGCACTGTGCACTGGTACCTCTTTCTGGCACTTTGCTAAGTGACTACTGCCGTCCATTCGTTCCTCCTCCGAGTGGTGGGAGGACGCTCTTGCCATTCCTCACTGTGTCGTGCTATGATGACCAACCTTCGGAGTCGGGACAGCCCGGCCTGCTCCTTCTGTTCTGGGACACACCTAAGCGCACACAGGGTGGGGGTGGGGAGTTATAAGGCACTGAACGGCTTGGATGCCTGCCGGGGGGCGACAGACGATCCCCACAAGATAGGAGGTCTTCTAGCCGGTCAGGCTCAAAGTACATGTTTTCGCCGGGCATCTTGTGCAAATGCAGATTTTGGGGTGTTTTTTTTTTTTTTCCATCCATAGGTTTGACAGTACACAGTATGACAAGTTCCCTGGTGCTCTGTAAATCACTGGGCCACAAGCCTGTGCCACACAGCCACTCCAATTCAGCAGGTCTGTAACTCAGGTCAGGATTGTTCATCCTGTAAATCCCTGAGACCTAACCCCTGAGGTGTTAAGAAAGGTGTTGGCATCAGAAGACAACCTGTTGTCACTTTGGACAGTTCACCGACACAAACACACAATAGGCTCCCTGGGACAGATGCCACAGAAGGAGTCTGAGATCTTGGCAGGAACAATGTGCTCCTCGAAAAACTAATTTTTTCAATACAAACAACATGTATTATTGTTGTATTGTTGAAGAATTGAAGAACAACATGTATTATTGTTTCTTCAATACCAACAACATGTACCAACATTCTTCATTCAAAATTCCACAAACTTCCCAGTGCCAGTTGCCTGGAGAATTAAAACGTGATTGGTTGTGAATGTTAATGCCATGCTAGTGAGATTATACGTGTGTGTGGCTTACAGATGATGTCCTCCCAGAACCTTCCCCAACATGGTAGAGGGAATCCTCCTGAGCAGAAAGCTTCGATAGTGAGCTTTTCTAGGGCAGCCCTTCGTTTCTAAGGCCTTCCATCTGGGACAACCTGCAGACTCTGGTGGAAAGCCAGACTGACGTTTCACGGGCATGTCAGGGATTGTATCCTTGCTTCTTTGCGTCCCACTCAATTGTGAAGCCTTTGCTTCTTTTTTAGGCCAAAGCAGTCGTCAACCTTTGCAAGCACAGCTGACTGCAGGTTCTCGGGAGTCTAACTTTCTGCTAAATTCCCAGCCTTCTTTGCAGACTTAGCCAAGCTGACTTCCATTATTGCAGTGATACCTGGACTCTGCCTATTGTGGGCTCTGGGCACTTACTTGAAGTGTTGAAAGGCTGCTGGTCCCAACTCTGAATGACTTCTTGTCCATGTCCTCTGGTCCCCACTCACCTGACCACTGTTCCTCGATGGCTCTGATCTGGTCCTCTGTAAAGTTCCACAAGGGGGCCAGCGTCTGCCAGTCCTTAGCCTTCAGATGTCGGTAGGCCAGGTTCCAGAGGAGCGTGCGGATGCTCCTGGTCTCCAGACTGTGGCCCTGCTTGAAGGTCAGTGTCGAGCTTGCTGCTGAGTCCTGGATGCTCTCGTGGTGCTCCTAAATGAAAACTCACTGTAGCCGGGTATTTACAGCATGCTCACTTGCTACCTGACGTCATGAGTAATTGGTAAAGCAGTAGCTGAGACTTGTTCTTTTGTTATCCAAATTGGACAGAAACGTCTGAATAAAAAGCATGAGGACTGTATCGGAAACAGCTAATGTGAGTGATTCCGCAGTGTTGTGTCTGTGTTGCTGACTGGTATTTGCCCACTTCCAGAAAGAACAGAGGGGACATGTTGGCAAGTGAAACATCACAACCAACAGCTCTAGTGGCATGACTCTCAACACTGGGCCCCCTTTATTCTTTGGTGTATTGGATTTTCTCATTGACACCTCAGTGGAGTTCAGATTGGATACATCCTTAATAAAACCTCATAGCTTTTCTTTCTGCTCTCTCCTGAGTATGAAGGGACACTGGAAGCTTAACTCAGGGTAGGGTAGGGTAGGGTAGGGTAGGGTAGGGTAGGGTAGGGTAGAGTAAGGTAGGGAGTAGGGGACAGGGTAGTGGACAGAACGAAGTGGCTGTGGTTTCATCTGAATCCACTGCCGCCATGCCAAGCCCAACAGCACTGTGCCTAGACTGCTCTCTTGGGTTTGTTTTTGTTTTTGTTTTTGTTTTGCCTTTCTAAGCTGCTTTCTGCCTCCTTAGTGGGATCTGCCACAGTCTTTCCTAATCAACCTCTCAAAAACATTAGAGGGAAGAGTCTCGGAGGAAAAAACAGTGTCGTCCTTCCTAGAACTGCACCACACTCAGGCCATTAGGACCGCAGAAGATTCCAGCTCTGTTAAGGGAATGGAAGACATGAGTCACCAAAAGGTTTAGTTAAGACATCCTATCTCCTCTCCTTTTTTCTGTAGAATGACTTCTATTTTAGTCTTCCATTTAAATAAAAGTGAATCTTAATGAAAGATACTCTAAAAACAAGATCATGCCAGGGAAGGAAATTGGCTAAGGGTATGGGACCCTGCTTTCCAAGAGTTTTGAGAACTTAGTAGGCCTGTACTCAGCCCTCACCACCTCCAAACAGCTCTGCACACCCCTGGGGATCTCAGCCAAGGAGCAGGGCAAGGCTTTCTGCTGGTGTTGGGCCTTGGGTGCAGACACTGGCATAGCAACGGGAGGCATGTGTGAGCATCCACAACTGTTCACAAGACTAAACTGCAGTCTTCTCCAGTACACTCTGTCTCTACTGACATGGTGCCATGTTTCCAGGAATCCTAAGAGTTGAGATGGGAGCACCAACAAAACGCACCTTTTCTCCTCATTCCTCCTCATCAAAGGACACACCCAGTGGGATCAAAGCATCAGACAGCATGAGGGGAGAAGAGCGCAGACTGATCATGCATCCATCTTCACTCTGTGCGGGTTTTTTTTTTTTCTTAGGGAATCTTGCAGTCTTTGCATTCTAGCATTTGGGGCAGGGTGGACATTCAGGCTTCTATAGGCAAGAGCAGGGAACTCGGAACGCCCAGGTCTTTTCTAACAGCGAAAGCATTGGAACTGACCCAGTTGCTGGAGTACCAGAAGTGTGGAGAGTAAAAAGCATAAAACAGGACTGGCAAGATGGCTCAGCTACTAAAACTGATCATCGCACAAACGTGTCAACTTGAGTTTGATCCCTGGAACCTACTTTACAAAGTTGGGTGCTCTGGTGCTCATCTGTAACCCCAGGACTTCTACGGTGAGGTGAGAGGAAAAGAGGATCACGTAAGCTGTCAGGAGTAGCCTACAGTACCCACGCTCAACAGAAACAACAGCAGAAGCCATGCCTCAAAGTGAACAGCCAGCACCGACTCTCCAAAGTTGGGCTCTCTCTCCCTCTTTCCACACACACTCACATGCATACACCACAATAATAATAAATCATAAAATAAAATTGTAAATAGCGTAAGGCAGATTTAGACGCATCCTTTGCCTTTGAACCACTGAATTTAATGGTGGATGATGGTTAAATATGTATATGTATATATATCGACACTATATAGGTAATTTAAATAGGATGTACATATGGTTAAATATGTATGTATATAGACACAATATATAGATAATTTAAATGGAATGTACATA
Source organism: Peromyscus leucopus (assembly GCF_004664715.2). Taxonomy (NCBI): domain Eukaryota; kingdom Metazoa; phylum Chordata; class Mammalia; order Rodentia; family Cricetidae; genus Peromyscus; species Peromyscus leucopus. The sequence continues at coordinate 52,267,691 of NC_051072.1, read as the reverse complement.
TGGTTAAATATGTATGGGTATGTATATAGACACAATATATAGGTAATTTAGATGTGATATACATAAATATAACATGTAAGTAGATATAAAAGAGAAGTTCAAATTATCTCTGAACTTTTTAGTGGTAATTATTCTGTACTAAATCAGGATATAAACTTGTTTGATTAATGAGAAAAATTATTTGAAATAATAACTGCATTTGGTAAACTTTAAGAAGAGAAAGAGAAATTAATGCTATTTATTTAAAAGCAAGTTTTCCCAGCACCACAAACCTCAGGACTCCATCTACCAGGGTTCTCAGTGTACTATTTCTGAGGTGGTCCTTCAGATGTATTTGTGCATTATACAAGGTTCTCAAGATTTAACATCTACTTACCTTGAGAGGTTTTGGTTTTTTTTAGAGAGAAGGGTTCATTTGGTGCAAAAGGTATTTGTTCTCATCTAACCAAAAGAATATAGACTGCCAACAGGCATTAAAAATAGACGGATTGAACAGCTTGATTTTCCAAAGCGAGTGTAGAAAAACCACTTAAGGAACAAGAGAAAGGCAATCTGAGTCTTTAGTAACATAAAGATGATTAAGAAAATGAACAGAAGGATAAAGAAGCAAGAAGACAAAAAAGGAACAATAAAAATAAGTCAGAGAAGGAGGGAGATTAAACAGACTTCTACTTGTATATGAGAAACTGTTCTTTTATAGGCGAAACAGACTTTCTTGTCCGACATGCAAGAACAGTTGCAGGGAAGCTATGTAGCCATTGACAGACTCCATACACAGTCTTGGGCTGCACAGCTATGTGGATCATCATGGATCACATGTACGACAGTGGCTAAACCGGCCTAGGTGTGTGGCCTGCGTAAGAGTGCTCAGCAGTGTTGACACAATGATCACATTGCCTAATGGCACATGTCTCAAGTTTCCTTGTCATTGATTAACATATGACTGTATATCCAGACTACCAAGCTGGCTTTTGAGAGGGAAGTAGACAGTAAACAGTCTTGCTTTATGGGTTTAAAGAAGACTATCCCAGGATTGGCCAATGACAGCAATCTTGGTTTGTAACCTCTCTGCAGCAGACACCCAAGCTGTGTGGACATGTATGCTGGCATGACACATTGGCCCAGGAGAAGCCATGCACCCAGGAGGGAAACCGGGAAACAGCATAGGTCTAGAAGTTGGGGCTGGTGTCCTGTGTCTGAGCATCTTGCCTGAGGACACAGACCTGAATCTTGAAGGGAAGGACAGTCTACCAAGATGTGTGGCTGGCAGACCATCAGAGGAAAGAAAGATAAAGAGAAAAACTGTCCTAGAGATAAAATTTGTGTCTTCAAAGATGTATGTTTGTGTACTTGAGTGCCAGGAAGTCAGCACAGGACTCCAGCAAAACCACTGGAGTCAGGAGAACTCAAAGTACTTCCCGTGTGTACCACTCATTGGAGCTTCTGTGACAGGTCATGGCCAGAGACCATGAGACAGAGGTCACAGCAGAGTTGGTTGGCAGGGGCTGGCATGCTAGGCCAGCAATGATGCTGTGGATGAGGCTGCTTGGCCCACATTCTCAGGTCTGGTTGCCGACATCCACAAAGGAAGAGGAGAAGAAGAGGCACTGTCCATCCCATGAATAGAGACAACACTGGGAAAGTCATCATTGTACTGAGCAAAGTTCATTACAGCAGGGGGAAAACAAAAGAATTATACAGACCCTCCATTCCCCATTCCAAAATAGTGGTTGCCTGATTTGGCTAGAACTGGCTTTTCTTACCTCTCTCTGGGCATAATACCTCTTGGCTTTAATGAGCATATCCACGATGAGGCTGTGGGGGCTCCTGGCAGCCACGGCCAAGGCAGTCTTTCCTTGCTAAATTAAAAAGAGGGGGTGGGGATGATACTGCCTCCAGCTTCTCAACAGAGGCCTGCACCCAGATCCCCATTCTGCCAGACTTTAGTCACCGTGGGTCTCTGCAGTTACAGCCAGGTGTCCTAGTGAGCAGTGAACGCAATGATGCATGTAAAGCCCTTAGGATGGGTACCACCCTAACATTTCCTGGCCTCCCTCGTGTTCAGGGATGAGACCGACATTCCGGCCAATGGTATGTAAGTGCAAAGGCACATTCTTTTCCTGGAAAAGATTTTCCAAGAGAGGAAAGATGACGTTGTCCTTTCATTCCTCCACTTCCCAAGGGGAAGGCTGACAGGACATCAGGAATCTGGGCAGCCACTTCAGATCAGGAAGTAGAAGCCTCGGTTTGAGGAAGATGATGTAATGAGACAGCAAAAGGCTGGATCAGAGACAATGTCAATAATGACCACACGGTTCACAGTGTAGGATTCAGCTCACGGGCTCCGAGCTAGGAGTTTTGTCTTTTATAACATACTGCCTCTAACCAAGGTTGAAGCATTCCAGTTTTAACCAAATTGGATGAGTAAGAAAGCACCGATCTGGATGTAACTTGGGACAAATGCTACCTGAAGCCCATGTCTCATATTACACAAATTCCAAAAGGTGCCCCCTGTTCATGGTGGCTGTCTCACCAGCCAGAGAGCATCTCCTGGCAAGCTGTGCCCCCTCGGTTTTGTGAAGTACACAATTTCTATTTCTGTATCTATACATGTTTTCCTGACAAAGGAGGATAGTTTATATTTGCTTTTCTCTTAAGTGCATATGTGTGTGTGCCTATGTACATGTATGAGTGTTCATGCAGAAGCCTGAAGACAACCTCAGTGTTATCTTTCTTTAGAAACACATAGCACCTCCTTTGTGACAGGGTCTCGTATTGGCCTGGGGTTTACCCGTTAGACTAGGCTGGCTGGTCAGCAAGACCTGGGGGTGTTCCTGTCTCTGTCTCGCCACACTGGGCTTATAAACTCGTGGCACCATGCCTGGCATTGGCATTTTTATATGGATACTAGTGATGAGAGTCAGATCCTCAAGCGTTCAAGACAAGCACTCTATTTACCAAGCTGTCGCCCCAGACCCCTTATCTCCATTTCAAATGACCTATGACATATTCCCTCGGGGACTCTAAAGATGATTAAAGGTAATGGTCGGAAATAACTCCAGAAAAAAATTGCAATATTAGAAACCTGTGTTTCTAACCCTAAAGATGCAGAAACCTCTCTCAATAGCTCTTACATGTCTGGATAGCTGTAACAAGTACAGTTCTCATCAACACAAATGATAGGCTTTTTAGTGCAGGCGCTAAGACCCGGCTGAGCTGGGAAGTCGGCACTGAAAGTACCCAGCCTGTGAGCAGAAGAGCTGGTAATGAAATTAGGAAGAATTGCATTTTGCAGGCATTTAGCAAGTCTCTAATTGCATACTGTCTGCATTCTGCCTTGTAGAGCCATTTGAATCACCATAATTAGCCTATTTTGGGAAGGCAGTATTCTAAAAGTCAGAATTTTCAAGCTGGAGAAACTTCCTTAAGGAACAGCACACTGGAGTGGAGGTACCATCTGCCCTTGACAGCGAGGCAGACAGAGGCCAAGAGCTTTGTGATCCCCAAGTTAGAGTTACATCAAGCCTCTCTCGTCTCCTTTTTCAGTCTCTCTCTCTCTCTCTCTCTCTCTCTCTCTCTCTCTCTCTCTCTCTCTCTCTCTCTCCTTTCTCTCTCTCCAGCATCTCACTACGAAAGCCTGGCTAGCCTGGAACTCTGGCATTTGGAGTTTACTATGTAGACCAGGCTGACCACAAACTCCTAGACACCCATCTGCCTCTTACTCCAGAGCGCTGAGATCAAAGGCCTGTGTCACCATGCCCAGCTACTCATCCAGACCTTAACACAGCTGGAGAAATACTTACTTTTGGGAGCAGGTAGAAAGGGTAGTGCTTATCCATTAGTTAAATGTGTACCGGTGCCTGCCATGGGCCAGACCCTCAGAACAAAGGAGCAAAGGAGAAGGAAAGTGGGGGAGATTGCATCCTAGGGGTAGCAACCCCGAGCTTTGGGTTACAAACAAGCAAAGGAAAGTGATGGTGTTGACCTGACAACTGGTCCAGCCAGTCCACCAACACCAGGCGCCCCACAAGAATTCCTACAGAGCCTCTACCCAGCAAACTGCCTTGGAGGAATGAAGTGTGAAGAGAGACACAGAGCAAGTCACTCTGAAAAGGATGAATGGGAAAACACCAGGCTGAATGTTAATGAAGTCAACCAGCCACATCTGGGGACTAAGTGACATTCCACCCGAGGCTAGGCCCAAGGGTAGGTGGTCACCTTTCCTACACTTTTCTATGTTTACCACATTGTCCACCGCTTGTGTGACTTCTATGATTAAAGATAAATAAAATAACACCATGACCTCAGATCACACATATGCAGAACTCATGACTCTGAGCTCGAGAACCAACCAGTGAGGCACTGAACTGAGGGCCGAGAAGGTAAAAACCAGAAAAGACAATGGCAGGTTTGGGGTTGGGGATTTAGCTCAGTGGTGGAGCAATTGCCTAACAAGGGCAAGGCCCTGGGTTCCACCCCGGGACTGAAAGGGGCACATTGTCTATCATAAAGACATTCCGGTGCTCTGTGCTGTAAAAAGGAATCGGTGTGCATGTGTTACTAGTTTAGCAAGCACACACTGTTAACAGTTTGTTCTGAACCAGCTCTCTTCCAGGAGAAACCAACTCGATTCAGGCTTTTCAGAAGTGCCTGAGCCCACACATTCATGACTGATGGAAGAGCACAAAGAATACAAGAAAAGCACAGACGTCACATGCTTAGCATCATGGTGACACCTGACCAGAAGGGGAGACTAAGCTACACACACACACACACACACACACACACACACACACACACACACACACACATGCACACACGCACGCATGCACGCATGCACACGCACATGCACACATAAATGTATAAAGCATGAAAAACAAAAACAATTTAAGTTACATGGGTTTAGACGTGCGAGTTATTCATTGAAGTTCAGGCATACATTAAAGAATAGCGTGTTGAATGCCTCTCTTTTGAAGACTAAATGAATTATAATATGTCCATGTTGTTGTAAAAATAATGAAGAAACTCTCTATGCACTGATCTGTAGAGACCTCTCCTGCTCAAGAGAGCTCAGTGCAGAAGGGTATACACATAGGTGCATCACTGCTGTCTTCAAAAGACAGAAAAACGGCCCAAGTGTGTGGTGAATACACGTAACCTAGCAACCAAGGCAGGAGAATCTCGAGTTCAAGCCAGCCTAGGCTATACAGCAAGCCTAGGGGTCAGGGGGTAGGGATGGAGCTTCGAAGATGGGTCGGTGGTTGTGAAAGCAAGGGGACCAAAGATCCCCAGAACCCAAGTAAATGCCAGGTAGACATGGCAACACATGGAATGCTGGCCTCGGAAAGCAGAGATGGAGGCTCCCCAGAGCGAAGCGGCTAGGAAGACTAGCAGTATCGGGGATCTAGGTCTCTGGGCTTGATCGACAGGTCTGGCCTCTAAGACCAAGGAAGAACTGTAGAAGAAGATTTCTCACATCATCTCAGGCCAAGACACACATACATGCACAGACCCCCCCCCACACACACACACACATTCAAACACATGTAGAAATATACACACACATCACACACACAGAAAAATGTTTGAAAAAGAAATGGGAAAACAGAATAAAGATAAAACATACTTTAAATGTGCAAGTAACAGAGCTATATGCAAACACATAGGATAGTTGTATAAAAACCAAGTAAGTTAGAGACACGTGTGGATGGGAAATTATTTTTATAAACCTTTACATACAATCATTAAACTTGGACCACATGAATTTATGATCTTGAAAAATATCACTGAATTTTTTGAGTCCTAAATACAAATATTTTTGTCATTTGAATAATAATTCTTATAAACAGATCTCAACCAAAAACTGTGATACAGGTCATTTCTGCTCTCCCTTTTCCTCCCTTCAAACTCTCCCATGTACCCCACCTTACCCTCTTTCAAATTTATGGCCTCTTTTTCTGTGTGTGTGTGTGTGTGTGTGTGTGTGTGTGTGTGTGTGTGTGCTATAATATGTATATTTTATGGTTTCTTCAAGACAGGGTTTCTCTGTGTAGTCCTTGGCCATTCTGGAACTCACTCTGTAGACCAGGCTGGCCTCAAACTCAGAGATCTTCCTGACTCTGCCTCCCAAGTACTAGGATTAAAGGTGTGAAGCACCACTGCCCAGCTATAACAAATATTCTTAAGTGCATATGTAGAACCTTTTACAAATAGAGGGATGAGTCAATTTTTCTTTAATGATGTGATCCTTGGTAGACTGACCACATACCAGGGCCAGTCCAAAACCCAACTAGCTGGATAATACAAACTGGACTCAATGGGGAAAGAAAAGGAGGAGGAGGAGGAAGAAGAAGAAGAAACAGGAGGAGGAAGAAGTAATCTAGAAATTGGGTGGGCGGAGATGGGAGGGTGGAGATGGTGATAAGGAGAGCATTTGGAAAAGTGAAAAATCTTCAAAAGATTGTGTGGGATATTCCTTTACACCATGTGAATATATACTGCTGTGATTGGTTTAATAAAGAAGCTGACTGGCCAATAGCTGGACAGGATAAGGTTAGGCTAAGGACACTGGGAAGAAGAAGGGTAGAGTCAGAGGAGTTGCCAAGCCAGACATGGACAGGAAACAGGAGGTGTAAGATGAAAGAAAGCTAATGCCACATGGCAGAATGTAGATTAATATAAATGGATTAATTTAAAAAGTAAGAGTGAGTCAGTAACAAGCCTGAGCTATTGACTGAGCATTTATAATTAATATTAAGCCTCTTTGTGGGGAGCAGGCTGACAGGACAGAAAAGTCCACCTACAACATGGTATGAAATTCTCAAAGAATTAATAAAAAATATTGCAAAAACAGCATTTAAAATTAAATAAAGGGATATCATCAAAAAAAATTGAGATGTGGGGCTGGGGAGATGGCTCCATTAGTAAAGTGCTTGCCACTCAAGCATCAATGTAAAAAGGCTTGCCACTATAATCCCAGGGCTGCGGGATGGGGACAGTGGATCTCTAGGTCTTTCTGGTCAACCAGTCTAGCTAAATTGCAAGCTCCAATTTCAATGAGAGCTCTTGTCTTTAAAAAATAGGGTAGAGCACTGTCCTGACATTGACCACTGGCCTCCATACCTCCATGTGCTACACACACACACACACACACACACACACACACACACACACACACAAATAATAATCTAGGGGTTTTCCTGCCTATGAAGATGTATCTCATGCCCATCTCTCAGAAGGAAGTCTGGTGTTCCTATTTCCATGGCAGCCAATAGGGAGGTCTCCGCTGCCATCTCAGGAAACAGGGAACACAGAGCAATTATCTTGTCAGTGATGTTCAGGTCACAGCCGGCCTTCAGCGGTGTCTCCACCAACTCCACATTTCCAAGATCAGCAGCCACGTGCAGAGGGGTCTGCGGCCTCTGCCACGAGAGATGTGCAACTGTCGTGGAAGCACAGGCAGGAGAGCACGCCATGCAGGCTTACAGGGGGAGATGGGTACCCTTGTGTGGACACAGGCTGCAGTTGTTGCAGCAGCAGAGGAAGTTACACGTAAGTCACCGGCTGTCCAAATACCCAGAAATGAGCTCAAACTGGACTACGGGATGTCTAGAGGCTAGAGAAAAGCCAGCATTCCTCAGGAACTGGTGAAACCGGTTCCCAGGGACACGTGGCTACCCGTGGGGCTTATCAGCTTATCAAAGCCCGTGCTGGCCTCCAGCATCTCTCAGGATCACAAGTACCTGTTTTACCTGTCCTGGCCCTTCCCACCCCCACGCCCAGTTGTCCTTGTTCTAATCCACACGGTCTGTGGCCCTCACTCTTGCTGTCTCTCTCACCTCCCTTGCCCTCCTCCTTGTTCTCGCCCTATGCTCCAGTCTCTGTCTCTTGCTATTCTCTCTGGCTGTCTCCACTATTCTCCCCACACTGTGCTCTCTCGTGCTCTCTAATAGACAGCGCTTGCCAGGTCCAGTCTGCTTTCTTTTCTCTCTGCTCTGGACTCTTCCAGATGCCTCTGGATGTTCTCTCTCTCTTATTCACAATAAAAACCCTTCCCCAAGTCATGGAGTGGTCACATCAGCAGTTTCTTTACTGTGCCCCTCTCATAGAGCTACATGTCTGGTAATGAGACATTATATAAACTATATATAAATATATAGGAATATCTGGCAACTATTAAATCAACTTCAGAGCTAGGTGTGTGGTCCTGGAACTGTAGTCCCAGCCTCATGGGAGGCTAGGGAAGGAGGACTCCTTAAGCCCAGGAGTTCGAGGACCGTCTGAGAAGTGTAATGAGACCTTGTCTCAACTTTTTTTTTTCAGCACATGGTACATAGAGTTGACAAATTCATAATGACAGGAAGGATGGCAGTTTCCAGGGGCTGGGGAGTGGGAAAGGGGAAGTTCTGTGATGTTACGGAACTGTAGACTTAAAAATAATTCAAATGATAACTAATGTCACGCATTTTATTGTAATAAAATGGCTTCAAAGATTTATATAAAGGAAAAACTACTGATAACATATTAAACGCTAAAGAGATGGCTCAGTAGTTAAGAACACTAGCTAATTTTCCAGAGGACCTGGGTTCAACTCCCAGCACCCACATGGCAGCTCATAGCAGTCATAACTCCAGTTCCAGAAGGTCCAACACCCTCACATAGACACACATGCAGGCAAAACACCAATGCACATAAAATAAAAACAAATAATAAAAAAAGCTTTAGGAGACAAAGGCATTTATTATATCTGGCTAAGCTTAATCTATAAACGCATAGGAAAAGAGAAAGGAATTCATTGATAATGTTAAAATGGTGATGTCTAAAGGGGGCACCAAAGGTTATTTTATTGCCTTCTTGATGCTTTACCACATTTTTTATATTATTGTGTATTAAGGAGTGAAAGACTTCTCAAATGAAGTAATTGCTTCCTACCAAGAAGATAAAAGTGTACCCCATGTCAACAAAAGATCATCACCCTGACTTCCTACAGAAACGAGCGACATGAAGACATCTAGCCGGCCAGGAACCTTGGGTGTGGTCTAGACCCACTCCTCCACCAGGCTGAAGGGCAGGTTCCCTTTCTACCAAAAAAGGCAAAGCCAAGTTGTTTAACTAGGAAAGGCCACCAGCAGGTGGCAGTGTGCCTCTCTGGGGGCTCATCACCCAACACAGGAACCAGTAAACCTGTCAAAGAGCTGTCTATACCAACACAGGACACGGGTACAAGTGTGCTATTTCAACAAAAGCGTGTTTGGACAACACCGCTCGAGGTCCAGAACACAGGAAACACCAACACAAGTGGAACTAAAAGAACAAGTGCCTTTTTAGACCCTATCTATATGTCCGGATTCTATATACATTATGTGAAAAACGTAATTTTAGTATTTTGCTTATATATTACTGACGTAACAAAAAGTTTGAACTGAAAAGGTCTGGTTGTGTAACTGGCGAACAGGCACGATAAACACTCCTTCCCTGGAGTGAGATCAAGCCAGTTCTGTCGAAGCCCAAATCGCACATGAACACAAGGCATTGTCTACTTAGCAAACGGTTTTCACTTCAGGAAAGATTTGAACATTAACAATTAACAAGGTGGAATATGCAAATATATTTAATAAACAGGGAGTTCTGCCCTCCATGTGTGGGCTAATGCAACTCATAAGAGGGAGGCTGCCCAAAGGAGAGAGGGAGGGAGGGAGTTCAGATGAGTCTCCCTTCTGCTCAGGTCAAAAATTAACCAGAGGTTGGAACTGGAGGGGACTTGAAGGGATCGAGTCACGCTGTTTCAAAGGAAAGGAAATGGGGACGGGGTAGGTTGGGACAGGTATACCCCACATGACAGCTTCCCCCTAACTTAGAAGGCACAGGAGGAGAGTGTCTGGAAAAGGAGGCTGTATGTGGCTCAGACCCCCAGAAAGGCTTTCCCCAGCCTGCCTCCCCTGGAAGACAGCAGCCCACATAGGCCACAGGAGCCCCATTGTTTGATGCTCCACCGGGTTCCATCTCCAGCTGGCGGAGATGGGTGGCTTTTATGGGTTATTTGATTCTGTCCCGGTTCATTTCACTGAATACCTGGTGATCGTTTTATTTGTTTGTTTTAATTCTAAGAGTCTCCTTTGCCTTCTGGCATAGAAGATACTTAACAGGGAAACAAAGCTTCCTTCTGACGGGGACCAGCTTTCAGCCAAGGACAACATTTCACACTGTAGGAGCAGCTTTTGATTTACAGGGCTTCTGGCAATTTGCCTTGGCACTGTTTACCAAAAGCCCTGGCTTCGCCTCTTAAAAATGGACGGCTTGATTACACACCCACAGAATCCCCGTTTTGCCTTTGCAGAAAACAGAAGTGTGGGGACAGGATACTGGTTACAGAAGAAACGTGATGAAAAAAGGATGTGGATGTTCCCCTGCCCCTGGACATTTTTTTTAAGGCACCTTGACCCTAAGCAGAGCTTCCTGCTGTCACATGGTGTTGAAACCTGGAAATTCCGAGTTGAAACACAAGAGAACAGAGTGTCCAGGCTCCTGCCTGCTTGGCTTACCTGATCTAAGATGTCGACACCATGCTGAGCACTTAATAGGCTGTTTACAACTGTAAGGTGGTTGTTGATAACTGCTAAGTGAAGAGGTGACTCCTTGGGCTCTTGGGGAAAAAAATGCAAATTCAAAAGCATCTCGCTTCAGCATTCAGACCCTGAAGCAATTCATTTCAGCCATCACTCTCTGATGATTTCTGAGAATTAAAATAGTCCACCTCAGGTGGGACCCACAGGAAGACTTGAACAATGATTACCATCCCCCGGCTGCTGGTCATCCTGGGCATATACAACAAGCACCTACTATGGGCCCCTTTCTTCAGGATTAGAGGTTTATCTTTTTTGTTGTTGTTGTTTGTTTGTTTGTTTTTCCGAGGACAGGATTTCTCTATGTAGTTTTGGTGCCTGTCCTGGATCTCGCTCTGTAGACCAGGCTGACCTCGAACTCACAGAGATCCGCCTGGCTCTGCCTCCCAAGTGCTGGGACTAAAGGCGTGGGCCACCACCGCCCGGCGTAGATTTATCTTTTTAATGAAATCATTGTTAGGTTTCAAACTTGGGACAAACAGCTGAGATGCCTATTTAACATATCAAAGCAGACACTGGCCACTAGGTTGTCCTGCATCCCTCAGTTACAAAGGCCATCCTGGCTGGCAAACTCCACCCCCTACCCTGAACTCTCCAGCCCCGGGGGGTTGGACTGCTCTTCCTTATCTAATCCAACCATTTTGGTTAGCTGTCCCTTTTGGACCTTTGGCCTCCTGGCTGCTGCCCCTGGGTCCCCTCTCTCCCCTCTTCCTTCCCCTCCCTGTCTCCTCACATGGCCCAGCTCAGGCTGGTCACGTCCACTCCGGACTCTCCCAGACGTCCCTGCCTCTGGTTATGCTCTCCCACGCAACTATAATAAACTTACTCCTCCACCATACCTAGGAACAGTCCTTTCCTTTTTATTGATTTATTTATTTAATTCAGCCACACGCCACAGCTACTTAGTTTCAAAGTTTAAGTGATTTAGGGGAAACGTCAAATGTGCTGAGGTGGGCTGAGGAACAGGGGAGGGTTGACCCTTCCGAAAGCTAGAAGAGGCTTCCTTGAAGAAGTGGACAAGGAAGTCTTAAGAGGGCTAAATGGAGGACTTCTCCAAGCCTTCAGAGAGCCAAAGGACGAAAGGAGTGGCCGCAAAGGAGGAAATGTATACACAGTCAGCATTTCCTGAACAGATGCAAGCTATGCTCAGTTCCCTTGATCCCTGGCTGGTGTCCCTGCCTACTTGGGGCTCAGCGCTCCTCCAAAGAGGCCCCCCGTGGTGGGCTGTGGCCAGTCTCAGCAGCCTGTGCCTTCATCTCTGCCTTTGACTAAACAGCCTGTCTTCTTTACCTCGCTCCCCCTGGCTCTTCCTGGCCCTCTCACTCCTTCCGTCCTTCCCCTCTCTTCCTCAGCCCACAAAGTCCATCGCCACACACTGTCTCAAATGCCCCCTCAAATGCTGCCTTCCTTCCCTCCAGCCACACTGGCCTGAGGAGCTCCCTGGGAGGATGAGGGACAGGCCGCGTGGAGGGAGAAGGGGAGTGGAGAAGGAGCCCCCAGAACAGCAGCGTGAGAGCACTGGCCTGAGGCGTGGCCAGGAGACTGCAGGTCAGCAGGGGAACAGAGCTGCAGGCCACAGAGTAGAGAGGGGGACACCCATGTGAAGGAGGTGGGGTGGTTAGGATAACCTGTGGTGTGACTCAAATGTGGAGACAATGTTGGTGTCCTGGCACACTCAGCACTTCCTCTCGAGGTACTTATTACACACTCACTACCCGCCACGTTCATCCGGTTTGAAACACTAAATTAAGCAGGTGCCGCAATCTTAGCGCTCACGAGGCCGGCAGGGACCGGAGGATCTCAAGTGTCAGGTCAGTCTAGGCTACATAGGGAGTTTCGGGCTAGCTCAGGCTACACAAGACGCTGGTTCAAAAACATGCAGAAAAACAAGACTAGGTTAAATAACTGATCTTAAAAGCTGGGCCACTCACGCTAACCCCAGGAGTTGGACTTTATATCCCCTACCTTCCTTCCACACAGGCAGGTCGGTAACTACAATAACAAGGAAGAGGCAAAGGCAGGACTTGAGCACAGACCTTCCAGAGTTCTCCATCCGCATGATGGGGTTAGGTTGATTGACGCGAGATGAGGAACAGGGAGGGCTGTACGGCTGAGTGAGAGGCTGTCTGGGGGTGAGCCAGGGGACAAGGGTCACCTGAGAGGGAGACTGTGAAGGTCTCCTCTGCTAGGAAATAAGCTTCTCCCTCAAGGCATGAAGCAAAAACAAAGAGAGAGCATCCTTCATCTCAAGAAAGTAGCCGGGCCAGGGCCACCCACCTTGCCGGGATCCGGCTTCTCCTGAGAACAAGGAAGCCTCCTTGGCCTGAGCTAGGTAAATTGGAGCCAATCCCTCTAACTCCACGCTCTAAAAATTATCGGACATGGTTCAGATCACAGCCCTCCTTTCAAGTCAGTGCCATAAATAGAAATGGCTCAGCACAAGCAGAGGAAATAATATTCGCAGGAGAGACTGAAAATACAGTGGGAAATAGAGGAATGCTTCTTGTCAGATTCCAGCACAGAGGAGCTTTGTTTGTTGTGCCAAAGCCAATCCAAACTTCAGAAAAACCTCAATCAGTGACAAAGGGTTGACTTTGAAAAACCACAAGATCATTCAGAGACGAGGAAACGATCCATTTTCTCCATATCCACAGCAGCCGCCGCCACCACTGCGGCATTTTCCAGGCTAGTGAGATCCCTACAGGAGTCGAGGCACCTCTAGACACCCGAGACTTCCTGCAGCAAGTATGTCTTAAACCCAAAGAATTTGTTTTGTGCAGGAACTTCACTGGCTTTCTAAAATTCACCCCTTGGAGCTTATTCCCCATGATTAAGATTCAAAAGCAAACAAACAACAACAACAAATAAAAAGCCAGTGTCCCCTAAGAAGAATCTCGCCCTTGTGAAACATCTCATCCAGGGACATTTGCACAGCCAGCTTCACTGTGCCAGCACCCAAGCCTGTGTTGATTGGCATGGACTTACTTCCTTCTTCTGCTGCCAATCAGCATTCTCACCGAGAAGAAAGTTGACAAGGGGTGTGTGGCCATTCCGGGGGGCTGTCTGCAAAGCACTGACATTGAGCTGCAAGGAACAGATGGGGAGGGCATGGGGGATCCCATTACTATCCACATGCAGTCTGGTGCCCAGTACATGGTCATTAATTTACACAGTGAAATAGTACAGCTACTTAAAAAAAGGAACTCCAGTGTGTTTCTGATTATTCTAGACTCTATCACTTCAAAGTGACTTCTATTACCATATCATATAACTCCATAGCTGGGTCTCCAAAATTTCATAATTCTAATGAGATGAGATATGGAAGGGGGAGACATCAGGACGTGGTAATGTGGTGGGAGTGGAGCCCTCATGATGGTGTCCCTGCTCTTGTAAGAAAGGCCAGTGGGCTAGCTGCTCCTCTTCCAGCCATGGGAGGACACAACAAATGACTGCCAATGAAGCCCGAAGAACATCTTCACCAGAACCCATCCCTGTTAGTACCCGGGTTCGGGTTTCCAATCTCCAACTATGAGAAATAAATGCTTGCTGCTTAAGGCACCCAGCTTTGTTAATATTATTAGTTTTTATAGTTATTATAATTAGTTTTTTAATTTTTATTTTTAGCAGCCTAACCTAAGACCCTGAGACACTATGACTCAGGCACATGTGAGTTAAATCCCTGTTTCCAGAATCAAGTTTACCACTGTGGTCCCAGCAAATCCTTTCCTTGAGTTAAAATAGGTGACTGGCACTGGCCTCAAAAAAACGACCTCAGTGATTTCTGGCTTCCTGCCTCTGTTTATTCCCAGCTCTGCTCTTTGCCAGGAATGGCTTCAAAGCTTAGCAAGCTTTGCGCCTATGTGAAGTGTTGCTTCTTGGCCCTTTTGCCCACTTCCCTTCATGACTCTCATTCACTCACTTTCTACAGCCTCATGCCACTCTCCAGTGCCTAAGTATCTTTACTTAGTGCCTGAGCTGAACAGTACTCAGCTCAAAATCCTGGTCTACTCTTGGTTAACCTTCAGTCAGCCTCCAAACAGCCTAGCGTGAGAACTGGCAACAAGGCAAGCCAATGAATTAGTTATGGTTGATTATCAGATTGCCACAAAATATATTCAGGTCCTCCATATAAGAACAATGGAGAGAACTGGTTTCCCAAAGCGGCTGTGTTGATATCCCCTGACCTACTTGCGGCTTCTCTATCAACAGCTAGGATTCGTTTCTTTACTCCCTTGAATCTAGGTGGACCTGTAACTTCTTTAACCAATGGATATAGCAGAAGTGATAAAAGAACCAGTTCCATGCAGGCAGGGTCCCTAACTAGCCTGGCAGCTTCCACCTCCTACTTTTTGTACTGATGATTTTTGCAGCACTTCTTGGGGCCAGCTGCTAAGCTATCCAAGGACTGCTTGTTGGTCCTGCAGTTGACCTCCCAGCTGACAGCTGGCAACATCTTCCAGATAAGTGAATGAGCTCTCTTGAATATTTAGTCATGCATGACTAAAATCCTAGCCAACCTCTGACTATAATCATGTAAACAGACTCAAAGTAGGATTATCACAGATGGGTCCAGTCAACCCACTATGAAAGTTTTCAGAATCAAAATACATTTCCTTTTATTCAGTCCAAATAAATGAATAAATAATACCAGGAGGTTATAAAAGAGGGATCTAGTATACCTAAACCTACTGATATGCTGCAGGCCGCGGGAATATATCATAAGAACTCAGCTGGTTATGGCAAAGTCACTACCTGGAGGAATCAGGGAATTCCTCCAGAGGAAGCCAAATCCCAATGAGATTTTGGTGTTACTTGGCTTGTTATATATCAGCTGTCTTCTGTTATGAAAATCATGTGTGCCTTCATAGTTTTCCCAATCGACTTTTCCCTAAGAAGGGCTAACAGTGTGGACTGATCACTCTCTGGACATACACATTCCAGGAATTTGGAGAACAGCCTCAGGAAAGGCTTTCTCTGGAATCAGATTATCTCTCTTAGCCACTTTCAAGGACTAACAGGAGACACCGCCCAGGTGGGTGCCCAACTTCCAAGGACTAACAATGATAGCAGCCCACAGGCAAGTCTCCTGACTTAAGGTAAATTCCATAAGGAGACACTGCCTAGGTGAGGTGGACGTTAAGTAAATAGCTTTACACAATTTAGCTCAGACCCTCCCTTTTTATACTGGGATTTCCAGGACACAGAGAGGACAGAGAAGAAAAAAGAGTATGGAAGAACTAGACGGGTAAGAATTTGCGAGGAACAAACTGAGATGGGGAAGAACTAGATTGAAGGACTAGAAGAGAGTACTAGAGGAACGAGATGGAAGATGAGGAAGAGCCAGATGGGGAAGTACTAGCTGGGTAAGGACAAGCTGAAAAGGACCTAGATGAGGCAGAATTAAGATGAGAGAATTAAGATAGAACTTAGATAAGTATAGAAAGAAATCAGGCAGGAAAGGAGCTAGACATGAGAACAGAACTGAAGCTGTGTATAAAGGATGTTATGCCAGAGGAATTAAAGAAAGTGGACTATAGAGCTCGGTGTGCTGAGATTCTATTTCCAGAAAATAGTCCTCGCATTTAGTAGTTCTCTCTCCTGAGCCCATGGGATGTATAATATTAAGGCTGGTCCCTCTAATATTATACAAGACTGATAAGAGCAGTCCTAGTCACTTTTCTGTTCCTGTGACAAAACATTATTACCAAGGTAACTCATAAAAGAAAGGGTTTGTTGGCTTCTAGTTTAGAAGGTGAGTCCATGACCTTATCATGAGACATGACAGCAGGTAGGCAGGCACAGCACTGAGGCAACAGCTGAAAGCTTGCATATTGAGTCAACAACCATGAGGCAGTCAACAACCATGAGGCAGAGAGGGAGAACTAAACTTGGAATAGTATGGGCTTTTGAAACTTCAAAGCTACCCCTAATGACACACTATACCTCTTACAACAAGACCACACCTCGTAATCCTTCCCAAAAAGTTCCACCAACTGGGGATGAAGTATTCAAACATATGAACCTATGTTCTTATTCAATTCTTATCCAAACCACCACAAGAACTATTCTCAAAAGACTGCACAAAAGGCTCTGAGCCTCTGGGACAAAAATACTCCTGGAGGCTGGAAAAATGGTTTAGCACTTAAGAGCATGCTCTTGAAGAGGACTTGAGTTTGATTCCCAGCGCCTATGCAGGTGGCTCACAACAGCCTGTAATTCCAGCTCCAGGGGTCCGACATCCTCTATTAGCATCCTTGAGCAATTGCACTCACATGCACATACCTTGCCAAACATGTAAACATACACATGCATACAAACGTTAAAAATAAATCTGTCAAAGGTGATATTCTTGCCAGGATACCTACCTAGCAACCTCCTATTTGATCTTGGACCTAAGACTCTTGCTATTGATCTAGATAGTCAGCAACTTTCATTTCAGACATCTTGAGAACTCCTCCTCCTCAATTTTGACCTTAAGAATGTCCCTTAGCCACCATGTCCTTGAACAAACTTATAGGCTGCACTCACATCCTACTACAACATTACACAGTCCATAAACTTAATCTTAAGAGATTCTTTTGTGTGTTGAGATTGACACACCATGAGAGATGATACCACACTGTTTTAAGCCACAGAGCTTTGCTTATTTGTGGGGAAGCAACAGACAGCTGACTAGCCAACTGAAAGCTGGCTTGAACTGGTGCTAAACACTTGTGTGACCTGGCTTAGAAGCCTTCTGAGTACAGGCTCTCTGTCTCCATCTGTAAAAACAGTATAACTAGGTACCTATATTTGTCTTCACCATTACAGGTTGCTGCCACAAACTTAGTGTCTTAATTTTAAAAAAATGTACCATCACTATGCATTTCTAGAGGTCAAGAAGTCTGATGTGGGTGTCAGTGAGCCAAGTTTCGTTCTGGAGTCTGCTGGGAGAACTGGTCTCCAGATGCCTAGATACTTTGGCTTATGACCCCCCCCCTCCACTGTCGGTAGTATTTAGTTGGGTCCTTCCTGTCTCCCTCTTCACTTTACCAGACTCTTATGATCATATAACCCAGGACAATCTCATATGAATATCAGATGATTTTGCTATGTAAACACACATTCACAGGTTTATTGGACTAAGATATGGGTATCTTTGGGCATGAGGGGGACTTCATTCTTCCTGTAATACCCTCCTGCCTCTTTCTTTGAAGCTACAGTCATGCTGGAGAATAAATGTAATTTTGTTCATTCCATAAACATGACTGAGCACTCATTATGTGACAAACTGTGTTAGAAGGATATGTTTGTTAAGTGTATCTATAGGATGCCCGATATTCTATTCCAGTAGGGTAGACAGGGAATTGGTCCATGGCTGAGTGGACTGGTAGACTGGTGTATGAGTAGCTTTAGAGTAAAATCTAATGAACAGATTCTAGATGTCATTAGAAGAATAACACTGGCTGGTCATTGTCAGCTACAGTGTGAACGGAAGAGCTGACTGGGCAGCTATTTTGTAATGAATGACCAAGAATGCCTCTTTGGGTAAGGTGACATTTAGAATGAGATCAGAACGATGGGGACACCCCTGGGAAGATCTGAGGCCACCTAAATCCGAAACTAATGTCTGAAGAACTCAAAGCTAGTATCCTATGGAGCCTTGTACACAGCCCTATCGGCACAATGTATGTGGCGCATGGGTTTTATAAGAAACAAAAGAACACGTGCAACTTATTTTGTTTCGTGCATATGGATGTTTTGTACACTATGTGTATGCCTGGTCCCCATGGAGACCAGAACAGAGTATCAGATCCCCTGGAACTGGAGTTACAGACAGCTATGAGCCACCATGTGGGCACTGGGAATCAAACCCCAGTCCTCTGGAAGAGCAGCCAGTGCTCTTAACCACTGAGCCATTTCTCCAGCCCCAGAAATATGTGAAACTTAAGAAAAAATAATAATTACTGGTTCCAAGATACCAAAAGAAAGCCACAAAATTGAAGTGAATAAATATTTAATTGACACATTCCTACTTCATTGATTGTTAAATGTAATATCATAAAATATTCATTGTATTTGTAAATGACTTACAGTTTTCATTTTTTAACCTCCTGAAAATTTCCAAGTATATACACAATGTTCTAAGAAATCAATCACTTATAAATTAGATGAAGTTCACTGAAACCAAATAATTAAATAAAAGTAAAAGATCTGTTTAGGGTAACAATGGTAATACATATTAGAAATGTAGGGATATTTAAATACATTTGATAAGATATGGTGTAAGGCTTATGGCAGCTGATACAATGCTGAAGAGAGGCTGGTGCCCAAACTGGGCAGTCTCTCCATCTAGCACAAATGGAGGAAGTCTGTTAACAACCAAATCCATGCTCTTACTCCAATTGCTTCCTCAGAAATGACTCAATTATGTACTCTCTCTCATTAGCGCAAGAGAACACAAAAGCCATCTCCTAGAGGCCAAGCGAAGTTGGTATCAGCAAGGTGAAGCATTCCCATGACTGAACACATCCCTGCAGATGTAAAAGCAAAATGAAGTCTGAAACAATGTAGTCTTGTGTGCTACTGCAGCTGGCTTCTTACTCCACATTGCTTATTTCCTAGGAGTCTTCTCCAAGACAAATGGGAACAGTTCTGGACTATAGTAGGTGCTGGGATTATTTATCTAGGAACTATGCTAATGAACAAAGGCAAAAACCTCTAGAAATAGTAATAAGTTTTCATCCCTATCACAAAGTACTTGAGGTAGGCTAATTTATAAGGAAGTGAGGTTTATTTTGCTCAGAAAGGAAGTCCAAATGTCCTGGAGTGGGCTCTGGAATGGGACTCTCTAGGTTGCATCATATCACGGTGCTATGGCGTGTATCTCCATCCACATGGTCTTTCTCCCTCTCCTTATAAACTTACCAGGATACAATCAATCGTGGGACTCCACCCTAATGAACTAATCACTTTTGAAAGGATGCACCTCTAAATACCATGGTTGGATTACATTTCTGCCCTTGCCATCGTGAGGCTTTGAAGATTAAACTCCTTGGTGATGGGGAGACACAAACCTATTCAAGCGATGACTCTGGTAAAGTTGGCGTGGACTTTTGGCAGCTCCCATCAGTTGAGGCTATTGCTGAAAGAATGTGGATGATGGAAGTGTGCTGTCCTAGAAGGGAAGAACGTGAGCTTGTGCATGTGAAAATCACAGTGAAGCCAAATCCTGATGAAGGCAGAATAGCAAATATAGAAGCTATGGGGTTCGGATGAGGGAGCGAACCTCAGAGCCCTGCTAAAGCAGGGAGGCCATCCCAAGGACTTGGAATAGATGCGCTCCGGGAACAAGACAGATTTCCACATCCTGAACTCTTCTGTTTATGTTTAAAGATTTACTTTTATTAATTTTAATTGGGTATAGGTGTGTGTGTGTGTCTGTCTGTCTGTCTGTCTGCATATGGGTATGTGTACTTGACTGCAGGTGCCCGTGGAAGCCAGAGGTAGTATACCCCTAAAACTGGAGTTACAGATAATTGTAAATTGCCTGATGTGGGTCCTGGGATCTGAACCCAGGTCCTCTGGAAGAGCAGCCAGGTGCTCTTAACTCCTGAGCCAGCTCTGTAGCAGACATATTCTGAATTCTTAGTCTATGCTTGTTGTATCAATGACCTTGCAATATCACTGAGAAGAAACTCACTATTTTTTATTTATATTCTCCCTTAAGATACTTGTCAATGTCTGTGTAACTCTATTAACATTTATTATATTACTTTTAATTAGTGTTCCATAATAAACATTTTATATAATGTAATATTTATACTATGTTCATTATAATTTCTCAAGATTTGTTTTATATGTATGAGTATTTTGCCTACATGAAGGTCCATGCATTGCGATTTTCTTTTTTGCATTATGATTTTTAAAAGCAACATATTTTTCCAATTGATAAATTCACCACACTCTTATCTAGCTGTGTCTTGCTATTCATTACACTTAGAGGTTGTATGACTTCTCTGGCCATTGATAGCAACTTCATCATCTATTTCAGAGAAAGGTCTAGATTCCTCCCTCCCCCCGTCCTTTTAAATTCTCTAATAATTTCCCATACATGATGAAGTAACACAAAGCCTTTTTTCAGAAGGATCTACTCATGACAGCAGTGTACGAGGGTAGAAGACATTGCTTGGGGCATTGAACCTTTTGTAAAGGAATTGTTGGGGTTTTATTTATTTTTATTTTATGTGCATTGGTCTTTTGCCACGGGTGTCAGATCCCCTGGAACTGGAGTTACAGACAGCTAGCTGTGAGCTGCCATGTGGGTGTTGGGAATTGAACCCGGGTCTTCTGGAAGAGCAGTCAGTGCTCTTAACCACTGAGCCATCTCTCCAGTCCCTGTAAAGGAACTGTTTACACATTGTGCTAATACAAAGATTAAAATAAAAGCAACAGCAAGGTGCAGAGCAGCATAGATTACATAGTGTGCTACTGTGCAGATGAGTGTCCAGTACGGTCACACTTCCCCTGTGAATGCATGGAGACCTCCTGGGAGATGAAGGAAACTTCAGAGACATGAGTTCTGAGGGGCAGAACAGAAATGTAGTCGGAGAAAGCCACTTTTTCAATCATAGACTCTTTTAGACACCATTTGAATTTTCTGTCAGGAGTTATTTTCATGGTAATTTAATATTAATCAAAAAATCACAGTAACCCGTCTGAAGACACAGCCACCAGCATGAGTTTCAGTCTTTGCACTGCCATTGAGGTATGATTCTGGATTAGTTTGCTAATTCTGGATTAGATTGCTCATTCTCAGTTATAGTTTTGTTTTTTTAATCTAAAAAAACTGAAGCTAGTAACATAGTTGTGGTGGTTTGAATAAGAATGGCCCAGGGGCCCATATATCAGAATGTTTGGTTCCCAATGGATGAACTGTTTAGGAAGGATTAGTAGGTGTGGCCTTAGTGGAGTAAGTGTGTCCTTATTGGAGGAGGTGTGTCACTGGGGGTAGGCGCTGAGGTTTCAAAAGTCATGTGAGGCCCACTCTTACTCTTTGCCTGCTGCCTGTGGATCAGGATATAAGCTCTTAGCTACTGTTCCAGCGCCATGCCTGTCTGCGGCCATGCTCTCCACGGTGACGTTCATGGACTAACCCTCTGAAACGGTGAGCAAGCCCCCAATTAAATGCTTTCTTTTATAAGCTGCTTGGCTCATGGTGTCTCTTCACAGCAGTAGGATGGTAACTAAAACACTAGTCTTGAAAGTTTCAAAGTCTGTTAGTGCCATGACTCAATAAAGTATTTTATATTTAGAGTCAGATAGCAACCTGCACTCTTTGGGCCCAGGATGACCCATGGAGCTTTCACACAGCAAACTTTTTTCTTCTTTAGTATCTGCTATCAGTGAAGTAGAGTCGAGTGTCTGTCATCGGACTGCGACAGGTCTTTGCTCCTTTTGTCTCCTTTTTAGCCATTCCCCAAATGAATTGGAGGAATGACATTGCTTTCGAAGAGACATTAATGGAGACTATCTGTGGTAACTCATTCTAGTTTGTTTTTTGTTTGTTTGTTTGTTTGTTTGAGACAGGGTTTCTCTGTGTAGCTTTGGTGCCTGTCCTGCATCTCGCTCTGTAGCCCAGGCTGGTCTCAAACTCACAGAGATCTGCCTGGCTCTGCCTCCCAAGTGCTGGGATTAAAGGCATGTGCCACCACCACCCGGTGGTAACTCATTCTTATGCAAAACAGAGCATACTAAAATTTTAATTCTATAAAAATCTAGTAAGCCATCAACTAAGGGCCAGAATTCCAAAGCATATTCTAAGCTCTCCTCCCACTGTAGGGCTGATCACAGCACAGAATGCATACTCTTTGGAATGTTGATGTCACTTCCTCTTGCCAGGAGTACTGGGCTGCATTCCTCATGACCTCCTTCAACAGTCAACATGAATGGAATTTCTCCATTCTGACAAAAAGAAAAAGAAGTTAAAATTAGTTTCCCCTTGTCATATAATAAGAATACTTTGAAAAACAGCATGTTTCCAATATCTTTTATGCATGATTCTTTTGTTGTTGTTAGCATTACTTAGCATTTATGTGCCAGCATACACTGCCAAGACCATATACTTTGGAACAGTCAAATCATATGATAATCCTAGAAGGATTCACTTTATCCCCATTTTATAGGCAAGAAAACCAAATAGCTGGTGATCAGAGCTTTCATCATCTACCTGTTTTAGCTACTCAACCCAACTATTGTCAATTTCTGTCCTCCTGACCTGGTCAGTTCCAGGACACACCATGTCTTTTATGTACACACATACCCCAGGAAAATAAAAAGCAACAACAAAAGCCAACTCTCTCTGCCAAAGTCCACTGGAATGGTAAAACAGAGATAAGATATTGCCACCTATGTGAAGGCTGTGGTTTCTGAAATAGATTCTCATGGCATATTGTGTATACAGCTATAACCATATGTTTTCCCCATGTCTTTCTTGTCCTGTAGGACTCCAGTGTCAAAACACATTCCAAAAACAAATGACTTCTTCTTTTTCTTCTTCCTCCTCCTCCTCTTCTTCTTTTTTTTATTGGAAAGATTTTTTTTTTCATGCAATATATTCTGATCACGGCTTCTCTTCCTTCAACTCCTTCCAGATCTTTCCCATCTCCCCACTCACCCACTTCCATGCCCTCTCTCTCTCTCTCTCTCTCTCTCTCTCTCTCTCTCTCTCTCTCTCTCTCTCAAACAATCAGGCAAACAAACAAAACAGAATTTAAAAGCACACACAAACAAGAAACACACACACAAACAAAAACCCATAAAACCACAAAATTCCAAACTATAACATTCAAGCAAAAACCAGTCAGACAAAAAAATATCCAAACAGAGCAACATAAGACAAAAAGTCTACAAAAACACTATTGAGTTCGTTTTGTGCTGGCATCTACTGCTGGGCACGGAGCCTCCCTTGGGTGCAGTTTGTATATCCAGTGAGACTCCACTGGAGAAAACTAATTTTTCCTTTGCAAGCGGTTGTCTACTGGGGACAGCTCCTCAGAGCTGGAAGCTTGCGTCCACTTCCCCTTCCCAACGCGGGGACCCCGTCGGGGCTTGAACCTGTGTGGGCTCTGCGCCTACAGCCACAGTCTCTGTTGTGTCTGGAAGACCGTGTGGGGACCCCATCGGGCTTGAACCTGTGCGGGCTCTGCGCCTACAGCCACAGTCTCTGTTGTGTCTGGAAGACCATGTTTCTCTGGTGTCGTCCCTCCCTCCTCGCCCCGCTCTTACAAACGGCTTTTGAGCGAACGAGCAAACTCCCTGGTGGAGGACACTTGAAGAAAACAGCCGGGCTCTGCATGGCCACATACCTCATTGGTCTCATTTGCTTCCGGCCACTGAGTTAGCAGTGCCTGCACGGCTGGACTGCGGCCGTACATAGCAGCCAGGCGCAAGGTAGTGCTCCCTTCCTGAAATGGAAACGCACTCCAGGTGAGACTGCCTGTGCCCAGGAACATACCCTCCAACACCAGGCCACAGCGTGGCTTCTGGAAGCTTTTTCTTTGGTGAAAGCAGAATATAGACATTATCTAGTTTTAAGTCAAGCTTTAATTTTAAATTTAAATTTTTAAGTTTTAAATGAAAAGCCTTGGCTTTTTGAACCAGTAGGAGAGAAAAAAAAAAAAAAGTCATTCTTGCTTGAATTTGGTACCACTTTTTTAGAAAAGAAAAAAAAAAAAAAAAAAGAGCAACAAAAATAACTGGACCTAGCCTATGTTAGGGTACCTGGATAAAAACAACCGGAGCAGTAATCTTAATGACACATATCAAAAGATAATACAGTGTAAAACTTGTAGACTTATAATTCCACATCTGGAAATTTACCCTAAGAAAGTCATCAAAGATGTCCATACAGATGGCTACCTTGTGAGTTTTCCCTTCACAGTTAATGTGGGACCGAGTCCAAAGCAGTCCTCAAGGAAGGATAGGAGAGGGTTGGGCCTTCCTAGGAGTGTGTCCTCTGTTTAGGAAACAACACATCACAGGCAGCTTTGAGGCCAAGTTCATCAAGGTTCTGATTTAGAAGAGTCAAACTCAACACGAAGTAGAAAAATCCATGAAGTAAACTAATTTCAAAACATTTATGGCTGGGAGGCAGCAGCATACACCTTTAATCCCAGCACTCAGGAAGCAGAGGCAGGTGGATCTCTGTGAGTTCAAAGCCAGCCTGGTCTACAGAGTGAGTTCCAGGACAGCCAGGGCTACATAGAGAAACCCTGTCTTGAAAAGACTTTTTTTTTTTTTTTTTAATTATGAAGCAAAAACTAGCAATCATAGCCAGGCTTGCTGGTGGATGCTTTTAATCTCAGCACTCAGGAAGCAGAAGTCGGTGGATCTCTGTAAATTCCAGGCCAGCCTGGTCTATATATCAAGCTCCAGGACAGCCAGGATTACATAGAGACCTTGTCTCAAAAAAACAAAACAGAACAAAACAAAAACAAAAAACCACCGACCAATCATGACAAACCTACAGCAAAAGTTGATGGATTTTTACCTGCACAGTCCATGCTCTCAGTAGTAACAATTTAAGAACTCTACTGTGGACCAGAAAAAAAAAAAAAAAAAACAAAACCCAAAAACCTGTCATGCAATCTGCATACTGATTGTTAATCCCTACACCAACTGTGTCTCCTCTTTGTTCTCAGAAAAAAACAAAACAAAACAAAAAACCTAATTCCAACTCACCTCATCCTTTTCTGAAGTATGCAGATCAAGGAAGGTAAGTTTTTCAATCATTTCAACATGGCCCCTTTCAGCTGCCAAAAGAAACGGTTTTCTTCCTATGTGAAATCAATCACAAACTCTGTTTATTTCACCCTCGGCAAACAATTGGGGTAAGTGACAAGGCGTGGGTAGCATTTTAAAGGGAATGAGACAGCTAAGATGGTCCTTCTGGTCCTATCAATTCCAGCCCCCTTCTCGCGGGAAGGGGATGATAATGTCTCCAAACCTAAGCTGATCCAGTTCTGGGTTGCCATCAGAACTGTGGGGAACCCCATGTCAACACTGAACCAGTTTCATGGCAACAAGAGAAGTGTTCAGAAGAGGTCCCCTGAAGCATCGGAGAAGCACCGTATATATCACCGTCTAATGATCAGAAGCCGTTTCAAATGCAGCAAGGATTCCTGAATGGATCAAGACATCAGCTAGCGCCAGATCCTGTTTGAAGCCCCCGAGCATCACCCTGAGTCTTACTGGTAATTCTTTAGTGTTTAACTCACGTGAAGCTCATTCAGGTACAACACTGATCAACTGAATTTTACTTTATGCTTAAAGATGTATTTACTTTTATTTAATGCGTGTATGTAAACCTTGAGTGCATGTATGTGTATCATATGCATGCATGGTACCCTCAGAGGCCAGAAGAGAACATTGGATCTGCAAAAGAGGACACCACCCCCCAATCAGAGTTGGTACAGGACAAACCTAGATACTAAATTCTCAACACAAAGGAGATTTATTACTCAGGAGGGGCTGGGGAGAGGGTGGGTGGGTGGGGGCAGGGAAGCTGCAAAGACAGACGACAAGCAGTTGCAACAATAAGCAAGCAACAAGCAGGTGTTGGGTTTTTGTTTTTGTTTTGAATTTTGTTTTTGCAGGAGTGAGTTTTTAAAGGGAAAAACGGGGAGTCTATGCTAGGGTGAGTTGATAAATCCTGATTGGACATGTTAGCCAAATAATAAATGTTGATTGTTGGACCTTGGTGTTTTGTCTCAGGAATGAGTCAGTGGTCAAATAAGGGAATGGACCTTGGGGCTAGCTTTTTTTTTTTTTTGGTTTTTCGAGACAGGGTTTCTCTGTGTAGCTTTGCGCCTTTCCTGGAACTCACTTGGTAGTCCAGGCTGGCCTCGAACTCACAGAGATCCGCCTGCCTCTGCCTCCCGAGTGCTGGGATTAAAGGTGTGTGCCAGCACAGCCCGGCCCAATCTAATGATTTTTAACAAGGGGGCAAGGGAAAAAGGCAATTCTTGTCCGTGCCATATTTGCCATGGGCGGGCATGTGTTTGCCATGCTCGGGCCTGCTAGAGCCCTTCTGGATCACCTGGAACTAGGGTTGAAAACAGTTGTGAGCCTCCATGTTGGGGCTAAGAACTGAACCCAGGTCCTCTGCAAGAGCAGCAAGTGCTCTTAACCACTGAGCCAGCTCTCCAGACTTCCCATAATCAAACTTGAGGTCATATTTGTGGGGTCCCTAAAGCAGGTTGACCACACAGTTGCCATGACAGGCTTAAGGGCCCAGACACAGCTGCCATGATAGGCTTATGGGTAGGTACCACCTGGTCCCCAGAAAAAGCCATGAGTTAACCCCACCCATGGAGGACCAGCATCTAAGGGGAAATACCCAGCATGCCAAACATTCCCAGCACACACTTATATCCCTAGACAAATGTCAGCCAATCAGGGTCCTGAACCCTGGAAATCCCCTCACCCCAACCTCTGCTATGATAAAAACCCTAGCCAGCCCAGGCTCTGGGCTCTCTGCTCTCACTGATGTGTTGATGCATCAGAGAGAGAGAGAGAGAGAGAGAGAGAGAGAGAGAGAGAGAGAGAGAGAGAGAGAGAGAGAGAGAGAGACCAAGCTCCAAGCTTGAAATAAAGGCTCTTTGCTTTTACATATGGGATTCGGTCTCTGTGGTGGTCTTTTGGAAGTCCCTGTGATCTGGGCATAACAGTATTCACTGGTTATATTTTTAAGAATCAACCAGAAAACTCTTGAGGGTGGGTGAAAGGATGATAAATGGCACTGGTTACTGTGTGGAAAGGTCACGGTCACGACAGAACCCAGTGTTAGTTTTTAGAGCTTTATTAGGAGGGGAAGGGTGGGAGGGGAAAGAGGAGAGCCAGGCCTGGAGAGAGAGAAAGATGGTAGGACAGAAGGAGGGAGCAGAGCAGAGAGAGAGAGGGTGGGGTCTGTGTCCGGCTTTTAAGGCGCATGCGTAGTCACCAGCACACACTGATGATGTAAGACAAAAGACCCCAAACTGCACATGTGCAGTCATGTAGTGCTGCATCTGGCCTGGCGCAGAATCCAAACAGTGGGTCTATTTGAAATGGAAAGGAAGAATGGGGCAGAGACATGCAGAAACTTCAGTGAAGAGAGGTGTGTTTATATATGGTTCTTCAAATATAGAATTTTTGAATAACGTTAATTTCTCCAACTTTTCCTGTGGTTATTGGAGACTGCATTTTCAACAGCCAAAATGTCATCAAGAAAAGCAATAGATGCACAGAAAACTTAATTTTTCAACTTCAGCTATTTTTAAAAAAGAAAAAGGAAACTGGATGAATTTTCTTCAACTAAAAAGAAGGAAACTCAGCTTGGCTTAATGTGTTAACTGAGAGTTTACCAAGATGCCTTTAATGTAAGGAGGGTAGAAGATTCTATAAATGGGGTTCTGAATCTGTGAGCTAATCGCTCACTAATGATGTTTAACAAAAAGATCATGATCACTCTTTGCTTATAAGGGAGGAAAAAGGCAGAGAAAAGAGGCTAAAATAGTCCAGTGCCTATTGGAGGAAATGAAAAACATCTACTGAGATCAGCCCTATCTGTGTCCATGAATGGGCAGAAGCCAGAGAAATGAACTAGCACCAGAAAGTTTGGGTAATCCATTGTTCTTAAGCTACATACATTATCAATAAGACCTACATCTCCTGGTCTTCAAAGATAGAAGGATTCACTGCCTTTATTATTCTCAGGAAATCACCACAGGGTCATGGGAAGGAACAGTTAGGTCGGAGCCACAGTTTCCCCGCCTGCAAGTTGGGCTATGACTGAAGGACAAAACCTAGTGCATTTGAAAATGACAGGCTGATAGTTACTGTATGTGACTTACCACAAATATCCACAAATGGCAACAGCAGATGAAGTGTCGTATAAACAACTTTGGTGATTAATCTTATTTATCAACTTGACTGGATTATGAGACGGCCAGGACGTTAATAAAGCACACCTCTAGGAGTGTCCATGAGGGCATCTCCACGAAGGGTTTGAAGTTGCGGGCTTTGACCTAACGAATGGTTTAATCCACTGATGGGTTTGAGTTTTGAGCAGATTATTGGTGGTGACAGAACAGTGGGAGATGGGCCTGGCTGGAGGATGTCTGTCACTGAGGACCTGTCCTTGGGGCCTGTCCTGTGCTGCCTCTGTCCTACTGTTCCCAGCTCTGCTTCCTGGCCACCATGGTGAAAGCTGCTGTGCTCTGCCTCACACTTCCTGACATGATAAATAAAACCTCGGCAGTCGCGAGCTACGATAAATCTTCCCTCGTTTTAAACCGTTCTCTTGGGTGTGTGTGTCCTAGTGATAACAAACCCAAGTGACACATAAATCATGAAAAGGAGAACAAGAGGCAACGATCATATCCTAGATGAAAATAATGTCGTCTTAGTCAGTGTTCTGTTGCTGTGGAGAGACACCATGACCTCGGCGACTCTTATAAAAGAAAGCATTTAATCAGGGGTGTTGGCATCATGGCGGGACAAAAAGAAAGCATTTAATCAGGGGTGTTGGCATCATGGCGGGACAAAGGCAGACGTGGTGCTGGGGAGGAGCTGAGAGTTCTACATCCGGATCTGGCTTGAGTATTTGAAACCCCAAACCCCACTGCCGATGGCCACGTCAAAGAAGCAGCAGGTGGCAATTGACTTCAGGGATCAGCCCACCAGCATCCAAGGCACTGATGGGTGAATGTCAGCTAGGCAAGGTCCTAAGAGCTTCGGCCCCAAAATGTCTCTTGCTACTGCTGTGTCTTTACATGTTTGCTCCTGCCCTTTTTCTCTGATATCTGGCATGGTGTGAATGGGTGTGGGAAGATCCACTAGAAGATGCCTCTAATAGAAACATTCCATTCTACCGGGTATTTTAACCTGTGGCTTATTACAAAGATCGATTCCTCTTAAGCTGTACTGTCTAACTGAAGCAATGATTTTATACAATAATAGTGTTAGTTTAAATAGGATTTTGATATTAAGGGTCTTCAATAAACATAGTGTGGAACTGTGATAGAGGTTAGCTTAGTGAAAAAACTAATATAGGCAAGACATGGTGTTGCCCCCACCCCCTGATAAATCAGGGTCTACAAAGGATTGAAAATAAGAACAAGGAAATGTCACACAGCTAGTTTCTCTTGAGAAGCCATATAGACTGTGGCTTAGGGTAATGATTAAGAAAAACAATTGTGTCCCAGAAACCTAGCTAGCTCAAATTCTTTTAATCTTAATGTTGAGAGATGTGTTCACAGGTTTCAGTGTGCATCATAGCTAGAACAAAGCTTTAAATATGACTTAAGGTTAGATTAAGATGTTTCTATTAATGGCTTTGAGGTTAAAAAAAAAACCTTAAGAAACAATCTAAAGTTTAGAAAGGCACATAGTTGAGTGAGGAACTCGTTAAGGTCAGGGAACAAGAACAAAGCAGCCCAATTATTAGCTGACATCAGCCTTTCTTGGTAGGATTGGTTGGTGATCAAAGACGATGTTTAATTCCTTGTACCCATTTCTGCCCTCAGCTTCCTGATACAAAAAAACTGTTGATGGATGGGTATGCACCCTGAGGATTTAAAGTAGAGATGACTGTTGTTCATGTATAAAAGTTTAGGTCTGTGATTCTTTTAAGATTCTTTATAAGATTACCTTTTGAGGGCCGGTTGTTAGAGGAGCATGCCTTTAATCCCAGCACTTGGGAGGCAGAGGCAGGTGGATCTCTGTGAGTTCCAGGACAGCTTAGAACTGTTACAGAGAAACCCTGTCTCAAGAAAATAAAAATAAAAAAAGAGACAAGCTGAAAATGAAAAAAAATACTGTTGATATTTTAGAGGTCATCATATGTCTATCTATACTTGCATATGTGTATTTATATAAGCAGAAATATTATTCTATATAAACTATATTCAAATCTAAAATAAATAAATAAATAAACAAAATAAAGAAAGAAAAAGAGAAAAAAGATTACCCTTTAAGATAAGTAATAAAGCAATTGATCCTTTTATTGTAACCACAAAATGCAGCCTGACAGTAAAAGAACCAACTAAGAAAAGACCTTGCTTGCTTATACTCTGTTCATCTATAACAAGTTGCTTGAGTATGAATGTATGTGGGTTCTTGGGATAATTTGTTTATCATCTAAAATACATAGGCTATTTAATCATGTAAGGGAAATGAGGAACATGGTTTTTTTTACCTGTATTAATTATAATCATTCACCTGAAAATAGAATGCAACCACATTATAATTTTTAACTGCTTGAAAGATTTTGCTGGGATATGTAAGCTATAATGGAAAAAGTGAAGTTAGAAGGAAGACATCAAGAGAGATAGAAGGGATATATCTGGATAGAGGTAAGAAAAGAAATAACAAGCCAGGAGAGAGAACAGAGAAAGACCCTGAGAGAGAGAGAGAGAGAGAGAGAGAGAGAGAGAGAGAGAGAGAGAGAGAGAGAGAGAGAGAGTGAGTTTACCTTCTCATCAGCCCCAGAGAGTTAAGTTTAGGCCCCCTCACTGGCCCAGAGAATTAAGTTTTACTCTCTTGGACAGAAAAGTCAATTGGAGTAACAGTCGGCCGACTGTGCTGAGCCCCCTCAAACCCTGAGCTGCTGGAGGCTGGTCCTCATGGCAGCAGTAGTCCACCCTCAGTGACACGCTTCCTCCAACAAGACCGGACCTACTCCAACAAGGCAGCACCTCCTAATGGCCACTCCCTGATGACGAAGCATTCCAATCCATGAGCCTACGGGGCCATTCTATTCAAACCACCACCTGTGTCATACATTCTACATCATTTGAGTGGTCCACAGTTCTCCTGAGTATGTATGTATGCAGATACTGTCCTAAGCAGTAGAGTAACCAAGAGCAAAAGTAGAGAGGAGGGGTCCTCCAGAGAGGAGAGGCACATAAGCACATGTTCATTCGGTACTTTAGTAATTGAGTGCTGGTAACAGGGTGAGAGTGCTAGTTAGTGTGACGGTATGTGGACAGGGCAAAAAACAACAAGAGGAGACAGAAAGCTGCCTGTGAAGGTGGCATGTACTGTATCAGGAGATTAAAAACACACCTACTGAAGGAGTTTATCAGCTGTAGGAGTTCCCTGGTAGAATTTTTGGGGTCACTTATGTATACTATCATATCGTCTGCAAATAGTGAAAGTTTGATTTCTTCCTTTCCAATTTGTATCCCTTTGATCTCCTTTTGTTGTCTTATTGCTCTAGCTAGAACTTCAAGTACTGTATTGAATAAATATGGGGAGAGTGGACAGCCTTGTCTTGTTCCTGATTTTAGTGAAATCACTTTGAGTTTCTCTCCGTTTAATTTGATGGTGGCTGTTTGCTTGCTTTAAATTGCCTTTATTATTATGTTTAGGAATGTTCCTTGTTCCTGATCTCTCTAAGACCTTTATCATGAAGGGGTGTTGGATTTTGTCAAAGGCTTTTTCAGCATCTAATGAGATGATCATGTGGGTTTTTTTTTCTTTCAGTTTGTTTATATGGTGTATTACATTGACAGACTTTCATATGTTGAACCATCCTTGCATCCCTGGGATAAAACCTACTTGGTCATGTTGGATAATTTTTTTTTTTGATGTATATATATTGGTTTTCAAGACAGGGTTTCTCTGTGTAGCTTTGTGCCTTTCCTGAATCTTGCTCTGTAGACCAGGCTGGCCTCGAACTCACAAAGTTAGTGGCCTTTATTTGTCCAGTGCTGGAGACTGAACTGAGGGTCTTGTGCATGTTAGAAAAGTCTCTACCAAAAAAACTTTATCCCCAGGCCCAGGGACTTCTTTGAAGCAACTGGCTATGTCACAGAATTATGCAATTGGCTTCAATGTCCATTAGGGGATCTTCTTAGGTTCCTGGCCTGTAACATTATCATAGGTCACATTTGGCCCCAGTCAACTTAGATGTGGGAACCACAGCTTGCTGATGGTCATGCCTTTTCATATGATGCCATTTACTGCATTCAGCACTGCCAGACTCTACCTGACTTCCTCCTGCCATGGGAAGTGATCGTAATACTCATGTTGGTCATGGTGATTGGTTCAGAATTGAGCACTTTGTGATTCAAATAGGACCAAACAGAATTGCTTGTGACACTTATATATGAACTTTGATAGGAAAGTCTTTTGTCTTTGAGTCAAGATCCATAAGGCTGTAAACTGGAAGCTGTTCACGGACACCCTCCCACCACACCAAGAGCACAGGGAGGACCAGAGGCAGCGAAATGACAGCCAATGAAGGAAAAAAACGCTGGACCCGCCATGTCTGAAATCAGCAAGACACTCCCTCAAAGACCTCATTTATTATAATTAATAGCAGATTATCTTTATTTCTCAGCAAAGATTAAAATGAGTTTTGTTACTTAGAAAGAATTCTAATATATATTTATCAGTTTGGGGACTATAATTCTAATATAGACATATATATGTATATACTATATGAAATATACGTATCAATCTGTGTTCTTTTTTCATTACTATGATACCAAAGGCAGGCTGCTTTACAAAGTTAAAGAAGTTTATTTGGTTCATGGTTCTAAAACGGGGGAGGTCTAGGCCCATATCTGGGAAAGGCCTTCTTGCTGGCTGACTCCTGAAACATCGCAAGAGTTAGGAAGCAAGAGACTGAGGGAGTGTGTCTCTCCCTCTCATTACAAAGCCATCAGGTTTCAATCACAGAGTTTCCATGCTGGTGATCTCATCTAATCCTGATCCTTTCCCAGAGGCCCCACCTCCTAACTCCAGAGTTGGCTTAGTGTCGTTAACATATGACTCTGGGGATTAAACTCCTTGTATGAGTTTGAAGCAGCTAATCACCTGTAAACCACAGCTAGGACAAACATTTCTCTAGAAGGATTAGAGGTCTGTTCAATTTTAAAATAGGCTGTCTTTTTTTTCCCTCTGGGTTGCTGCAAAGCTTTACATTTTTGTATAGCTACACAAAGTGAGGATCCACACCCATAGAAAGCTTAAGAAAGACTGAGTTATCCCAGACAAAGCATCTTGCTTTCCAACAGAAGAGCTAAGTCTTCGAACTTTGGATGCCCTTTATAGATGTTACCAAGAAAAAAAAATGTAAAGGCCAAGTTACACAGAATAGCATGTTTAACATGATGTTTTAAATACTTCCAAAGTACCTTAAAGAAAGATGAAGCAATAATAAGATGTAAATAATAAGATATAAATCTTTTTTCTTGTCTAGGATATGTATGATTGGGCAAAAATACCAATAGAAATTTCAAAGCCATGTGCGGTTTTGAAAATAAAGTTTCTTATCGTGTCATTTCTTTTTTTTTTTTTTTTTAGAAACAACACAACCCATCTGAATTATGTTCTAGTGGGCTTCTTTCCAGTGCAGTCTCAAGGAATTCCCTATATTTGGAAGGCAGGAAAACTTCCCAGCCAAGTCCAAGAAGAGTGTCTGAGCCTCAGGCTTCATGCCTGGAGCAGATCACCATGCCTCCTAGCCCAGGATCCTGTGCTTTTCTTTAACTAGAATAAACAGTATCCAGGGTTCTTGTCTCTTTTTGTTTTTCCTTTGTTCGTTCATATTTTTTATGCATCTATGTTTTAATTTGATGCATTTAAATTTTTTGTTTGTAAACATTTCAAGTTTAGTAAGTCACCAAATGCAACAAAAAGGTCAAGACCGCCGGGCGGTGGTGGCGCACGCCTTTAATCCCAGCACTCGGGAGGCAGAGGCAGGCAGATCTCTGTGAGTTCGAGGCCAGCCTGGGCTACCAAGTGAGTTCCAGGAAAGGTGCAAAGCTACACAGAGAAACCCTGTCTTGAAAAACCAAAAAAATTAAAAAAATAAATAAAAATAAAAAGGTCAAGACCAGCCATTAAACATTAAACCCAAAGTCCCACCTGACCCATTCTTCATCACAGGGATCTTTGGGACACAGCTCCAGGGTCTTTTTGTGTACCTCCACACCTCACAGCATTTCCCTTTATGGGAAGCAGAACCCAGCATAAGGAGAAAACCCAGAGTAACTAAAGCAGGACGGGAAGGTGTGCGGGAAGGTCATGAGTGTTCAGAGCCAGAGATGCGGCCCAGGGGCAGGGAGGCGGGGCACAGACACCAGGGGAGATCTCCTTTTACAGTGCAGTTGATAGCTCTGGCTAAATGCCACCTCAGACACATTTGGCACATGCATCCATGGGTGAAAAAACTACGCAATATACAAAATATTCATGGGGGCAGAAACCCTGCATCTACTGAACATGTAGACATTTTCCTTGTCATTTACCCCACCACATGTTTTAATAAACTACACAGCATTATCGCGGAAGCAGCTATTAACAGCAGTCTAGGGATGTTTCAGAAAGCTCAGAGGGCCGTGTGTAGGTTATATAAAGTATTACACCATTTTACATAAGGACTTGAACTTCTGCCCATTTTAGCATCCAAGAGGAGTCCTGGAACCAATCCCCTATGGATCCTGAGGGATGCCTGAATGAGAAAACAGATGTCTTCTCAATTCCCCTTACACTCTTTACTACCACCCCTCCCCCGTCAAAGAAGCTGCCTTTGACTTACAAGGACTTCCAGCTCAGATTCTGTTAGACCAGTAGACGTTCCCAACACACACGGCTGACAGAGGCATCACCAACCACGCGCACATTTTCAACCGTTACCCGAAAGGTCTTTGCAG
Source organism: Peromyscus leucopus (assembly GCF_004664715.2). Lineage (NCBI taxonomy): Eukaryota > Metazoa > Chordata > Mammalia > Rodentia > Cricetidae > Peromyscus > Peromyscus leucopus. The sequence continues at coordinate 52,232,383 of NC_051072.1, read as the reverse complement.
CTTCCTTTCTGCTTCGCCCTCTCCCAACATTGTTGTTTCTTTAGTTGCGATCACAGATGGAGGTTGACATACAGATTCCAAACATTTAAACTACTTAGCCTCAAACTCCTGGCTCTGATGTCTCTCCTCTGGTAATAGCACAGGGATATGTAGGGCTGCCCAGATTTCCCAGGGTCCGATGTGCTCTGAGCTCCGTCCAAATTCTCATAGGCTTAGTTAAATTCATGTTGTCTTAAAGGTCCCTTCCTAGTAAAAGCTTCTCTTGCCAGAGTCTAGAATTCTCTTCAAGCCGCAGAAAAGGATTTTACTAACCCTGGTAGATGAACAGCTTTTTCTGATGAGAAGGGTCTGGGCAAGAGGGCAAACCCAGAGTAATCCTTCTTGCACAATGTGAAATCCACAATACCTGTATACAGATGATAAGTCAACAGCCATCACTGTCCTGGCTCCAAATAGGCTTCTTTCTGCACTTTTTGAAAGTCATGGTAAAACAGTCATAAAATTTACCCCACTAATCATTATTAAATGCATAGTTCAGTGGCATTAGGTTTGATTGTTCATTATTTTGTGTGTGGGCGGATGCATGCCACCGAAGGTGTGTGGAGGTCAGAGGACTTGTGGAAGGTGACCCTCTACTTTCATCATGTAGGTTCCAAGGATCCGATTCAAGCTATCAGGCTTGGCGGCAAGCGCCTCTTTACCCCCAGCACCACCCCCAGCCCTGGACTAGATGCATTCATATCATTACGCAAGCGTCACCGCCATGCATCTCCATAGCCCTCTTCTTCTTTCAAAACTGAAATTCTTTACCCAGTGAACGACAACTACCTGTCACGTCCCACCCCCGACCCAGCCCTTAGTAAGTTCTACTTCTACTGGATTTCTAAGACATTCCTTTCGAATATCTTAGAAAAGCAGTATATTTTATTTGTCTGGTCCCTCAATCCAGGTTTATTGTAGAAATAAAAATCAGCTTTGAGAGGCTTCCCCTACCACCCCAGTGAACGCCCTGGCTCATTCTCTTGTAGTCTCTGAACCCGCATTAACCTAAGGTCTCTCTTAGGATGGATGTGTAGCTCTACACACCACTGAGCTCTTCAACCTTTTCCTCAGCAGATTGCCAGAGGGGGAGGAACAAGTGTACCACAGGTTGATGGACGGGAAAAACAGGAACCTCAGGAAGTAGGGAAAGCTGGGTGTGGTGATGCATGTCTAATCCCAGCACCCTGGAGGCTGAGGCAGGAGGATCACAGGCTCGGGGCAGTCTGGGCTCCTATCTCAAAAAAAGGGGGTGGGGGTGGGGGGAAGGAGGAGGTGGCTCTCATGAAACCTGCTTCTGTCCCTGAACCCATCAGCCTGCCTGCTCCTTCCTACACACCACTGCCTCCACAAAATGAGTCAAGAGTCCACTGTGGTAATGTATGTTCTAGGCCCTAGGCCTGTCCCTGAAAGAATGCACATAAGTTGCCTTCCTCTGTGCCTAGCACATTAAGACACAGTCCTGAGGTAACACTGGTCTAAATCTCTTAGGAAAGAATAAAAAAGGCAAATATAGGAAGGACATTACTTTGGGTCAAGTACACTCTGAAAGGGTCAGGCACCGTAGAACAAAGCTTGAGCGCACACTGTGAATACTAATGGAGGTGGACAGTGTCCGAACCAGGCCAGGATGAGGGGATGCAAAGGGAAAGCGAGCCTGGCTTTCTCTATGCTTCCTGCTCTCCCCACATGCAGAAGCCTGGGCCACTGCCACCAGCAACCCTCCTGCTCTGCAGTCTACCAGAGAGGTGAGGAGCTGGCTACAGGGCCAAGCCTCCTTGTGCTTGCTGTTCTAGCAGCCCCACCCAAGCAGGAAGAAGCAGAACTAAGAGAGAATGTGCGTGCACACCTCGTTGGGCTGGTTCAGGTCCTACAGGTGCAAGTCTTGAATGAGGTAATCCACCATGTGCAGGTTATTGTTCTGAGCTGGGAAGTGGAGAGCATTCATTCCTTTCTGAAGAGAGGTGAAGTCAGGATGAAGGTGTGTTTATTGCAGAACCCCAGAATTCCCGTCTCAGCACCAGTGACTTGAGTGCCAGTGGGACCCCAAGAACTCCCACCCCGGCACTGGTGAGGTGAGAGCTCATGTCCCCGTGGGACCTGCATACCTACCCGGCTCTTGGCTCTCTGGTCTGCTCCAGCTTTAACTAGCATGAGCATGATCTCGAAGTTTCCAGACCAGGATGACAGGTGGATTACTGTCAGACCGTGCTTCCCCAAAAAGAGAGAAGAGAAGGACTCATTACACAAACGAATTGCCTCAGCCAACAAAAACCTAGGTAGTACTACATTATTGGAAAAATAAGAAATAAGTAATTTAATATGTAACAAAAGTGATATTGTAATTCTGTAGAGGACATATAAGTAATACAGGTACAAGTGGGTCTCCATCTGAAGGAAATGCATAAAATGAAATGCACAACAGTATACTAAAAAATTATAAATACATACAACAGCACAAGCACACAAAGAACTATTTTTGAACTAGACTATAATGTGCACTTTCTTGATTTAGAGTTATAAAAGGAAAAATAGAACATAAACCTTAAACAAATGACACTTTCAAAACTCTATAAACAAATGACACTTTCAAAACTCTATCGTTAGTAAAGATAAACAGATTTCTAATATATGGAATGTTTTTTACAAAGCATCGCCAACAACAAAAGACAAACCGTAGAAAAGCATGCAGATGAGCAAGGTCTCCTAGGATACTAGAAAAAGAGCAAAGTGTTACTGTCTAACGGGCAGTTCAATAAAAATCAAAATATGCACCAGGTGACAGTGTTACACGTGTGCCTTTAACCCCGGCACTCAGGAAGCAGAGACAGGCAGATCTCTGTGAGTTTGAGGCCAGCCTGGTCTACAGGGTGGTTACACTAAGAAACACTGTCTCCAACAAACAAACAAAAACAAACAAACAAACAAAACACAAGGAATGGGGCTCAAGACAGGTGAAAAGATGGTACAAATTGTCAGATTGAGAGATTCGTTTCGGACCTTCCTGACCTGTGGGAAGCTGTATGCTGAATTGTTAAATCATATACTGAACTAGCCACGATGTGGAAGGAAACAAAGAGCCAGCAGTTAACACTGGCTGTCTCAAGAAGGTGGCGTCAGGAGGAGGGGAACGGACCTAGGCACGCAGCCTGTGCTGTAGGAGCAGGGGAGAGCCGGAGCTCTGGGTGTGGCCCTTAGGGACAGTCAACACCCACTCAGACTCTGCTCACTCCGCCGCTGCCCGGTCCTGTCATGCTGCTCAGTTCAGTTATGCTCAGCCGCAGCTTCACATTCCAGACCATTTTGGTTTTGTTTTCCTTTGTTTCTGAGAGAGAGTCTCACTATGAAGAGCAGGCTGGCTTCAAAGTTCGCCACACTCCTGCCTCAGCCTCCCAAATCCTGGGATTACAGATATCCTCCAACCATGCCCAGCTGTCTTTTTCCTTATTGTTAAGGTCATGTGTATTCTTTTGTTTCCTTTATCCTTGTCAAAAAGCAGCCCATGTCTTCTGTGCATCATCTATGCCTCAAATAACGAAGGTTTTGATCCAGTACTCAGGCTTGTTATATGTGCATATCCAAGTAAATAACCAAGGAATACAGGTCTGTAGACTTCTCCTGTTTGTGACATGGATAAGCCCCTTGGTATTTCTCTGGCTGCTCCAGACACTGTATTTAGGTGTTCTCTTATTCAGAAGAGAGTTTGGTTTGGGAGTGAACTAGCAAGCCCCAGTTTATTACTATGTAATTCTTAACCAGTGCCTCCTGACCAGGGGCAAGTCATTTCCAGGGGACACCTAGAAAAGTCTTGGGATATTTCTGATAGTCATGACTGTGAGAGGCCAGCTCTCACCTTTTAAAGGTTCCTATGAGGAGAGAGGGATAAGAAACTTTTAGATAGAAAGATAGCAGAGAGGAGACAGACAGAAACACAGGATAGCTTCGGGAGGACCTGGATCAAAATCCACTGGCCCCTTCTGTCTCTTCAAAAGGGCTTTTTATAACAATGCCAAGGGGCAGGGCAAAAGACCTCCCCCTTGCTGGATCAAAGCATACAGCCAAGTGTAGACCCTTCCAAACACTTGTAACTATGCCCGTGGCCAAATCATCTCCTTATGCCGTGCTGTTGGGTAAAGCAGCTCAGATTCTCAGACGCTGAGTAAGCTTTCACTAGGAAACCCCTGTGGGTCTCTACACATGACTCAGGGTGATATTGGTACTTAACGGGCAGAGGGCAGGCATGTTGTTGAACTCGACACAACACACAAGGCTGCCCCACAAGGAGGAACTGCATGGTCCCGAGTGTCACTGCATCAACAAACACTTCTTTCTGCTGAGAAACCCTGCTGTAACTGTTCATGCTCCATCAGACTGGTAGCTCAGCTCTGCATAGAGACTTGGTGCCCTTTATACTTAAAACCCCGGAATACAGAAAGCTTAGCGGTTTCTGCACTCTTCCTTTTAGAGGGAACACTGACCTATCATGTTGGTTGAGGTTCTCTTAGGTACATTAACCACGATTCTCCCTTGTCATTTAGACTCCCATCTATCGCTGCTCCATAGTCAGTGGTCTTCTAAATCTGGCTTCACATATGGTCCTGTTTGGGACAGGTGATAAATCACATAGTGATATGCCCTCTCTTTCCCCTAAGAGATCATTCCTAATTTTGAAGTGAACAGGCTTAAAAAACTCCTAGCACTGGTTGTAAACAAACAACTTGAGTTTCTGAAACCACAAATTCCTACTGGAGGCAATGAATCACCATGTACAGTGTACAGACATACATTTCCCCAGAGCACCCTCCATGCCACAAAGTCTTGTCCTGGAGTGTAGGCAAGCTTGAGCCCATGACGTGGGTGGCACTCGGCTCACATGCTCTTCAAAGCACAAAATGCTGGAAAGTCACTGATGAGCTCTCCCAGTAACCAGCCTAGTCCTAGGAGAGGAGCAGTGCCCCCAAGGACTTTCAGGAAAGCAGACGTTCACCCTGGATTAAGAACCTCCTTTTATTTAGCTTATCTCAAAGCTCACGGATGCCACCCACTTTAGTCCTTAGTGGCTGAGTCATGACCCTGAGTGCATCTGACCCTGACTCAACGCCTTGAGTACTAGTGTATTACAGTACTTATACTGCTCTTCAGTTTGACAGTGGGATCCTTAAGACCAGGATTGTCTCATGTCATTATGAGACAATTATATCAAATATATATTATATATATAATATATAATATAATATATATTATATCAAATATAATCATCTGAGATGTTTTTACATCATGGATTTTGTTTGTTTGTTTGTTTGTTTGGTGTGTGTGTGTGTGTGTGTGTGTGTGTGTGTGTGTGTTACGTGTGGAGACCAGAAGTCAATGCCAGGTATCTTCCTCAGTTGCTCTTCACCTTGATTTTGCTATTTATTTATTTATTTATTTATTTATTTATAGACAGAGTCTCACCATGTAGTCCTGTTATGTAGAGTACAGCTCCAGCTAAGATGGAGCAAGTGTCCTCCCCTCTGTCCCTCCCACCAAAAGCAGCTAAACTCTCTGGATAAAACCCAACTATCGGAGGACTCTGGAAAACTAATGGAAATAGGCCGATCGGCGAAAGTAATTCAAACTCAAGAATACTGACAATGCTGAGGAAGTTTCCTGTTGTTTTCATGTTTTCCTAGAGACTCAAGGTGGTTCCAATTCTGGAACTGGACATGGACAAAAGGGGACAGAAGGAAGCCCCTGAAGAACAGAAGGTGACAGAATTCATGCCTCATTGCTCTCTTCTGTCCCTGACAGCTTAGGGGACCTGGAACGTGTGTGTGTGTGTGTGTGTGTGTGTGTGTGTGTGTGTGTGTGTGTGTGTGTGTGTGCAGAAGGGGTTAATTGTGAACAAGAAGGAGCTTGTGTGTACACTCCTGGACTGTGCCCCGAGCTGCACCTGGACAGACTCTTAACCATGTGACAAACAGTTTGGAGAACTGAACTCTGGTGAAGACTATTGTCCAGGAACAGAGTGGCTCTGGGGACAGATCTGAACTGCATTACAAAACTTCTGGAAACTGGAGTGACATTATAAAAAACTTGGTCATCACAACACGTTTCTGCTCTGGACTAAAATCAACTCAATAGACCGCTGCTCTAATCTGTTTTAAGCTGCTGTAATGAGCTGTGATAGCAGCCTGGTAATTAACAAGGAGAGGAAATAGGTTTGGCTCATGGCTCTGGAGGATTAGCAGTTCAAGCTCAAGAGGTTTCCTTGGTGAGCTACATCATACCATGGGGTGGGGGCTCACCCGATCAGGAACCCTCCCCTGAGAAAACAGTATTAATCTATTCGTGAGGGCACAGTGCTATGAGCTAGTCATCTCTTAAAGGTCATAATTTCTGCCACATGAATTACGGGGGACATGCTGAAACCATAGAAACACCAGAACTAAATGGAAACATATGGCCAGAAAATGTTTAGAAGAAAAATATGAGAAATTTGCCATGGTTAGGAAAATTGTCCCTACATATATGCATCTCAGTCTCAGGACTCATTTTTTTAAAAGAGGAACATTAAGCCAGGCATGATGGCACATGCCTTTAATACCAGCATTCAAGAAGCAGGGATAGGAGGAGGATCTCTGGATTAAGGCTAGCCTGGTCTTCATCGTGAGTTCTAGCTCAGCCAGTGTCATATGATGAGACTGAGACCCTGTCTCAAAACAAAACCAACATCAAATTTTTATTTCATTAAAATTAAAAACTTCTGCTCTGTGAGCACTATGAAGGCAGTCTGCAGATTCGAGAAAATAATACAAAATACGCACCTAGTGTTGGATCTGTTCTCAGGGCATGTTATGAACTCCCAAAACTTTACAATTAAAGGATAATTTAAAAGAAAATAAAAGAACAATCAAACCCAGTTTTTAGAAACATTCAAAAGATCTGGGTGGGGATGCAGCTTGGGCAGAAGGCTCAGTTGATATGTGGAAAGCCCCGGTTCCCACCGCCAGTACACACAAAAAATCTGAGCAGATGTCACTAAGGATGATACATATGTGGTAACTACGAGGTAAAAAGATACTTAACATTATCTCCTAGTAGAGAAGCACATATCAAACCACAGTGAGATGCCTTCATTCTGAACAGAATGGCTGGAACCGAATGAGTTAACATCTGTCAATACCAGGTGGCCATGTGAGTGCAAAGCAAAACTGGCCTCTTGCATTGCTGGTGAGGGTGAAAGCAGCCCAGTCTCCTGGCAGGTCTGCAGCTCATGTCCAGTTATACACACATGCCCTATGGGCCCAGCAGTCTCATATACCAAAAAGAGGGAAAGTTGTGCCTGAAAAAAACATACAAGAATGTCTACAGTGCCTTTACTTTGTGTGTGTGTGTGTGTGTGTGTGTGTGTGTGTGTGTGTGTGTGTGTGTGTGTGCGCGCGCATAAACACATATATGTGGAGGTTCAGGGGATTGCTGATATTTTCCTTTATTGATCTCTACATTATTTTTTTAAACAAGGCCTCTCAGAAACATGGAGCTCACCATTTTGACTATGCTGGAGGAGAGGGAGGCACCAGGATCCACCCATCTTTGTGACTCCTGTGCCGGGCACTCTGTTATAGGTGTGTGCAGCCATGCCTGGCTTCTTGCGTGGGTGCTAGGCATTAAAATTCAGGTTCCCATGATTGTGTAGCAGATATCTTACCCACTGGGCCGTCTCCCCAGTATCAGTAACTTTACTTATAATAATAAACTAGAAGCCATCCTCACGTCCTTCAAGTGGCAAACAGATAAACTAGGCTACATCCATAAACAAAAATACTGTTCAGTTAAAAAGGGGAAGGGAGGCATTTAGAAAAGACATGAGTGAACATCAGCAGTGTTCTGCTGAGTGAAAGGAATCATCCTCAAAGATATATGTTATCACATAGACGACAGTCTCAGGAAGGTAAAGCCACAGAGATCAGTGGCTGCTGCGGGGAGTCAGCTTAGAATGCACAGACACCATGACAGAAATTTTGGGGTGATATATTTCTGCTTGTTAAGTTTTGTTAGTTTTTTTGGTTGTTTTTTTTTTGTTTGTTTGTTTGTGGGTTTTTTCTCTGTTTTTGATGCTGGATTGAACACAGAGCCTTATGCATCCTAAACACGCTACCACTAAGCTCTACCCCAAGGCCCTGCTCTACATTTTTAAAGTCGTGGTGGTTATATAAACCTGCATGCCTGTCAAAAATCAGTACTATACTTTAAAAAGAAAGTTAATCAGGCAATATGCTGGTATTAAAGTGGAATTAAAATAAATATAGTAATATTTTATAGTTTATAAATAAAGTAAAACACAAAGATATTGTAAGAAGTTTTCAATGACAAAATATAAATATATCTGGGTAATCACATCTCTGGCCAATGTATCTTTTATGGGCTAATAGTCAAAATAACCAAGCCAGAGTTTGCATACCTAAAGAACATGCCCCTTAATTACCACAGCCATGATAAGGATGTAGCAGGCTAGTAAAACCATCTATTTGAACGTCTGAGTTTGTAAATTCAAGGCCTGCCTGGATTACATAGTGAGTTTGAGGCCAGTCTGAGCCACTTAATGAGACCTTGTCTCAAAATAAAGTTGTTTGGTTGTTGTTGTTTTTGTTTGTTTGTTTGTTTTGTTCATTTGTTTTATTTTGTTATTTAGGTTGGGATAGCTCAGTGATGGCAAGCTTACCTAACATATGCAGAGTCCTGGGTTTAGTCAGTGGCCACGCCCCTTCCCCCCAAACCATGGCTGTTATACAATTAATTATATTCAGAGAATGAGTGGGCAGTCGGTGGTAAGTTTTATTTCTGGATTACTACATAACAATCTGCTTGCTCACCAGTGCCATGGCAATAATCAAGAGAGATCTGTGCCTCCCTGGTGACGCAAAGGAAAATCCCAGCACTAGCAAATCTACACTTTCTCTGTGACTGCCAACGAAGCCAGTACGATGACTAACAGGGAAGAACAGGAGCCTCTTACCACCCAAATATTTACTCCCAGGCCCTGGGTGAGGCGAAGAGAAAACAGTGTTGAACCTACCCTCCCAGGGTGTCCAGACCAGAGAAAATACAATGGCTCTGTGAGCGTCTCTAAATGGTGTAAAGCTGAGAACCATGGACTAGGTAGGGTCCCATGGGGGAAGACGTGACTAGTTTCTCTGACTTCCATAAATATGCTGTGGCACACACATGCCTGCACTCACACACCACACGTGCACACTGATTATAAATTAAAGCAATAAAAAAGAGCTGTGATCTATATAACTAATTAAGTGCTCAGAGTTTTATAATGAGTAGAGCTATCACTGTCTTCTGCAACAAGAGATGATAAGCACGATTTGGGGTCTTTTTGGCTAGCTTCCTTGTGCCACGAAGTACTAAATGGAGGTGGGCAAGTAGGTGGAAAGCCCTCAGGATGGGGCTTGCGATCTTGGCAGAGAGACAGAAGCTGGTTTGTAGCTCATGGCACAGTCTCTGGAACCAGAAACCTTCAGTTAAAAGCTGCCTCCTCTCCTTCCTAAATGTAACTTTGAGGGACAGGATCTTTAATCTCTGTATCTGAGTCTCCTTATCTATAATTGGGCATTCTAATAATACTTTTTTCATAGGATTAGATGGGACATGGCATTAAATACCCACCCTGATACCTGTGCCTGGCACAGAACATGTATCTGATAAGTTTTATTTAGAATCAGATGCCACAGGACAAAGTCACAATGTAAAGTCCCTGGAGCTGATTAGTGTTTGTCTTTCATGAATCTGACCATAATGTGGACAATCATACTGCTTTTGTAAATGAGACTAGGGCCATAAGGTCAATATGGGAAAATAAGTAAAAATCCAAGTCTTAATGAGTGAACAATTTAGTTACCAAGTATAAAGAGCACATGACGTGTGTCTTCTCTCAAGAGACCTGTCCAGTGATGCGCACTGCCAATGGAAGTGTGCCCACGAGAGGAAGACATCTGTAGAGATAAATTCTCCTGTGTGCAGGTTATGCGCCAATTCAGTCTACCCACTCAAGGTGAGCTTACCTTGTTGGCGACATCCACCCTGGCTTTGTGACTCAGTAAGAAATCCACCGCAGACAAATGACTCCTCGCCACTGCAAAGTGCAGGATTGTGCGTGCGATTCATCTGAAGAAACAGGATTTGTATCTTCGGTTGTCTGACCATTACTTAACCCTCTTACCACCCCGTCTCCTTTGTTTGTTTTGTTTTTTGTTTTGTTTATGAGACTGAGGATCGCAGTGTAGCCCAGGCTAGCGTCTAACTTGTGGTCCTCCTGTGCCCGCCTCCTGAATGATGGGATTACAGGCTTGAGCCTCCTGTCTCCCACATGCTCAGTACTTTCCTATAGACTATTTGCATTCTGACTATTTGGTTGAACATTTTGCTTTTTCCTTTGAAAGGGGTAAGAACTATGAGCAGCAGAATCCTACCTTTCCTGTTGTCAAAAGAGCCCTGAGAATCTGGCAATCCACTGAAGGCTCTGCCCAAACTGATGCCCTGTAAAACCTGCCACACAGTGATATCATGAAAGTCATTCACACAGCAAAGTTGTATTTTCTTATATGCAATCATTAATAATGGCATTTTTTTTCACAATATATGTTAGTCGATGTCCTGTTTCTGGGACAAAATAACTGACATCAGCCATTCATAAGGAGGAAACCTTATTTTGGCTCACAGTGCCAGAGTCTCAGTTATAACTGGCAGGAAGGATGTGAGACAGCAGAGCTGCCCACCTCACATTAGCCAGGAGGAGAGAGGGAGAGGCTGGGGAACCAGAGGCCCCTCCAAGACTAGATTCTCTGGGATCTGTCCTCATCTGCTAGGTCCCATCTCTTAAACATTTCATCTGTGCGGCAACCAAGCCTTCAAGATGGCTTTTGGAGATACTTAGGATTTAAATCGTAACAGAATATATTGATAATTCATGGCAAAATTTCCTAAATGACTCAGTTTGTTCTTTTTCTTTTTTTCCTATATATTTTCTAAAGAGTTTAAATTTTATGTGAGTGTTTTGCTTGTATGTACGTATATATACATGATGTGTGTGCCCGAAGAGGCCAGAAGAGGAGATCAGATCCCCTGGCACTGGAGTCACGGTGATTATGAACCACCGCGTAGGGGCCGGAAAATGAACTGAGTTCTTTGTAAGGGCGACAAGTGCCCTGCGTCACTGCGCCGCCTCTCTAGCATCCCTCTTCTACAATTCAAAAAGAACGTAATTTCCAAAGAAACAAATAAATCGGTTTGGAAGGAAGTGAAGAAGGAAGGAAGGAAAGAGGAAGAAAAGGAAGGAAGAGAGGGAAGGAAAAAAGGAAAGGAGGAAGGAAGGGAAGGAAAGAACAGGAGAAGCAAGGCTGGAGGAAGAGAGGACGGAAGGAGGGAAGCAGAGAAGGGGAAAGTTAGAGAATGGGGGAGGGGAGAGAAAGGGGGCCACTGAAATCTTCTCCTTCGAAGAAAAAGGCAGTTTGCTCCCAGGATGCCCACAGACAGTTTACCTCATTTCCCACAATGTATATGTTTTGCTTATCAGAAGCATTCGTGCCACATTTTTCACAAGTACTGTTTTAGATCCCCCCAAAGACGCCTGGGCATGGACAGACTACTCTTGTTTTGCACAGGGAATTACAGAAAAAAGAAAATGGTTTGAGACGGTTTTCTTTTCTTGCTTGCTAAACTGGCGGTGTTTACAAAACACCAGTCATCTTGACATTGTCTGAGGCATAGAGTTTATTCTATCGTGTCAGCTTGGAGCTATCAGCGTCCCCATACGCTCTATTTGTATGAGAATGTAATACCACTTACACTTAAATATGCATCATCACAGATTTTAAGGCACCCTGCAACTAACCATGACAACAAGTTGCTATAAACAAGATTAAATAGCTGTCATTAGAAAGAATATTAATTTAAAAAAAAAAAAAAGGTAGCTCAGTGGTAGGTCTTTGCCTAGTCTGTGTGAGGCCCTGAGCTTGGTCCCCAGGCCACAATCTAGGACCAAGTCCAGGCCCATAACCATGATGGTGGGCTTTGCAGCCCACCCACAGGCTTTGAGATGTGCTAAAGATCCTGTGCACTTCCTTCTGTAGATTGAAGGAAAGAGAGAGGGAGAGGAAAGACGGAGGGTGGGGGGTGACACCCAAGGATGTCCTCTGGCTTTCATACACATGCCCACCCACGTGAACACCTACTCATAAACAGATGTGAATGCATATTCATGAACACACACACACACACACACACACACACACACACGAATGTCTGGGGAAGTAGATCAGTGCTAGGTTGTCGAGCATGTGCATGGCTGTAGATTAAAAACTAGTATCACAGCTGCTTTGTGCAGAAATTTGAAATTGTTTTAAACATATATCAGAGAATATGCTTCCCGCTAATTAAAAAAATTGACTGCTGCTTTACTTACTCAAAAGTGAATCTCCATGCTCAGAATAATTTTAAAAGATAAATACCTATGTTTTAGCAAATAACTATTTCAAAGGGGTTTTTTTTGTTGTTTGTTTGTTTTTAATTTTTTAAACATGCCTGCTTCTTTTCTTTGGTTTTATTCTCTGTTTTTTAAAGCCATGGCTGGCCTGGAACTCACTATATAGACCAGATTGGCCTCAAACTCACAGAGATTCCTCTGCTTCCATGCATGTTCACAGAAGCCAGAAGAGGGAGTTGAATCTCCTGGAACTGGAGTTAAAGATGGTCGTGAGCTGACATGTGGGTGCTGGGAATTGAACCCTCATCCTCTGCAAAAATAGCCAGTTTCCTCGACAGCTGAGGCATCTCTGTGGCCCCAACCAACTACTGTCTCTTCTTTCCTCCTCCTATCCTCTCTTCTTTCCTTCCCCATTTTGTGTTCTAAGAATTGTTATGCTAAAAGTTTTTTCCTGGTTTTCTATTTATGTGTGTGTGTATGGATAATATAAACATACATGTTTAACATATGTGTTTAGTATATATGTTATACATATATGTAGATGTATGTACAGACATATATATACACACACATACAATATATATGATGTACATATATCCCATAATACATCAAAAATGCACAATGCACATATATATAAGTTGTGTGTGTAGGTGTATACATTTCCATAAGTGCATGCATGAGCTCATACCCCCTCACATGCACTCATGCACACATATGCAACTGTTAAAGATTGTTCTGCTGCACGTGCTGCATGACTTAGCCGGGGCAGTTTTGTTTCTGTGACTTCTCTGCCTGGAATAGCTGCATACTTTGTGAAGCCCGAGTTTAGACTATTTAGGGAGCCCTTTCGGGGGTGGAGTAGGGCTATAGGTGTGAGAGCACATGTGGAGGCTAGAAGTCAACCCAGATGTTTCTCAGGAGTCCACTTTGATTTTTGAGACATTCTCTCAGTGGGACCTGAGGCTTGCCAATCGGGCTGCACTGACTAGCCAGGGAGCTTCAGTCTCCACCTCCTCAGCAGTGGGATACAAGCACGTGCCACCATGCCTGGCTTTTTCTCCGGGTGCTAGAGCTGTAACCCGGGCCTTCATGCTGTGTGAACAACACTTCACTGACAGAGCTATCTCCCCAGAAGACTTAGGAACCTCTTTTTAAAGCCAAAATCAGAGGTGTATAATTTGTTGCAGCTACAGTGTCCTCATTGTGTCTTATGAAGATCACATAATCATGGGCAACATTGCCAGAGCCCCTGGAAGGGGCCTGAGCAAGCAGGGCCCCCGAGGGTTAGGCTTTAGTTAGCATTAAACCCACCTTTGTGTTCTGGCTACAAAGCACTCTACAGTTCACCCTAAGCACGTCTTACCTACCAAGCGATTCATGCTGATAAACCCTGTCTTGAAGGAACTCCCCACCAAGCCAAGCAATAGGAAATCCGTGTTTCTGGCAATGGACTCTTCCTGAAAAGCCTAGGTACTTGATGACCAAAAGCCAGATTTCATCACCCAACGTGTGAATGCTTTCTCTTTCAAAAGCAGTAAAGTGATAATCCACATACTTCTTTGGATTTTAAATCTGGAAAAAACCCAACCATAGAGGGCATCACAGAGTGACAAAGAGCCCAGATGTTATAGCAAATCCTACCCTGGCTTTCCAGAATGAGAAAGACTGAACCAATCCACAGGATACAATCAAGGACCAAGCCGGGCGGTGGTGGCGCATGCCTTTAATCCCAGCACTCGGGAGGCAGAGGAAGGCTGATCTCTGTGAGTTCCAGGCCAGCCTGGTCTCCAAAGCGAGTTCCAGGAAAGGCGCAAAGCTACACAGAGAAACCCTGTCTCGAAAAAAAAAAAAAAAAAATCTAGGACCAAGTCCAAGCCCACAATCCCAATGGTGGACTTGCTTGTCTACCCACAGACAGATGTGCATAAGACCTCGCACATTTCCCTTCCCTAAGTGAAAACACCCTGAGCCTGCTCTGCCACAGAATTCCATCTTTAGCTTTAACACCCACATTAGAGCCCCCACATCTCAGCCAACCTAGTCTCTTCAATTATTGCTATTATTTCAGTTGACCTATGTACTCCCAAGCCACCACGTGGAACAGTCACTTGTCATGTCTGTGACTTTTACTCACGTTGTTCACAGCATTAATGTTAACCTTCTTTTCAAACAGCTTCTCCATAAGAGCCAAATTATTGCTTTTAGCAGCCTTCTGAAAGCTTCTCTCAACCGGCAGTACTGAAAGAAAGAAAGAGAGCATGACCCAGAGGAGTAAAGGAGGCCACAGTTCTCTGTCACGTTTCTGTGACAGCCTCGTACTCTGAAAGCTGGAATGGCAACCCCGAGACTCTCCTGCTCTGCTGTTGAGGACACAGTGTATTTGCTTAAATATTACCAAAGCCAGAATACCACGATTCTTCTCCCACATTGCAAGTGTTTTCACACCCTCAAAATGTCCCAGACAGACCTCAAACAAAGCATTGCTCAAGAAGGCCACCCTGAAGTTCCACTACCTGCTATCAGCTTAGCAGGTCAGAGGGCACAGCAGACTGACCTCCCAGGGGACCTTGTTTGTGAGAAGTTAGTACAGGATGAGACCAGGAAGAACGTACATCTTACAAAGATAAAATTTCTATCTGCAGAACTCAGATTCAGTGCCAAACCTGTAGGAACAAAACCTTTTAGTGAGCCCACTGTAGAAACTCAGTTAAAGGCTAAGAGGAATGAACATGTTTTATTCTCATTTATAAGAAAGGACACAAAATTGGATTCACACCTACTGTGACCATGACATCCCCCCCAACCCCTCTCATACATACATGTGACAGGTGTAGCTAGAGTTTTCCTGCCTTGCCCACAGTCAGGACAAATCTCTGTCACCCGCCAGTCCCACAGCCGCTCAGACCCAACCAAGTAAACACAGAGACTTATACTGCTTACAAACGGTATGGCCATGGCAGGCTTCTTGTTAACTGTTCTTATCTCTCAAAGTAACACATTTCTACAAATCTATACCTCACCACGTGGCTGGTGGCTTATCGGCGTCTTCACATGCTGCTGGTCATGGCGGCGGCTGCAGCATCTCCTTCTGCCTTCCTGTTCTTTTATTTTTCCTCTGTTAGTCCCGCCTATACTTCCTGCCTAGCCACGACCAATCAGGTTTTATTTATTGACCAATCAGAGCAACTTGACATACAGACCATCCCCCAGTACAGCCAAGTGCAGACCATCTCAGACACCTGCACTCAGGCCCATGGTCCTAATCATCCTCTATGCAAACCTGCTGGGTAACGCCACAAGGAACCCAAGAAGGGCTCCCACAGGACTTACATTAACATCCCACAGCACTTCCCCTTTTCTTTTTTTTTAAAAAAGGAAGGTTTTAACTTTTACACATTTCCAAAGCCAGCTTGGTATATTTGGGAATTTGGGCGTAGCTTCTCTTACTACTTCCTGCTGGAGGGGGGCGCTGTATCTTATGGGAACACAAAGAATATTTAAGGATCATGGAGTAGTCCGTGAGGCTGTATCGTCTGAGCCAGTTGCCTTGAAACAATTCTGGATGTTGAATCATCTGGGCCATGGTGTCATCAGAGACCTTTCAGGTGGTCTTGGCTGGTCAAACCTGATGTATCTTAATCTGGAACAAATCCATAGCCTCTGGCTTTCTGTAGAAACAAAAGCAGAGTCTCCTTTCCAAAGCAAAACATCCTTAGACGTAAATTTCAAAATTGAAATACCTTTAAAATATACACATTGATTTAACTGAGCAGTCTTTACAATCAAATGTCTTTCTGCAGTTAAAAATCCCAAAGACAATATAATCCATACTCTCTGTGTGATATCCATCTTTACATGGCTTATTTTTTATATTACTTTTACTTTCTCTTTAAAGACTTTATTATTTTAAAACTTTCTATTTCTTTATATAACTGTCTATGTTCCTTTTCCTCTCTCTTCCAAGCCTATGTACATTTTTACACACATTGTAAAGCATTTAAAGTCTTGTTCCATCTGAATCTGTCTTATTGTGAATCTATTGCTTTAAACTGCAGCATTTGTAAGACTGAAACAGCGCTATGGATGCTGGCTCCGCCCACCTCAGCTTCCCAACATGGCGGTGGTACGTTTACCGCCAGCTCTGGGAGCTATCATGAGTCTATGCTTTTATCCAAGCAGCGTGTAGCCCAGAAACCTTTTTTGTTTTGTAACTAGCAAAGGCTAAATCCACCACGCAGCTTAATGTGCCACTTGCAGAGGCCTCATTCCCGCCATACTGTAGGTCAAGCACACATGCCAGGAACCCGCCAGTAACTCAAACGGGCAGCTGCTGCTCATTTGAGAGAGACAATTAGGGAGCTGTTTTTAGCTCCGTTTTACAATCTTTTCTCAGGTTTTAGGTGGAAACTCTTGCCCTCTCGTTGGGCGCCATTTGTAGCTAGAGTTTTCCTGCCTTGCCCACAGTCAGGACAAATCTCTGTCACCCGCCAGTCCCACAGCCGCTCAGACCCAACCAAGTAAACACAGAGATTTATACTGCTTACAAACTGTATGGCCGTGGCAAGCTTCTTGTTAACTGTTCTTATCTCTCAAAGTAACGCATTTCTACAAATCTATACCTCGCCACGTGGCTGGTGGCTTATCGGCGTCTTCACATGCTGCTGGTCATGGCAGCGGCTGCAGCATCTCCTTCTGCCTTCCTGTTCTTTTATTTCTCCTCTGTTAGTCCCGCCTATACTTCCTGCCTAGCCACGACCAATCAGGTTTTATTTATTGACCAATCAGAGCAACTTGACATACAGACCATCCCCCAGTACAGCCAAGTGCAGACCATCTCAGACACCTGCACTCAGGCCCATGGTCCTAATCATCCTCTATGCAAACCTGCTGGGTAACGCCACAAGGAACCCAAGAAGGGCTCCCACGGGACATACATTAACATCCCACAGCAGACAGGCTTTATTTATTAGTATAGAGAAGATTCAAGAGAGCTAGAGAGTTCTCAAGAGACAGTCCCAATCATGGGAAATAAAATTGAGGTTAAGAATTAAAAGCAGATGTTTGACAAAATATTTTAAACTGAATGAAAAGGAAAAAAGCAGGATTGGAGAGATGGCTCAGCAGTTAAGAGCACTGATTGTTCTTGTAGAAGACCTGGGTTTGGTTGCCAGCATTCACATGGTGGCTCACAACCATCTGCAACTCCATTTCTCACGAATTGGATACCCTCTTCTGACCTCCACAGGCACCAGGTGCACATGAACAAATACACACGCACACGTGCACGCACACATGCACACACGCATTCACACGTAGGAAAATATGCATGCACATGAAATAAAAACAATGTTTTTTTAAAAGGAGAAGAGCAAAAGAAAAAATAAGCAGACAGAAGAAAATAGCAAAGTAAAAGTGGTGGTCAATGGAATTTCTTTTTTTTTTTCTTTTTTTTTTTTTTTCTTTTTTCTTTTTCGAGACAGGGTTTTTCTGTGTAGTTTTGGTGCCTGTCCTGGAACTTACTCTGTAGACCACGCTGGCCTTGAACTCACAGAGATCTGCCTGCCTCTGCCTCCTGAGTGCTGGGATTAAAGTGTGCCACCACTGCCCAGCAGGGTCAATGGAATTTCAAACGGAAAAAAACATAAACCAGAGTCAATGAAAACAATAGCCGGAAATCTGAAAATATCAATGAACCAAAAAATGCCCAGCCAGATGACATAAAAAGATCAAGATCACAAATGACAAAAAGCATATTTTTACAGACCCAGCCAGACATTAAAAGGGTGATATGGCTCAGGGGTGGAGGCAGAAGGATTGAGAGTTCAAGACCATTCTGGGATACTGGGTAAGACTCTTTCAAAAACAACAACAACAAGAAATGAAAAAAGAAAAAAAAAGGGAATATCATGAACAACTCCATCCACATAAATTTAGCAGTAAAGATAAAACAGCATATTTTCTAGAAAAACATAAGCTACCAAATTTCATGCAAGATTATATAGTTAACATGGATAACCCTGACTAGTAAAGAAATTAGATTTGTAGGTAAAACTCTTCCAAAAAAGAAATCTCTATGCTCAAAAAGTTTTTTTGGTGAACTTTACCAAGCATTTAAAGAACTACAGTCAATTAAAAACCTCTTTCAGGGGCCAGCAAGATGGCTGAGTGGAGAAAGGCAAGCCTGGTGACCCCAGCTCTAACCCCAGAAAGGATGTAAGAGTCAGAGAAGAGACCTGACTGACTCCACAGAGCCATCCTCTGATCTCCACATGCATGCACCACCCTCATGTCATACATATCACACACACACACACACACACACACACACACACACACACACACACACACACCCTTATAAAATAAATGAAAACAAAGAACAAACTGCCTTCTTCTCCCTTCTCAAAAGAAAAAAGTACCACTCTTGGGTAACTGGAAGTAGAAGAGAATTTCCCCATTTTGAAAGGACATCAACAAAAAATTGACAACCAACATCATACTTAAATGTTAAAATCTGAGCTTTTGTTCCTAAGATCAAGAATAAAAAGAGATTTCCACTCTTACCTCTCTCTTGACATATTGTGCTGACAGTTATAGCTAGAACAATGAATTGGTACACTGAGTGAAGAGACATATGGATAGAAGGAAAAGCTGTCCAGTCTGCTTTTATGGATAAAATCTCAAGGAATGTACAAGCAGCTGTAGAACCAGCACGTGAGCTTAGCAAGCTTGCCGAACACAAGATTAACATGTAACTGTTTTTGCATGTTGGCAATGAACAAATGAAAACTGAAATTTTCAAAGCACTATTTATAATTGATCAAAAACCAAAATACTTACATATAAAGGTAATACAACATATACAGTTTTTCTGTACCAAAGAAATATTGGGGCTGGAGAGTTGGTTCAGTGGTTAAGAGCACTTGTTGCTTTTGCAGAGGACCCAGGTTCAATTCCCAGCACCTACATGGCAGTTTGTAACCATCTGTAACTCCAGTCAAAGAGGATCCAAAGCCCTCTTCTGACCTTCAAGGGCTGGGATACATACATGGTGCACATATACATACATTCAGGCAAAACACTCATGCATAAAATAATAAACTAAATCCTAAAAGACTTGTGGGTGAAATAGCTCAAATACTAAATAATGGGAAGATATATTGAATTTCTTGGGTTGGAAGAGTGAACATCATAAGCTGTTAATGTCCCAAAATTTGTCTATTGATTTAATGCAATTTCAATAAAATATCACACAAACATATTGCAGCTACTAACAGGTTCATTATAAAACCTATCTAGAGCCAGGCGATGGTGGCGCACGCCTTAAATCCCAGCACTCGGGAGGCAGAGGCAGGCGGATCTCTGTGAGTTCGAGGCCAGCCTGGGCTACCAAGTGAGTTCCAGGAAAGGCGCAAAGCTACACAGAGAAACACTGTCTTGAAAAACCAAAAACCAAAAACCAAAAAAAAAAAAAAAAAAAAAAAAGAAAAAAAAAACCTATTTAGAAAGGCAAAGAACAATTTCAAATTTCAAAAGACCAAATCAGTTTTGAAAAAGAAAAGTAATGTTGGAAGAGTCACATTACTTAATTTAGTGTACAACAATTGTACAGTAATGTGCAAGAATAGTTTAATATAGGGTATTTGACATAGAGAGGGATACATTCACCAAAAGAATAAAACATACAATAAATAAATAAATAAAAACATAAAAATAAAGCCACACAAATATGATCAGTTATTTTTTGACAAAGATTTACAAGTTTTGACAAGAGAGTGGATAATCATTTCAACAAATGATATTTAAATATTTGGAAAGCATATTGAATCTTGATATAAACTTTATATGTTATACAGAAATGAACTCCAAATGGATTGTATATGTAAATGAAAACACAAAACTATAAACTTTTAGAAGAAAATGCACAAGAAAAACTTCATAGTCTGTAGTTCAGCAAGACTTCTTACATGTAACAGCAACAGTATGACCATGAATGAAAAAAATTGATAAACTGTACTTCATCAAAATGTAAACATTTCACTCTTATGAGAAGTACCATTAAAGAATAAAATACATGAGCCAGGTGGTGGTGGCTCACACCTTTAATCCCAACACTAAGGAGGCAGAGGCAGGTGGATTTCTGTGAGTTCCAGGACAGCCAGAGCTACACAGAAAAACCCTGTCTCGAAAACAACAACAATAAAAACAAAACAAAACAAAAAACAAAAGAGAGAGAGAGAGAGAGAGAGAGAGAGAGAGAGAGAGAGAGAGAGAGAGAGAGAGAGAGAATAAGACACTACAGGGCAGGTTATTATATAAATGAAACACACCAGAATATTTAGCTCTC
This sequence comes from Peromyscus leucopus, assembly GCF_004664715.2. Classification (NCBI taxonomy): domain Eukaryota; kingdom Metazoa; phylum Chordata; class Mammalia; order Rodentia; family Cricetidae; genus Peromyscus; species Peromyscus leucopus. Next base: position 52,211,528 of record NC_051072.1, on the reverse strand, counting down.
AATGTTCAACAACCCGATTTAAATACAGAGAAAAGACTTCAGAAGAACAGAGAAGAACCAAGGTGAAGAAATATGTTACCTCTATATTGAGGGGAGACACAAATTAAGACCACCAATGAGTGTGCATATATTTAAATGTCTAAAACTGAGGAAAAATACATTACCAAGTTTGTTTCGTTCTTAAGTGAATGGACTTGTTCTACCTACTGTCCTGTGTTAGCAATATGCCGGAGACAATCCACGTGGGGTGAGACAAGGTTCATTTTGACTCATAGTTTCAGAGGTTTCATTCCATGGCCACTTGGGGGTTGTAGTGGACTGAGCTGAACAGAGCTCAGTGGAGAAAGCTTTTTTTTTTTTTTTTTTTTTTTTTTTTTTTTGTATTTTGAGACAGGGTTTCTCTGTGTAGTTTTGATGCCTGTCCTGGATCTTGCTCTGTAGACCAGGCTGGCCTCGAACTTGCCTGGCTCTGCCTCCCGAGTTCTGGGATTAAAGGCGTGTGCCACCACCGCCCAGCAGCAGTACTCTTAAGAAGGGTAGAATCTGTCCTGGTATTCTCTTTGGGGTTGCTTCTCAGGAACATGGAAACTTCCTTCCACTAAGCCCCGCCCATTAAAGGTTCACTAGTTTGAACTGATACGGAGCTTTCAACCCCGAGGAGATGTTTACCATCCAAAGTCTAACCCTCCCCAGTCTCAGTGGCTCTCAGCTTCATTCGCCGTGCTCCAGACAGGCTGGGCATCTTCCTCATTTTAAACAGGGATTCCACGTCTGCTTCACTCTTGCTTGCCTTGGTTTGTTTCTACCTGAACTTCCCGTGCTGCCTGGTCGTTGCCTCCCGTTTGGGTATCCGACCTAAATTCCTCCTGTGCCCTGGTCCCACCCATGTCATGTTGTTCCGTGGCCTCCAACGTGCTCCTCAGACCTTTCCCTTAAATTGTCGCGCTGTTTACTTCTTGTGGTCGGTCACCTCCACCACAGCACAGTGAGAGCTCCACCGGACCAGGAGTTGCCTTGCCCCCTGCATCCCCACGTCTGAATCAGGGCTAGCAAGTATTAAGTAAACCCTGGAAAATATTTCTGGCATTAGCTAACCAAGTAACTGCACATTATATTATGGAAATGGTATACAGTCGCCAAGGCTGGTCTTCAGGAAAGAGTCTATCCACGTGAGTCCATGGTGCTGCTAAAAGACTTGAGTCCTTTCGTCTCCTGAAGACCTCCTCAGTGTGGCCTCAGTTTATGCTATCATTCCCAAGGCATGGCTAATCTATTCCCCATGCTTTAGAAACCCAATAACAACGTTTTAAGTGACTTAAATCCACACAATAAATCTGCACGGAAATCGTGATTTAAGACAACAGCACAAGGAATTCTATTTGCAAAAGGGCTTACTCGTTTCTTTAAACAGTCTCCTCCCGAGCGTGGAAAAGTGATCTCCATCCACAGTAGATGGTGCAGGTATTTCAAAGCTGAAAACCAGCCAGGGAGGGGGGATGGGGGGGAGGGTTGGGGGGAGGGAAGGCAGTGTCGGAGGACATCCCGAGGGTCGCCAGGGCAGACCCAGGCTGCAGTGAGTATGCCCACTGCAAGCCCAGTACGCTGTGAGCCCGGAAACGGGAACTGCAGCAGGTTGTGAATCACCCAGAGCTGGTGCTAGGACCCAAACTCCAGTCCTCTGAAGAGCAGTAGGTGCTCTTAACCACCACACCTATCTTTCCAGACCTAATATTATAGATTTTATATTAAAATGAAATGTCTCCTAACTTCAAATAGAAAACTAAAGTCTCTCGTTCCTCGGTCTGAGCCCACCCTCTACCCACCAGGAGACCTCGTCTCAGGACTCACAGCATTCATGTCCTGCAGTTGCAGCCTCTGAGTCCATCCCCGCAGACTTCGGCATCCCGGCCAGGCTCCTCCAGGGCCCGGTGGCTGTGCCCCTCAGGTCAGCCTTCAGCCCCCCTGGCCGCCTGGAGCATCATCGCCCTTGCTCGGTGGCTCTCGGGCTTCACCTGCGCTGTGAAGACCTCACTAGGTGGGGGGCTGGCCAGCAAATGCACCCTGCGGGAGCACGGAGTCGAGCTTGTTCTCCTGGGGCGGGTGGCTAGGAACAGGCCTTGGTTCTCCAGCCCTGCCCTGGCTTGGACCGGAGTCCGCCTTTAGGTGTGGCATGCCAGGTATTAAGGTTTGGCTCTACACAAAAGGAAACTTTTCTAGAAATCTACAAGCCCTCAGAAATTCCTAGTGTATGCTCCATCCATCAGTTCTTTGTATGATTTGAAAATGTCTGGGTTTGATTTATAGTCAATATTCACTACTGGAAATTCAATATTAAGTACTTCTTAACTGGGATTCCAGAATTTCTTACTGAAAAGAAAAAGACTCCCATTTTTCATTTGATGATCATGAAATTATTCACTTTCCTGGCTGACTCTGTTCAAAACTAAAATAATACAGAAATAAGTCCAATAAATCCCAACTCACCAAATAAACTTCAAATAAAAGAGGTAATAGGACTTTAGTTTTCTATCTGAAGTTATGAGACATTTCATTTTAATATAAAATCTATAATATTAGGGCTGGAAAGACGATTCGGTGGTTAAGAGCACCTACTGCTCTTCAGAGGACTGGAGTTTGGGTTCTAGCACCAGCTCTGGGTGGTTCACAATCTGCTGCAATTCCAGCTTCTGGGCATCCAAAGCCCTCTTCCGGCCTCAATGGTACACCTTGCATGTACACATGCACACACACATAAATGTTAACAAAAAAATTAAAAATTATGTATCAATGTGCATTTTAAGCTCGCTTTCCTCTCTAATGACTGGGCACCAAATTTTAAGTATTTGTTTTTTATTTGTTTTAAGTATCAGTGTTTCTCAGTTTATCAAGAAAAAAACCAAACATGTCCCTATTTAAAGCACCATATTCAGAGCACCATCCAGAACTCTTTTTTAAAAAGCATATGGGTACTAGTATTCATAGTAGAGCATTACGGTTAAAAGAATAGCAAGTACGCTACAGTGAAGGCTAACAAATTTAAGGCAGGACTAACATGAAAAGTATAATATGGAAGTGAATAGCAGCATTCAGAATTATATGTCCTGTTTACAAATAAAATTCCCCAAACCAGATGAAAATGCACAGTAAAACAGTGACAGAATGTTAACAGTGGAAATCAGACCAACTACACAGAGTTCTGAATCACGTTGTCCTAATAAATGATGGCACACAAATCGCTTTCACACTCCAAACCAGGCTCTCTCATTCTGTTAACTCTCTTAGCAAGAAAAAAAAAGCAGCTGAGAGGCCTTTAATCCCAGCCCTCGGAAGGCAGAGCAGGTGGATCTCTGAGAGCTCTAGGCCAGCCTAGTCCTAGAGCGAGTTCCAGGACAGCCAGGGCTACACACACACACACACACACACACACACAAAAAAAAAAAAAAAAAAGAAAAAGAAAAGAAAAAAAAACCTATCTTGAAAATCAAATAAACAAAAAACACCATGATTTTATGCTCTACACCCTTCTAGAAATATAGTGAGGCTAGCCCTCCTTCTAGCACACGACAAAAGATCCCAAGCAGCACATGGTGGCAACTTTACTTCTTGATTCTCTTGAGAGTTTAGACAAGAGGGAAGTTTTGGTTTGATTTTTTTTTGTTTTTGTTTTTTTTTTTCAAAGAGCAAATGAATTATCTCAGTGTGCTAATGAGTAGGCTGCTGTAGTTGGTTTTTGTTTTTACTTTTTTGGCTCTTTTTGGGGGCCTGCCACCCAGCTCCCAAATAAATCACAGGTAGTCTTATTCTTACTTATAAATGTCTGGCCTTAGCTTGGCTTGTTTCTAGCCAGCTTTTCTTAAATTATCCTATCTACCTTTTGCCTTTGGTCTTTTATCTTTCTCTATTCTATATACCTTTCTTTACTTCTTACTCCATGGCTGGCTGTAAAGTGAGGTGGCTGACCCCTGGAGTCCTCCTTTCCTCCTCTCTTTTTTTCCTCTATCCTCTCTTCCCAGATTTCTCCTGCTATTTATTCTCTCTGCCTGGCATCCCCACCTATCCTTTCTCCTGCCTAGCTACTGGCCATTCAGCTCTTTACTAGATCAATCAGGTGTTTTAAGCACGCAAAGTAACACAGCTTCACAGAGTTAAACAAATGCAACACAAAAGAATGCAACACATCTTTGCATCACTAAATATTCCACAGCATAAACAAATGTAACATATCTTCAACTAATAGTCCACAATAGGGTACCTTGCCAGGGGAACACTTCCCTTTCTCGTTGCTCCTTTGGTATCTTCTGCTGCAGGGTATTCTATTTCCAATTCTCTCTCCCCAGAACCCTCTTTTCCTCATCCCCATTTTCAATGATTTCATCATTCATAATTAAAGCTCAGGCTGTCGCTTCCTCAAGGAATCTACTCTGATCACTCTATCCTAAAGTCTTATGGACACCCTCTTCCACACTCTCATTTCCTTTGGCTGTTCTTTCCTCCACGGTAGTTGTCGGGTATAACAGGTATTGTTTAGTGTGTGTCTAACATTAAACATCACAAAGACAGGAGGTTTCTCAGGCCTTCCCCCTGCTATATCTCCAATGCCTTACCATAGTACCAGGCTTGAGACCAATTTGTCAAATAAATATGGAACATAGTTCAGCCAGGGAACAGTTGCCAGTGTTCAGTCCTGAAATTGTTCATTTCTCTCCCAACAGAAGGTTGGCCGGGCAGGCGCCATGTGGCTAAGAACAGCTATGAATGAATGTGTCCTAGCCCAAAACCACAAACATACTTAAAATGTTTCGAAATTTGAAACAATTTTGATTGTTTTTTTTTTTTCATTTTCAAGCATGTGGTGTGTGTTCACGTGCATGTACAAGTTTTTCCCATATGTTACGTGCATGTGGAGGCTGAAGTTGATGCTGGGAATTATCCTGGATTGCTTTCCCACCATATTCACTGAGGCAGGTCTCTCAAACTCTAGACTCACAGGATATCGCTAGACTTGCCAGTCAGTTTGCTCAAGTGGAGCTCCTGGGTACGACTTCTGAGGCTGGAATTATAGGTAGGCTACCAGTCCTATCTGACATTGGCGTGCATTCTGAGGACCCAAGTCCACTCCTCACACTTTCCTTGCAAACACTTTATCCGCTAGCACATCTTTGCAGCCTTGATGGCATAATTCTTAAGTGTGCACTTTGAAGCTAACATGGTATTTCGATCTCAAAAGGTCTGGACATGCCTGGGTATGTTCAAATTTGCAATAAATTTAAGTCCAGGCCTTTAAGGATTCTTAAGAAAGAAGAGGAGGAGGAAGAGGAGGAGGAAGGAAAAGGAAGAAGGAGGAGTTGGAGGAGGAGAAGGAGAAAAAAGAAGAGGAAGGAGGAGGAAGAGCAGCAGCAGCAGCAGCAGCAGTATTTATTGATTCCTTTATTCTCTGGTCAGATGCTGTCTCTCTAGAGTCCCACTTCACATATTTAACTATTAAGACTCCTTCCCTCACTGTCGCCTGAGGCTGATTCTTCAGTCTTGTGAACAAAAATGTCTTAAGAAAGTCTGGAAGCATGTAGGCCAGGGCTGCCAGGCTAACTCTAGTCTCAAAGTTCTCCCGAGCCAGCCCCTCCAGCCTGTTACTCCGCTGTTCCCAGGTGTACCCGCAACTCAGGTGTAACGAAGCTGCGTCTGCTTCCAGGAAGTGGGGCAGAGGGGAGAAATAGGAAGCCAGAGAGGATGCTAGAACTTCCAAAAGAGGCAAGTTCTAGCTCATTGCACAATGCTTCCTCACACAGCCCACTGGCTAACCTTCAATCATACATCTATACCTTGCTACGAGGGTGTGTGTTGCAAGAGTGAGAACGTGAGATGCTCCGCCGGACTCAAGTGGGTTCCTCTTGGGGTGCTGTGCATTTGCTTCTGCTCACTAACCAATGACCATTAACACCACGCCGGGCCATCACACTTGACATTCAGAGATACATGAGAAAGAGCACCACATTTCTACCAGCCTACGATCACAGAGTAGTGACTGATTAGCAGTCGCTGTAGAGATGAAGAGTTGTCCTTCTGGTTTGTGCTCTGCTGCTGTGTGTCCAGAATATGACCCTCCCCAACCACGTGGAAACACTTTTCAATAGGCCCAAAGGCCCCTTCAGGAAAGGATGCCCTTCCTTCCGGGACTGGTCATTGTTTGGTGTTCTCCTTTCTCCATGAAGATCCTGAAGTATTTATTATTTGCTGTGGTTTTCTGTGTGGCCAGTATAAGAAGTGCGTGATCAACACTGCTCCAAGGCCGTATATTTGTTATCAAGAGCTCTTTCGTTTCCAGGAATTTGGACTGGTTAATGTTACACAGTTTGTGCTTAGATGGGAATACTTGCAACACAGGTTTCATACACAGAAAGTCATTAACTCCTCCTTAACCATTCCTCTCAAACTTGGAACATTAACAGCTTGGGAAAAAAAAAGCCACTCAACATGATATTTTGAAAACACTTTATGATCAGTCTTTGAAAAGGCATTCAAATTGACAGGGGAAGCCGAGGAAGCAGCTGGAATGTCAGCATCTAGGCAACTAGTAAAGCTTCATAGAAGGAAAGAAATGGATCTTCCCAAAATGCTCTATAAGGGCAAATGGAATTCGGTAACACATTTGGGGTCGACAGAAGCAGAGGCAGAAATAAGGGGGATGAGATCACACAGAACAATGATGAATAACGACATCTAAAATGAGAACCATAGAAGAGTCAACTGGTATGTGTCTCTTGCCTTTTAGCTCCAGTGTTCTCACACTGGGTATTGAATACATTCTCTTAGCGTGAAGTTCCTTCTTTAACTCAGCAACACGACTCCTACCATGTCAGTGTGGAAACTTCTGTCTCTTCAGGATCACTCTTTGGTAGGCTCCTGGACCTTACCATTCCATGCTGAGGTTGAATCTAAAGCTTCTGAGAGAATGGCCTGTATTTACAAATAACTTCTCATAATGCTTCCTTTCTATTGTCAGAGAGGACTGAAGTAAGATGTCTAGCCATAAATTATCGGAACAATAGGACATAGTAAGAGAGACATCTTTGTCTTTCATTGAAGAGCTGGTTGGACTGACATGAAACACTAGGCCTGTTTATATTACTTGCTGTGCATACTAATAATGATATGCCACAAACGAACAGGTCAGACTCCTTATCTGAGACTCCCTCAACATGTTAAGAATTTGAGATTTTTTTTCCTGCATTTAAAAAAAAAAAAAAAAAAAACAGCAGGAAAAGAAATGTCACCCTAAGATCCATATCTTTTTATTCTTTATTCAAATACAGTTCTGATTGACATTTATTTTGCAAGCCAACTGTGAGGGTTAACCTGACAGGTTCAGGTTGCTCAACTCCCACATTTTGCAAAGAAAGACCCCTCTCTTCAGAACCAGCCTCGGAGCCCTTGGCCTTTACCAGCCTGATAAGGGTAATGCTGTTACCCTGAAGAGTGCTTCATGTCCACAGCTTTGGGCCACATTGTATTCGTTTTTAGAGATAGCTTATATTGTCAACCTGTTTATGCTGAAATGCATGCTTTTTGAAGACTGAGACCTTGGACCAGTAAGCTCTCTGGAAGGTGTAAAGCTAAGGTCAGTTGGGATGACAGAAATGCCTGCCCAGACTTCAAGGGTTGGGCAAGGAGTCTTGGTTGGTGCTATTTTGCATGTACTGCCATATAGAGCTTGTGGGAGAATTGTGTATACTTTGTATGCCTCCCCTGGGAGCACGAGGCTTTGCTGATCCCACCCCCATGCCATGCGGCGTATCAAACCGAGGGTCTTGCATATATAGAAAAGCATGCTACTTCTGAGCCACATCTAGCCTCTTTGCTTATTTTGATTTATATAGTTTTACTCTTACAAACTGTAATCCTGGGTTCTTCAGTTTTTCTCAGTTCTGTTAGTCTTTCTTGCAAATAATCAGACTTGAGGGGAGCCTAGGGACTCCCAGCACAGCTAGGTTGCGATAAAATTTAATTTTTCTCTCTGAGTTATTAACCACAGAAGAACCGTATCTTTAACAACCAACACTTTTCACACCAGATTATTGAAAACACCCCTCCCATTACAAACGCTGGTAATACTTTATTAATTGCTACATAAAATTTAGTATCTACTTATCTTTCTTTTCTTGAGACAGGGTCTTACTATGCCAACGAGGCTGGCCTTGAAGTTGAGATCTTCTTGACTCTGCCCCCTGAATGCTGGCATTAAAGGTGTGTGCCACCATGCCTCTTTTTATTTTGCTCTATCTACCAATTTCTAAGGGGTTTTGAACATTATTATTCTTAATAGTATAAATGGTGAAGGGGGCTTAGTTTTAAATAGTCATTCTTCTTATTCATGAATAACATTATTTATTTATTCATCTTCCAATTCTCTAGTTTCCACATCTTTAAACATTTTTCCTCCTGAGGTACCTCAGAGATCCCCATGACAAACAAGATTATTTTTATTCTATTTTCCAATTGGTCACTGCTGATTTATAGAAATAGTATTGATTTTACAGACATGACATTTTTGAACTCTGAAAAAAAATGTAGATTTATTTAAAATTCAGGCAAGTGAGCTAAAAATATACTTTCTCTTAGAAAAGTACTGTAGGCAAACACGCTGACCATATGAGGTTTCATTTTTACTTCTTTCTACTTTTTACTCATTTCATCTGCTAAACTGACTAAAAACTGAATTCTTTGCCAAAGTGATTATTCTCAAAGTGAGGGTTCAAATCATTTCTAAACTTAGCAACATCGAATTGTTTCTTCTTGCTAACACAGTAGGGATGTAATACCTCTTTGTAGTTTAATGTTTCCTGTCCAGATGACTAGTATGGTTATGACTGTTTTCTTTCATGTGAATTGCCATTTGAAGTCTTTTGTATCACTTTATATTGACTATTGTTCTTCCTGAGTCTCAATTAGGAATCAATTTAATATTCCAGATACTAGCTCCCCCAATACCAATACTTGGAACATGTGTTGCAAACATGTTCTTCCATGACTTGACTCTCTAAGGTTATGGGTTCTCATTTATTATGCCTTCTAAGTTTCATGATGCTTTCTAAAAATGCTTCAAAAACTTAAAAAAAGGTGCTGGATATACAAGAGACAAAATAGATAATGAAGGACCTGGGAGAAGTCCAGACAGAGAAAACAGATGACATTATCAGAGAGAAAGATTGGGCAAGTAGAGCAATCTGGGAAGGGAGCAAGCAGAGAGCAAGTCAACAATGGTGTTCCCCTACAGTGCTGCCTGGCTTCCTGCCTGGTCTTTCCTTGAAGATGAACTGTGACCCGGAAGTGCAGAGGCACCAGTCTATGGGCAACCAGGTGGCAGACAGCCTGTGGAAGAGGATAGTCTGAATGGTGAAACTAATTTGAGGTATGAGTTAAAGTTGGGAAGACACACAAAGGAATGTGAAAGATGTGGAACTTGCATGGGGCTGGAGAGGCCAAGACAAAACTTGCTGGCCTAGGAGTCTTCTGGTGAGAAAGCAGCCATTTCTCTAAGAGGCCCTGGTTTCTCCTGCTGAGAAGGGAACATACCACCCTGACTATGCACCTACACCACCGTTCCTGCACCTAAGGCTCAGGGAACCCTGTGGAAGATGGGGTGGCAAGCCCGTAGGAGCCAGAGGGCCGGGATGTCTGCTGACAATGTCTTCTGTATATGACAAGGAAGCTATACCCACAAAACCTCAGCCATACAGACACTTAAACAGGACCCACACAATGACAGCACTAGTTAGACACACCAGCGCGGATGGGGGAGGTCTCACAAGGCTCCACTCCTAGATGAACAGCCACAGGTAATTAATGGGTGCTGAGAGAGGGAGAATCCCTGGTGAGTTATTCAGTCCCAAGTAGTCAGTCCTAGATACACATACATATGAGCTATACTAAATGGACTCATCACGTTATATACATGTAACATACACACACACACACACCTATATGTGACAATAATAACTTAAAAAGAGGTCATGAATTTGAGAGGGACTGAGGGGGACATGGGAGAAGTTAGAAGAGAAAGAGTAAGAGAAGAAAATGATGTGAATACATTATACATATAAGAAATTCTCAAAAAAGCTTTTAAAATTTTATTTTAAATTATTAAATATTATATATGATGGCTTTCAATTAAATGGAGCATCTATATGAAAATAATTTATTATTTAATGTGGAAAACAGTAAAAATAAACTTCAGATGGGAGAAAACAATAAATACAGTAATCTCTATTTTTCAATACATTAAATCAGTTCACTGAATTTAATTTTATAAATAATTTACATAAGTAAGTCACAATCAATAACCCAAACACCACAGCTCTGGAACTGTCCCAGTGTACAGTATCAGGCAAGGGACTGGCACATCAACAGGCTTGTAGCCCATCTTTAAATTGGCTAGTAATGAAGTCAGGTTACGACTGTGGCAAGGGCTTTGTAAAGTCTGCAGGAAAAGCTATCCCTCAAACATTTCTGTCTACTCTAAATGCACTAAAATATCCAAAGACCAAACTATAAGAAAAAAGATTCAGTTCTTTTTTTTTCTTTTTGGGTTTTTCTAGACAGAGTTTCTCTGTGTAGCCCTGGCTGCCCTAGAACTTGCTCTGTAGACCAGGCTGGCCTTGAACTCAAGAGATTCACCTGCCTCTGTCTCCTGAGTGCTGGGATTAAAGGTGTGTGCCACCACCGCCCCAGCAAGATTAAGTTCTTAAAGCAGTAGCAAAAAAGGCTTTTTGATAAGAACTTGTGGGTGGCACCATGTTTGAAGCAATTCCTTAACTGTTGCAAATCTTTCTTCTTTCACAAATATTAACAAAGATGTGACAGGCATGCACCTGAGGTCAGTGCATTTATCTTCTGAGCTGCATATTTTCTCTTAAAGAGTAGAATGAAAATCAGTGAATACATAACTTATCTTGTTTACCACAAATTTGTAGAAAGTCAAACATAATTACCAAAAAATGAAATACTGCCATTTAAAGTACTGAGTTAAAAAAACAATTCTGGCCGGGCGGTGGTGGCGCACGCCTTTAATCCCAGCACTCGGGAGGCAGAGGCAGGCGAATCTCTGTGAGTTCGAGGCCAGCCTGGACTACCAAGTGAGTCCCAGGAAAGGCGCAAAGCTACACAGAGAAACCCTGTCTTGAAAAACAAAAAAAAACAAAAACAAAAACAAAAAAAATTCTGAATTATAGACTAAATATTTCTTTATGTGAGCCAAGTGCTTATTTAAAAGATAAAGGAATTATAAGTAAGGAAAAACAATTAACAATAGTTTGAACAAGTCCTTCTAACACAGATAGTACTGTGCATTACTTTCCTGAAGGTAACACATGTACCCATGCTATTTCTATTAAAATATTCTTCATAGATCTCATGGTTAAATTTAACTACAAATGTTCACAGATCACTTAAAGACACAAGAGCAAGTACAGCAGCATCCAATGGTAACACAGTGGCCAAACACTAAGATGCTCCTGCTGAAACTAACACACATGACTCAGAGTCCTTGTAAGTATTTTATATTCATTATTAAACAACACATCATCTTCTGACCTCCCCTTTTGCTTCTGTTTTAATGCTGTCTCTAACATGACTAATTTCCAACTGATATATACACTGGAAATGAAATTTTTAAGGTTATTAAAGGAAATATAAAGAAATAAGTTAATATATAGTCTTCATTCTTAAAAAAGGTCATACAGGGAGGTATTATTGCATTTGTCTTCCCTAAATGAATAAATTTAAAATGAGGAAGAATAAATACAATGATTATAAAACTAAAATTTCAATAAAAATTATTGATAAAATGGTCAAAGTTCATTTAAAAAATATATCCAGGGTGTGTCTGGGACTTGGAGGTTTTGTTTTCTTTGACGTGGAACACTTTGTCTTCAGTCCCGGCCTGGAACGAGAAAGAAAACACAATTTCTATGGAGAAGGAAATACTTGAAAATAATTTTGCAAAAACAGTTCTTAAAATGTTACTTGGTTAGTTAAAAGCAAAGTTTAGCCCCTAAAACTCAAGAGTAAAACATGAGTTTGTGGCTATCTTTACTGAAGTTCGAGTCAGCCATACCTTTTTGTCCTTCTTGCAGCCTTCTGAAGTCTGTCTGCTGGGCAAAGAAGAGCCAAGAAATTCCATGAGGAAAAGGATAAGATAATTGAAAAGCTTCAAAAAAATTAAGGAGATAAAACTGACAGATTGATGATAATATTATACATATCCCAAACTAATTTTTAAGAATGTTAATTAATTAAATTAGTACTTCCGTGTGTGTGTGTGTGTGTGTGTGTGTGTGTGTGTGTGTGTGTGTGTGTGTGCTTACACACACAAGTGCACAAGTATGGAAGTGAATGGACAACTTTTGGAAGTTAGTTCTTCCCTTCCATCATGTGGTCCAGAGAGCAAGCCCGTGTTAGAAAGCTTGTTATCGAGCACCGATACCCTTGAGCTGTACTGCCGGCCTCACAGGTTAATCTGGTAGTACCACAGGTTAATCTGGTAGTACCACAGGTTAATCTGGTAGTATCCAGGTTAATCTGGTAGCATCGTTTGCTTACAGTTCACCAGTTCTACTGGCATTAAACTTGATTTCAAAACTAACCTGGAATTTTCCCTAAATTCAAAAGCTCGGTTTAAGTTATTTTTAGCCATGGTAAGGCAACTAATATTTCCTCAGTGAGAGCAAACACAAGCCACCCTCTAATAGTATGTATTTCAAATTTAACAGTTTCAGTAATTTTCATAAGACATATCCCTAGAAAATCACATTCCTCTTATTTTTTGTAATTTAATTTTATATGCATTGGTGTTTTGCCTACATGTATGTCTGTGTATGTGCCTGGTACCTATTGAGGCCAAAAAAGGGCACTGGAACCCCTGGAACTGGAGTTACAGATGGTTGTGAGCCACCATGTGGGTGCTGGGGACCAACCCCAGGGTTCTATGGGGTTCTATGCAAGACTAGCAAGAACTACTGCCCCCACCCCCCATTCCTCTTAATAACCACATGCTTACCAGTATTTCTGGAGCTTTCTTTGGGTTGGTTGACTGAATTAATGTCCTTATTCCTCAGTTCTTGGATAATGCCTTTATTTAAGCAAATATCCACATGTACATTGAAGAGGGTAAGATCAGAAGTCTTTTGTTCTTGGTTACAAACAGGACAAACTAGAGCTTGTCCTGTTACTACCTCATCTGTATAGGGCTGGATGGATTCTTGCTTACTTAATATTCTGACAGCTTCATCTGCCAATGAACTAGGACAAGACTGGTTTGGAATGTCAGGATATTCCCCTTTGCTGTGATTACTTCCTAAAGTGTCCATACTTGCTGCTTTCAACGAGCTGTCTTCAGTCTCTACGAGATCCACACCATCTGCTGAAGTGATCTCTCCATCTTCATGATCCTGTTTCTCACACAGTGTAACAGAAGGGTGTGCATATTCCTTCTGACCAGTCTTTGCTGAGGAAGCATGTGAGAAGGAGGGCATTTCTGAGTTCTCACTGGCTGATGGCCCATCAAGACATGCATCTACATGTTCATTAAAGGCTTCCAGACTGATGCCTTCTTGATCCCTGAAGCAAACTGGACATGTAAACGTCTGACAGTTATTTGAATTCTCCGATGCTTCCAAATTCTCGCTCATCTTCTTTAAAGCTTGGGATGGCTGTGAGGGCTGTAAAGCTTGCTGATCCACAATTTCACATCTGGGTGAGTCTTGATGGTTCGAGATCCTTTCTGATCGCTTTTTATCAAAGAAACTCTTCTTAGGAGACATTTCTAAAGGCTTTACAAACTCAGTTTTGTCAGTTTTGTCTAGACTACACCCAGGAGATGACAGAGCTTGCTGTCCAGCCTGTAAGAAGCCAATAATGCTCCTCTGTTGGTGCTTCTTGTCATCTTCGTTGGAAAAAGTGGACATCCGAACACCTAAGTGAAATCAAAACCAGTTACTTTTGAATTTTATTAAGACATTCACCCCCAATACAAACAAAATAAAACATTTAACGTAGTACTATTATGACACAAACACAAAAGGTAAGCAGAGAGAAACAAGTACCTCTGGAGATGGACACACACACCCAGGCATACATATTTTTCAAATGCTAAGGTTTGGACACATATGTACATCTTTATATGTTAGGCATATAATTTACCACTTAGCCACATTCCCAGACAAGTATTTTCCAAATTAAAGAACACTTTTTCAGAGCTGGTATTATGAAGAACTTACTTTGATTTATAAAATTGGGTAAAATCAGTGAATGTTAAAAATCTATTGGAGTTGGCGTGATTACATAGAACTTTCAATAATGTTTCACACATAATGCCATTAAAGAGTAATTAATTGAAGTCAACTACAGAGACTCTTCAGCTCTGATTTTTTCAATAGACTTCACTTCTTAAGGAGTGTTTCATTTTTACAACCATTGAACAGAGAATTCCTGTATGCCCTCTGCTGTCACTCACCCACAACATCCGGTACCCCCCACACATGCACTGACCCAGCACTGTCACCCCAAGTCTATAGTTCACCTGAGGATTTACTCTCAGGAGTGTTCACGCTGAGTCTAGATGTAGCTATAAAGCCATGAATTCACCATTATAGAACCACACACAGTTGTTTCACTAGCCTAAAATTCCTCTGCTTTCTCTATTCATCTTTCCCCTTGGGCAATATTGTCTTTTTCCTTTCCTGTCTCCAAGGTTTTGCCTTTCTCAAGATGCCATATAGCTGGAGTCTGACTTCTTTCACTTAGCAATATTTACTTAAGTTTCCTTCTTGTGCTTTTGTAGCTCATTTATACACTGAACACTATCCCACTGTCTGGACATACACAGTTTATCAATCCACTTACATATACCTAGCTAGCTTCTAAGTTTTGCAATTATGAATGAAGTTGCTACAGATTCTTGCTCTTTGGCTTTTTATTTTATTTTATTATTATTATTATTATTGTTTTTTCGAGACAGGTTTTTTTTTTGCATAGCACTGGCTGTCCTGGAAACTCGCTCTGTAGACCGGGCTGGCCTGGAACTCACAGAGATCTGCCTGCCTCTGCCTCCCGAGTGCTGGCATTAAAGGTGTGCGCCATCATTGCCTGGCTATTTGGTTCTTTTTAACATACTTATCAGTGGTTTCATTGTACACTATCTCTCAAGTGTGAAAGTAAGATCAATGATCCACTCTTAGCAACTTTACAGTTCACTTGGAAGCTGGCTTTCTAGTTTGTTTCCAACAGGTAGTGACTGGCAGTGTCATAATCTTGATCTGTAATTCTGAAATCCAAAACTTCTGAAATTGTAGCACAAAGCCTAAATTGGCATGATGTTATCTTACATGATGTCCTTACAATCTAAATAATAAGTTTATTGTTGTTGTTTAGTGACAGAAATATCCATGTGTTTCATCATGTCATGATGTACTGGATTCCCAACAGAGCATTACAGAATATAATTTAAATGCCCTGGATTTGTTTCTCAAATCTGTTAATTTTTGAATTTGGAAACACCTTGCCTCAAGGACTTTAGAAAAAAGGATGAGAACAACTTCCATTGGTCCAGACAGAATTAGTCACCTTCTGTCCATGCATCCAGTTCTAGGGATTACAATGTAGAGCAGCAGAGTAAAAAGTTCTTAAATAGGTTTAAGAAATAAATGGGAGGAAAAAGATCTCCCAAGCTGACTTTTTTTTTTTAAAGGGAGGATCATTAAACATATAAGGGAAAAACAAGAAAGAGAGAGGAGAGTGAGAGGCCTACCCATTAACCTTAACCTCAGGGGATGTGGAGAACCGGCGTTAACTTCTGTCCTTAGCAGTTCCTTAGCAATGGCAAATATTTCTTCTGCAGTAGAAAGAGCAGACGGAACTGTAGATGCACGAGTTTTTACTTCAAAATTCACGTTCTTCAGCTTAATGGTAACAGTTCTCCCCTATAACACATGTAGCACATTACTGAGGAAGGTTCCAGAACTTGTAGAAAAAAAGTTGATTACAGGTTCAAAAAGTTTAGGAAGGCTGCCTATACATATAAATATGCAAGTGTAATCAGCTGTTTATAAAACATGGTCATGTAAATGGTCATAATTAAGATCAGTGTCTGAAAAATATCACTTAGTGAATAATTACTAGTCCCTTCCTCAACCAATTAAAAGATGCTTTTATATGAAGGGCAAAGTTAACCAATCACCTTTACATTTATTGTACATCTCCCTAGGTTAATTCAGTATTGAAAGCCAAGGGGAATGAATAACTCAACACTTAGTGCATGACTACCACATGCCAGAGTCTGTAAGAATCCTCTTTACAGCTAGTGTCTGAAGGACATGAGGTGTCAGTTGGAGAGGCCTGGTGACGGTTTAGTATTTCCTGGGGGGTTAAAGTAATGGGCGGCTGTCCCACTTGAGGCAAGTTCAGGTTTCTGACTCATTTCCTGACTCTTTCAGAGCCAGTAACTTTAGCTAGAGAAACCTATCGAACATTCCCTAACCCAGGCGATGACTGAGACAGGAAATGATGGGAAGGCCACTTCACCTTAGTGGTATTCTTCTCAACACCTATGACCCACAACACAGGACAAGCGAGACAGTGGCATTTGGTAGGGTATATGGCCAGTGGCTCTCAAGACGGGATTTTATAAAGAGGAGGGAAAGGCTAACAAACTCACAACCGAACTAGGGAGACAGGACACTCGTCACCACACCGTTCCCTGGAGAGGGGTTAGTTAAAGACAAGAGTAATCCAGATGCAGTCTGCAGCTGGGTTAACAGCAAGTGCTAAAGTCACTCTTCCAGTGTGACAACAATCTATAAGATGTCAACAATTGAGGCAAATAAGTGAGAGGTATAACGGAAATCGCTGTGTTCTTTTGGAAACAGTCTTAGAAATCTGAAATGATTCTAAAATTAAAAGTGTATTTTAAAACTTCTCAAAAAGAACTATTTTACGCTTGAGCTAGAAATAAAAATGCTCCTCAAATACTCCATTTTTTTTGCACTACCTTCCCAACACTTTTGTATTACACTCTTTATAAGCCAAGCCTGGTTTGAGAGGATTGAGAAAACACTAACCGTGGACTGCTCTGAAGGAAGAATACACAGCTAATAGTCAGTTCATTCCAGACTTCTGTTCTCAACGTGTGAACCGGGATTGGAGCCCCGGAAAACACAGTGCCTGTTCCAGAAGGTCACTGTCACCGTGAGCAAAGTCACCAAGGTGATTGGGAAAGGATTTACGATAGGAGGAGACAGTTGTGGACTAACCCTTCCCTCTGCCGTTCAGGTCTGATCTGGCACGTAACTCAGAGTGTTAAGGGCACAAAGCTGCCCTTATCACCCTGGAACCATTCCAGTGTCACAAGGTGTCCTTCATACTATGTTTTCATCACAGACCTCACACAGGTCAGGCTCGACTTGGTTTCTGATTGCTGAGGATAGGAATATTCTATTTTATTTGTATCCGAGTTAATAAATATGTGGTCTCTTGACCTAGAGTAGTATCCTAGAATGAAAAAAGCTAAGAACTGGAATCATCCCGTAAAAATCCAGTACCTTCAGTCCTTCCTTCTGGAGATCACGAGCAAGTTCAGTGCACAGCTCTTGGCATAAGCTGAACTGTTCTTCTGTGTGACTTATTTCACTAAACGTCCTAGAGAGACAAGAAGGATTTTGGTGCACAATGTAAACTATAGCTGAATAATTTGGTAAGAGTACATTCAAATAGCCTAGCGTTGTATTTTCTTCAGTACAAATTAAAGTTTTCACATCAACTAACGCATAACTAAGTAAAAATACCTATATTCTACAAAAATGATCAAAAGCATTTAGATAGGTACACTGATCAGCAAAACACACAATTTTATGCTTTCTCCTTTTTTAGACGTGATCTCACTTTGTAGCCCTGGAGTGAGTCTAGCACTCACTCTGTAGACCAGGCTGGCCTCGAACTCATAGAGGTCAGCCTGTCTTAGCCTCCCTAGAACTAGGGTTAAAAGGTGTGTGTACCATGCTCAGTTCTTCATTCATTTTTCAACTGACATATTGGTGCTTTCTCATTATGAGTTCTTTACATATCAGAGAAGCTAGCACTTATATGTGATTATGAACTGGGACCTTCCTCCCCTAGTCCCATACTAAATTTGATATCTTAATGCATTTTTTTTAAACCCACAGTGAGTTTTCAAAAAGAAAGGAACCAGTCAGTGATTCTTAAATGTCTCAATAGTTTTGATGTTTTGAAGAACTAATTGAGGGACTTTTAAAGTGGACACATTTTCCCCTAAACAAAATTCCATTAAGATTTCATGTGACTCCAAACAAGATTCTAAGCCCCACAAAACTAGACAATCTCTAAGCTTTCCTTTACCAATATTACTTCAGGCTCGATTCTTTATCTGAAACACTTAACTCAAGAAGGAAGATTTGGATTTGGGTTGCTTTTTTTAAATAATTTTATTTTATAATATGTTTGTGTATGGTGAGATGTCCTCAGATGGAACCCAGGTTTAAGAACAAAATTCATTAGTTTCATATACACCTTATATACAGAGCCTGAAGGTACTTGTGCACAGTGTTCTAACAATCTCTGTTTTGACTTCAACCCACCACATAAAATGAGGGGCAAAGTTTTTCATGTGTGATAGCATCCTGATAGCACCAGGAAGTCTTGGATTTGGACCATTTCAGAATTTAGAAATTGTTTCAATACGGAATGCTCAACATGTAACTGAAACCTCTGCTCATTTGACCAATATCGGAAGTTCTTAGAACTCCCACTGTAATGTTTTATGATTCTCAGGTAAACATTTAATTGTTCTTATAAAGAAGATTAGAAATCCTAAAATGCCCAGTTTTCACCAAACAGGAGTAACATCTGTATTAAAAAACAGAAATGCCAACCATGTTGTTCTACTGTGAGTAGAGCGACCAAAGATACTGCACTGAGCTTACTGAGGTGTTTACTTCAGGAGTATAAGCTGCCCAAACTGTGAAGCTTTTTTTATTGTAGTGATGCTTTACACTACATGAACTTGAAACAGTTTAACACACATTGAATCATAGGTCATTATCTTTATTTTTATTTAACATAAAAGAACAAATATTACCTTTCAACACTCATACTTTTCCTTTCTCCATCCCTGAAATGAGGAAAAAAAAAAAAAAAAAGACTTTATTTCTTTCTCCAAAAACTGAGTTCCTTTTGGTCAATAAGAGAAGTTAATGTATTCCTTTTAATTAATTAATCTTATGTATGTGGGTGTTCTGCTGGTATGTCTGTCTGTGCACCATGCATGTTCAGTGCTCACAGAGGTCAGAAGAGAGTGCTGTACCCCTGAAAATGGAACCACCATTTGTGAGCCACCACATGGGTGCTAGGAATCAAAACTGGGTCCTCTGGAAGGCAGCCAGTGCTTTTAACTGCTGAGCCATCTCTCCAGTCCCCTAACATCCTCTTTAAATACTTTGTTTAGAAACATTTATATCTTACAAAAAACAATGAGGCTTTCTTTTAAATCTAAAAATGAAACTGTCACTAAGACATAAATAGATAAGATACTTTGATTTCATGTGTCATGGATCAAGTCTATATTTATGATAGGAAAGTATTTGGAAATAGGTATCTAACCTGCTTCTATTAAAAGTCTGGATACCAAACTTATGAAAATAAATAGGAAGCAGCAGCATAACAGTTCCTGGCCACAGGATCCATGCACATGTCACAAAAGTCAACGCTGTTTCATTTGGGGGCTGGCACATCAACTCCTCCCCACATGTCATCCATCATTCAAGTCTGTCAGACTTTGGCACAGGATGCTGAGGATCTACACCATCCACTCTGACTGGAGTCTAGCTGTTCTGGCAGGGGCAACTGAACTAAAGAAACTGAAGTAACATGCATTTTATTCATTTTCCAGATAATTAATGGATGTAATATGCCTAAGAACTGCTCGAGAACAGAGAATAATGAATAAAATATACCAAGTGCTTGTCTGGAGCTTACATCCCAGTGGCTGTAAACAAGTATGAATACAAACAGGGCCTGTGAAGGTAGCTCAGTCATACAGAGCTTGTCTCACATGACCAAGGCCTTGGGTTTGAGTCCCAATAACGCAAAGAACAAAAAATCAAAAAACCAACCAAACAAAAAACCCAAAACAAAACCAATCAAGCAAAAGAAAGTAGGCCCGATGACACAATCCTATAACAATAATCCCAGCTATCTGGGAAGCTTAGGCAAGAGGACCACAAGTTCAAGGCCAGCCTAGGTTATAAGGTATTCAAATCACCTAGTTAACTTAAGTGAGACCCTGTTTCAAAATAGGAGAGAAGATGTTGTCCAGTGGTAAAGCACATACCTAACATGTGTGAGATTCAGTCAATCACAAGAACCTTCCTCCCCCCAAAAAAACCCAACAAACAAACAAAAACAACTAAACAAACAAATAACAACAAAGGGAGAAGCACCCAGACGACAAACCAAAGCAGCACAGGGTAGAGAACACAGGCTGAGGGGACGAAGGCCAGCTACAGTGTATTACAAGCACGCTGTCTGGACTCTATATACTATACAATAACACCTGCTGCCTTATATCCAACTGCAAAATGGGGAAAGGTGACGGTATTTGGATTAATGAGCAATCTAGACCACTTACAGTTGTGGTTTCACCTTCCATTACGTACACTCAAGATCAAAGTCTTGTAATTGCGGCATCAAGGGAAGAAAGAGTAAGCAGACTTGAGGATAATACCGCTAGCTTTGCGTGCCCTGCCCCCTCGCTGACGGACAGGGTCTCACTATGTTTATAGCCTAGGCTAGCCTCCGACTCATTATCAGACTTCGCAAATTTTTTTGTAATGAATTTTATCCACATCCTCTTTGATTTTATTGCTGTCCTTTAATTTAAGCAAAAGAATATAAAGCCAGGCATGATGCTCTATGCGTGGAATTAATCCCAACATTTAGGTAGGAGTATGGTATCCCTGTCTCACTGCACTCTCCCCAGACAACCAAACATCATAAGGTCTTTTGACAAAACAGGGCCTAGGGTTGACGTGGATGATTTCCATTCTTCTCTCCTCCTCTTCTTTTCATCCACCCACAACAGCTCAAAGCCCAGATAAAAAGCTGACAGAAGAAAGCCCAGGACTTTTATTTAGATGTCCCCTCTTCTCCTGGGGCTTTCCGTGGTCGGCTCCTTCCAGTCTCTAGCTCCGGACGACTGTCAACCCTATGCCAACCTCTGAAGTCACTCTTTATGCCCTCACTCTGCCTTACTTTCCGTATCATTCTTTGGTTATTTTCTATTTCTCATACTAGTGTAAACTCCATGAAGGCAGAACTATGTCCAACTCACTGGGACTGTCTCTAGTGCTTAGAACAGAGTCCAATGGAAGATGAGCACTCAGTGTTCATTCACACATCGGAAACTCTTGCCTAAAGAATAAACTGTGGAGCAGAAGCCACCTTTCTTTCCTCAACAACCTGACCACCAACCTTCCTCTTACAATCTGAAAACGGAACAAGACAGGCAGGGGACGGAAGGAACCGCCATCCTAACCACCGTTCCTTTCTCCCCCATTCCTCACCGCTGAAGCCAGCATCCAGAATGAGTCATTAATCCCTCTTTTTCCCATAGCCAAACTGATAACTTTAATCAAGATAGAGACCTAATTAAATCAGTCAAAATGCATTTAAAAACATTTTGAAATAGCCTTCATCTCAAAGGTTCAAAGTGATAGTGATAAATAATAATGTAAATGATAAAAAAAAGCTGAATAACTATATATAGATACCTTGCTAGGTCTGTTGAACCCAGACCCAGGGCTATGTGAAGGAAATAATGCCAAGATGTTTCCGAGAAAAGGAGAGAAAGCAGTGCTCTCTGTTGGTAGAGTTCTGTGCAAGTAACAATTCCAAGAGCCATTAACATTTTCTCCGTGACTTTTCCTATTCCAGAAACCTAGAAGAGAATCCACATGTAGATGGAGTTGAGTATGTCCAGAGTGGTATAGCCACAGATGAATCAACATTTACAATTTAGAATTTTAAAATGAGATTATATTTGTGTGTGTGTGTGTGTGTGTGTGTGTGTGTGTGTGTGTGTGTGTGTGTAGGAGAATGTTGTTGGTGTTGAGGTTTGAACACAGAGCCTTGAACATGCTAAATAAACAGTTCCAGTGAGTGACATTCCCAGTTGAAGATTATAATCTTCTGTAGCTAATAAAAGGTATGAATAGTATTATTTTCACATGTCATGCAAGAAAACTGTTATTATTTTTTGGTCACATAGCTTAATTCAATAGAATTTTTAAAGGCAAGGAACAAAGAGTTCTGTGGTCATAAAAATTTTGGAAATGGTAGAGCAAACAAATGAAACTTTTTAGTACAATATGATTTACTATTTATGATTCTTTAACATACTAATACCTGCACTCCAAAGGGATTTAGAATTTTGTTTTTGACAAATTAAACCAAAATACTTCACCACCTTTAAAATAATAAAATTTCCCCACAAGGTTCCAGAAATGACATATTTTATTACTTATAGTTTCTGGATTTCTATACTCTATGTCTTCTTTATTTTTTTATAACTAAAAAATTTTAAATTGTTATTTTATAGTTAAGGACTTTCAAATGAGATTTAAAAATCTCACTGATATTTGAACTCATCCAATATTTGAACCTAGAACTTAAAAAAGTAGAACACTTATTTATACTTTAGAAAAAACTACTGTATGTATATAATATCCAGGAACCATTAACACTGTGACCTTTGCTACAGCCTTTTCCTTTACATAAATTCAATCATATCCATTATTTTGAGCAGGCTCTAGCCTATCATATAGTATAGAATTCAACTGTTAAAAAAAAATAAAGAGGACCTAGAGCACAAAAATCCAGAAAGTATAAATAATAAAATATGCCATTCCTGCATCCTTGTGAGAAAATTTTTATCCTTTTAGAGATGGTGAAGTACTTTGATTTAATTTTGATTTTAATTTTGGAGTGTCACACCTATTCATCTGGCAGCTGCCTGGACTGGAGAACTATGAGAGCATTAGGATACCGTGGAAAGCATTCCTCCAAGTGCTCCTCGCACGGCCTATCTCCTCGGCAGCTGTGGACTTAAAGTCTAGAGTCTTTCATTTAAACTCTCCTGCAGATAAGATTGCTCCTGCAATCTTACTTCCAGAGTTCTAAGTGCACGCTCAGTCACCCAGCAAAGTTCTCACCCGTCTTAAAATAGTTGAATTTTATAACTATTCAGCAAAGAACAGTTGCTATCTGTGTGGTGCCTCTCTAGAATTCAGGGTATATGCACAAATGATAATTTCATATAAACTCTTACCTTTCTAATAGGCAAGTCCTTGATGAAGTCCATCACTGCTTTTCTGCTGGGGAGAATTTGGTATTGTCCATTTGGCTTATTCTTATCACTGCACACTTTTGCTAACATTGTATTGGGGGCAATACCTTAAAAAGAAGAGCACTCAATGATTCAAAGAAGTTGCTACGTATAAGTTAATTATGTGATAAGAAAATGAAAGCTAAATGCAAATAATCTGAAATGACACATAACGCGCTACTTTAAAAATGTCATTTGGCTACTGACAATCTCCCCAGGGCTTCCTGTGGTTTTAGGGAAAGGGAATATATTACCTAGGGCAGCAGGAAAAGTGAGAAATATTTGAGTCTCCATATTTTAAAATTCAAGTGTAATTTCTGAACTGAGTAATATGAAGTGTTAGTACTTTATTTATAACTATACTAGGAATACAGGGTTGTTTTGTAGTGGATCCTTATTTATTTCTCAGAAAAGATCCAGAATATAGTTTATGATAGATGTTTACTTTCTGAAAAGTTTTTCTGAATGTAAATTTTCACATTAAAAAAGTAAATATTCTGACTTACAATATATTAAAAGCAATAACAATAAAAACTTTTAATTTTTATTGTTACTCACAAAGCGAACCATCACACATTATGACTTACAATTTCTAGGAGTCTTAAGACAATTTACAGTAGGTATATATAAATGTATTTTTAATAGCTCATATTGGCTTTTATAAATACTTTCCTAAAGCTGATTATGCGTGCTTATCCTTTGGAATTGAAACCATTACCCTAATCACAACACACATGACTTTACAAGGTAATTCTTTTTTATAGTGTGATTATTTATCACAGTGTTTTGTGATAAGTGGCTGTAACCATTGTGAGTCCCTATGCTCAGACCCTGTGATGCTCTTAGGGGTCAAGGGTAGACATAAAGCGGTGGGGCTTTGGTGGCTTTGGTTTTTTACCATGGTCCTCAGCTGCTTTGCTGCAGCTGATCTTTTTCTTGGCGGGAGTGCAGAGGAGTTCACCAACCTTCATGTATTCTAGGTTCTCTCCTACAAGTGCCAATCAAACATTCTGCACAAATCCAACGAAAATAAACTCTTCACTTAAAGGATCACTACTCTAGATGGATGATAGTCTTTTTGCCTTGGGCCATAGGCTTTTTTGCTTAATTACAGCTTACCCGTAGGTTTAGCTAGCTTTAGTAGGTCAACGTTGCTAGCAGCCAAATCAGATGCTACCACCGCTTCACAACAAGGAACTAGGACTAGTAGTGTGGAATTACCCAGTACGGCTTCCCCAGCAGAGGCTGGGATTAGCCTTGGATACCTGCGCTGGCTGTCAGTGTCGTTTTCTGTTCAATTCTGAAGCGAATTTCCTTCACCGCTTCCTCAGCTGATGTTCCAAAAACAACTGAATTTTGGAGTATTTGAGGATCGTCTTCTTCTTCTTCGGAGTTCAGTTGGAAAGGATTTCCTTGAAGTTGCAAATCAGGAGGACTATCTTCAAACAGCAGTGGGGAGCTGGCCGGTTCATCCTCATTCACTTTGTGAGCTTCCTTGCCCGGTTTATCTGGGTCTCAAACAGGAACAGCGAGTCACTTCACTTTAAAGAGCGCACACTTCTCAGGCTAGGTTTTATCTCATTCTTATTCTTTTTTTTTTTTTTTTTTTTTTTTTTGGTTTTTCGAGACAGGGTTTCTCTGTGTAGCTTTGCGCCTTTCCTGGAGCTCACTTGGTAGCCCAGGCTAGCCTCGAACTCACAGAGATCCGCCTGGCTCTGCCTCCCGAGTGCTGGGATTAAAGGCGTGTGCCACCACCGCCCGCTTTCAATGCCTCCCCCATCCCAATCCCCTCTATTATTTTTCCCTTTCTCTTCTCTGCCCCTCGCCCCGCCCAGTTCTCTGTGTATGTGCATATGCTTACGTCTGCTTCAAACAGTCTAGTAGCCCACACTGGCCTCACTGAACAACGGAGAGCTCCTAATGGCTGCTGCCCAAGTCTTCTAAGAGTGGGATTATAGCCCGGCGGTGGTGGCGCATGCCTTTAATCCTAGCACTAGGGAGGCAGAGCCAGGTGGATCTTTGTGAGTTCGAGGCCAGCCTGGTCTACAGAGCGAGATCCAGGAAAGGCGTAAATCTACACATAGAAACCCCGTTTCTAAAACTAAAAAAAAAAAAAAAAAAAAAAAAAAAAAAAATGGGATTACAGGCATTAGTGCCCACCTCTCTCCTCACTGCTGAAAACAAACCAAATTCAGTTTTGTTTCTAGGAATCAAGATGAGAAAGGCTATCTTTTATCTTTGTAAATATTTAATAAAGAAAATGCTATCAGGCTTTCCTTAAAAGAGCATTATCCATTTCTTTAGTGCATATTTTAAAGAGAACAGTTGAACTAACTTCGGAAGTCCATTATTTTTTCTTTAAGAAGAGAAATATTTTTCACTGTATTCTTCTCTAAGGAGAAAAAGATCCTTCTTAAGTTAAACTTAGGCATATGAAGGAAAAAGCATTAAACAATAAGAGTAATTGCAACCAAAATTAAATTTTGTTTTGGAGGAGGACAAACTTAATTTTTCTTTATTTATGGAAGAAACTTTAAAAATGTTAAAAATACTCTCAAATGTCTCTTTTCAAATGTTGATTCACTTTTTTGAGACAGGGTTTCACTGTGTAGCCTTGGTTGTCTTAGAACTCACTCTGCAGATCTAAAATTCACAGATATCTGCCTACCTCTACCTCCCAAGTGCTAGGATTAAAGGCATGCACCACCATCACTCAGCATGCTTTTAACTTGCTTATTAATAAAACTTTACTTTCACAGAGGGTGCCTTTGCTATAAATGGAAATTACTCCTGAAAGTTGAACATTTTTTATACAAATTCTTAGAGTCTGATTCAATATTTGAAGGTCCAAATTTAAGGCAAAAAAGTATAATTATCAACAAATTGGAAAATGTTATTATTAAAAAGTAAAGTAGCTGGGCACAGTGGTGCATGCCTGTAATCCTAGTACCCAGAAACTTGGGAGGATGAGGCAGGAGGATGACAAGTTTGTGCTTATTCTGGGGTGCATAGTGAGATCCCATCTCAAACAAAGAAACACATTTTTTTTAAAATGTAATGAACTAGCTATTAGCTTATGCCCATTTTTCAAATATAGTGTAAAATACACTTAACTCTATTCTGATACCAATACTAAAGATATTCACATGAACAATTCCATTAAAAACTATTCTCTAGCCAGGTGGTGGTGGCCCACGCCTTTAATCCCAGCACTTGGGAGGCAGAGCCAGGTGGATCTCTGTGAGTTCAAGGCCAGCCTGGTCTACAGAGCGAGACCCAGAACAGGCACCAAAACTACACAGAGAACACCCCCACGCCCCAAACCTATTCTCTAAACTTAAAATAGAATAAAACAATTTAAATATATTTATAAGATTAATAACAGAGTTTCCTGATCTCATTTCATAACGTGTATTTCCCAATAATTTGGTAAAGGCAGAAGCAACAATTAAATTCTTATATATTTTTTATAGCCCAGGTTAGCCCTAAATTAACTACATACCCTGTCCAGGCTGGTCTTACTAATTCTATTGCTTCAGCCTTCAGAAAGCTGGGATTATAGGTATGAAAACATACTAAGCTTAATTAAATTAAATTTTAAGACACAGTTGAAGGCATTTTACTTGAAAAATGAACTTGGTCTTTAGAAAATGTCTAAAGATATGTAAATCAGGCAACAGATACTTGATTAGTTTCAAACTTTAATTACAACATATGAATTAATTTATAGATAGATGTTTCCCAAATTTGAATTCACAGACCACACACATAATACAACCTATTTTTACTGCATCTGTGCTTCAGGTCATTTCCATTTTCACATTCTGATTTAAACCTTAGAGGCACTTGGAAGGAGTAAGAGAGGATGGGGCAGCCGAATGAGGGTCACCCAGAAGCCCTTTCCTCCAACTGGCTGAAAAGAAGTCCTGGTAAAGAGACAATGCAGGCCAGGTGTGTCCCGGACCAGGTCCCAGCCCTCTGTCTGCAGTGACTAGCACTGGTGCCCTCTGCTCCAGGAAGCAGAGCATGCCGACTCTGGCACACTGTCGGAGCGGCTGCAGAGCACACAGGCATCTTTTCAACCTCAGCTGGGTTTCACTCCCGTGTGGCCTGGCTGCATAGCTAACTGCTGAGTGGTTTCTTCCTCCTGAATGAAATCCCTTCACCGTCTCCATGACTGAAGCAACGAGAGCGCAAAGCTACATCAGAGCACAAAGCTACATCAGAGCACTCCTTCTGGACGTCGAGCACTCACGCATAGAGCATCGGGTTTCTTACACACCCGCCAGCTAATTTGTACGGCAAAGCAAACATAAGACAATGGTCACTATTTTATTTGCAAGTAAAGACAATATTTCACCACATATTTCTAGAGACAAAGAATCTTTCAAAAAAAGGGCAAATAGGAAAATGTCTGACTCAAGAAAGATCCATCAGTCACCTACCACTCATCCAACACCCTGCAAATACAAGGTCTGATATTCATAAAAGTCTAGCCCACAGGGAATTATGTCGGAGAAACAAAAGTTAAAGCATTTAATTTGCTTGGGAATATGAACAAGATGAAGAGAACACTAGGCAAACGAGCAAACAGAAAGCCATGCTCCTGTGACATCACCTTATCACTGTCAGTCTGGACACAGGACACATGGAAAGGAGCACTGGTAGAGAATGAGGGCCACTCACCTTAAGCCCAAAGCAGTTTTCAAACACAAGGCAAGAGTAATAGTTACAGAGGACCCTTTGGGGTAATAATTTCTAATAATTTCTCTCTCATCTTCTCTCATAAAAGCTAAGAACTAACAAAAAGAGATTTTTAAGCATCAGTCTTTATAAAATTATAACAAAAAAGCAAAGTTGTTGTTGTTCCAAGTTTCTGTGTCCAGAAACTATTCTTTTTTTTTCTCCCCTCCCCCCTTTTTTGATGTTTCCATCAAAGAATGAGAGACCTACCCCCTAGGGAAAAATGAGGCTTCGACTTGATGTCCATACTAAACTTGCTGCAAGCAAGGTGAGCCCCTAATAGTGTGAGGCTCAGAATTTGATGCTGCCAGGGCATGGTGGCACATTCCTTTAATCCCAGCACTGGGGAGGCAGAGGCAGGAGGATCTCTGTGAGTTCCAGGCCAATCTGGTCTACAAAGCAAGTTCCAGGACAGCCAGGGCTCAGGGCTATGTAGAAAAACCTGTCTCAAAAGAATAACAACAGCAACAAACCCCCAAACAAAAACAAACAAACAAACAAGAAGGGAGAGAGAGAAAAGAAAAGAAAAAAATTTTTGCTGCCATTGTACATCTACCATTTTTGTTCAAGGAACATTACTAACATGTTTCCCCACACTGCCTAGCCCCTTTGATGCTATGAAATAAAACATGGCTACAATTTGTAAGTAAATCCCTTAGATGACCTTTCCAGCTGGTTGACCTTTGTTCATGGATTTAAGACAGGTCAGACGTTTGAAGTAATAGCACTTTTGGCAAAGGGACTGGGAGCAGAATGAATGTGTAACACCTGAATGTTCTGGATAAATGATAAAAGGGTTGCTTGAAACATATATGGAGCCCTGAAACTTTTAATTGTACAGAAGAGTCCAGGAGGGTCTGGGCAATGCCTTAGTGGATAAAGCGCTTGCCAAACAAGCTTGAGGACCCGAGTCTGGATCTATAATACCTGCATAAAAGCGAGGTACAGCAGGGGTGGGGGGCACTGAGCTCAGGGTGTTGGTACAGACAATGCCAACAACAAATCCCCAGAGCTTACCAGAAAAGCAGTCAGCTCCAGATTCAGAAAGTGACCTTGACTCAGAAAATAAAAGTGCGAGAGGAGACACTGGAGTCCATTACCACCTCCATCCCCCCATGAGTTTTAGTAAGGTCTTAGTAAGTATGTGGTGAAGAAGGGAAAGCGAGGTCATGAGTTTTCACAGGGTTGAAAACAGTCACATTATCATATTAAAACTAGATTACAGAAAACTTGAGAAACAAAGAAAAAGAAAATCACCAAAGGCTTTAGTTGTTTGGGGCTAATCTTTTTTCAAAACCTGATTTCTATCAACAATAACAACAACAAAAAGCCACTTTCAACAGGAACTTCCTCCACTTCAATGCGATCTAAACCCTTTGATATTAAGAAAATAATTGTTCTGAAACTACTCTGAAGAAGAACCTTGTAGATTGTTAAAGTCTGGAGATCCAACATTCTCATCTGATTTTAAAGAGATTGCACACACTTAATTTTTAAAAACCTACTGGTATATTTTAAGTTTCTGATTTTTCATTTTTACAAAGACAAACCTAATCCTACCCTACATACACAAATGAATTAATTGGGTTGGTTCAAAGAGCTGCTTACTATTAGTATTTAGCTGGTAATTCTAATAAAACCGCTTACCAGTTTTTACAGAGTTTCCTGTTTTGTTGAAGTATCTTCTTTTGTCCTCAGGCCAACTTTGCCTTTCCTCCAGGTGCTGTGTTATGTTCAGGTAGGCTTCGTCCAGACTCATGGCCAGAAAGTTGGGATCATATTCAGCAAGAATCTCCCTAACCTTCAAAAAGGACAACAACAATAAAAGTTGACATTTTGCTGCCACAGCAAAACTTCCTGTCTTATATATCTGATGAAAAGCACTAATATTCTTACTTTGCAACTATAGTAATGAGTCTGCAATCAATAGCTCACGGATTTAAGGAATAAATAATTTACTACCAGTGCATATTTGTCAAATTCTCTTTTGCACTAAAATAGATCACAAAGGCAGAAGACCATGAAGTGGCTTCATCTGATGCAATCTGAATCCAGCATCCTATATCTAGAAACACTAAGCAAGTCAAATAAATCTCACACAATATTCTGGTAGGAGCGGAAAAAAAAGTGATTAAGGTTTACCATAGCTAGTCAAAAGGAGGAGTGGGCATGCATGACAGCATTCTCTCTCATCTCCTTTGTGAAGATTTTTGTTTAAAAAAGGAATGTAAAGTGCTATGATGTTTTAGAGAGCAGTATATTTCAGTTAATTATAATATGAACAATATTCATACAAAATAAAGCTCTACTATTTATAGGAATCTGGACTGGGAAAGATGATAAATCTATAGAATACTTGCATGCTTGCATTAAACAAAAGATGAAAATTTGGAGTTTCATTGTGACATGAAAGAAATACACAAAGATTAGAATTACAGCTAATATAATTCAGTAATGCCTTTGATATGGGGTAGCTTTATTACATGAAACCACGAAGGAGGCTTTTTGCTGTTTGTCTTTTAACTACCAAAGAATTAGCTGAAATAAGAGGGAATGATTGCCAAAATAACCCATCTAATAGAAAATATCTCTGCTGAATTGTTATTCTTCATCTAACATTTAAAAGCTTTGTATTATATCATTAGAAAACTTTTGTGTTTTATAAGTAAGAAACTGTTCTATTTTAACATAATCATGAACAACTGAGGGGAATTTTAGAAAATGGTGATGTCAAACTTGCCATATTTTTATTCAGAGTGCTTTAAATACTTTTGGTTTTGTAGAAGAAACCATTCTGTAACAGATGCAAACAGTACCTTCCTAGTGAAAACAAAACTCTGGAAAGTGTACCTGGCAGCCCACTAAGCCTCTGAATGAGAAGTACTCCCTGGAGGCATGGCTGAGTACTTCTCACTTCCTTTCCATAGGACACTGCCACAAGAACCAAAACGGACTGTTCCCAGAAACACCAAGCACTTAGATCTAAGAACAATAAAGTTATCCTAATATTTGGACAAAACAGAAATGGATGCTCCTGAAACTTATTAGCTAGGCCAGAAACATGAATGCATCGATACTGCATTTACATGTAAAACTCATTTGCTACATTAACTAGCGAGACACTGCTCAAACTTGAAGCATTTTTCTATCTTATGTAAATAACCAGGTGACAGATAACTAAAAATAACTTAGCTCTCATGTCGTACTGCCGGAAGTTTGACTGAGCTACAGTAGGATTCAAGGTCTTTCTTACAAAGTCTTTAAGAATTTTTAATTACCAAAGCCTGTATTTATGGTGTTATTTATTTAACTATGAATACATTTAAAAAATTGCTGTGGGAAGATCCTTCTGTACACTGTGAATATGTGTTTCTCTCATTGGTTGATAATAAAGATGTTTTGGCCTATGGCAAGGCAGGATAAAGTTAGGTAGAAAAACCAAACTTAAGGAGGGGAAGAAGAAGCACAGATTTGGGGAGACATGAGCCAGCCACCCAAGGAACAAGATGCCAGATAACCAGTAAGCCATGGACCATGTGGCAATAAATAGATTAATAGAAATGGGTTAACTTAAATGTAAGAGCTAGTTAGAAATAAGCCTGAGCCATTGGCCAAGCATTTATAATTAATATAAGCTCCTGTGCGGTAATTTGAAGCAGCTGCCGGGTATTCAGGAACAAGCAGGACCAAAAGCTCTGCTTCCATTTACAGAAGGTATGTTCTCTTTGCCTACCACTTTTTAAAAAGTAGGCACAAAGCAATTGACTTAACAGACTGCTTTGGAATGAATAAAACTGTTTTAATAGGGGGTAATATTTTAGGGAAAATGAAGGAGAATAAAAATAAGGCAATTTAAAGCTCAGCTGCACGTCTAAATGACAGCAAGTATGTGCTGGGGCTGGAGAGATGGCTCAGCAATTAAGAGCATATACCGTTCTTCCAGAGGACCAGAGTTGGGCTCCCAGCACCCACCACGTCAGGTGTCTCACAACTATCTCTAAGTCTGACTCCAGGAAATTTACTGACTCCATAGGCATCTACACATATGTGCCTACCACACACAGACACAAATACATACATCCAATCAAAAATTAATAAAAAATACATCATTAATGCTGGGAGAGGCAAAAAAAAAAGAAAAAAATACAGCTTTAAAAAAGTATAATGCCATAGTTTTAGTATTTATATTTAGACAGTTGTTGTATCCTTCTTCTCTCTTTTTTTTTTTTTTTGAGATAAGATCTCATATAGCTTAGGCTGACCTCAAAATTACTGAGTGGTTGAGGTTAGCCTTGAACTCCTGATCCTTCTGTCTCCATAGTGCAGGAATTACAAGTCATGCTCAGACAATACTCTATGATACACTTTGTTTTATAATAGCAGTCTAAAAATAATGCACACGCAGCACTCTAGATTTTAACCAAGGAATTAAGTCCCCACAGTGTATGATAGATCAACTTTAATGAAAATGGAAGAAAGGATACTTTTTCACATAGGACAGTTCAGAATTTTAGTATGTAAACAAATCACTACGCTTCATTCTTTTCCAAGCAAGAGAGTATCCACCACCCCTCTTTTTTGGAGTCTCTTGGACAAAACATGGTCAAGTAGCTCTGTAAGATTATGAGGCAAGCAAAGCAACTAACCACACTAAGTGAGTTTTGTTTCTGTTTAAAAGGACAGAGGCAGGCTTGGTGACCCAGGACAGCCTGAGCTACACAGTGAATTCCAGGCCAGCCTGAGACAAAACAAACAACAACAACAAAATAATTATATAAATTTAATTTAGAGTAGATTGAAATTAATGATGCATACACTCTGTAAACTAGAAATATTAGGTTATTCTAGATAAATTATTTTATACCCCAAGAAAGATATTGAAAATTAACTTTATGCTATAATTATTAAGGCTTTACGAAGTTTTGAGGAATTGTAGAGAATTGAGAGAAAGAGTTGGGAAACAGAAAGACATGTTCTGGATACTATAAACAGCTCACTAGTCTCTACAGCTAAGACCAAATCTTGATAGTTTAAGGCATTTGGAGTTGAGTCCAGGTGACAGAAAGCCAGTATAAGGGTTTGGGGTGGGAGACATTGACTTACCTCCTTACTCACAGCTCTATATTTGTCAAAGTTCGGGGGCACTATAATAAGTTGTGGGCAGAGTCTCTTAGCAATAAATCCTGGCATGGCTGCGCGAACACCAAACCTCCTTGCGTGGTAATTTGAAGTAGACTGAAAGAAAATGGACCGCATAGGGAAAAATAAACAACCCTAAATGGACGTATTGATCAGTACATTCATAAGAAACACATTACTGATGTGCATTTTCAATTCAAGGGCATTTCTTTTATAAGCCACTGTCTTGAACCACATCTTGACTTTCTTAAAAAACCATGACCCTGTCTCATTGTTATTTCTAAATTTATAACATGGTACCAGGTAATAAGTAGGATTGAACCAATGAAAAATTCTTTTAAAATAGGTGTGGTGGTTGAATATCTGTAATCCCAGCCATCAGGAGACTAAGGCAGGAGAACTACTAGTTTGAGGTTCAAGGTTAGCCTATTCTACACAACAAATAACGACTTTAAATAATTTAAAAATATTTTCGTAGTAATTAAACTTCAATGCCTTTAAAGTATTCTATAATATATATATCTAAGTCTGGATGATAGTGGATACTCTATGAAACTAATAGTAAATAATGTAGAATAGTTATAAAGTAATAAGAAAATAATCTATAATATACAAGTTATACAAAGTAACAGTATAGAAAGTATTAGTATATACATATATAAAGTATATACATTAATAGAATATAGGAAGAGAATCCTTGTCCAAAATGCTTGGGACTAGAAGTACTTCAGACCTAAGTTTGAAGATTTAGGAATATATACATAGATTTTTACCAGTTAACTATCCTTGATCTGGAAATCTGAAATCCAAAATTTTCCACAATCCAAAATCTTTTTGTGTATGTGTCCACGTGTTCATGCATATCCACGTGCATGCAGGTGAAGGTCCCAGATCCAAACTTTTTGGTGATGTATTTCATATGTCTGGGATTAGTGATGCTCAAGCAGTAAGTAGTATGCATCAAGAATTTGCTCCATCTGGAAATTTTCATCTAGCACAAAAAAATTCAAGGCCTGCTGTCTGGTCAGCAAATTTATGTCTTTAAAATGAAGTGCTTAAAAATTAAAAAGAACTTCAAAGTTGAGTTTTATTTCTTAAAGCTTGAAGTTCTTGGCAAAAACATTTTGGCTAGGAAATGAGACTAAAAAGTATGAGAATGAAAAAAATGATAATATTTAATAAATCCTGTTCATGATGGCATTTGCCAGTAGTCCAAGTCAAAGTGGAAAACCATAATATCATTTATAGCAAAGTTTAACGATGAATGGAACTTTTATTAGGAATCTAAGTGAGTGCTCAGTCATATGCAAGCCAGATCTATCAAAGGAAGGTATTATTTCAGAAAAAAAAATCAGATTTCCTTTAATCATTTTGAAAAGATTTTTAAAAAATCTTGATAGAACTCCCAACTACCCTAATCCTTGCTCAGCTCTCTACAGAATAAAGTGTAGAGAGCACTATAAAGGCAAAGCCATACTTAAAGTCAAATTAATAAATCTTGGGGCCAGAAATGGCTCAGTGTTTAAGAGTAAGTACTAGCTGCTCTTGCAGAGAACTTGGGTTCGATTACCAGGACCCACACCACAGCACACAGCCATCTGTTACTCCATTTCCAGGGGACACAATGCTCTCCTTCGGCCTCTGCAGGCACCAGGTGCATTTAGTGGTGCAGACATATATGCAGGCAAAACACTCACATATATAGAATAACAGTTTACTAATTTTAAATAAATCCTACAAAACTGACATGAAAGCTAGATTTATTGAAGAACAATGTTTTATGAGGTGTGAGTTCCTCAGATTTTGGGTTTGTAGTACATTGTAAATAGTAGCCTCTATCTATCTATCTATCTATCTATCTATCTATCTATCTATCTATCTATCTATCTATCTATCCATCCATCCATCCATCCATCCATCCATCCATCCATCCTTCCATATAGCTATCGATCTATCTAGTTTGTTTGTTGGACTGTTTTTTGAGACAGAGTTGGTTTCTCTGTGTAGCCCTAGCTGTCCTAGAACTCGTTCTGTAGATCAGGCTGGCCTCAAACTCAGAGATTCACCTGCCTCTGTCTCTTGGGTGCTGGGATTAAAGGTGTGTGCCACCACTGCCCATCTTAGCCACAATAGTTTTACACTTACTCTTTTTTTTTTTAAAAAAAAAATCTATTTATTTTTATTTCATGTACACTAGTGATTTTGTCTGCATGTATGTCTGTGCGAGGGTGTCAGATCCCCTGGAACTGGAGTTACAGACAGTTGTGAGCTGCCGTATGGGTGCTGGGAATTGAACCCAGGTCCTCTGGAAGAGCAGCCAGTGCTCTTTACCACTGAGCCATTCCCTCTAGTCCTATATTTACTCTTATCAGAATGCAGAGTCTAGTTCCTCATGCCAAGTAATTTGCCTGATGACTTCAACTAAAAGAATTAGAAGGAAATAACGCTGTATGTTCTGAAGACTTAGTTTTAAGAACTTGTAGCTTCCATTTTTTATTTTTATGGTTCTGCAATCACTAAAAAGTATTCAGAGCATGTTAAAAGGGTATATTATAATACTAAGTGACAAGACATCACATGGAGATAATGAAGTTTGAGGAGAAGCCACTTTAATCACCACAGTCGAAGTGCTAGACCTGACTGAGTCCATCTTGAATTCCCCATGTTAGATGGTGCTGACTAATCCCGGAAAACACAGAGCCAACTCGTCCTTACTGAACTTCATATAAACTAAAGAATCACAAGGAAAAAACATATTTGTCTGCGGGAACAGAAGAGGTTGCGAACAGAAGAGGTTGTTTATGCCGTAATGGATGCTGCTGTGGAGTCTCATTGACTCTCAGTGCCAACTCAGAAAATTTCGAAAATCCATCAAATTCACCAAAAAAAAAAAAAAAAAAAAATTTTGCGTAACAGACTGAAAGAGTCAAACATGTAGTGTCATCCCCATTAACTTGTAGGTCAACTTTCTATGAGTTTACTAAAAAAAACAATTAGCTTCAACTCTCTTCAGAAGGGAAATCTATTAGCTTAGCACATATACAAGGATTTAAACCTTTGTTTAATATGAAAATAATAATTTTAAACTTGAAATTTCAATTTTTAGGTTAGAAACTGTTGGAGAGAAAATATTTTTGGATTTAAAACAGGGGGGTTTAGTTCAAACATGGTTATGGAAAGTGTGTGTGTAAGTATACACACACACACACACAAATTATTTCTTTTCTTTCAAATTTCATTGGTGATTTACAGGAAAAGAGTACACATCAACAAAGCATTGCTTTAAGGACCAGATGATCATGAGTGCCTGCATACCCATGATGGATTATAGACTCATAATACAGTAATGATTATAATACATAGGGCCATTGGGAAGTCAGCGACAGGGAGGGCCTCTCCTCGTTTCTCCAGTGGTTTGTAATACAGACACCTATCTATTCTAGCTGCTACTTTTAGACAAGATGTGCTGCACTGTGGTGGTACGGCTGTGGACAGCTGCTACCTTTAATTATTGTGTTTTCAGCCATAGGCATGGCTCCTGTTACCTTTACCTTGATTTAGGACACACAAAAAAAATCAACTTAGTAGTCATAAAACAAATGATTCTGAGTTATTGTAAATTAACTGCACTCTAGATATATTGGGAAACTATGTTATTCTAGAACAGGGGTTGGCAAACCTCTTCCGTCAAAGTTCAGAGTACATAATCACTTTAGGTCTGGTGGCTGTGTTTTCTTAGCAACCACACACTTCTACTCAATTGTGCTCCTCTAGTGTGCCAGAAGTAAACAAGTGGCCATAACTGCTTTGCCCTAATAAAGTTTCTTTACAGAAACTGATGACAGGCTAGACTTGGTCTGCAAGCCAGTTCCAAAACCTCTGGCTGAAGGTAACATTTCCTTTGCTTTGACTTTTTCCACTCTCCCCAGAACCCTTTGAAAGAGTTCATTTGCAATGGAAGGATGCAATGCTACTGTGCTATTTTACTGAGTTTGTAACTTTGGGCAAGCCATTATTTCTCTCTGTTTCTTTTTTTCTCAAGTAGAAATAAAAGTTAGTATGATCAGTTACATTGAAAGGATTCAGTAACAGCATATGTTAGTCACCTGGAAAAGCAGAGAAGTTCTCAGCAAACTGGCAAATCTCAGTAAGCCGACCTGATAGTCTATGAAATTTCCTTTTTGTTTTTGATCTTCACTTACTTACCAGCATACTCATTGATCCTACAGCAATGGGTTTATCCTTCAATTCTGGATTGTCTCTCATTTCCACAGCTGCATAGAAAGCATCCATGTCAACATGAACTATGGTATTGTTCAAATTCCGGTTCCGTTCTAATTCCATTGCAAATCTGTCAACCTTAATTTTTTAAAAAGTTAACATACTTTTAGACAATATGATATCAAAATGTCATTAATCATACATAAATTTTAATTCAGAAGGTATCTTTCTATCTGCCAATCTACTTACATATCCACCCATCCACTTCCTTACCTATTGGGTGTATATTTTCTTGTATTTATGAGTGTACAGTTTATTGTTGTTTACTAAGGTTATTAATTGCTTTTGTTTTCACACAGAGATCCTACTTCTATTCATTATTTTTAAAATGTGTGTGTGAACGCAATTGCTCACCTATGCTTGTGTGTTGGGCAGGAGTGTCTTGGCTCTTTTCTGTTGCTCTCCCCTTATATTTGGAAACAGGATTTCTCACTGAACCTAGAGCTTGCTCTTTTAGCTGGGCTGGCCGGCCAGTCACTCCCTGGAACCCATCTGTCTCCCACAGAGTGCTGGGGTCACAGACATGATGCCACACCGGGGTGCTGGGGCCCCAAACTCAGATCCTCCTGCTTACACAGCAAGTACTTTACCCACAGAGCCATCTGCCCAGACTGACGGCCTCTTTTAAAATATAATTTCCTGGGGACTCTTCTATCCTCCCAGGAACACAGCAGGAACTTACCAAGTATTTAATGAATAAATGAGCTATCCCAGTTGCCTGCATCAAACCATGCTACTGCTGAACAAATTGGAAGAAACTTACTTTAACTGAAAGTTTCTATTTAGGTAAATGAAACAATTCCCATTTGACTCAAAAGGTTAATGTCTTAAGATAGAAACGAAGGAAATGTACAATAAAAGATCATACTCTGGTGCATGACATAATGCTGCACAATAATGTGCAAAGGAACATGCTGAAGTACAAAGAAATGATCCTCCTGCAAACTGACTTTTGCAGTGCTGTCTTGGTTAAGGTTTTTATTGCTGTGATGAAACATCATGAGCAAAAGAAACGTGGGGAGGAAAGGGTTTAGTTCGCTCACACTTCCAGGACCACAGAAGGAAGTCAGGGCAGGAACTTTAACAGGGCAGGGACCTGGAGGCAGGAGCTGACACAGGGCATGGAGGAGGGTTGCTTATTGGCTTGCTTCTCATGGCTTGCTCAGTCTGCTTTGTTGTGGCACCACCCACAACGGGCTGGGCCCTCCCACATCAATCATGAATTAAGAAAATGCCCTACAGGCTTGACTACAGCCTGAGCTTATGGAGGGAGGCATTTTCTCAGTTGAAGAGTTCCTCTTCCCTGACTCTAGCTTGTGTCAGATTGACATAAATCGAGCCAGGACAAAAGCTAAAGCCTGAGATTGTTACTCTACACAAGTACCAATTTAAAACGGAAGGTGAAGCTTATTTTTCATAAAATTTTAATACATATGTCAAATGTAACAATGCAGAATTATAATCTTTAATAATTTCGGCCTCTTTGAAGAAAAATCATTGGATTAAAAGAAAAAAGAAAAATAAACATAGATAGAAGTAAAATATGTGAGTGAAAAGAGGGATTATATAGCAAACATATCCATAGCTTGCTTTTTATGAGCTGCCTCCACTAATGTGACAGTTTTAATTTTAGCAATCTATAAGGAAGTAACCTAGACCATTAAGGTAGATCGTAAGAGA
Organism: Peromyscus leucopus; assembly: GCF_004664715.2. Classification (NCBI taxonomy): domain Eukaryota; kingdom Metazoa; phylum Chordata; class Mammalia; order Rodentia; family Cricetidae; genus Peromyscus; species Peromyscus leucopus. Next base: position 52,172,242 of record NC_051072.1, on the reverse strand, counting down.
AAACAGCAATGAAGCAAGCACGACACATAAGGAACAGGGAACCAGCTCAATAAATGAATCTACTACTGAAAGGGTCAACTGAGGTATGCGATCAAAAGAGAGGAAAACAGCCCCAAAGAAACAAGTGAACTCTTCAATGAAAGCAACCTACCTCATGTGGAGAGCCACAAAGGAATCAGGTGCCCCTCCCACACCGTGCTGGTCTTCAGTCTTGCCCTCACACTACAGAATACTTGTTTCATGGTCCTCCTTAGAGGGGACACACACGAGCTGTCCACCAGCTGGGGACAAAGACTGCAGTTCCTCTCTTAGAAACAAGGCCCCCAATCACATCTGTCTGTGGCAGAGGTGGGACGTCTGCAGGTCTACTCCTGCTGAGTTCCAACTCTGACTGACCCGAGGGACTCTGCGCCTGGCCAGCTCTATCCAGAACTATCCGAACTCTGCTGTCACTGGCTTTCAAGAGTCAACTCAAACACCCTGTGAAAGTCAACTGGGTCTTTCTCTTCTGTGCCCGAGAATGATCTTCTCTTGCTTGTCTTCACCATGGCCCTTATGAGATCATAACTGTGAGTGCGTTCAGAAGGATTTTAGCTGCCTTAAAATTTCCCTCAAGAAAGAAAGGAAGGGAGGGAGGCAGATAGGAAAAATAAATATATTGATACCAATATGTTAAAGTTAGGTTTGTTTGTTTTTTTCTAAAGCAGTGTCAGAACATTCTGGAGGTAAGTTTACAGTGAGACACAAACTGAACAAACTGAATTTTTCATCTTTAATTTTTCATCCTGTTTCAAACTGGTTTTTCTAACACTTCAGTTTTGAATAAGGTCATGTGGCCCTGGCTGAGCATGACAAATTGTGGAGCTTAATAAAAACTGAAATCTAATCTATAATAATAACAGTATGCCTAAAATATGGATGAAGTAAGAATAAGGGAGTGGCATCTGAAATATTTTGGGCTGGAATAATCTAGAAAGGCATGAGATAAATAGAAAGCAAACCGAGAGGGAAGGCTCTCCTCACACTCGTAAATTCAGGCTGTGACAGCCTCTTCAGCAATCTCGTCTCTCTTGTACTTACTGCAAGTGTGCAGCTGCCAGAAGGAAACCTCACAGCGTGACTCACACATTCCACTTTCCTCTACTACCTCTCATGAGTCACTCTTCTGGCCTGAGCTCTCTCTACTGCTCCCAGATGCACACCACTGCTTTTGAACATTTCTTCTTCTTTCGCTCTCATTCATGATTTCATTTATCCCATTTTCTTTCAAAATGGCTTTCACATTCCAATCTGAGGCTGTAACATCGACCTTCTTCCTTCTGTTACTTCTGAGGATATTTCACTGGGGTTAAAATAGGGACTTTCTTTTGGGTCTCACTAGTTACTTGACAGTGGCTAAGTTAGCTCTCTAGTCATTTTGTTCCTTATTTATGCCTCTCTAACACAGACTTTGGGTTTTGTCTTTTTTGTTGTTGCTGTTTGTTTGTTTGGGAGACCCTCTGTGTAGCCCTCACTGTCCTGAACTCACTCTGTAGACCAGGCTGGCCTAGAACTCACAGAGACTCACCTACCTCTGCCTCCAGAGTGCTGGGAAGAGAGACATGGATACCACTCCTGGCTAACACAGACTTTGAATAGTTTTTAACACTGAAAAAGTTCAGACCAATTTTAGTCATATAGTTTATACCTATACCATATACTAATATAACTTCTTTTAAAAATTCTCAATTTCTATTACATTTAGGAAAATATTTTGAAAGAATGCTTTTTATTTTCTTGACTCAGTATTTCCATAAATGCTATTGAGTTAACCCAACTTAGTGAAGGCACTTGTTGAAATGGTCAAAATGCTATGCGGCTTCCACTTAACACAACATGAATGCTTGTTTATTCAATTTAGGAGCTCATTAGAAGACATTATATAAGGTAACAATTATAATGATTGTGCTTTCAAGAAGCCTGATGAGGGCAGAATACAGTAGAGAAATATTCAAAGAGGTTCACAATGAACAGCCCGGCTTATTCTTGCAAACTACCTCAGCCTGACCTACAGGAATTTACACTATCATATCACACATAATAAAATCCAGCGTGTGGAAAATGAGTCTAAAATAGAAACATTTTCCATGAAAATATCTCTGGTTTCTGAGACCTTCTTGACTCTTGGCACTTCCTCAGCCTCCTCCTGGGTACACAGCTTATTTTAGAGGAAAGTCAACAAATGAAACAATTCAACAATCAACATAAAACACATTTCCTGCCATTCCTGTTCTGAAAGATGCCAGAGAGGCTCCCATCAGTCATCTAAGACTGGAACAAAATCTGAAGTTCTCCTGTACAATGCAAGGTATTTTCTATTCCTTCAGGTTTATCAGCATGTTAGACTGGAAAAATTAGTATGAGACCCCCAAAGTCAGTATAATGTACCAGCTAGGTTCTTTTGTATCTGTAAAACTTTTATTAAAGATATTTGTAGAGGCTGGGTGGTGGTGGTGCATGCCTTTAATCCCAGCACTCGGGAGGCAGATCCAGGCGAATCTCTGTGAGTTTCAGGCCAGCCTGGTCTCCAAAGCGAGTTCCAGGAAAGGCGCAAAACTACACAGAGAAACCCTGTCTCGAAAAACCAGAAAAAAAAAAAAAAAAGATATTTGTAGATTACAGATCAATAAAACTTACCAAGTCCAAAAAGTAAATTGCTTAAGGAATAAGGTCAACTTAAAGACAGCACTGTTTTGAACAGAACACAATTTTTTAAACTTGAAAAATAAATCCTTCACACTTTAACTAAAACGTATTTTATATTTCTGCTCAGTGAAAGAAACTATCAAGAATCAAAAGATAGGCTAAGCTAAAAGAAAATATTTGCAAAAATCAGAGCCAATATGTGACTGACACCCAAAATATACAAAGGATTTTTCAAATTCAATTAAAAAATTTTGATTTAAAACTAAGCAGAAGGCCTGAACAGACACCTCATCACAGATTTCTACATGGCAAATAAACATATGAAAAGAGGTTCCCCAGTCTACGACAATGAGTAAATGAGAAATAAAATGATATGATACCATTAACCTGAAATCTCGTGTGGCCCAAATTGAGAACACTGACAGCACCAAACACCGATTAGGACAAATAGTAACCGGATCCTTCAGCCATTACGACGAGAATACCAAATGGTATGGCCATCTTGGAAGACAGTTTGGCAGTTTCTTATAAAAACTGGGTTTGTTTGTATTTAAAAACCATATGACCCAGCAAATTCTATTCCTTTGCATTTACTAAGTGGAGCTGAAAACTTAGTCCACACATAAACTGAAGCATGAGTATCTATAGCAGTTTATTCATAATTGCCAGAACTTGGAAGCAACCACAATGTCCTTAAGTAGATAAATGGATAAACTGTTACACATCCAGATGAAGAATAATATTCAGCACATGAAAGCAATGAGCTATCAAGCCGAATACAGACTCAAAGTGATCTAAGTGCATATTATTAAGTGAAGGAAACCAGTCTGAAAAGGTTCCATACTGCATGATTCCTATTTCATGGCCTTCTGGCAAGGGTGGAGCTTAGGACAGAGTGAAAAGATCAGTGCTTGCCAGGGATCAGTAGGGAGGGAGGGAGGAATAAGTAGATCACAAAGCATTTTTAGGGCAATAACTCATGACATGTATGATACTGTAATGGTGAATATATATTGTTATAAACTTGTCTACACCTATAAAGCATAAAATATCAGTATTGACTTATTGATTTTGCATGATAATGATATGCCATAGTAGGTGCATTAATTGCAACAAATGTAGTACACCTGTGGGAGATAATGCTTGGCTAGATGTTAGCCTGGCTGAGGGTAGGGGAATCTTTACTTTCTGCTCAGTTTTGCTATGAACCTAAAATAGCTCTAAAAAAAAAAAAAAAAAAAAAAAAAAAAAAAAAAAAAAAAAAAAAAAAAAAAAGTCTTGCAAAAGACAACATTGGATTTGACTATATAAGCTTCAAAAATATGTCATCAAACTAAAAAATTAAAAGATATATTAGAAACACAACTAGGACATATAGTGAGAAAACATTCCTTAATGCATAAGATCTCATAAATGAAGAAAAATAGATACAAACTCTAGAAATATTGGAGGGGAGAGCATTGGCCTGCTAGTTGAACCTCCAAATACATTCCCACTTCTTTCTGTTAAAGAGAAAGGCTGGGCAGATGGCCACCCAGCTAGAGAGCATATTTTACAGATTCTCTTGCACTTACGTGTGGTCCTGTAACTAGAGTGGCTGCCAAAAGAATGTGAGTTTAAATATTGTTTACAATTTCTTTCTCACTTGTTTAACAGCAAATTATTTGCTTTTAATTCACCCCTCCCCAGTACTATTTCTTCCTTACCAGGAAATGGAACATGGGATACTTTTGTCAGACCAGTAATTATAACACCAGGAGATGATGGAACAGTGTAATTTAAGAAAAATCTATGTCTGAAATTACTGTGGTAATCAGAGCCAGGGATATTGTGGAACTCCAGGCCCGGCCTGGCCAATATTGTCCTGAAATCAGGACAACTATGACTACAGGTAAGGGACACTCACAAGATCCAGCCTATGGACATTCCCTCCTCGGGAGAGTGGGGCAAAGGTAACTGGCCCTCATCTGAGATTAGAATCGCTCACTCCTTCCTGTGCACTCCGTCCCCATCTGCACACCCTCCCGTCCAACTACAGATGGTCAGGAGAGGTGACAGACTGCACAGGAGTAGAAGTTAGCCGCGGGAGGGACTCCATCGATGCGGCTCTCAGGAGGTCATCGCCCATGCTGCTGGACTGCAACGCTTTAGTGATGAGCTGTTCTTGAGTCACTCAGCCTAGAGGTAAGCTCATCCGTTCTCCTGTGAGGAAGCCCAGCAAACTTATTTGTTCACCAGGCCAGGCTTTCACTGGATTGTTCCTTTGGTGTGTCATCAGTGCCTATCTTGGATCAGTATCTGTTTGTTCCTGTCTCCACAGGAAAAGCAGTGTAACAAGTGATTGTTTCTTATTATGTAAGAAAGAAAGTGTTATTGTGGTTTGCTTGTACCACCTGCTCATCCTGGATCATAACAAACAGAACAACAGAACACACTCCTGGAATGAGAGGATGAGTGCTATGTGAGCGGAGCTTCTTCTCTGACATAATACAAAGTAAATTAAAACAACCATGAAATCTGTTGGAAAGATTATATAAACAGCAAAACTGAAAAAGCAACAAAATTGATGAAATCTAGTTTTAAACAAACATTTGAAGAAAGCAACACTTATATTTTGAAAATGTGAATTAATACAATTTTTGATGAAACTAACTATATCAACAACAAAAACAAATTAAAGCAATATTCTGGGAAAGTGTTTAGGAAAAAATGATATGGTTGAGTAAAGAAAATTCATGATCCCTGCAATCCATTGTAAGATAAAGATTTTGTAGCATGTCAGATTGCTATACAGTTTTATTTCTGTGCTCAGTTCTGGGTAATCTGAAAATTACTTCACCTTCCTGTGTCAGTTCCCTTACCTGTAGAGAGTGCTCACTGTGCTCAGTGCTTCGCGAACATCAAGTCAGATTTTAATAGAAAATTCTCATCTGCCTACAACTTTCGTCTGATCAGGAGAGACACGGCTGCCTGGGGCTGTCAGCCTTCCACAGGGTCTCCTGACTTCCAAACTTTTCCACGGAAATAACTGTCAGTAGCTGACAGAACTTTGAATTATTTATCCTCCCCCCCCAATTGTGGAGAACATAAAAAAACCTCTAGTTTTTTAAAAAAAATTTTATTCAAAAAATGTATGTATATTTGGTATTTCACTTGTGGCATAACTTTTTATTTTACTAAAACATGGTTCCTCTAATGTAAAGAGTTAGCCTCCCACTCAGTTCCACTCCCCCCAAGTTAGCCTTATTTGTCTTACAGTCTTGTCTAGCTGCAAAACACACATATCATACAACAACATAGGCTCTGGGTCAAATCCTAATTCTGCTAATTATATGCCCTTTGAAGCCAGGCAAGTTAATTAAGACAGCATTCACTCTTGCATGCAGGGAAAGGTGTAGAGCAATGCCCAGCATGTGTGCCAGTTGAATGTGCACGCCCAGCCATGCGTGTCACGAACACTTCCGTCCGTCCGTCTCCCCTTGTTTGCCGTTGTTGTCAATTCCCATCCCACCAGCTTCATCCCAGTAACTCAAGAAATACCTGTAACTGTGCTTTCCTTAGCTGCTGGCTGGTAATCTGAGATTTCTGTTGCATCATACTATCAATCCGTTGATTGACCTGCTTTTCCTTCTTGAGCTCATTTCCGTAAAATCTGGACCCCTACAGAGAAAGCCAAGCAGAAGAGAAGCCTAAGAAGGAGAGGACCACTGCAGTGACTTAGTGGCCAAGAGCATGACCCTGGAGTCAGACTTCAGTGACCTAGTGGCCAAGAGCGTGACCCTGGAGTCAGACTGCGACCTGAAAGTTCCTTCACCTCTCTGTGTCAGTTTCCTCATCTGTGAAGAGTGCTTCCCTAGTATGCATGACGCCCAACTCAACACCACACACACACACACACACACACACACACACACACACACACCTAAATCATTTCATTCTTGTCAGACAATACTACAAGAAGCAATCTGAGTTAAGATTTGTATTCAAAACAAAACAATAAAAAATGTCGGCTGTGGTGTGTCCATGGGGCATATCCAAGCTTTGCCAGCTAGTTCCTTGGTTATTTCCTCACGTGTTTCCTTTCAGAATTTTAGTAGTAAGTCATTAAAAAGCACACCGTAAGACACTGAACCAAGTCTGTTATTCCACCACAGAACACAGTGGCTATTGACTGACTAGGTTGTAAGTATTAAGTTAGTTCTACATTTGACTCTCATGAAAATGCTGCCACAGAGACTTATGCACACAGTTCCGCATGGACAGACATTGTCATTCCTCTTTGATGAGGGTATTTCTGTGTCTTATGGTAATGCATGTTTAATCCTTTGAGTAACTGCCAAACTGTTTTCCATGACTGAATCATTTCTCTGTTACTGCATATGAAGGTTCCAACTTCCCCATATCCCTGCCAACACTTTTGATTGTATTATTTATTATAGCCATTATAGCCAATAATAGTGTGAATGGCATCCTCCTAGGGTTTTTTAAGTTGCATTTCCTTAGTGACTAATGATGTTGAGTATCTTTTCATGTTTGAGACGTATACACATTTTCTTCACTTAAATACCTATTCATATCTTTTGACCATTTTTTGATTGAGTTGTTAGTGTTACACAGCTACCTCAATCTTATCAAAACATTCAGAAACAGAGTCTTTTGGTGCAGTTTTGATATGCCGATATATAAGCACACAGAATAGAGGGAGGGATATAAATTGACAAAGTGGCTATGGTGAGTAATTTAGCAACTCATAAAATTATATACATATTATCTGTATTTTATAGAGCAATTCCACTCCTAGATATCTCTTTTATAGTTGCCACACATAAGATTAGTAAATATAGTCAGGTGGTGACTTATAATTTCAGTATAAGCAGGAAGATCCCAGCACTCGGGAGACAGAGGTAAAAGGAGTTCAAGGCCAGCCTGGCTTACATAATAAATACCAGGACAGCCAGGGTTATATAGTGAGACCCTGCCTCAAAATAAATAAATAATTAAATAAATAAATAGATAGACAAATAAATAAATAAATAAATAATAAAATAAAATAAAAGATTAGGAATGACATATATCAATCAGTAACAATTCTGATTAGATTAATAAACTATATCCACATATGCAAGTATAAATTCACCATCCAATTATAACATTCATTTACAAGGGATAAAAAGAAAAGGAGAAAAAAACATGTGCACTCTTTTGCTTTTATATGCATATTATATAAATTCAAAGTAGAAAGTTTGGTAACAAGAACAACAGATTTAAAAAGCATTTATATATTTCTAGCTTAATGAAATATTAAAACATTTTAATTAATAAAAAGGATAGTAAACCAAAACCTAATGGTTTTCTTTTAATACTAACTAAAACATAGATACTGAAAGAAGCAAGAACATACCTTTGTGGCGTCCATTATAATTTTGTTTATTTTCTCTTTATCCAGTCCTTCCATTCCTGCTTTATTATCATTCAGTCCCATCCTAAGCAGAAGATCATCTTTGCATTTTTTCTTTTCTTTGGTGTTATCCATGATGTAAACGAGGTAATTTCTTCTTTATTAGCTGCAAAGGCATACAAAATAAGCACTGCTTTTAGGTGTCCAGAGAAGGGCCAGAGATAAAAACCTAGTAGAGTGCTTGCATAGTACACAAGAGGCTCTAGGCTCGATCCCCATGGGGCACAGCAACCCTGGGGAGGCGGGGAAGAAGAACAGAAGCTCAAGGGCATCCTCAGCTCTACAATAAAGTTCAGGTTGGTTTGAGCTACATGAAACCTGGTCTTAAAAAAAAAAAAAAAAAAAAAAAAAAAACATTTCTTAGCTCTTGAAAAATTACTACTCAGCCAGGCAGTGGTGGCCCACACCTTTAATCCTAGCACTTGGGAGGCAGAGGCAGGTGGATCTCTGAGAGTTTGAGGCCAGCCTGGGCTACAAAGCAAGTTCCAGGTCAGCCAGGGCTACACAGAGAAACCCTGTCTTGAAAAACCAAGAATCAAAATTCAAAAACCAAAGAAGAAAGAAAAAGAAAAATGAAGAATTACTACTCAAATTTTCCATTAGTACCCTCAGCTTACTATCTTTCTGGAGACAAGGAAAGCATGGACATTTCTTGTGCATTTTGTCCAGCCACCATGCTTTCTGCCCGACATATATACACTCAATAGCCTGAAAAGACAGATGGTACTACTCCAGATATAACAAGAGAGGCCTGAGTCTCAGAACATGTCTGCTAACATAAATTCACTGGAAAATAGCTACATGTTTGTTAAAAACATATCCAAGTCCAAACCTCGTGAGTTTTTTTCTACTGAAAAATTTTTTTTCATATCTTCCCCATCCACTCAAATCCATACCCTTTCATTCTCTCTCTAAAAAACAAACAAGCAAACAAACAAACAAACAAAAAACATGAACAAAGATACTAGGAAACACATACATGCACACACATCCATAAAATGGAAACCAAAATATACAAGCTAAAGACCAATAAGACAAAAAATGCCAACCGAAGCAATTTGAGACAGGAAGTCTACAAAAATACTATTGAGTTCATTTTGTGTTGGATACCCACTGCTGGGTATGGGGCTTACCCTGAAATGTGGTTAATATACCCAGTGAGGCTCCACTGGAGAAAAAGAATTGTTCAGTTACAAGCAGATATTAAATACAGACAGCTTCTTGGTTAGGGTTGGGAGTTCCTGTTCACTTTCCCCTCAGCAGTGGGACCAACTCTGCCTTAACCTGTACCAGCACTGTGCATGCTTCCAGTCTCTATAAATTCATATGTGAATCCATCCTGTTTGGAGGATACTGTTTTCTGGAAGTCATCCATTCTCTCTAGCTCTTACCATCTTTCTGCTTTCTCTTTCATGTAGCTCCCTAAGCCCAGAGGGGATAGTTTTATGAAGACATCCACTTAAGAGTGTTCCAAAAATCTCTCACTCTGAATATTGTCCAATTATGATTCTTGGTGTTAGTTGCCACCTATTGCAAGAAGCTGTTTCTCTGATGATGATAAATTAGGGATTGATTTATGGGTATAGTAGAATTTTATTAGGAGATAGTATATTGTTATGGTTCCTTTAGAACAGTAGTTCTGAATCTGTGGGTCACAATCCCTTTAGGGGTTGAATGACTCTTTCACAAGGGTCACCTAAGACTACTGGAAAACAGATATTTACAACTCATCTAACAGTAGCAAAAAATTAAAGTTATGAAGTAGCAACAAAAGTAATTTTATGGTTGGGGGTCACCACAACATGAGGAATTGTATTAAAGGGTCACAGCATGACAAAGGTGGAGAACCACTGCTATAGAAGAGTAAGAGTGTGAAGTTTTCCCTTAGGCTCATGGCCGTTCTAGTATAGGGTTCTTAGCCACCACACAGTGTCAGATATGGGTTCCATCTCATGGAGTGTGCTTAAATCCAATCAGAGTGGTTGGTTGCTCCCACAATGTTTGTGCCCCTATTGCACAAGCATCTCTTACTGGAAGACCACTGTTGCAGATTACAGGGTTTGTAGCTGGGTTAACAGTTACCTTTCTTCTCTACTAGCATTTAAGAATACTCCCTAGTACCATGAATGCTAGTCTTAAGGGGTGAAGCCGCTAGTTAGGCACTAGCTCTACTTCTCCATGTTTGATGAATTATGTAAGTGCTGTATCAGCAATAAGACCTTACCATCAATTTTGGAAGAGTAACCAAGGGAATTTCCTTGGTGCCACTTTGGCCAATGACTCAAATAGATATAACCCATTCCTGGCACTGGAGGTTTTATTTGGTGGCGTAAGATGTCTAGTCAGGACATTGTCTCCCCATTATTTGATGACTCCATTTAGATTTATTTCATATACGTATATATTTTAAAAAGCTTCTATAGTAGTGGGTTTCCATATGGTCCCTCAAATGGCTCTTAGTGTAGGAGGCTTTCTTGGACTACCATCCCTCAAATCGTGACACAGAGACTTATTATTAATTATGAATGCTCAGCCTTAGCTTAGGCTTGTTTCTAGCTAGCTTTTTAAACTTAAATTCATCCATTTCTATTCATCTATGTGCTGCCCTGAGGCTCATTTACCTCATCTATGTACTGTCCATCCTGCTTTCCTGCTTCCTCCATGTCTTTCTGTCTGGCTCCCCTTTTCTCTCTGCCTACCAGTCCCAGCGATCCCCCCTCTGCCTAGCTATTGGCTGTTCAGATTTTTATTAGACCAATCAGGTGCCTTAGGCAGGCAAGGTGAAACAGCAACACATCTTTACAGAGTTAAACAAATGCAGCATAAATAAAAGCAACACATCTTTACCTAGTTAAATATTCTATTCCACAACATCTTAGTGTCAGTTGTTCCTCCCCACATTCTCTCCCTCACCCCTCTCTTCTTTCTTCTTCCCATTTAGTCCTTCCACTCTGGTCTCACCACTAGCTAGCTCTTCAAAACAATATATGCTATATCTCCTCCCTAGGAGACCTTCTCCTTAGTCCCTTACTATGTACCTAACCTCTGTGGTTATACAGATTGTAGAACACATATTGAAAGCTTAAAAGCTAACATTCATATGTAAGAGAAAACATACAATATGTCTCTTTGGGTCTGAGTTGCCTCACTCAGAATGATTTTTTTTCCTAGTTTCATCCCTTTATTTGCAAATTTAATATTTTTTTAAACAGCTGAATAATACTTGATCATGTAAATGTACCACATTTCATTATCCATTTATCAGTTGATGGACAGCTAGGCTATTTTAAATTTTTGGCTATTATGAATAGAGCAGCAATTAGCAAGTATCTCTGTAGTAGGATGTAGAGATCCTTTGGGTATATGCCCAAGAGTAGTATAGTTGGCTCTTGAAGTAGAACTATTTCCAGCTTCCTGAGGAACCACCATACTGATTTCCATAGAGGCTGTACAAGTTTGCACTCCCACCAGCAATGAATAAGGGTTCTCCTTTGCCCACATCCTCACCAGCATGAGCAGTCATTTGTTTTATTGATCTTGGCCACTGTGACTGATGTAAGATAAAATTTCAAAGTAGTTTTGATTTGCATTTCCCTGATGACTAAGGATGTTGAACATTTCTTTAAGTGCTTCTCAACCATGTTTTTCATATTTAAAAATTGGGATATATATATATATTCAGATATATAATTGGTAAAGTTTTTATACAGTGTGTAGCCTACTGTTTTGCCCAATTGATGTTGTCCTTGGCCATACAGAAGCTTTTCAGTTTTATGAGGTCCCATTTATTGTTGGTCTTAGTGCCTGTGCTAATGGTATCTTGTTAGGAAAGTGTTATCCTTTGCCAATGAATTCAACACCATTCCCCACCTCTCAAATCAGACCAGGGCCTTATGCTGAGGTCCTTAATCTATTTGGAGTTGTTTTGCACAGGATGATAAATATGCACCATTTGTTGAAGATGCTGTCTTCTTTTCAGTGCATATTTCTGGCTTCTTTGTTAAAAGAAAAAAAATCAGGTGTCCATAAGCGTGTGGACTTAGTCTGGGTCTTCAATTCAATTCCATTGATCAACATGTCTGTTTTTTTGCCAATACCATGCTGTTTTTATTACTATAGCTCTGTAGTGCTATTTGAGATTGAGAATATGATTATCTACAGTGGTTCTTTTATTAATCAGAATTGTTTTGTTATTTTAGCTATCCTGTATTTTTTTGAGCTTCATATGAAGCTGAAAATCATTTTTTCAATTTCTGTGGAGAAATTGGAATTTTGATGAGGACTGTGTTAAATCTGTAAATTGCTTTTGGTAGGATGGCCATTTTCACTATATTAATCCTACCCCATGAGCCTGAGAAATCTTTTTATCTTCTGATGTCTAATTTATTTCCTCAATGTCTTAAAGTTTCTATTAAAGATTTACCCCAAGGTATTTTTGAGGGTATTGTGAAAGGTATTCTTTTCCTATTTTCTCAGTTTGACAGTTGTACATAAGACAGCTACTGATTTTGTGTTTTGTATCCCACTACTTTACTGAAAGTGTTTATCAGTGTGGGAAGCTCCTGGTGGAGTTTTTAGGGCCTTTTATGTATAGAGTCATATCATCTGTAAATAAAAACACTGACTTCTTTTTATACTGTATCCCCTGATCTCCTTCAGTTCTTATTGCTGTAGCTGAGACTTCAAGTACTATATTGAATAGGTATGGAGAGAGTGGACATCCTTATCTTCTTCCTGATTTCAGTGCCAATACTTCAAGTTTCTCTCTGTTTAGGTTGAAGACATTGACTGTGGAATTGCTGTAAATTGCCTTTATTAGTTGAGGTACATCCCTTGTATTCCTAGTCTCTCTAGGACTTTTATCATAAAAGGATGATGGATTTTTGTCAAAGGACTTTCTGAATCTAATGAAATGATTATGTGGTTTGTCTTTTAGTCTATATTATGTGGTATATTATGCTTATTGATTTATGTATCTTAACCATCCCTGCATCTCTGGGATGAAGTCAAGTTGATCACAGCAGATATTTCTGGTGTGTTCTTGGATTTGGTTTGTAACTATTTTATTGATAATTTTTGCACCTGTGTTCACAAGGGATTAGTTTGTAATTCTCTTTCTTTGTTGGATCTTTGTATAGTTTAGGTATTGAGATAATTGTGGCCTCATATTCCTTCTATTTCTATTTTGTAGAATAATTTGAGGAATATTGGCATTAATTCTTCTTTGAAGGTCTAGTAGAAATCTGCACTGACTCCCTCTGACCCTGAGCTTTTTGGGTCAGGAGATTTTAATGACTGCTTTTATTTCACCAGGGGTTATGGGTCTGTTTAAATTGTTTATCTGACCTTGATTTAACTTTGGTAGACGATACATGTCAAGAAATTCATCCATTTCTTTTAGGTTTTCCCGTTGGTAGCTTACAGATTTTTAAAGGATGTCATTATTCTCTGGATTTCATCAGTGTATATTGTTATTGTCCCCCTTTCCATCTCTATATTAATTTGGATATTCTTTTCCATCTCTTAGTTAATTTGGCAAAGGGTTTGTCAATCTTACAGATTTTCTCAAAGAACTAACTCTTCCTTTCATTGATTCTTTGTATTATGTTTTTGTTTCCATTTCATTGATTTCAGCCTTTAGTTTGATTGTATCTTGATGTCTTTCCCTTTTGGGTGTTCTCTCTTTCTTTTTTCTAGAGCTTTCAGGTGCACTGCTAATTTACTAATATGCGATCTCTCCAATTTTTGATGCAGACACTTAGTGCTATCAACCTGTCTCTCAGAACTGCCTTCATTGTGTCCCATAGGATAGGGTATATTGTGTTTTCATTTTCATTCAATTCTAAAAAATTTTTAATTTCCTTCTTGATTCTGACTTGACTCACTTTTCATTCAATAGTGACTTGCCCAGTGTCTGTGAGTTTGTAAGGTTTCTGTTGGTGTTGATAGCCAGCTTTAAACTATGGTGGTCAGATAGAATTCAGGGTGTTATTTCGATTTCCTTATATCTGTTGTGACTTGCTTTGTGTACAAGTACATAGTTTTGGAGAAAGTTCTATGAGCTTCTGAGAAGAAAGTATATTCTTCTGTATTTATATGAAGTGCTGTAAATTTCTGCTAGATCTGCTTGATTTCTGACATTATTTAACTCCAGCATTTCTCTGTTTAATTTTGGTCTGGATGACCTGTTTATTGGTAAGAGTAAGGTTTTAAAGTCACCTCACTGTGTGAAGCTCAGTATGTGATTTTAGCTGTAGTAGTATTTCTCTTATGAACTTGGGTGCTCTTGTTAAACCTTGTATTTTTATCCACTGCATAGAGAACAAATATAAAATGATACCTCTCTATTATACATGCCAAGTTCAGTTGCAATGATTAATGACTATATAATAGAGCTCATTTCAGGTAGCAATAATATAGGGGAAAAATCCCATCACACCCAGGAAATGACTATAATGTACACTACTATGGCACTTTTTAAATTAAAAAAAAAAAAAAAAAAAACCTTAGAAGGTTCAGGCAGGAGGATCTCGAGTCTGGCAATGAAGACCAGTTCTACACAAAAACCATACTCATGAGCTGGCAATGTAGCTCACTGGATAAAATGCTTGTTATGCAACCTGACAACCTGAGTTCAATCCCTAGTTCCCATAATGAAAGCAGAGAACCAACTTCCAAAAGTTGTTCTTTTACCTCCATACATGCTGCATGTTCGCACCAGTTTTACACACACATACACAGACAGACACGTGCAAGTGCACTTTCTCTTTCACACATATACACATAATAAACTTTTTATTCAAAAATATATACACACAAAACTATACAACAACATACACAACAGGTTCAGTTATTCTTAGGATTATTCTCTCTGGTTATTTATCAGGGAGGAAAAAAATTAGAAAAATCCCAAAATTAAAAAATTTAAGCAAAGTTAAATGAATTATTCACCATAACTCTGCTGCTAAGTTGAAGAATAGGGATGGCATCCAAGTCTCCTTATTCAACTCTAATGAAGCTCCTTTGTCATCAGTGACCTCCACATTGGGGTTCACTTATGCTACAAACAAAAAAGCCTAGGTGGACCGCCGCCATGTACCTACAACAGTGATAGTAACCTATGTGTATAATTGAAAGCCTTTCACAACAATGCTGCCTCCATCTCGAGTAGTAGCAAAAAATAAAAGTTATTTTCATTATTTCAGAAACAATTTTGACTTCTAATGGTAGCTCCTTTAAAGGGGTAAAATTCTGGCACATTAGTGCATGCCTATAATCCCATCACTTGGGAGGCTGAAGCAGGAGGATTACAAGTGCCAGGCCAGTTGGGGCCACAAAGCAACACACTATCTAAAACAAAACAAGCACACACTATTGATTCTCCAATGGTGCTATATATTGTACACCCCTGGAGACCGTTATAAAAATCTTGATGCTCAAGTCTCAACACATACTAAATAAGTCTAGGAGAGTTGGATATCAGCTTTAAGGTATCTATATGCTCCAAAGTGTTGGAACTATGAGGGTAGCTGTTATCTCTGATAGTCTGCATCTGAAGGAATTTACAGGCTAGTTTTCTGTTCTCAATATTTGAACTGTTTTCTCTTCAACTGTTACATTAAGTTTAATATTTTATTATATTTTACTTCAGCAATTCTGTTATTTGACATTATTCTAGGAAAGCAGGCAAATGTAATTCAATTATAATTTCATCATAACAACACCACAAAAAAATTAGTTAAAATAAACACATTCCTCCATTTAATTTGCCTTGCCCTTTAAATGAGAAAATGTATGAAAAGAAATATATTGAGTGACTATGATTTTACATATACTTTACATACTAACTTATTTATTTATTTATTTATTTTGGTTTTTCAAGACAGGGTTTCTCTGTATAGCTTTGCGCCTTTCCCGGAACTCACTTGGTAGCCCAGGCTGGCCTAGAACTCATAGAGATCCGCCTGGCTCTGCCTCCCAAGTGCTGGGATTAAAGGCGTGTGCCACCACCGCCCGGCAATACTAACATATTTATATTAGTTAGCTGACCAAAGTCTCAGAATTGATTGGATTCTTAATTGCATCCGAACCGAGCTATCAGAAACACTGTTAGGAAGGCAGAGTTGGTTTCCAGCTATCCTCCTGCCTGTTAATGCATTCATTCTCACCAGGATTCGTTTAAGATCGTTTATATTCCAACGACTTCCAGGTTGATGGTGCTGTTTTCAGTGCCTGCCCTGCATCTTCAAATTTAGTATGTCCGAGGAAGGAGGAGGGGGGCTTGCAGGGAAGAAAGGGGCAGTCAGAGAGAATGAGATGAGTAGAAGAGGGGGTGAACATGACCCAAATCCATCATGTACGTGTACAAAACTGTCAAAGATATTTCTAAAAACTTAACATGTCCAAAATAGATCTCCCCTGCTTCCACGCCCAAGCTGGTTCTACTTGTTCCTTTTCTCCTTCCAGATCAGAGTCCCAAGTTCCCTTTTCTACTACTGCCTGTGCAGATCCCACAGGAGTCATTCATGAGCCCTTCTTCTTCACACAGCCGTATCCAGACTATCGGGAAGTCCTGTGGAGTCTTTCAAAACACATCCTGAGTACAACTGCCTCTCGCTTTTCCCACTGCTGTCATGCTAATCTGAACTACCATCATCTCTGGCCTGGACAACTGCAACAGACTCTCTTGGAGTCTGCCTCTGCTCTCTTACTGTTGATTATCAACACAGAATTCTAATTCTACTTCTTTATTTCTCCATGTGCATGTTGTGTGTGTGTGTGTGTGTGCACACACGTGCGTACACATGTGCTCATATGTGGAGGCTGAAGTTGACATTAGGTATTTTTCTCATCACTCTACTTTATTGACTGGAGCAGTCTCTAGCTGAACCTGGAGCTCATCAGTTCGGCTAGTTTAACTAGGCAGCTTGCTCTGGGGACCCTAGGGATCTTTGGCTTCTAAGCGCTGGCATTACAGAGGGCCACCAGAGCTAACAGTTATCTGCCTTTTTGTGTAGGTTCTAGGGATCCAAACTCTGGTCCTAATGTTCAGTGCTTTTTCCACTGAATCATCTTCCCAGCTTCACAACTGACTCTGACACCAATTAGATCTTAGCACTTTTTGGCTGAAAATTGTACAATGCCATTCCATCTTATTTCAGAACAAGCCCAAAATCCTTAAAATGATCTTTAGGCCACAAAGAATCTAGATCTGCCAGGTGTAATGGTGCACGCCTTTAGTTGCAGCACTCAGTGGGTAAAGGCAGGTGGATCTCTGTGAGTTCAAGGCCAGTGGTCTACATATTGAGTTCCAGGACAGCCATGGATATACAGTGAGATGCTGTCTCGAACACAAACAAATAAACAAAACACCTATAAAAGCAAAACCAAGAAAAGGACTCCAGATCCTTGCGCTTGTCAACTTGCATAGTTGTCTAGCTCTCATCCTCTTCCCTACACTCTAGCCACTATGTCCTCTGTGCGGGATCTCAACTCTACAGGGCACATTCTTGAGACCTTCAGCATGGACTTTCTCTTGCCCTGTAGAGGACCTCATGTATGTAAGATGCCATCTTGGTTAAATGCTCACATCTCCTTCAAGCCTTCACTTAAATGTTGCCTTCTCATTGAGGGCCGCATACCTTGGCTTCCCAATTTTAAATTGAAGCTTTATCACTTTGTGGTTGCTTCTACTTCAAAGACAAAATGATTAGACCAAGCTAATAGTTGTACTTTGCACCCTGACTATTCTCTAAAAGCCTGGTCTCTAGGGTAGTGGTGTGAAGAGCAGTGTAACTTGTAAAGGGAAGGGGTCTAACAGGTCCTTGGGGGTGTATCCTACAAGAGGCTAAGGGCCCCTTGCTTTTTCGCCATCATCATGTGTTACCCCACCACAGTGCAAAGCACCCATCATGAACTGGAATCTCCAAAACTGAGACCTGAAATCAACCTTTTCTCTTTCTAAGGCAACCACCTCCAATGTTTAATGGGGTAAGACAAAAGTGACCAGCAAGGAAAAACCCACTGGGTTTTAGTGTATTTGAAACATCAGGAATTTTTCTGACATTCTCTTCTATGTTACTGAGGTGAATCTGCTCTTGCATTTATGAGAATTTATCTCATCTTTCTAATTTTTCTTCAATCTCTTATTAGTTCCGTTTATTCCCTCTTGTCATTACTCCTTCAGTGAGTGTATCTAGAAATCTCTGGCGAAGATGTTCCTATCACAAGTACAACGACTTCTCTATTTTTACAGGAAGTGAGCCTTATTTCAAATGGCTTTGTTAGGTCAGCAGATCATGTTAAGTGCTCAGTATGGTGCCTGATATGTGACAAGCTCTCAGTTAACAGTTATTCTTGCTGTTGTTCTGAGTGCTAAGCCAAACTTCCAGAGCTGTGAAGTTTACTGTAGACTTATTTCTCTACAGGGAAAGATTCTATAAGGGTCTGGATAAGCATCCCCAAGAAAAACCAAAGCTCACAGATAACACAGATGAATTTTGTTTATACTCAAATTAGAATTTGTAATATTAAGCATCATTACAAATAAAATAAACCAGATGAATGAATATAACTGCAATCTTGAAAAGAAAAATGGTCAACATTCTGATAGCTTGAAATTACAGAATAGTTTGGTTCACCAAGAAGCCAATAAGAAATGCATGATTCTCCGCATGCCAATAAAGGACAACCTGCTTCTATAAAACAAATAAAGGAGAAATGCACGAATCAGAGGAAAGAATCCTTGGTTTCTGTGGTTTGGTATAGTGGTTTAAAAGCATTTTCTCTGGAAATTTTCAAATTCTTCCCAGTCTGAGTCTACTGCTGACTATTCACATTACCACTTAAAACCACAAAGCAAACCCCATGTTTTTGGTGGCAATAAGGACGGAAACTTGCAATTTTTCAAAAGATAATCTAGTGAAGAGACTTTAGGATGGTGGCCTCTTCTAACAGACACACAAAAGCCAACAATATCATGAGGACTTAGCATGCTGACCAAAGTCATCTGGCATGAACAGACCAGCAAGCATGAGGAATACCCTAACCACAGGGAACTGACAGCAGGAAGGACAGAGGGAAAGAGATATGAACGGGAAAGAGAGAGACAGTAGACTCCTGGGAAGAACTTTGTTTTCATTTCCAATATACTGTAAAGAATCAAACCCCATACGGAGAAAACCTTAACTTGTTAGACTATTATTTTTACAACTCCCAAATGCTCAAATATTTCATCAATAGATTAAATACCTAGCACAAAATTTGAGACTTAAATTATACTTTTTACCCTATAATTTAAAACACAATGAGTTAAAATTATTCTAAATATAAATCTTCAAATTAATAATCAAGTAATTGATTATTAATAATCATATGACTGATTTTAAAAGTTCCCTTTTCATTTTTATTTATTGTAAATTGTATTTCAAACTTTAAAGATTATTATAAGTCACAACTCCAAGACATTAACAGATGATTATTTTTCTGTGTTTCTCTCAAACTCTTTTACACACTCATAAATGGAACCATATGTCCACTAGTTTTATATAATGGGGATGAAAACAGATGCAGCACTGTGTTTTCAAAATGCAAAACACTTGGCATTCTGAGCTCATCTTTAAATCTTTGTAAATGACACCAATATGAAGCCCTGTAGGTTCTAAACTAAGAGTGTGTATCACAAGAAAACCCAAGTTCTCACCAGACAGAAGCCTGCTTTTTGGGAACTGTTGTGGTTTGAATGAGAATGGCCCGCATAGGCTGATATATTTGAATGTCAGGTTCTCAAGCGTTTGACTGCTTAGGAAGAAGTAAGCTGTGTGACCTTGTTGGAGGAGGTGTGTCACTGTGGGGCGGGGGATGTTGAGGATTCAAAAGCTTAGGTCAGGCCCAGTCAATCTCTCTAGCTCTCTTTCTCAATCTCTCTGTCTATCTCTCTAGCTCTCTTTCTCAATCTGTCTATCTCTCCATCTCTCTTTCTCAATCTCTCTGTCTGCCTGCAGCTTGTAGATCAGGTGTGAGTCCTCGGCTACTGCTCCAGCAGTGCTATGCCTGCCTGTCTGTCTCCTGCCATGCTTCTCACCATAATGATCACGGACTCACCCTCTGAAACTGAAAGCAAGCTCCAGTTGAACGCTTTCTTTTATAAGCTGCCTTGGTCATGGTGTCTCGTCAAACCAGTAGGACAGTAATTATTGATACAGTCTTATTTCTTGCTATGCAGCCTAGACAGCCCTTTACGTGTGATTCTCTTGGTGCCCCATAATTCCAGGCTGGTGCAGCACCACACCTAATTCACATACTCTCTGACTGTCCTTAGCCTATTCATTTATCTGGTTCCAGTGAAGAATGGGACAGAAACCAGTCAAAATATCCACTCTACCTACTTACCCCTACAGAGGTATAATTGAAACTATCTCATTTCTAATGTAGGCCACACTGTCCTTGAACTTAGGATCCTCCTTCCCGAGCTCTGAGATTGCAGATGTGCTACCAAGTCCAGGAAATCTGTATTCTTTAGTATAAAATGAGAAATACTCTGAGACACATTAAATACAGTGTCAATTCAAAATAAATTTCCCAGTCCAGTTTATGCATTTCTATTATGCTAATGCACTGCATGCTTTGTAAAGGTTTCTGGGCTCTGTAACAATGAAAATGCTTAACTCAGAAGGAAACACACTCAGGAAAATTGAAAACTGTGAAAAGTTAAATTGATAGTGTGTATGTGTGTGTGCGCCTGCATGTTTGTGTGTGCAGATGTATATGCATGAGCATGTGGAGGCCAAAGAACCACCCCAGGTGTGGCAGCACCTCAGGTGTGGCTCCACCCCAGGCACCACCCACCTTGGTGTGTACTTGGCTGTGGATGCTGAGGTCAGAGAACAATCACTCCTCAGGCACCTTCTAACATTTGCTTTAGAAAGGATTGCTGGCTGGCCTAGATTTCACCCAAGTAGGTTAGACTAACTGGCCATCAAGCTTCCAGGAATTCTGTCTCATTATCACTGAATTACAGTCACAGACCACTGTGCCTGGCTGTTCACATGGGTTCTGGGGATCTGAACTCAGGTCCTCAGGTTTGGAAGGGAAACATTTTACTGACTGAGTCATCTCCCAAGCCCTGTCTACCTTTCTTTTGAGACAGGGTCTCTCACTGGCCTGAACTCACCAAGTAGGATTGGATAGGATAGAATGGCTAGCCAGTGAGCTCCAGGGATCGCTGGTTTCCATCTCTCCACTGCTGGTATTAAAAGTGTATGATGCTCGCTATTTTTTTTTTTAAATTAATTCTTAGGATCAAACTCAGATTTACTGACTGGAGAGATAGCTCCAGTCAATACATTGATACTTTACAGAAGTTCACTGTTTCTGAGAATTGTTGACTGACTATAGGGATGTCAGCAGCGAAAGACAGGCTGACAAAGTCTTGGCTACTAGATCGTGGCAGCACAAATATCTGTCCACTGGGCAGTGGTAGTGTGGTGCATGCTTTTAAATCCCAGCACTCAGGAGGCAGAGGCAGGCAGATCTCTGAGTTCAAGGCCAGCCTGGTTACAGAATGAGTTCCAATAGAGCCAGAGCTACACAAAGAAACCCTACTTAGGAAAAAAAAACCCTAAACAAATAATAATAAAATTAAAAAAAAATAAAATCAGTCCATATAAAAGAAATGCTGAGTGGGTGAATTCTATTTTATTTAAGATATATGGTAAGGTACTCAAATTTTAAGGGATATTTACATATGTCCTTAGAAGAGGATAAAAAAGAAAGGTTCTCTTATAGTACCTTTTCTGATACTGTATTGTTACAATATTCCATTTTACAATCTATAAACTTACTATTCAAATATAAAATTACAAATGAAGGCTGAGGCTGATTTACTATGTTGCATCCCATGTTATTGGAAGGAAAAATATCTACTAAATTCAAGACGTTATTCTACAGGCTGTTACTTTCTTATCCCTTTCACTACTTCCTCTTGCAGACAGCTCTGAAGCTGCTTCTGAGGCTAATGATGACATCATTTTTTTCCGGTTCGCTGCTGCTCATTTCTAAGTTTTCCTGGAGAGCTATCAGTGTATGGCAGAGGTGTCAAACTCGGTAACAGCCTAACCCTTTTCCAATGAAGTCTTAGACACAGCTTCTAAGTGTTCTTTAGTTTTACTAATGTGCAGCTCTTCTTTAATTTCATGCATATTCTACCATTAACATAACAGGAAACAGACAGCTCACAGTGACCTTCATTTCTCTTTTATTACTATTAACTTTTATTCTTCTCTCATACATTCCATTCCATTGCAATTTCTCCTCCCCCCCACTCCTCTCACTTCCTCCCCTACCTCCCCTCTTACCCAGATCAATTCCTTCTCTGTTTCTGTTAAAAAAAAAAAAAAGGCAGGTCTCCCAGGGATACCTACCACACACGGCCTTACAAAATACAATAAGACTGGGCACAACCCCTCACATCACGGCTGGTTGTGGCAAGCCACTAAGAGGAAATGGGTCCTAAGTGCAGGCAAAAGAGTCAGAGACCACCCCCACTCCCATTGCTTTGAGTTCCATAGGAACATCAAGCTACACGGTTATAAGGTATATGCAGAGGACCTAGCTCAAACCCATACAGGATCTGTATGCCTTTCAGTCCTTGTGAGCCCCATGAGCCCTGCTTAGTTGATTCTGTGGCCCACGTTCTCATGGTATCCTCCACCCCTCTGGCTCCTACAATCCTTCCTCCCGCTTTGGTGCCAGGGTTCCCCAGGCTCTGCCTGGTGTTTGGCTGTGGGTCTCTGCATCTGCTCCCATCGGCTGCTGGATGACTCCCCTCTGATGACAATTGGGCTGGGCACTCATCTATGAGTATAGCAGAATATCATTAGGGATCACTTCATTGACTTTTTTTTTTTTTTTCAATCTTGTTTGCTTCTATCCTGGGTCTCTAGACTGTTCTGCCTTTGGTTCCTGGCCATCCAGGAAGTGTCAAGTGTGAGTTCCTGCTCATGGCATGGGCCATATGTTGGACTAGTCATGGGTTGTCCACTCCCACAAGTTCTGCACTGCCATTGCCCTCAGCAAGTCTTGCAGACAAGACAGATAGTAGGTCAAAGGTTTTGTGGCTGGGTTGATGCCCCCGTACCACTACTGGGAGCTTTGCTGGGTAATAGAAGATGGCCAGTTCAGGCTCCATATCCTCCATTACTAGGAGACTTTGCTGGAATCACTCTCATGGAGTCCAGGGGGTTTCCACTGCACTAAGTTCCCCTACCCCTCACCTCATGACCTTCATTTCTTTTATCCTCCAAATTCCTTAGAAATGTCTGGGTGGGGCCAGTGAGATGGTTCAGTGGTGGTTCAGTGGTAAAAGCACTTGCACACTGGCCTGATGATGTAAGTTTGATCCCTAGAAGCTACAGGGGAAGGAGAACTGACCTTCACAGCTTGCCCTCTGTATATCACTGCTCATCTGCAATGGAGGTCTTATTTTTGAATGTCAGCAGGGTCTTTGGGGACAAATTGTATGCAATGCTGTAAGGTATGAATAAATACCCCTATCAACCTCTTAACCAAACTACGTCCAAAGTATGGCTCTTTCAGAAAAGTTACTCTCACCAAATCAACACATAAAGAAGTCCAAATAGAGAAAGCCACCTTAAAGATTAAACCAACTACCTGGGGTGTGTGTGTGTGTGTAACACGCTTTTCACCCCAGCATTGGGAGGCAGAAGCAGGCGGACCTCTGTGAGTTTGAGGCCAGCCTGGTCTACAGAGTGAGTTCCAGGACAGACAGGGCTGCACAGAGAAACCCTGCCTTGGGAAAACCAAACCACCACCAACATAAAAGAGTAAAGCAACATGCCAAGGCCTGGTGGCATGCTCCTGTAATCCTAACACCTGGCAGAAAGAGTAGAAAGAAGGCAGATTCAAGGCTAGCCTGGGCTACACAGTAAGACCCTCAAAACCAAAATAAGTTTGTTTGTTTATTTTTGTAAGCAATATAAACAGTTCAGAGCAATAGAATAAGACATGGCAATATAAGCCCATAATGATGATGATTATAATAACAACATTAATAGATGTTAATAAAAGATTCCATCTATCTAAATGGATTGTGGATTGTTAGACACAAAGAAAAAGCAAGCAAAGTAAATACTGCCAATGTCTAGTTAAAATGTCCATCTCTAAAGGTGGCTCAATACTACTAACTATTTAGTATCACAGTTTCTCTTAGATAGAAATGTGACACTGACATTTGGGGTAAGGACATGGAGACTAGATTTGAGAGCAGGGTGTCTTAGTTAGGGTTTTCATTGCTGTGAAGAGATATCATAACCACAGCAACTCTTACAAAGAAAACATTTAATTGAGGTGGCTCGCTTACAGTTTCAGAGGTTCAGTCTATTATCATCATGATGGGGAGCATGGCAGCGTACAGGCAGATGTGGTGCTGGAGCTGAGAGTGCTACATCTTGCAGACAACAGGAAGTCGACTGAGACAATGGGTAGTATCCTGGACATAGGAAACTTCAAAGCCCATCCCCACAGTGACACACTTCCTCCAACAAGGCCATACTCCAACAAAGTCACACCTCCTAATAGTGCCACTCCCTATGAGATTATGGGGGGGGACGTGCAATTACATTCAAACTACCACACAAGGCTAGGAACCATCATCAAAGGGCTTGGGAAACTGGAGAAAGGATTCAGGGGCTCTTGGAATATTTAAGCAGGAATCAGGATTGAAATGAGAATTTAGAAGAGACATGGGTATGGGGATGGAGCTCCATGTTATGGCATCTACCTTGCACACACAAGGGTCTGAGTTCCATTCCCAGCACAAAATACAAGAATGAATAACAAAACAACAAACACCACCTAATAGTGTTTGTTGAATAGAAACACCACATGTTTCCCTTCTCTATTCATTTAACAGGACAACAGGTTACAGAGGTTATGAACTATGATAATGCCACTAAGCTGATAACCACCATCCAAAGATCGGCTGTGGACTATGAACTGCTGAGGAAAACTTCAAGGTGGCTGCCTGAGATGATCCATCCTCACAGACTACTTTAGCCAGGACTTGAGATAAGCCCTGCATTTTCTCATTACAAAGAGACTGGACAACAAATGATATAGCTACTTCTCCCAGGACTTGACAATTAACCCAAATTTTTCTTTTCAGGATCCCCTAAAGATGTCATTGCCCCCAGATAGCAGGAAGTAATTTTAAGAAAACTATGCCCATATTCCCAAGAGGTGGGGTGGGTGGTTTTTGGTTGTTCAATGGGTTATGAATATTTGTTATTGTTTAGGGTGGTTGGTTACAAGCTGTTATTGGTAATGATTGAAAAAAAGCTCAACAAAGAAGATTAGTTCAGAGTTCTAATTTTGAAAAAAGAAAAAGAAAAAAAGGAGATATAGAAATGATAGGATAAAGGGTAGATAATTGAATCTATTCTGAAAAGAAAAAAGGGGGGATATAGATATGATAGGATAAAAGAATAGATTATTGAATCTACTTTTAAAAAGCAACTACTTGTTTTAAATATTTTACATTGATATGGTTCTTTTTATACTGATACAAATTTGAGATTATTTTTGTTAGAACATACTGTACATACTTTCTAATCTTGTTCAAGGTATTGTACCTATACATCTCATTTAACAATGTAATGCAAATTGCTAGTCCTTGAAAGTTATTATTATAAACTATTTAGGATAATAAAGAAATGAAGGTTAGTAGTTAGTCACCTATTACAATCAAACTTGTAGTCATGTTAGGTATGTTTTCAAGGTCAAACAGATATATTTTAGGTAGATAGGTGGTCTTCAAGCACTTCAGAGATCTAACAATATGGCATTTAAGATGTTTTAATAACATAGGTTCTTTTTTTTTTTTTTTTCAAATAACAATGAGATATGTCTGCTCCTAGCAGCACAAATCTACTTTGGAGAAGATGGTGGGTATTGAAGAAACTACACATGGAGTTTACTTTCTTTGTGGCAAGAGTTAGCCACTGGGCAAAAAAGTGCCCTTGCCTTGACTGCTGACAGTATGCTGTCCAAAATGGACAAGCAGGACACAAAAAGAAAGGACTGCTGTACCTTGCGAAGACTAGGTAGGAGAGACCTTCAGAATATGCTGCTTCAGAGGAAAGTCTGTCAGATATGTTAGGCCTGTAGGCCAAAGATGGATGTCCCAATGTTGCAGAGGAACTTTAGGTGGCTGTCCAGGCAGCCAGCTGTTTCTGTCACTTCTCACATTTTTTGGAAGTCGCTAGCTTGCACTTCTTGCTTACTCGGGTAATATTTATTTCCTTCTTGGGTCTCTGACTGAGTTGAAGACTTTATAGTTATAGTTTTCCTTGTTACCAGATTCAGAAAACAAAGTGTCACTAAAGAGGTGTAAGTGTATAAAGTTGAGAGATATCAAAAGATAGTTTTGTGTTGGTAAAGCAAATTAGGATGGAAGGTGAATTAGGTATAAGGCTCTGGACTCACTGAAATAGGATAGATAATGGAGTATTTTCTCTGAATTTGTCAAATGTTAATGGACTATACATTGTTGTATTTATTGCCTATAGATTGTATATAGTTATTGTACTTATTGTATATAGTTTTTCTTATATTAGTTATGACCTTCTTTATTTTAGACAAAATGGGGGAAATGCAGGGGTATATTGTTTGTGCTCTAACAAATAAAGCTTTCCTGAAGATCAGAGGGTGGAGCTAGCTACTAGTTAACTATAAAGGCCAGGCAGTGGTGGCACACACCTTTAATCCCAGCACTTGGAAGGAAGAAGCAGGGAGATCAGGAGTTCAAGGCCACCCTGGGCTACATGAGATTGATCCAGTCTAAAAGAGAAACAGAAACATACCTTTAATCCCAGCACTTGGGATCTCATGCCTTTGATCCCAGTACTTGGGAGATACACGCCTTTAATCCCAGCACTAGGGAGGTGGAAACGGGACATAATATGGCTGGGAGGAGAGAGGAATATAAGGCAGGTGGGGACAGGAGCTCAGCCCCCTTTTTGGTCTGAGGAGTCATGGAGGTCAGAGGTGACTTTGGCTGACTCCTTCTCTGATCTTTTCAGCATTTGCCCCTATATCTACCTCCAGGATTTTATTATTAAGATCAATTAGAATTCACACTACATTTTACTATATTCAAATTCCCATAGCAGTCAACATAATACCTTGCATGTTTATACTTTTAAAAGTATTTTAAACTGCTTATACATTCATTAGTTATATTGGATACCTTCTATGTGCTCAGTACTGTTACTGGTATTAAAATTAAAAAATGGTTGAAAACAGTTGAAAATTTGTCCACCAATGGAACTCAAATTATAGTGGGAGAATGTAATGTATGCTGTCTAATTCATTCATTTAAGTCTTTATCATATGCTAGTATGTTTTTTAAAAAGATTCAGTTTCTGTGTGGGGTATATCAGTGGGTTTTTATATGTACTAAATTATGTTTTTCCATGCAACTTCCCCTCCCAACTCACATAGTTAAAAACAGACTATAATAAAGTAATATGCACTAGATATGCTGCTGATTGCTTCTAGTCAAAGTCCCACTATCAACAACAACAATAACAACACACACAGAGAGAGAGAGAGAGAGAGAGAGAGAGAGAGAGAGAGAGAGAGAGAGAGAGAGAGAAAAGAGAGAGAGAAACAGCCTTCCTTGAATACCATATTCGTGGGAAAAACTGATTATAGCATTGGCTGGCTAACTATCCGTTTCTCTTTGCAAGATGAGAATTGAAAGAGAATGAGACCACAAAAACTCAGATAAAAGATACCATGAGGCCCAGAGGTGGATGGAAAAACACCAAGACCTTATTTTAAGTTTCCAATACACACAAAACCAGTTGAGGATTCTGAGATCTCTGAAATAATCATTCTCATATTGGAAATAATTTGAATGTATTTCTGCCTGTTCTAGTCAACAGAGCCTTCAAGAAAAGCAATTACAGTACCCAACTGGTCAATTATAGTAAATTGTTTGACTACTGTTCCCATGTGGCTCATTCTGAAACCATAACCGGCCACCATCTCCTTCCAATTGCTTGTTCAGGTGCTACTCTACTGAAAACGCTTTGGCTTGAAGCAAGAAGGGAGAGCTCACACACAGTACAATGGAGTGTAACCTAATACACTCTGTGTTAAGAATCCCAGTAGGGCATTTTTGAAACTCTATCCCCCAAAGAGATTCAGACAAATGCAAAAACAACAACCAAACAACCAAACAAACCAACCAGAAAGGAAACGTTAGCATTTTTAAGTGGTGATGTGTCACATAATCCTGTTGGGGTAGACATCGGTTGTCATTTTCATTACTGTGCATCACAACATGAAGAATGGGGAGGTGGACATGGTGGCTCACACTGGTAATCCCAGTATTTGGGAGACTGAGGCAGGAGGACTGGCAACACATGACTGAGGCCGAATGATCGGCAACATGTTTAGGCCAGCTTGGGCTATGAGGTAAAGCAAAAAAAAAAAAAAAAAAAAAAAAAAAAAACTGTCTCAAAAAAAAAAAAAACAAAAAACAAAAAACAAACCAACAAATCAACCAACCAACCAATGAAACAGACAAACCAAGAAAACCCAAAATGGAAAACTGGGATTCGACAGGGTGGAGAAACATGCTACAATCATCACTTCTCTCAATCTTGGAGAAAAAAAGGTAGGGGAAATAAGAACGCCAATAACCTTAAGTTGAAAGTTAATTTACAAGACTGGATTTTAAGAGGTGCTAGGACACTTTAACCAGTATAAACATACACCCACACTCATAAGATATTTGGGAGGTGTTTTCCATATAAAATAATATAGAAGAAAACTTGAATGACTGGTACTATCACCATCTAGATAATTGTTTCAGTCATGAAAATTGGATTACCAATACAGCTATATTACTAATATGCTATATTTAGTTCATCTCTTCTCTAGATTTGTTTGTTTGGTTTTGTGAGACAAGGTCTTGGTATGTAGCATAGGCTTGGCCACTAACTAACAATTCCCCAGATAGCCTCTTGAGGAACAGTATTAGACCACCGTGCAGCTTAGATTTTAGACTGCCACGGTTCATAGATTATCACCCCTATTTCACAAGTTAACATCTTTATTTTAAAGTTTGCAAAATCATCATTCTTACAAAATCCCTCAACTTTAACTAACTGGTCATAGTTTTTGGAGGTGTTATTTATAATATTTTATAATTTTATAAAGAACAGTTAAATTCACTACATAACGCAAAGTGCATCTTTATTACTAGGTTATTATAGGAATATGGAGCACACAGGTTTTGTTATAGACTGAACTGGGCTCACCAAAACTCATCTTTAAAATGTACAACATGTCTCTATATGCTGATCGGTAAAATAGCAAACATTTTTATTTCCAACATCTCTAAGAGTTTTGGCTTCTGGATATTGGTAGTGGAAATACAAAGCACAAGAAGGCTTTGGGATTGTTGTTTGGTCTAGTTCCTACCAGAGATAGGTGAGGTAGAAGAATTAGAAGAAAGAATTGAGGAAATAAGAATGGGATAAGAATGAACTCTGAAATATGGATGCTTGGGCTTAAAACCAAATATATCTTTACTATGACTTTTCGAAAATAATTTAACTTTTCTGTAATTAAGTTTCTTCATCTGAAATATTAGAAATAGAAGGTAATAATGAACTCTACAGAACTGATGTTAGGCAAAATAAGACAGTAGATAACACAAATGGGAAATGCTAAGAATCATTTGGTTGAATTAAAAGCATAGTGGCTTGGATGCCTTATCTATAGAAGACATTTTTTATAGTGGCTTGGATGCCTTATCTATACAACACATTTTTTTTATAGAGTGGCTTGGATGCCTTATCTATAGAACACATTTTTATTCATATAGTGGCTTGGATGCCTTATCTATAGAATACATTTTTTATAGTGGCTTAGATACCTTATCTATAGAACATATTTTTATACATTCCTTCCCAATGATATATTAAAAATCACAGAAAAAGGTTTATATGGACTTGGAAGTAAATGAGACTTAGGTTCAAATCTTCACTGCCACTTAGTAGCCATGAGACACTGGGTAAGTTAATCAGCCTCCCCATGCATCAGTTCATTATTCTTTATGGAACAATAGGACCAACAATGCTCCACTTATATGACTTTTAAGAAAAAAGTCACATATTTAAGGTGTCTGGCTAATGTAAATAATAATGTAAGAATGTAATTGCTTT
Source organism: Peromyscus leucopus (assembly GCF_004664715.2). NCBI lineage: Eukaryota > Metazoa > Chordata > Mammalia > Rodentia > Cricetidae > Peromyscus > Peromyscus leucopus. The sequence continues at coordinate 52,141,843 of NC_051072.1, read as the reverse complement.
ACCAATTAAATACATTCACAATTCAAATCTTCATACTTCATTTCATGTATAAGTATCTTTGTCTTTAGTGACTGAACATTTTCTTGTGAATTTGTGCATATGCACTAACAGATTTGTGTGTGTGAGTGTGTGTGCGTATGTGTGCATGTAAGATTGTGGAGGATGAAGGAAAATGTGATGATACATTGTGTACCCCAATAAAGCTTACCTGGGGATCAGAGGACAGAGTCAGCCACTAAATTAGACATAAAGGTCAGGCAGTGGTGACACACACCTTTAATCCTATCACTTGGGAGGCAGAGATCCTTCTGAATCTCTGTGAGTTCAAGGCCACAATGGGCTACATAAGAGAAACAGAATTAGGTAGTGTTGACACATGTCTTTAATCCCAGGAAGTAATGTGGCAGGACACAGAAAGGTATATAAGGTGTGAGGAAACAAGAACTTACTCTCTTGAGGCTGAGGATTTTGTAGAGATAATCTAGTGGTTGGCTGTTTTGCTTCTCTGATCTTTCAGCTTTTACCCCAATATCTGGCTCTGGGTTTTTTATTAGAAGACTTTTTAAGATTCATGGTACAGGGCAACTTTGAGTATTTTCTTTAATTGCTTTCTACTTTGTTTTTAAGGACAAGGAAGGTCTTTCACAGAGCCTGGGACCCCATCATTTCAATTGGGCTGGCAGGCTAGTGAGCTCTAGAGATCCACATGTCTCTAGCCAGCCAGCTCTGGAATTACAGATGTGTATCACCTTGCCTGGCTCTTACATGGATATTAGGCATCTGAATTTGGGTTCTCTAGCTTGAGCAGCAGGAACTTCACTGACAGAGCCATCTTCCCAGCCCCAAATCAAACCACAAGTTCTCAACCAATTCAACAAGCTACTCTCATATTTATTTGGAAGAAAAGATATGAAAAACATCCAAATGAAAAAGAACATCAGGAAAATTTCTTAACTGAATATTCAAAAGCTAAACAGTAATTAAGTCAGTAAAGTATTGGTATATATAAATATATCAATGAAAAAGAATGAATAGCAGGACTATATATGAGGCTTTTATATACTATAAAGGTAGCATATTTGCATAAGAGTAAGAATAGACTGTTCAATAAAATGCTGGGCTCAAATGCCCATTTGCAAATAAACGAACAAAAAAACCAACAATTCATTTCCTACCTCATTCCACATACTAAAATAAATCCCATGGTATACAGGTCTAAAAAAAAAAAGCTCATGAAAATAAAGAACACAACATAAGGATTAGAGAAGGCCCTATGTAAGACAGACATCTGGAAAGCTATCAGTTTTTATTATGAAATAAAGGAGGCTTGTGTACTTCATTCTTGAATTGATATTTCTTTCCACTAACAGTAATGATGCAAATCATATTCTCTAATGTGGCACTCCAGTCATTACACAAAAATCTGCCTGCACTTAAAATATTTTAGCCTTTAGTAAAATGGACTGATGTAGCAAGGCAATTTCTCATACATTAGTACTAAATATAATGAAGCAATTTTCAACCAGATAAGTGGAAGCTGGGTGTTGGTGGTCACAATTATTCAAAACCTAAGTGAGACATAAAATATAATAGAAGGTTCAATTTCAGAATCAAACATAACACTGTTTCTGTGATTCTAAATTGCACTGTGAAGTGAATTTCTCAATACAAAAATACCAGCATTTTATTTAAGAGCAATGATTCTAAAACCTAGAACAAGAATTAGAAGGTCTTAGCCTCATTAGGTTGACTAAGCGAAGCAGACCACTCTAAATGCATACTCTTGGTCTTTCACAAAGTGGCTCTCTCTCTCTCTCTCTCTCTCTCTCTCTCTCTCTCTCTCTCTCTCTCTCTGTTGAATGATAACCTTGGGTTATGTTTTTAACACCTTGACAAGGTATTCTTAAAAGCTTTATCTTTTAAGGTTTTATCATTTGAATGTCTTCAGTTATGCATTGTCACGATTTTACAATAGAAGATGATATGCAACTGACACATGGCAGATTTATAATTTATTGCACTTAGTGTCAATTTACAGAAATGAAAGATATCACAAGTACTTCTAAGAACCACTTCCTATCAATATGCGGAGTGTGGGCCTTTCCCATTGCTCCCAGAGGTTTTTTTTGTTTTTTTTTTCCTTCCCTAGACATAAACCCACACTCAAAATATCCTCTTACTTTCTTTCCCAACTGGGTAGCAAGCAGAAGTTCTTTTTACTACTTATAAAGAATTTCAGATTTTGAAATGATCAGTCACCTATTGTCTCTTTCCTTATTATTCAATAAAACTTGCGTTTCGACCTTTATGATAGAAAGTTTCTATCCAACCTTTCCTGTCTTTAGGGGAGGACAAGACTCTTACAACTAAGAAAAATTTAGGATATAATTTGATCCTTATTTCACTTTTTTATAAAAACCTCTTTTAACGTTATTTGTTCTCTGACAACCTCAGCATTACTTTCCACAAAATAAAAATTCTATAAATGTAAAAATGCAAAAACGCTTACGAAAATAGTCTGAAGGAATTCTTCCTTCAACAGCAGTAAAACCTCAAGTATGAAGTCTAATTCCTAAAGACACAGACAGTAATCCTTCGGGGCTAGCAGTGGCGGCTTCAGAAAGAAAAAAAGTCTCCAGTTTGTGACTGGAGAGGTCACAAACTCCTAACCTCCAGCCCATAGCAAAGCGGCGGAGCCCCTGACATGCTTGTCCAGGCAAGTCGCAAAGATGTTCCCGGGCTTTCCGGAAAGCAGCTACGCACAACCCGACATCCTCACCTGAGGCTTCCCACGTCCTGGTTCGTAGGGGCCGAGGGATCGTCATAAACACGGAAGGCCGGCTCAGAAGCCCAGCTAGACCGAAGAGCCACACAACTGTCAAAAGCAGCCCAATGACCCTCTGAAGGTCCCCCCCCACCCCAGGCAACCAGCCTTCCGCGCACCCGGGACACCCACCAGTTGCCTAGGACTGAGACTACAACTCCCAGGAGGCTGCGCGGCGGACCCAGCGGCAGCCTTCCCAGAATGCAGCGCAGCGGCTTCCCTGTCAAGCTCTCGCCTCTCCCCGCTCCGCCTCCTTCCCTACCCGTCGTCACCCGGGAGGGCCGGAGGTAGGGAGCGTCGTGAGCCGCCGGGAGGGGCCCGGGGCGGGGTGGAGGGAGGATGGGAGGACGGAGGGGGAGGGAGCGGCGAGGGGAGGGAGGGTAAATAGTGGGCCCGGCAGGAAGATGGCGGCGGTAGCGGAGGTGTGAGCGGACCTGGGTCTCTGCCGTTGGCTTGGCTCTTCCCGTCTCCCTCCCCTCCTCCCTCCCTGACTGAGGTTGGCACCTCGGGGGCCGAGTTCAGGTGGCGGCGCCGGGCGCAGCGCAGGGGTCACGGCCACGGCGGCTGACGGCTGGAAGGGCAGGCTTTCTTCGCCGCTCGTCCTCCTTCCCCGGTCCGCTCGGTGTCAGGCGCGGCAGCGGCGGCGGCGCGGCGGGCGCACTTCGTCCCTCTTCCTGTTCCCGCTCGTCCCGGAGCGGGCACTCCTGGCCGTGCCATCCCCCGACCCTTCACCCCAGGGACTGGGCGCCTGCACTGGCGCAGCTCGCGGAGCGGGGGCCGGTCTCCTGCTCGCCTGTCGCGCCTCCATGTCGGATAACCAGAGCTGGAACTCGTCGGGCTCGGAGGAGGATCCGGAGACGGAGTCCGGGCCGCCTGTAGAGCGCTGCGGGGTCCTCAGCAAGGTGAGCAGCCCGCGGGGGGGCCGAGGGGACCCGCTGCCAGGACGACTCACCTGCCCGCGAGGCGAGGGGAGCCGCTCGCTCGGGACCTGGGGTGGGGCTGGACTGGAGGCACCCACTGTCCCGGGGCGGGGGCTGCGGAATGTGCTTGGGGTGCGGGGCCCCCGAAAGGTCCGCCTGGAACGAGTGCCCGGCCAAGGGTGGGATAGGAGGTGTTTAGGACTGGCCTCCCCCCCCCCCCACGTCGCCACCCCCAGTCCCCAGGAGCTTGTCAGCTTTGGCCGAGGACCTTGGAAAGCGTGTATTTAACCCGCGATCCAGTTTGGAAGGCAAGGTGCATCTGGTAACTTGGAACCCAAGGCGGCAGCTGTCTGGGGTGTAGGAATCTGGGTTGGGCAACCGTGGTGTCTGTCTGAAGTACTGGACGCGAGGGCAGCTAAATGGACCTCTCAAACAATATTGTTTTGGAGGTCCCCATCAGAATAGGTTGGGGCGGGGCGGGGCGGGGTGGGTTCAGCTCTATCGGGTTTAGGCTAGCCAGTTGACTGGGTTTGGCCTTGAAATCTGAGATAGTAAACTTTGAAGTGTGAGTGATTCTTGAATGTAGAAAGTGTGTGCAGCACTTTTGTACTTTACCCCTTCTTACCCAAGTTCAGAAAAGAGCTATTGAATCGTCAGGCTTGGATAATAAATATTAGTAGTAAGTTGGAACGTGTCAGAGTGAAGACTGACCCTTATAGAGTTCAGGGAAAGGAACATTATTTAGTAATACAGTGTATATTGAGGAAAGACGTTTCTGTTTTTTCCCCTTTTCAAAGCTTTTAAAAGCTTCTTTTCAATATTTTTTATTTTTTAGCCTAGATAGCATTTATAGGGCTGGAAATGAGTGATCTTGTTAATAGTTGACGGATGTGTTATATTTTACACTTTTGTTGTGGGAAGACTCAGCCTTTTTGACTTCCCTGCCCTTTCCTGTTAAACTTTAAGAAATGCTTAGAGCTAGCAGTGCTTCCAGAGTTGGGGCTGGTCCCTTAACAAGCCGGTCATAAGATACCAAGTCATGTGCTATTGGCCATTAAGAAATCACTCTGCTTCTAGTGTTCTTGAACATCATTTCTGGAATTGTCTGAGATTAGACTATTACAGCGTCTTTAGCTGTAGAGAGAAAGCCTGGGACAGACTTAAGTATGTCAGATGCAAGGCTTCCAAGTGTTAAGTTTATTTACAGAGTTGAAAATTATGTTATGTTTGATGCTGTGATCATTCTTGAAATTTTAATGTAATGCTTTCAGTAAAGTGAAGCTCTCCAGTATTTATTTAGATATAAAGTATCTTTATCATTTAAGAATCTGTATTGAACACATATAAGTTTCCATTTCCAAGTGGTTATGAAATGGGTTGTCTCTCCTGATTCTGATAGTTTCATTACTTCTCATTAGATGAGAAGCAACTGCCATAAAAGTATGTTCAAGTGTTTTATGAAACAAGCTATACTTTTGTTGTTGTTTGTTTATTTGTTTGAGACAGGGTTTCTCTGTGTAGCTCTGGCTGTCCTGGAACTCTGTAGACCAGACTGGCCTTGAACTCACAGAGATCCACAATCCTTTGACTCCTTAATGCTGGGATTAAAGGGTTGCATTACCGCCACCTCCCATCTTACTTTTGACTTCTTGATCATCACTTTTTGCAGAGTGAGAGATTAGAATGACTGATGAGAAAAAAAAGCCGTATATTCTGTGACCTATTGTATACAGGGTAGTGTATGAAGTATAATGTGAACCTGAACGTGGGTGGCAGGCAGAATTGTACATTCGTGTAATCCTAGCACCCAGGAGGCTGAAGCAGGAGAAGTGCAAGTTCCAGGCCAACTAATTTAACCTTTGTAGTAAGGCCCTGTCTCCCAAAATCAGTTTCTTAAGGAGGACTCTCTTTGGCATTTAAATGTGTAGGAATATATTGATCATGTTCATGAAAGGGGAATTGTTTTAATTTTGACAGTCTGTGTGTATACAATCAATGTGAATAAAACTTTTAACAGCTTAAAGAAAATTTTCCTGAAATTTAAGAATTTATGGCTATATAGTCCAGTGTGGTGGTGCACACCTTTAATCCTAGCACTTGGGAGTCAGAGGCAAGTGGATAGCTGTGAATTCCAGGCCAGCCTGGTCTATACCATGAGTTCTAGGACAGACAGAGCTACATAGTGAGACCCTGTCTTGAAAACAAACAAACAACTATATATATAATATTATAATATATATATATATAATATTATATATATAATGTTTTATGGAAACTGTGTGTGTGTGTGTGTGTGTGTGTGTGTGTGTGAGTGTTTTCGAGACAGGGTTTCTCTGTGTAGCTTTGTGCTTTTCCTGGAACTCACTCTGTAGACCAGGCTGGCCTCGAACCCACAGAGATCTGCCTGCCTCTGCCTCCCAGTGCTGGGATTAAAGGCGTGCACCACCGCCCGGCGGAAACTTTTATCTTTGTATGTGTTTGTGTGTATGCATGTGTACACCTGTCTGGAGGCCAGAGATCTAAAGTAAAGTGTCTTTCTCAATCCTTCACCTTGTTTTTTGAGGCGGGGTCTGAAAGTAAACCTAGAGATTGTAATTTAACTAGCACAAAAGATCCTCCTGTCTCCACCTCCCCAGCCCTGGGGTTATAGACATATGTCACTACTGTGCCTGGCATTCTTATGTGGGTGCTAGGGATCAAACACAGGTCTTCATGTATGCATAACAAGTACCTCACAGCCTGAGCCATCTGGCTAGCTTCTGTTTCTAGAAAGTGTTTTATTTAGTTTTGGACATTGCTAGAGAGCAAACCTAGTGGCATCGTGCATGCTAGGCAAGTGTTCTACTGTCCTATAACTGCAGCCTCATCAAAGGAACTTTATACTGAATACATATACTCAGACTGTAGTTGGTGCATGTTTTTAAGCTTAAAGTACGTGTCTTTTGTAATTTGAACCCGTTGTAATTACCTGATAATTTAAACATGATCTAGTTTTCCACATGTGTTCTTTTCCTCCTGTTGAGTTATATAGATAAGTCCAATTTGTATTCCCGTTTTCTTTCTTGTTTCATAAAATGGGATGGGTCTGGAATTGAGAGGATAAAAATTTGATTAAAAAATATACTAGTCCAAAAGTTTTTTCCCTTTTAAATGGAAATCAGAAATACCTATGAAACATATTTCTTAATCATGTCTGTTCCAAAAATCCTAGTTAAGTAGTAATTCCATGTAGTTATGACAAATGGGATGGAACATGTTGAGAAAGGTTCATACCTTGACACTTGGAAGCAACTAAGCCTGGATAAATGAAATCTTAGCCAACTTTTTCTGGGTCTCCATCACTATGCACGTGCTGGCTGCTTGTTTTCTTGCTTGAGACAAGGTCTTACTATATAGCTTTGGCTGGCCTAGAACTTGCTATTTAGACCAAGCTAGCCTCAAATTCACAGAGACTCCTCTGCCTCTCCTGAATGCTGAGCTTTAAGGTGTAGGCCACCACTTCCAGTTCTTTTGAGATAGAGCTTTGCTGTATAGGCCAGACTGGCCTCTAACTCATGACCCACTTCCCAGAGCCTTGAAATGCTGGGATTATAGGCATGACCTAGCATACTTGGCTCTTTAAGTCCATCTCAAATGCTGTCCTTTCCATAAAGCCTTTGATTACATAAATGTTCAATGTCTCTTTCCATTGAATCCCTATATCATTCTGTACGGAACTTAGTTCTGACTCTTATTTTTTGTTGTTGTTGAATTTGTGATTGCCAAACTTAGCAATATGAAGGAATCTTTGATTTTCCTTTAATATCTAGCATGCAACATTGCTTGCATTAAATAGGTGAGTGGAAACAAATATAGTGGCAGAGAAAAGGCAAAACCCTGCTTTCTTGGTGTAATAAGAGCAAATAAAACATTTATTGAGTCCTGAAGCCTGTGCCATTTGTTGGTTCCACTATAAGAAAATAATACAGATTGTAAATACAGTCATTAGAGTTCCTCTTTTCACTTTAGGAGGGATCTAGAGAGAGATGTTGATGGTTAAGCTTCCTTATCTATACATAATTATGCCTCAAATAAAGTTAATAGGACCAGCCAGGTACTGTTCTAATCTTTTCTTCTGTAATCTTAACTCTTTCGATTTTTTTCGAGACAGTGTTTCTCTGTGTAGCTTTGAGCCTTTCCTGGAACTCACTCTGTAGACCCAGGCTGGCCTCAAACTCTGCCTCGAAGATCCCCCTGCCTCTGCCTCCTGAGTGCTGAGATTAAAGGCATGTGCCACCACTGCCCGGCGTAATCTTAACTCTTAAAAGAGAGAGACTTGATTGGCAAAGAAACACATAGAAGGCAACATAGCCACAATTACTAGCTAATGAAGGATGATAATGGGCACCAAGTTAGGATTAGCTGGGAGGTTTGCCCTTTTAATGTGATAGAGAATAGGGAATTGTCTATGTAAGTTTCATGGCTGGAGTCTCATTAATATACTGCATAAATTAACAAGTATACTTAATAAGATTATTCTTAAAAGTAGGTTAAGAGGGGTAAGACTTCTCAAGAATATAGGAAGCTGATCATTTGATTGGAATTATTGGAAACTGGAAAGAGAGGTCAAATTTAAAGGTTGATATCAAGGAAAGATTAGTAAGATTTGGTGATAAACTATGAGAAAAGGATCAGTCAGATATTGAGTGTCCTGTATAACTGTGCTAGTCATTTTCACTATTTTATTCAGCCATTCAAACAACATACAGAGAAACAAAAGTTAAGTAACCAGTCCAAGTTCCCCCAGCACAGGTAGCAAAGTTGGGTCTGTTTAGTCCTGTATTTACTATTCTGTTCGTGTATCTGGTGGTAAGCCAACTTTAGTCTCCATGACTGCAGAAGTAGTAATACAACCAAGGAAACAGGAACATAGGGAAGAAATATACCTTATAGGGGAGGTGATTTCAGTTTTGTTTGGAACTATCGTTTGTTTCAAGTGGGTATCTAAGTGCTGGTTGAGTCACAAGCTGTTAGAAATAAGGAAATAGTGCCCAGAGACCCCTTAGAAAAGAGTGAGTTAAATTGTCAGCGTGGGTGAGCTCCCAGAGATGGCTTATAGTAATGAAGATTAGACTTAAAAGCGGAACCAATCTCAAATGTGCTTAATTAGGACATAGAAACAGAAAAGATTTCTCAGTAGGTAAACAGCCTGAGCTAATGCATTGTATAACAATCCAGTTTAAATTTGTTTTTAGAATTGTTTGTGTTAAAACACCAGATATAAATAAAAACATGAAAAATCAAGTATTCCCATCAAATTAGATTACTTACCTTTGCCATTTTCTTGATTGTAATATTTACTCTGTATATCAGTACCTTAGCAACATAGATATCATGATAGGTAATCCAACTTTATATTTGTATTAGTTCTTCTGGGTTAGAAAAATATAACTTAAGGGAAACTTGTAAATGAATTAATCATTTTAAATATGCAGTCATCAGTTCTATAGGGGAAAAATTAAAACTACTGTGAACTTTATAAAGATTAATGATGTAGATTATTTTCTTTGATGTAATTATGACCATACGGGACTATTTTCATATGGGACTAACATACATGAGTAGCATTTTGGTGGTGATTGGCTTTATACTTCTTCAGAAGACTATACAGTATTTGGTATAGGAGAGAGACCATGTAACTTATTTATTAAGCATGTTACTTTATATAGGGATCAGGACAATTTAAATGCCATAAAGATGATGAAGAAGGGAAGCTGAAAGAAAGTATACAAAGATAGTGGCAGAAGTTTACAAATGTAGAAGAAAATATTATATTTTTTATTTCCTAGCTATTAAAATAAAATTACCAAAGGTCATTATATACTAGAAACATGTCAGTTTTTACCACTTAATCTTTTTACTGTTTATTGTAATTGTTACAGCTTTTCAAAGTTTTGTGTTAAAATTTTGGAATTTCTCAATTTGTAAAATACTGACTTAATTTTTTCCCCTCCTTTCTCTTCTTCTCATCCCTAGTGGACAAACTATATTCATGGGTGGCAGGATCGTTGGGTAGTTTTGAAGAATAATACTTTGAGTTACTACAAATCTGAAGATGAGACAGAATATGGCTGCAGGGGATCCATCTGTCTTAGCAAGGCTGTGATCACAGTAAGTACCTTTCCCTGCTCAGTAGGTAATCAGCGGGCATTGACTGTGTATCAGAACTGTTCTTAGTCTTATTGTAGAGCTGTGGAATCCTTGTCCTATGCCCAGCAACATACAGCTGCATAATATAACCCTAAAGGTTTTTTATTCAGGTGGCTTTTCAAACCAATCAAAGTGTTTCAGGAAAGAAAAGGTAGCAGGTTACTTCATAACTGGTAAGATTGGGAAATGTCGTAGGATATTTAAAAAGTTAAATTGGGAAAATAACCTTATTTAAATTATTTAACAAAACAAACATTCATTTGCCAACTTTTTCATACAGATTTTATACCATTTTTTTATGAAGTTGAGAGTTCTGTGTTAACTTTTTACATAATATGCATGGTCTGTAGTTCAATTGCCCTAAAGTGAAATAAATATTCCCCCCCTCCCCTTTGGTCTTTCAAGACAGGGTTTCTCTCTGTAGCCCTGGCTGTTCTGAAACTCACTCTGTAGAGCAGGCTGATCTCGAACTCACAGAGATCTGCCTGCCTCTGCCTCCTGAGTGCTGGAACTAAAGGCATGCACCACCACTCCTGGCTGGAATAAACACCTTTGAAAATACTTTTGAAAAACACTAAGTGCTTTCAGAATTTTCAGATTTTCTAGAATATGTTATGTCACATTCATGTAATTTTAAAACAGGACTTCACTTCTGTCTAGTCGTTCTTAGTTTGCATAGAAACAACTTTTCCTACTGTATGTAGTCCATGACTTAAATAATGTTAATATAAATAATAAGTAAATCGGCACAGATAGGTTTGGAAACCAACAATTGACTTTTTAAGCATCTAACTCAATTATTGGAATCAAAGTGTGTTATTCTAACACCTTAAAAAGGCTTATTGGTTGAGTGTGGTCAGCATGCCATAGACATATTTAATCAAAAGCAAAAAAAGAAAATTAGCTAAGGCAGGATAGTTAAATGGAGATTAGCTAAGGGAGTCAATAGCTTAAAATCTAAAAATAGATATGCTAAGACAAAAATAATTCAGATTTTATTGATCCACTTGAAAGTCAAATTTTTATGATAAAATTACTTATAAAAGTAAAAGATATTTTTGGAATTACTGTTACTCTCTACATTTGACTTACATATTGACTCTCTACATTTGACTTACATATTGTTTATGTTTGCATTAAAGAAAAATCTTGCAGTATTTTTTTCATCTTTTTATGTTCTGTACATTACCCTCCTTTGTATTCATGATAGAAAACAAAATCTTAATTGAACATCAAATTAGTAAAACAGGAATTGTTTGGAAATATTAGTATCAAACTACTACTGCCAACTAGAGACAATTTTAAAGAAATATTTTGAAATTAAAGATTCAGTGTTTATTTTGATGGTTATGTGGTAAATAAGTTTTTGACATTGTATCTGTCCTTTTTGTCAATATTTGTGTGGCCAGAACAATGAATGGAAGTGGAAGTGTTCTTTATAATATTAAAGAATCTTTCTATAGTTCTTTTCTGGTCCCCTTCTTTTACAAACTAATTGCAGTATTATTGATTATTAAAAATAGGGGGATTTATATTTTCTGTATTGCTTCCTAAGTAGTAGTATTCCCATAGTGGATTTAAATGTAGTTATCCTGTTTTGAACTATAGACTCTATTAGCTCTGCATTTGGATAAAGAAATTTTAATAAACGCATTTATTGTATCTGCTGGGAGAAAAAACAGTTCATGGCAGATATTTTTGTTACAGTTGTATTTGTATGCAAAACTTTGAATATGTACATAATCAAAGGAGTTGGTAGAAAAGTAAAGTAGTTTGAATACTCTGGAACAAGAGATTTAGATGTGGCTATATTCAGTGGACTAAACAATAGTGAAAAAGATAGAAATTAGTAAAGCTGGTCTTCTGATGTAGTGAACAAATATAGGAAGAAATGCATTTATTTTTGAGATTGTTTTCAACTTCCAGTTCTTTCCTTGCTTTAAGCTTCATGGTCTTTTATTATGTATTTCAGGGAAATTACAAAGTAGAAATGAATACAGTGAACTTTTCAGCATGAAATTTACAAGTAGATACTTTAATTAAAAAAAATTAATTAATGTTCTTTGTTAGTTAAGTGTCCATTGTTATTTTTAGCTTTAATATGGGCTGTTGCCTCTATCGCTTCCTCTCTGAAAACAGAGTAAATACGAACAGTGAATTTGTTGACATGGTGCTGTTATGAAATTGATTTGTGTGTATGTGTGATATTGAGGATTGAACCCAGAGCTTCAAGTATTCTATCATTGAGCTGTTTTCCCAGACCTCTTACATTTTTATTTAGTAACAGGGTGTCTTTAAGATACCCAGGTAGGCTTTCAACTTGGAATCCTCCTGCTTCAGCCTTCTGAATAGCTAGGACCACAAACCACACTAGGCATACGTAAGAATTGTGCTTTTACTGTAATGATTTTACAATATTATTTGTTGGTAGATCTAGTGTGTAAACTTATTACCTTTGTTGTGGAGCCTAATCCATTATTACCCTAATCCACTACAATTCTAATTTTAATGAGTAATCAATATAAAAATCTTGTTCTTTGGCCTTGTGATACCTGGCTGAAATAATTTAAAGAAACAGTGTTTTGCTTCTAAGGTGGACAGATATGTAGATAAAAAAGCAAACAAACCAGTACCTTCACTTTTTGAAAAGGAACTTTCTGTGTATAGAATACATAGGGATAGTTGAATTTCTCAATTACTAAAACTCAATAATTACTGTTTAAGACTCAGCCTGTGGTATAAAACTTGTCCTGTTTGTTGCAGTCAAGCAAATGTTTGCTAGACATGGTGGTACTGACCTGTAATCCATGCGCTGGGGGTTGATGCAAGGAATATCCTTAACTCCATGCTGCTTGACCACAGAACAAGATCCTATTTTAAATAAACACACAACACACATGCACAAACAAACTTAGAAGCTTATGGAGCGTTTAAACTTTTTTATTTGAAATTCTTAAAAACAAAACAAAACAGAACATGATTAAAAATACTCATGCTATTTAAAAAGTTACCAAGTAAATGCTTATCTTTTCTTACTCCTGCATTCAAGAAACACAGAAAGGTATATTTTCCTGAGACTTTGTATGCTTACACAAGCATTTGTTATGGTCTTCATTTTATTTACACAGATACCTTATTAAACTTACTGTTATGTCCTTGTTTTCTCTTAATGCAAGAGCACTACTGGCTGTTGTGATGGGGACACTTGACCAAGGGAGAAATGTCACTGAGTTTGAGGCTTGTCTGGGCTAAAGAGGAGTTTCACGCTAGCCTAGGCTACAGAGTGAGATCCTGTCTCAGAAACAAAACAAACACACCAAGAGGGGAAAAAAATGGCTCTGGGTTTTTATTTAAGACCAATTAGGATTTGTGATACAGTGTAGCTTATTATTTTCTCAGTTAACCAACCATTCATTTTAATACCATTATTTCATACCCTTCTTGAAATTGCCAGTTTTAGTATATATTATAAAATGACTTTCAAATTTTTCTTTACTATCTTATGTACATTTGCCATGTATAAGCTTTCTTTTTTATCATATTTAAAATTACTTTGATAATATTTCACGAATCAATTCCTTAAACTACTGATAATGTTTGTGGAGAGGAGAGATGTGGGGAGCTATTCATTTGTTTAGGAGTTTTTGTTTGTATTTACTGAAATTAGAAGATGTTGTATGAAATATAGAGATTTTTGCCATGATGAAGCCATTATCTTCAGAACTGATGTTGCTGTAATTTTTGGTCTCTCACTTTGGACGTTTAACTTGTGTACTAAATAACCTTTGGAACTTTAAATTACCAAGTGAATGGGACTCCTATTTTTCATCAGATATTAGTTATAAGAATACTTATTCACCAATTTCATGTTTTAAGATTTTTCAGAAAGAAACCTGAAAGATAGTGAAAATATTTGCTGCTGGAAATGAAAATAACATTAAAGCAAAATAGCTCCCAGTTCAGTAGGAATCATAAGAGGAGAAGTTGAAAGATTTGGGCAGAATTAAAGAGGTCAGGGCTAACAAGATGGCTCAGCTGGTAAAGGAGTAAAGGTGTTGTCTTCAAAAGCCTAATGACCTGAGTTTGCTCCCTGGAACCTAAGTCAATGAGAAAGTAGAAAAGCCAACTTCACCCAGTTGTCCTCTGACCTCCACACTGTATGCCATGACATGTATGCCTACACACAAAGTAATAAAGTTGAAAGTTTTTTTAATTTGAAAATTGAAGAGGCTAATGAAGATGTAAAAGAAGATAAACAAGGGAAGAAAACACTGAAAATTGAGAACCATGAAAATAAATTTAGAAATGCTACATTTAAAGTAGTGTGGGCTCAGTTTTTTCTTTTTCCTTTTTTGTTTTGTTTTTGTTTGAAAATACATTATTTTCTACACAATGTATTCTGATTACAGTTTCCCCTCTCCTAACTTTTCCCAGATCCAAATAAAAAGGATAAAAAACACAGAGACATACCCAGAAATCCCATATAAACACAAAATCAGGAACCATAATATATAAGCAAAAGACCTGTAAGGTAAAGATATGCCCGTACAAATCTTTATGAGATAGAAACCCTCCAGAAACATCCCTGGTTTTGTTTTGTGTTGGCTATCTGCTGCTGGACATGGTACCTGACCTTAGCTGTGTTTTTTATGCTCAGCGAGACTCATTGGAGAAAGCTAATTTTTCATTTGGGAAAGGTAATCAATTAGAGATAGTTTCTGGGTTTAGGAAGGGAACTTGTGTTCCTTCTCAGTGCTGGTACCCACATGTAGACTTATGCAGGCCCCAGGCGAGCTGCCACAGTCTCTGGGAGATTATGTGTGCATCAGTCCTGTTGTGTCTGGAAGACACTGTTTCCTTGGTGTTCTCCATCCTCTGTGGCTCTTACAATTTTTTCTCCTCTTCAGCTGAGTTACCTGAGCCCTAAAAGGGATGGATTTGATGGAGACATCCCATTTAGAATTAAGTGTTCCAAGGTCTCTCACTCTCTGCACGTTGTCCAGTCATGGGTCTCCATATTTGTTCTTATCTACTGAAGGAGGAAGTTTCTGATGATGGTTGAGTGAGACACTGATCTATGAATACAGCAGAATGTTTTTAGGAGTCATTTTATTGCTGTGCTGCTTTGGCAGAACAGTAGTATTTGGTTGTGTTGTTGTTGTTGTTGTTGTTGTTTCTTACATCCATGACCCATCTCATGGAGTGGACTTTAAATCCAATTAGATAGTTGTTGGTGACTCCCACAACTTTTGTGCCACTGTTACACCAGCGTGTCCTGCAGGCAGGTCACCATTATAAATCAGTAGCTGGGGAGGTGTTTACCTTTCTCCTCTGGGAGCGTGTAAAGTACCTTCCAGTACCTTGAACACTGGTCATTAGGGGTGAAGGCTGTAGGTAGGCACCAGCTCAACTTCTCTGTGTTGAATGGGTAATCAAATCTTTTTGAATGTTCATTCTTTCTGTTATGAGGGAAAATCTGTTCCATGCTTCTTTGATTGTTTGCCAGCAATCATTGGCACTTCTTGGCTTTTAGATGTTTTTGTGTTCGTAAGGCATTCTCCTTCTGTGTTTGTGTGTCCAAATTTTCCTCCTATAAAGGACACATATTTTATAGGAATAGGGACTTATTCTACTTCAGTGTGACCTCATTCTAACTAATTATATTTCTGAATAAGGTCACATTTTTAAGTTTTCAGTAACAGGATATAAACGTAAGAATTTGAGGGGACATCATACAACCTATAACACAGTGTCAGTTAAGGAGAGCCCCAGTCTTCTGCTTCCCATTTGATGTTACTTTGTCACATGCTGCCATAAGCATAGGAAAATTGGCTGTATGGTACATTTTATTTTGTCAGGGCGTACAGGGACATGACTTAAATATTTATAAAGCAGCTCTTCAAATTTTCAGCTTTATTTTTTAAAATATATTGTTTGAGAATTTCATGCATGTATGCAATGTAATTTGTTCATATCCACCTCCACTCACTAACTCCTTAGACCCCCTCAAACATATCCTTGCAGCTTCATGTCCTCCTTTTTAAAAATAACCCATTGAATCCAGTTGGTGCTACCCATATGCACATGAGTGTAGGGTCATCCACTGAAGCATGAACAGCCTACCATGGATCAGACTTCTGGAAAAAACAACAACTGACTCCCCTTGCCAATAGCTCTTCAGCTAGAGGTGGGTCTTACCAGCCCCTCTTCCATCTGTCATTTAGCTTTGATTGGCTTGGTCTTGAGCAAGTCTTGTGCAGGCAGCCACAGTTGCCATTTGTTCATGAATGTGATGGCCCTGTCATGTTCGGAAGATACTGTTCACAGTAGTTCTCCCAACCTCTGGTCTTCCATGCCGTCCCCTGAGCCTTCAGAGGAGGGGTATGATCTAGATGTTGCACTTAGAACTGAGTACTCCACCATCACCTACATCCCTGCATTCTAGCCAGTTGTGAATCTCTGTATTGACAGTTGTTCACTACAAAAGAAGTTGCTCTGATGAGGGCTGAGAGCTGCACTAAGCTACCAGCCAATGCTGGGAACTGGAGGGATAGCAGAAGTCACCACATTTACTCCTAATGCCTTCTGTTAAAAGTATTTTAGTGTTGAGGTCATCTGAAGACAAAAGGTCTGATCAATCATCCTCATTTGCCTTTTGCATTAGTTAACATGTGTCTTGTTTTCTTGGTTTTCCTGAAAGTCATACATGTTTTATTTTTATGTTAATTCATAAAGAACATGAAATATCATAAGCTCCAAAATCAAACCTGAGTCTCAGATGGCCAAATTCTGCTTTTGAGCAGGTTAGTGAATTTCCCCAAGTTTTAGTTTCCTCTTTTCTCTCCCTTCCTTAAAAATGTTTTTAAAATAATTTTTATTTAACAGTTTCAAACATGCATACAATGTACTAGGACTGGGGATTTAGCTGGCTGGTAGAGCACTTCTCTAGCAAGCACAGGCCTTCAGTTTCTGGGGGAAACAAAGAAATAGAACAGTGTATCTGGACCGGACGCACTTCCCAGTTCTTCTTCCACACTTCCTCCCACTGTTCTGTAACTAGAGGCATGTGCCACTACACCTGCTTTATGTGGAACTGAGGGGCAAACTCAGCTCTGTATATAGTAGGCACAGACTCTCCTGCCAGCCGAACATCAGCTTAGCCCGTGGATCCTTAAACTGATGAAAGTGGAAGACAGGTCCAAGTGTGGAGTGATTGTGTTGAAAAGAAGTATTATGGGGCAGAGGGGAGATGGGAGACTGGAAGGAGAGGGAGGAGGAGGAACAGCGGTCAGGTTGTAAAAAATGAATAAATGAAATATAAAAAAGTATTATGTTCAAGTATTTTGTATAGTTATTACACATAATAGATTGTCAAATTTCTTGCTTTTGTGAAAGACTTGTATTAGAAGCAAAGCCTTCATTTTTAAAACATGATAGAAGCTGGCTTATCAAAGGGAGACACATTCAGGTGACATATTAGAGCCAGGATATGATCCTTCACACCATGATTAAATAGATTCCCATGAATTTCCTGTAAGAGTTCCCTCCATCAAATTGTTCTGTTTAATAACCTAAAAAATAAGTATATATATATGTTTAATATATATTTATATATAATATAAATATATGTTTACATATTTATATATTAATATATATTAATGTTTGATGTTTCTATCAATTCCTAACTTTCTTTGATTTACCATTTCTTATTTTTTCTAGTTGGTTTTGGTTAATTGTGTGTGTGTGTTACGCACATAGATGTGCAGGCACCTGTGTGAGCACATGCTACAGACACAGCAGGAAGTGTATTATCCTCTGCACCTTACTGTCTGGTGTCTTAGGGTTACTATTACTGTGATGAAACACCATGACCAGAGCAATTTGGAGAGGAAAGAGTTTATTAGGCTTATGCTTCCTCATCATAGGTTATCACAGAAGGAAGTCAGAACAGGAACTCAAACAGGGCAGGAATCTGGAGGCAAGAGGAGGCCATGGAGGAGTGCTGCTTATTAGCTTGCTCTTACTTTCCTATAGAACCCAGGACCAGCAGCCCAGGGATGGCACCACCCACAATGGCTGGGCCATCCCCATTAATCACTAAGAAAATACCCTGCATGCTTGTCTACAGCCCAATCTTATGGAGAGATTCTCCATTGAGGTTCCCTTTTCTCTGATGACGCTAGCTGTTGTCAAGCTGTCATAAAACTAGACAGCACACCTGGAGACAGACTCTCTCACTGAACCAGAAGCCCAAAAGTTTGGCTACCTTCGCCAGTGAACTTCAGGGATCCATCTATTTCCACTGACAGGTAGATGCCTGCACACTTGGCTTTACTTGGGTTCTGGGAAGTCTGCACAGCAGGATTTTCAGCACACATCCCTCTCTGCCTCTCCACCTACTCTACACAAAAAGCTGCTAGCTGTGCCATTGGCTTCAGCAGTCTGAATGAACAATAGGTGTAAAATGTTCAGACTAAAGGAAAATGTTAATTACAATGATTGTTCAGAGTAGACGAACAGAACATCCCCTCTATCAGCCTGGCTGCTTTTCTAAATGGCATTTTGACGTTCTTTGCTGACTTTGTTCATTCAGTTTTTCATTATCTGGAACGCCTTTCACCTTTCCAGTCCTCTCCTAAGCCATAACTTTTTTTGTTGAACCACAATAGGTGGTCTGCTCACTTTGTGTGTGTTTGTTTAGTATAAGATTTTTAAAAAACAAGAACCAGATGATTATTGTGTGCTTAACAGTGTGCTAGATGTTTTACAAATTAACTAAGTAAAAGGTAAAATGATTATTTCTATGGACAGGAAAATGAAGGTGAGAGACTATATTAAATAAAAAAATTTTAGTTCTTACATTTTTTGTATGAGTCTCTGGATAGCTAAAAATAATGGTTACCAGCTTTTCAAAAGTTATCTCCTTAAAAAAGAAAATAACTCAACATCTATAAAATTTCTATGTAAAATACCACCTTCAACATTACAGATAATGCCAGACTACAATATAATTACATTTTAATATAGTAACAGACTCCTACAGGCTTCTGCTGCAAGGCCTTGCGAGCAAAATTAAACATGTTGTGTCTCTGAAATAGAAAGAACATTAGTAAAGGGAGAGTTGAAAGTTTTACCAGAAAGACTGAATGCATTCATTCATAATCTAAATATATCCCCCAACACAGTCACCAGGTAGATCAGAGTATAATTAAAGGAAAGATTTCAAACTATAAACCACTTTAAGGGACAGAAAACAATATAAACATAATTTTTGTTGAGGCAGAAAATGTGATTTAAAGTGAGTTTTCTAAATATAAACTTTTCTAGAACTCCTCTCCCCCAAAGATACTGAATCCTTTGGATAGGACCTATAAGACTACAAAAATAAGACAAAAATAAAAATTATAAAGGACTAGTGCATAATATTGGGAAGGAATTTAAAAATTAAGTGAAGAAAATTTCTCACACCTCTGACTGAAATAACCATGAAACAAAAGAAAACTAGTAGTCTGTATTTCCAGTAGAATTAATCATACTCACTGAGGATATGGAAATTAGCAAGGACTTTCAAGAACTGGAAGTAGCCAAGGATAATAAAGTTATTTGTAAGAATGGAAGATAGATAAAGAAGGAATAATACTCCTGTTAGTAGACACTTTGGAGGGAAAAAAAGTTATAATCCAGGAAAACTTTGAAGGAATGGGAAGGAAAGACTTAGGTTGAAAAGACTTGCTAGAGAACTTGGGGAAATGAACCTAGCACCATCTATATCTCGAATGTTGAAGGTGTCTCTTCGCATATACCTCAGAGAACAATCTAACTGGAACAGAGACTGTAACTGTAAGTTTAAGTTGATTATTTCACATCACAGTGACAGCAGAGTAATCCACTCAACATAATGGATTCCGAGGCACATGCTAGTAAAGCGATTAGATTTGAAAGTAAAAATCCTTATAAAAGCAAAAGAAGTAAAACTGAAAACTCATTTGGAAGCCCAAAAGACCTCAGAAAGCAGAAGAAATCCTGAGCAACAAAATAAAATGGTTGGCTGTATTACCATACCTGATCCATGTTACATTACAGAGCTATAGTCACAAAAACACAACATGATATTGGCACACACACACACACACATAAAACAAAAAAACATAGTTCAGTGGAACAGAATAAAAAAGATTCAGACATAAACTCACACAGCTACAGCCACCTGGTGTTTAACAAAGATGCCAAAAATGCTCACTGGAGGAAAAACAGCTCTGGAATAAGTGATGCTGTAAAAACTGTTTGTCTGTGAAACTAGATCTTTATCTCTCAACCCTGCACAAAAATTAACTACATATGACCAAAGACCTTAACATAAGACCTGAAACTCTCATAAAGTTTGTAGATGAGAAAGTAAACCACTTGAAGATAAAGGAATAGGACTGCAGTCATTCAGGAAATAAAGTCAGTGATCAAGAATGACACCTCATGAAGTTAAAAGGCTCCTCTCGCAGCAAATGACGCAGTTAACCAAGGGAGGAGACAGCCTACAGAATGATAGAAAATCTTTGCCTGTTGTACATCTAACAGTATTTATATCTAGAATACTTTAGAACAGAAAAATTGAAGAGGAGGAGGAAGATATTCCAATCCCCCCTCAAAAGGCTTAACGATCTAAAATCTAAAATCAGTGTTCTCAAGACAAACAGATATCTAATAAATATTTTGTGTTCAGCATCCTTATCTGTCAGGGAAACTAAATAAATAAAACTACTTTGAGATTTTTATCTCATTTCACAATGGCTATCACAAGAAAACATAAGAAACATGCAGGTGAGGATGGAGGGAAAGGAGAGCCATTATTTACCATTGGTAGGAAGGAAAACTGCTGTGGTCACTATGGAAATTAGTGTTGAAGTTTCTCAAAAAGCCAAAAATTGAACTTCCATATTGGAAATGACCCAGCTCTACCACTTCTGGTTCGTTAATACATTCAAAGGACTCCATTTCCTATAGAGACACTAATTTATCCATGTTTATTGCTGTTCTATTTGTAATAGCAAGGAAATGAAATCAACCTATGTGTCTATCAACAAAGGACTGGGTAATGAAAATGTGGTACATATACAGAATGAAACTTTATTCAACTGTAAAGGAAAATAAAGTTTGAAATTTGCAGAAACATGAATGGAACTGGAAAATTCTACATGACATTAACCCAGGCTTAGAAGGATGAACATTACATGGCATCTCTCATGTGCAGATCTTAGGTTTTTACATCTTTTATTTCTGTAGGAGTAAGTCTGTAGATAACAGAAAACTAGAAAGGGAACCCTGAGAAGTGGAAATGTGGGAGGAAGGCTAATGGAACACATGGTCCATGAGGGCAGGAGGGGGATACTGGGTACAGGAAGGTTTAATCAGTAATAAATGGCAGGGTCTCAGGGGAAGGAAACCAAAACTAAGTATTATGAAAATGCCACAAAGAAACCTACTACTTTGTAAACTAATTTAAAAATAAAAAAATAGTAGTACATTTTAAATAGGGGGTGGAGAGACAGTGTGGCACTGACTGCTCTCCTGGAGTACCTGAGTTCAAA
This sequence comes from Peromyscus leucopus, assembly GCF_004664715.2. NCBI lineage: Eukaryota > Metazoa > Chordata > Mammalia > Rodentia > Cricetidae > Peromyscus > Peromyscus leucopus. Next base: position 52,120,328 of record NC_051072.1, on the reverse strand, counting down.
TCCCAGGACCCTCATGGTGGCTCACACCTTCTGTAACTCCAGTCCCAGCACATCTGATGGCCCTCTTCTGACTTCTGTAGGCATCAGGCACATAAAATACTCATACATAAAACTGAAAGTCAGTAAATCATTTTTGAATGATAAATAATTTCTATTTTTTTTTAATATTTAGAAAACTACTTCAGAAAGAATTTGTTTTAGAGGCTCAGTTAAGGTCATCAAAAGATCTGTGATGAAATAATTATTATCAAATAAGTTCTGGCAAGTTCTTTATTATTAGAGTAGTGCTGTGGGATGTTCTGTATGCTGTGAATCTATGTTGCTCTGATTGGTTGATAAATAAAATGCTGATTGGCCAGTAGCCAGGCAGGAAGTATAGGCAGGATAAGAGATGAGGAGAATTCTGGGGAGAGGAAGGCTGAGTCAGGAGATGCCAGTCCACCGTCCAGGGAGCAGCATGTAATGGCACACATTAACAGAAATTGGCTGAGTTAAAATGTAAGAGCCAGTCAGTGGTAGGCCTGAGCTAATGGTCGAGCAGTTTTGATATAAGCCTGTGTGTGTTTACTTGGGTCTGAGTGGCTATGAACCATGGGTTGCAGGAGCAGAACAGGACCAGGAAAACTTTCAACTACACAGTAGCCTTATTGTTGCAAAGCTGTATCATAGGGACTTTTGAGTCATATTTTTTTAATGCAACCTTTATTGATTGTAATATAAGGGTTGTCATATCTGATCTTGAGAACCACAATGCCTAGCATTCTGCTTCAAGTTGAATCATAATAGCAAACTCTTATAGTTCTCTTATGGATTTGATTTTAAGTAGCAGCAGATCTTATTCAAAATTGCTTAGCAAGGTGGTAGATGCTGAATAGTTATTTTTGGCACAAATAAGTGTTAGGCAGAATAAAGCATATCAAAGATGTGTATTTATATTAATTTTCTTGCTACAATTTTTTTCATAATAGGAAATATGCTTTGATATAGCAGATTGCTGTTTAATTTGAACAGGTAATCATAAACCACTGTTAAATGTGAGTTCCACATATAGTTTGCAAACATGGAAAAAGTACAATGCATTTCTAACTCTGAAATGAAATTTAGTATTTTCTTTTATTCTCAATGTAGATAGAAATTAAGTCAATATGGTAATAAATATATATGACCCTTTCACCAACCACAATCTTATCACATGACATTTTACATATCTCAGGTATCTCTTTCTACTAGCCACTCTATATATTAATATATTCATATAGAGTACTGTATATATTGCATCTCATTAGAATGTTTTTGTTAGGAGTTTTTAGGTAATAGTTTTCTTTATAAACTTACATGTTTAGTTTTATACTTTTGAAAACTTTGACTTGAGAAGGAGTCTGAATATTTCATTTGATTTGCACTGGTGTGTAGGAATCTTTATATCACAAAGGACTGTTTTAAAAAGTGATGTTCAACATTCCTAATGCTGCCACCCTTTAATACAGTTAGTTCCTCGTGTTGTGGTGACTCCAACCAAAAAATTATTTTTATAACTGTAATTTTGCTACTGTTATGAATTATAATGTAAATATATTTGGAGATAGGGGTTTAACAAAGTGGATGTGACCTACAGGTTGAGAACTGCTAGTATAGAACATTTATGTAGCCCTAGAATTTTGTTTCATTTGAACTTTTATTAATGTCTTCAAGTAATTTAAGGTGGTAGAATTGCTCTCTGAGTTTTATAAGTTAAATATCAGGGCCAGTGAATGAAAAAAGAGACTAATTTCTCTCCTCCTGGCTCCAGGCTTCCTTATGCTGTCAGGTCTTGCATCTTTTTGAAATCTCATCTTTTACTAGGCTTCCTCTCAGGATTGCATTCCTTGTCATGCTATTTCTTCAAGCATCTTATTAGACTTGCTCTTTACTGCAACAGATTTCTATTTCTGTTTTCTTTGCTCATTTACTCATTCCATTCCATCCTTCTGCTCTTCACTAAGGTATTAATTTGTTGAAAGCCTTCTCTGGTCTCTCTCACAACTTATATTAGTGTCTTCTTGCTTGTTTTGATACATTGACACATAACTTGGTGCATTTTTGTGGGGTACATACATTGTTGGCGGAAGTTTCTGTGCCACCTGGTCCCACAGCCATTCAGTCCCAAATAAACACACATATTAATTACAAGTTTGTCATTAACTAGCTCTTAAAACTTAATTCAATCCATTTCTATTAGTCTATCTTTTGCCACGTGGCTTCGTGGCATTACCTGTGTTCCAGTACATCTTGCTCCCTTGACAGCTCTCAGCATTTCCTCTGACTCCACCTTCTCCTTCTCTCTCTTCTTGGATTCCCTGCCTGGCTCTGTTCTACCTTGCCATAGGCCACAGGAGCTTCTTTATTAACTAATGGCAGCAACACATATTCACAGTATACAGAAAGACCATCCCACAGCACTTCCCCCTTTTTGTCTAATCAAGAAGGAAGGTTTTCATTTTAATATAGTAAAATTACATGTAACAAAACAATTATCAAGCAAGAATTATACTTACAATATCTAGGCTATTAGTATTTAGTAAAATTAAAGAAAATACTCTATCATCTATCCTATTTTTGTGAGTCTAAAGTTTCATATCTAACTTATCTTTTATCATGATTAAGGAAAACTATAATTGTAGCTGTGTAGTCTTCAACTACATGAAAGACCCTAGAAGGGTATAATATTACCTAAGTAAACAGGAACTGCATTGTAAGCAACCTCCAAAACTCTAGAAATGACAGAGACATCTGGCTGCCTGGACAGTCACCCAAAGTTCCTCTGTAATGTAGAGGCATCTATCTTCAGCCTATAAGCCTTGAGTCTCTGGCATACTCTTGAGTGAAGCAGGAAATTTGAAGGACCGTTTTGCCTGTTTGGGCAAAGTTTATCAGTCGCCTTTCTCTGTGTTCTCCAGAATGTCTGGCAGTTTCTTCTGTGAAATAGGAACCCTGAAGGACCATCCCATCTTGATTTGGCTAAGTTCAGTGGTCCCTTTCCTATGGGTTCTGTATGTCCAGCTTATATAATATACTGTCAAGCAGTCCAGGCTAGATCAGTTTCTTGCCCAAATGGCTAGTTTTGCCAAGAAGAAAAACTCCATATGGATTGTCTTCGATGCCCATCTTCCTCTTTGAAGTAAATTCGTGCTGCCATGAGCAGACATGTCTCACTGTCCAGAAAAGTCTAAGTTTTTAAAACATTTTAAATGCCATATTCTGTAGGTCTTTGAAGTTTTTGAAGATTACTTACCTAAATAAAATATCTTTGTATACCTAGAAAACTTAACATGACTCTAAGTTTATCGTAGATGACTAAGTATTAATCTGTATTTCTTAATTATACATTACAATTTTAAGTGGGTTGCATAAACATAGTACCTTAAACATGAGTAGAAATATACATACAATGTAACAAAAACTTGACTTTAAATTTGTATCAATAAACTGAAATCCATACCAATGTAAAATATTTTGAGATTAACTGTTGTTTTTAGATTAAAGTAGATTCAATAATTTTGCCAAATATGAATAGCCTAGATATTGTAAGTATAATTCTTGCTTGATAATTGTTTTGTTACATGTAATTTTACTATATTAAAATGAAAACCTTCCTTCTTGATTAGACAAAAAGGGGGAAGTGCTGTGGGATGGTCTTTCTGTATACTGTGAATATGTGTTGCTGCCATTAGTTAATAAAGAAGCTCCTGTGGCCTATGGCAAGGTAGAACAGAGCCAGGCAGGGAATCCAAGAAGAGAGAGAAGGAGAAGGTGGAGTCAGAGGAAATGCTGAGAGCTGTCAAGGGAGCAAGATGTACTGGAACACAGGTAATGCCACGAAGCCACGTGGCAAAAGATAGACTAATAGAAATGGATTGAATTAAGTTTTAAGAGCTAGTTAATGACAAGCCTGAGCCATAGGCCAAACAGCTTGTAATTAATATGTGTGTTTATTTGAGACTGAACGGCTGTGGGACCAGGTGGGACAGAGACTTCTGCCAACAGTACATTATGGTAATTTGTTACATGTTTAAAATGTGTAACAACCAAATTAAGGTAATTAACATTTCTCTTTCTTTAACATTAATTTTTATGTTAGGATTTGATAGTCCTGTTTTCTTACTCTTTGAAATGTATCACAGATTATTTTAACTACTACCTTAGTATGTTACTTTCACCTCTGTGTTTTAGGGCCCTTCAACTTTCCATCATCCCTCTTGCCATTTCTTGTCTCTAATGACTACTCTTCCCTTCTCCTCTTCTAGATCAGCTTTTTAGCTTTCGCATATGAGAGCATAATTATATGTTTATTATAGACTATTTATTTAGATTCCCTTTATTGTAGACTTTCTCAACATTACCTTTCTTGCCTATGGTTTTTTGTAATTGACATCATTATTTATTTTGTATTTATTTGGTTAATATAAGCTCAGAACTTTTAGAAATTTAGCCTGTTCATCTTTTCTGTTGTATCTTCAGTGTCTTAAATAATGGTTGGTAGACCATAGGTGCTTATAAGTAAGTGGTCAGTTGCTTGGTTGCATTGATGCGTGAGTGAATGACTTAGATTATGATGGTCCAGTAGAAATTGTTACAGATCTAACCCACAGATGTGATTAAAAATTTCTAATAGCTATAGTATTAGAAAAAGGAGACTGATTTTATTATATTTTACTTAGAACACTACGTCTAAAATATATTTTAATATGTAGTCATGAAATAATTAGTGAGTTATTTCTTATTTTTACCAAATCTTAAAAATCCATTTTATTTTATATTTTATCATGTTTCAGTTCAAATTATCCCTTTTCTTTCAACTGTGTGGTAGCTACATGTGGTCAGTGACTACTGTATTGTATATTCTAGGTTTAGATGTTAAAACATCGAAAATAAGATATCAGAGTGGCAATGTTATTATTCAGCCTTTATTCAAGAATAACAATTGAAAGGAGAGTTTTGTTTCTTCAGGGGTCCTCAGAATTAAGATATAAATAAAGTTGCAGGGTGGTGGTAGCACACACCTTTAATCCCAGCACTTGGGAGGCAGAGTCGGGAATTTCTGTGAGTTCAAGGCCAGTCTGGTCTACAGAGCAAGTTCTGGGATAGGCTCCAAAGCTACACAGAGAAACCCTGTTGGGGTGGGGGGGGCGGGATATAAATAAAGTCAAACTACAGTTGGCACTCATTAATGAAATAACTTGATATGAATTATAATTTACCTTCCTATAAAGATTTGTAAGTAAGGTCTGTAAATAAAAAAATTTTAAAAAAAAAAAAGGAAAACAAATGGAGAGACATACTTTGTTATTGGAAACTAGTTCTCATAATGATCTCAGGCAGTCTCTTCCTAGGTTCATCTCTTTCAAGCTGTTAACTTTTTTTTATAGGAACTTCTGTTATTTTAACATTTTGATTTGTAGGATAGTCTGACAAGTTGTCTCTGGCAAAGTATTGTTGTATTTTAATGTGCTTGTTCCATTGTTTTTTATGCTATACTGAAAATAAGTATCAATGTGAGTCATGTCTTTAAGGGATGTAAAAAAAAAGGAAGAGCAAAAGTTCTTAAAAAGAATGGATGAAAGAAGGAAATTAGTAGAAATGCTCAGGAGAAAAAGGAATAAGTCATGCCTTTTTGGCAATGTTGGTCAGGCAAAAAGGAATAGTAGGAAATGGCCTAGCAAGGTTCATTAAAGACGACAGCATAACTGGCATAAAGTGGGTCAGGGCACACTATTAGGAATGGAGGAGAGCAGGGGGACCAGAGTGTGTAGAACTTGCAAGTCAGTATAAGAACTCCGTCTTTTATGCTTGGTGAAATGAGTTGTTGACGGCTTAAGAGGAGCTGTGATTGCATCCTTGTAACAGGATAACTGTGAAAGGAAACTGGACAGCCTTAGAAAGCTGATAAGGTAGAGCTGACAAGAATTACACTTGGTTGATGAACTCTTACAGGTGTGAGAGGAATGAATGAAATAATTCAGGTCTACTAAGCAACCAGTAGTTACCATTTACAGGCCTGTGGAAAGTTTGGAAAGGTGAGTAAGATGATGAATATTGGATTATGTTGAGATGTGCCTTAGAAATCCAGAAGAAGATCACAGAGGCAGCAAGGATATCAAAGTTCAGAAGTAGAAGAGTAGCTGGGGTTGTGGGTGCATGTAAGTGTGCATGTGTCTTATGTTGGGTGTATAGATGTGTCTTGTAATCTGTACAATCTTGGCTGTTGCTTCAGATTCCTTTATTTTCAATCCCTAAATGTTTGGGCTTTGATTTTAATGTTATAGTTTGTTATTAATACCTGATGAGCTTTGTCTCTCTTTATCATGTAATGTAAGGAGACATTAAGCATCTGACTTTCAGGAGGTCTCAGTAGGTCTGTTATGAAGGAAGGAAGAAGCAGGGAATTGACTAAATGACAGTCTCAGTATAGTCCAACTTGAATTCCTCCTGCCTCCGCCTCCTTAGTCCTGAAATTACAGACCTGTAGCTGTGACTCACTGCCCCTACATAGAACATTTTTGTTTGTTAGCTTTATGTTTTGAAATGATTTCACATAGAAAAGTTGTAAGACTAGCCTTAGTTGACCACTAGTTTAGCATTACATCTGTTGTCATTCTCTCCTACACACACAAACACTATTCATACAGTATTTTTTTCTGGGACTTGAAAATTGGTTTGCTATTTCACATCTCTTCTTCTTTAATGCTGCAGTGTATAATTTCCAAGAGTGAAATACTCTCAGTTAATTTTATTTGTATTATAACTATTGTAGTGAAAAATGTTTGTACAAATTCTTTCTAGTTTATACACTATATTCTAATTCCAGTTTGATAGGCCTGAAGATGTAGCTTAGTAGTAGAGTGTTTGCCTAGTACACATAAGTCTTTGAGTTTGAGCCCCAGCACCACACACAACAAAACATCTGATTTTTATCACAGCTTCAGTGATGTTCTATATATTATATTTTTCCCTTCAGTGTTAAAATCTAGTCCAGAATGTATATTGCAGTTAGTTGCTGTGTCTTACTTTCTTTTGAGCTAAAGAAATCACTAGTTTCTTTTGTCTGGCATAGCAGTTTTGAAAAAATATAAATTAGTCCCCTTTGAAATATATTATTATACTTGTTAAGGATATGCTAATTTTTAAATTCTTCTGTGCTATTTCCAAGCATGCAAATGACCTGCATTGTTCATGTCCACTGTCTCCTTTACACCCTCTTGTTTCCTTCCTTCCTTCCTTCCCCATTTCACAAACTCTAATAATTTATCTTCACTTTCAAGTCATCTTTTTTCCATTAATTTCTATGTATAAGAAAAAATGTGGTGCCTTTCTCTCTTTGTCTGTAAGCTAGCTTTTTTAAATAGTATTTCCATGTGATACTTGTCTGGTGTTTCTTATTATTAGATTCATGTTATACATCTTGATAATACCAAACTCAGGATGTCACATCAGAAACAGATTTGTCTTCCTCCCTTTTATGACTTTAATGTCCTCATCTGGTAAAAGAGCCAAGGGGTTGTGCAGATCCGCTTTGGGGTCACTCTTTCTCTTGAGAGCAGAATGTAAGCAGAATGGTTATTTCCAACTCTGCAGATTCCTTCTGCATTTATTAACCAGGGCTCTTTTTTTTTTTTCTTATTTCTTCCTTGTGGCCTATGTAATTATATGACTTAACTATTCCTGCTATATTCTATGTGTTATAGCCCATTACTGTATAGATTTTGATGATAATTGTCTTAGATATGGCTATTAGAAACCTTTCCACACTGATTCCATGGTGCCTTTATATGCCTCCATAACTGGTTTGTATTCCTTATTTCTTAAGGTCCTAGAGACTGAACTTGGAGCTTCATACATGTTGACAAGCACTATACCACTGACCTATAACCCTAGCCCCCAGCCCCACCCTCCTTCTTCTGGTTTCCTATTTCCTTTTCTTTAGCATTTTTTTTTCCCCGCTACCTAGTTTCTTACTTTTAGGCTAGAGATTTCCCAGGGTCTCTTTTTCCTGCCTCTGTACCAAAGTCAGCCTTGGTGGCTTTGGAAGAGAATGGAGGATACAGATTGGGGTAAGGGTGGGAACCTTAGAATTCAAAATGTCTTTCTGTTGTACATTCTTATCCTCCACTTTTGATGATGATTGTTCCTTTAAGGGTTCCTTTAGCTTTTGTGTATCCAAATGGAAAACTTTTAGTCTTTTTCTATGAGAAAAACTTCTATATTCTCAGAAATGGTATCTTTGCATACAAATTGTTTATTACATTAATAATTTTTCTTTCTTTTTTTTTCTTTTACTTTTAAGTAGTTCTTTACAGCGTTAGAATTGCTTCTCATTCTTTTCATGGTTCTGCTGCAGAAATAAATGTGCCTACTTGCCCACCAGTCCATTCTGCCTCCACCCCTGCTGCCCTACTTAGTTTTCCCCATTTGTCTGTAACATACTAATCTGCTCACCGGTATTCCAGATTCAGTTATTGTCTTCTTCTTGCCTTCTTTCCTTCTTCTGTGCCCATTCTCATTTTAAATAGAGTTTGGTAAATAAATAGAAGTGAGAATAATTCAATCTGTGCTTATTTATCCATAAATCTTACATGATTTTTGAAAAGTTTATTTATTTTATGTGTATAGGTGTTTTGCTTGCAGTGTTTGTCTACTGTGTATGTGCCTGGTACCTGTGGAGGCCAGATGAGGGCCTCATTTCCCAGGAACTGGAGTTACAGATGGTTGTGTGCCACCAAACTGACTCTGGGAGTTGAACCCATGTCCTCTTGAAGAGCAGCAGTAGTTACCATGCTGGTAACTACTGAGTCATCTCTCCAGCCCCAACGCTATATGTTTATAAAATGAACCCTTTTTCTTATAATAAAAGTATTATTTGATCTTTGATATAATTTTTCCTATATACAAACTAGTTTATTAAAATTTCTGCATTATACCCCACATAGTAAATATTATATTGTATTTGAGGTGGGTAGAGTAAGAACTTAAACACTCTTTATAAGCCAATGTCTATAAACTTAATTGTGGTAGACATGGTTATGATCAGGACCTGGGACTAAGCAGTAAGCCCAAACAAAGCAAAATGAGAAATGTTTGGAAATAACCTAAGAGATTTTGAATAATATTCTGGGGAAGGTTTTGATAGTATTACATTGCATACATTATAGTTTTAGGGAATCTCACTTAGAAAATAGGAAACAACCAACCATGGTAACACATACTTTTAATTCCAGCACCAGGGAGGCAGAGGGAGATTGGTCTTCAAGTTTCAAGCTATCCAGAGCTACATAGCAAAATTCTGTTAGGGATAGGGGAGGTGCAATACATTTTATCTATAAAAGACTATTATGTTATACCGTATTTTGAGCCCCACCTATATTCTTTTTTTTTTTAATGTCTTCATCTACTTTATTAAATGAATTTGGTCGAATATACATGTAGAGAAGAGAACCATAGAAAATTGACACAGACAGAAAGTGAGAAGCACAAGTAGATAAGGCTTTGCTTCTTCCCTCTTTGGACTTCATTGTGAATATAGTAAAGAGGATATAGAAATAAGATATCAGGACTATAGTAATGGAAAAGACTTTAACTGATCCTGAAAAGATAAGTATCATCAATTCATCGATATAGGGGTCAGCACATGAGAGTCTATATAATGGAAGAACATCACAAAAAAAGTATATAACATACCAGAGAAAGGTTAAGTAAGAGAGTAGCCAATAAGCAGAATCCAAAGAAGAGTTATGCAGCAAAGCATTTGGAAGCTTACTTAAAAGATAGTTCACAAAAAAATACTAATTTTAGAAGAACTGGTTCTGAATTAAAAAAAAAAATACTGCCACTTTTTAAAGAGAGAAAGTGATTATCCTTGAGTTTATATGCAGTCTCTTCATAGTAGGAAAAGAATTTATATCTGTTTATCTTGCCTTCAGTGGTCATCTATAAATACCTAATTTGCAGAAGAGATAAATAAAATACCTATTTTTAAATTTTTTATTATTTTGCATGTATGGTATTTTGCCTGTATGGCTCTACCTAGGGAGACCAGAAGAAGGCATCAGATATCCCAGGGCTGGAGTTACAGAGGACTGTGCATCCTGCCATGTAGTACTTGGTCTTCCCAGAGATCTACCTGTTCAGCCCCAGGTAAAATCACTTTGAATCAATCAGTTGTTGCAGCAAAGGTTTGAGGTATTGTTTATTTAGGAGACTTAGAACTAAAATAGGGTGACTCTGGATATTCTGCTTCATTGTATTGATTGTAATATACTCCATAATGACATTGGACAAGATATCAGTTGTGCCTCTCAGGAAAGGGTGTTACTCATGCACAGAAAATCAAAATACTTCATTATCCCCAGCATTGTTTAGGAGAGGCAATGGTCTAACTAGCAGATGAATTTCAGTATTCTAATCCTTAATAGATTTAGTATAATTAGTAGGCTGCCATCTTGATCACTTAATTACCTTTGCTCTCATCCCTTATTTTCAAGTGAGAAGTGTCTTGGAAGAGGTGTTGTTAGAGGTAGAGTACGACATTGTAGATGGCCAAGGAGGATTCACTTGAGTGGAGACCTTTAGGAAGTAACAGAGGTAGATAGTGTCTATATTTGGAATGCAGTGTTCCAGAAAGAGCAAATAAAAAGGCTTGTGAAGTGGGTCAGAGAGTTACAGGGCTCAATAAAAGGATGATGTGATTTTTCACTTTTAATACTCATTCTGTTAGGTATACTAAATATGTGGAAATAGATATGTAGTGAATATATAGTAAAGAAAGCAAAATCAAGATTTCTGTTTAGTTTGAGTAGAGTCAAAATATAGTTTTCTGAATTCTTGTGTTAAAAGTTGTAATCAGGGCTAGAGGGGTGGCTCAGAAGTTAAGAGCACTGACTGCTCTTCCAGAGGTCCTAAGTTCAATTCCCAGCAACCACATGGTAGCTCACAACCATCTGTAATAAGATCTGGTGCCCTCTTCTGGGCAGAGATACATGCAAACAGAACACTGTATACATAATAAATAAGTCTTTTTTTTTTAAAAGTTATAATCAAAGACAACACTATCTCTATGTATCTATTTAATACACACACAACTATAAAAATGTTTTGAGTATCAAATATCTAAATTTTTTCTACATGTGTGTTAGTGTTTTTAAGATATCTATTTAGTCTTCATAGATGGATTTAAGTAGGTGTTTTTTGATGAGTAAACTGAAGGCTAAATTAGAGGGCTTTTTTTTTAAACCCTCATTTTATTTTTTCATTGAAAAAAATTGCTATTTTTAAGTGTTTGTAGATGTTTTATATTTATATTATAAATGTTTGAATGCTTTTACTGTGCCATACATGATTTAAAATGCCTTCTACATTTATATATATAAAATGTTCTATCATATTTAATCCTTTCAGTAATTCAGTAAAATGAGAGCATTATTATTACCCTCCCTTTCATCAATAAAGAACTGAGAATTTATGTAACTTTTCTAAGCTTAACATTACTTGATCTTAATAGGCCAGAAATTAACATGCCTAGGGAAATTCCTGTGCATGAATATTAACCAACTGTTCCAAGAAAGCCCCAGTTAAAACTAGCTTGCCACATGTAGTTCGTGCTAACAATTCCAGCACTCGGGAGGCTGACAGTAGGATTGCCACTAGTTCGAGGCCAGCCTGGTCGAAAGTGTGAGCCCTTGTCCCAAAGGGAAAAGAAAAAGAAAGAAAGAAAAAACATCTGGCAGTAAGTTCCAAAGAGAAGCATAGAGATCTGAAAAAGCAGATCTTTGGCAAGTTCAGGCCAAAGTGACTCTACCCAGGTGACATCCAACCATTTGACTTTGTGATACATTGCTGTCTGCAGAGTTTATCATCAAGACACACAAAATTCATCACAGATGAATCACACACTGACCGCCCAGAAAAATCACATGCTGACAATCTCGGTGTTTTAAGTAAGCTTACAATTTTGTGTTGGGCTGCTTTCCTAGTCTTGGGTCGTCCTGTTTTGTGAAAGTACCTTCGGAGCCAGTTGGTGGAAGCTAATAGTAGAGCTCTTCTTTCCCCATATGCATAGGGGTTTTTTAATATGTTAAAATTAAGACCCAATTGAGCAATGAACAGGATTCAAGTGTTTAAAAGGCAAGTTAGAAGAAAACAATTGCATTATATTTGGTGCTACTATCCATTAAAATGAGGTCTTCTAACTCCTTATTTACCACAGGATGAAATATCTGTTTACTTTGTTTCTTGCTGTTAATCTTTTAATTAGTAGTAGTACATGTCCACTGATGCATGCTAAAATCCCTTAGATGCATGGTTGGTTAGACTTAGTCTCTGTATATGGGACACTGATTGCATCTAGTTTCTATATTTGAAGAACATGTTTTATTCCTTGGACTGTGGGGAGTGTTCCAAGATCATGATACCTATACTAGACTCTGAATATAGCCAGTTGGCATTCTTTAACAGCTCTACCTTCATTGGTGTTACACTGCATACTGACAGTAATCTTATGTATTCTGTGAGAAGGCATGGCTTAGCCATAGTGCAGCTAAATGTAGTCATCTTCAGATTGGACAAATTTCTGGAATCATTTATTTTTGAGTATGTAAGTTTCATGTTGCTTTACTGAGTGAACAGCTCTTCTACCTGATTAAACTGTAGATTCTACTCTCAAGTATATTGTCATTGGCCTTTTATTTTATCAAGGTGTAAAATAAATCATATTGAAAGCTAGTACCTTTATTGTAAAAATAAACTTCCTCCTTCTAAGATATTCCGTATGAGTAGAATATCTCCTGCACATAATCTATAAAGGCAGATATTTAATTTTCTCTTTTAACCCACCATATCTTTATAGTTACCTCCCCCAAAGCATATAGGCCTAAGAATTAACCATTTAGACTGCTTTATGCTGTATTGTCATCTGCCTCTTCCTCTCCCCTTCCACCACCACCTCTCTCTCTCTCTCTCTCTCACACACACACACACACACACACACACACACACACACACATACACACACACACACTTTCACTGCCTTTGTCTCCTCTTTATAATTTTGATTCTGGAACACTATAACAGAAACACAGCTGGAAGGCTGGGGAGATTTAGCTGTCACTAAAATGTCTGCTGAAAAACCTGAGTTCGGATCCCTAGTTCCTACATAAAAAGCCAGACATGTCGATGCACATCTATAACCGCAGTTCTAGGTAAGTGGGGCATGGCAGAAGGAAATTCCTTGGAGCTTTCTGGCCAAATTGATGAATTCCAGATTCAACAAGAGACTCTGCTTAAAAATAAATAAATAAGCCGGGCGGTGGTGGCGCACGCCTTTAATCCCAGCACTCGGGAGGCAGAGCCAGGCGGATCTCTGTGAGTTCGAGGCCAGCCTGGGCTACCAAGTGAGTTCCAGGAAAAGGCGCAAAGCTACACAGAGAAACCCTGTCTCGAAAAACCAAAATAAAATAAATAAATAAATAAATAAATAAATAAATAAATAAATAAATAAATAAAAAGGGATAGTGATGAAGGCAGACACCAGACAGCCACCTATGTTACCCTATGCACAGGTTTAGGAGCACATGCATAAATCACACAGAGAAGCTGCAGGTGCAGGGAATTCCCCGGAATGTGCCGGCATGCCAGCATCTAGTTTCCAGTGGCAGCAGTGGCTGGTTTGCAAGTCTCAGAAGGTGACCAGCCCTGCCATACACTTGCCATAGGTGGTACAGTCTCCACAAAGATCTTGTTCTTTTTACCTAGTTAGTTCTGATTCTTCTTTGTTTATTAGCAATGCAAACTACCAATAGCTTCTAAATAAATTCCCTAGGTAAACAAAGATCAGTTTCTGTTGTCTGTAATTTGGGATGCTGATTGATTCATACTGTTTGAATCTAATTGGGGTTATTTAACTGCCTTTGTGTTGGGCATAGCAATTTTAATACTTGGTGTTTATGGAAAAGAAGAAGATGCTAGACTTAGATAATTACAAGTCCTTCATGAGTATTTGCCAAGATATTTGATAATTGGGCAGAACTTAGGTCAGATCTCTAGCAAAAACAAAAACCCACCTGTCAATCTTCTGGCTCCCTGAACCTGTGACAGATACCTGGTGCAACCAAGGCTGCTGAATAATGAGATGGAGACCCCAAAAATGAGCCAGAGAAGAGGAATCTTAATTTTTGAGTCTAACTCTATTCTTCCATCTTCACTTGACTTGAGGGCAAGTATGTTTGTGGACCAGATACAAAGCAACCAGACTAAGATCCCAGTGGTCTCACGGAGTTGCCAGTCAGAACAAATGCAGTCTTTTTGAGAGTAATAGGACAGAATTCAGAATTTGAGGTCTAACATTTACAATATCCAGGATCAGCCCAAAACTTACCATAAAAATAAGCCTGCAAGTTGCTATTGTCTCAAGGGAAAAGACCTGAACAAATGCTAGATTCAAGGTGGGCTGTCTATTAGAAGTATTTGACAAGTATTATTATGTTCAGTGAGTTCTAGACTGTTGGGCTTTCTACATGACTCTGCTGTTGCTATCTCTCTTTCAGTGTCCATGAGAAGTCCCTTTGCTTCTTCGTTGCATTCTTTTCTTCTTTGATTTTTTTTTTTATGTACTTTGGGGTTTTGCCTGCTTGTATATCTGTGCAAGGGTGCCAAATCTCCTGGAACTGGAGTTACAGACAGTTGTGAGCTGCCATGTGGGTGCTGGAAATTGAACCCAGGTCTTTTGGAAGAGCAACCATGCTCTTAATTGCTGAGCCATCACTCTAGCTCTGTTGCGTTCTTTTCAAAGATCTAACTACTTTTTAGTCTCTCTTGGTGAAACAGATTTTGAGCATGGGCTTTAGGTCTTCTGGGAAGCAAAAAAGGGATCTTTAATATTTCCTGTCTCCTTCCTCTTCTTCCCCCCTCCCCTTCCTTCCTGACTTCCTCTCCTCCTCCCCCCCCTCTCTTTCTATATATATGTGTATATATGTATGTATGTATGTATGTATATATGTATGTATGTATGTATAAACTAGGGCTTCACACATGCTAGACAAGTGTTCTACCACTGAACAGTAGTTCAACTCTCTTTACTCTGTGAAAGGATCTTAATAAGTTACCATGCTGGCCTTGAACTCACTGTGTATTGAAGGGAGGCCTTGAACCTCTGATGCTTTGCGGATTTGAGTTCAGATCCATATCATCCTTGCAAAAATCTGTGCATAGCAGCACATACCTATATTCCCAGCTCTGAGAGCTGGAAACATAAGAACCCCAGGGGCTGACTGTCCAGCAAATCTATCCAGTTAGTGAGCTTCAGATTCAGTACGAAACTGTCAACAAACAAACAGAAGGTGGAAGGGCTAGAGCGGAGTTCAGTGATAGCACACTTGACTCCAAAGGCTGGGTCCTGGCTTCATGTGGTGGTATTGTGTTCCTCAAAATATTGTACACCCTAATAAATTTATCTGGGGTCAGAGACAGAACAGCCACAATATTAAACATAAAGGATAGGCGGTGGTGGTGCACGCCTTTAATCCTGGCATTCCAGAGATAGAAATCCCTCTGGATCTCTGTGAGTTCAAAGCTACATTGGAAAAGGCCAGGCATGGTGACACACGCCTTTAATCCCAGAAAGCGAGCCTTTAATCCCAGGGAGTGGTGGTAGAAAGCAGAAAGGTATATAAGGCGTGAAAACCAGAAACAAGAAGCATTTGGCTGGTTAAGCTTTTAGCTGGTTAAGCTTCAGGCTTTCGAGCAGCAGTTCAGCTGAGAGCCATTGGGATGAGGACACAGAAGCATCCAGTCGGAGGAAACAAGACCAGCTGAGCAGTTGGCCAGATGAGGTTAGCTGTGGCTTGTTCTGGTTCTCTGATCTTCCAGAATTCACCCCAATACTTGGTCCAGGTTTGATCTTGTTAATAAGACTCTTTAAGATTCCTGCTACAGGTTCAGTTTCAGCACTGGGAAGGTAAGAGAAGAGCAAGAGTAAAAGATAGCCCATGTCAAACTCTGGCCTCTGCATATACACACACAGATGCTCATACTGACATACATGTGTTTGTGCACACACATAGAAAGTAGAGTATAGTAATAATAAACTAGTAGCATAGTTGTTTGTGAGGTATTATATGTTGTTACATCATTGTATTGTATAACTGGCAGCACCATAGTTTGTTAATAACTCACTAATGTTACTGTACACATAGCTACATGGTCACTAACAATAGGAATTTTTGTTTGTTTGTTTTTGTTTTTCAAGACAGGGTTTCTCTGTGTAGTTTTGGTGCCTGTCCTGGATCTCACTCTGTAGACCAGGCTAGCTTCAAACTCAGAGATCTGCCTGGCTCTGCCTCCTGGATGCTGGGATTAAAGGCGTGCACCACCAATGCCCATGGGAATTTTTTAACTCTATTAATAATTTTAAGGGCCACTATAATATATGCAGTCCAGTGTTGACCAAAACATACTCATTTATGTAGCTGTGTTTTGAATGAAAATGCCCCTCATAGGCTCCCAGGGAGTGGAACTATTGGTAGTTGTGGCCTAGGTGTGGCCTTGAAGGAAGTATGTCACTGGGGATGACCTTTAGGGTTTTTAGAAGCTCAAGTCAGGCCTTGTTTTTCGCTCTTCCTGCTGCCTGCTGATCCAGATGTAGAACTCCTCTAGGACTATATCTGTTTTCATGCTGACATGCTTCTGGTCATGATGATAATGAACTAAACCTCTGAACCTGAAAGCTAGCCCCAATGAAATGTTTTCCTGTAGGAGTTACTGTGAGTTGGGTGGTGGCAATGCACACCTTTAATCATAGCACTCAGGAGACAGAGGCAGGTGGATGTGAGTTCAAGTCCAGCCTGGCCTACAGAGTGAGTTTCAGGACAACTAAGGCTACACAGAGAAATCCTGTCTCAGAAAACAAACAAACAAATAACAACAAAGAGTTGCTGTGGTCATGGCATCTTTTCATAGCAATAGAACACTGACTATGACAGTAACATAGAAATAATATATATATTTATATCCGTTTACCATGCTCTAGAGTTCTAGCCTATTTATTTTATTGCTACTCCAACTGTTTTTTTTTAATTTGGGTTTTTTGTTTGTTTGTTTTTGTTTTTGTTTTTTTTCTGTACTGTACTAGCTTTACTTTAGCTTAACTTTTCATTGCAAGGTGCTTTAACTTCAAAAAAACTTTTCGTCTTGGCCTGGCAAGATGGCTCAGTGTGTCAAGGCACTTGATGTGCAGCCTGACGATGCCCCGAGTTTGGTTCCTAGAGCATGCCTGGTAGAAGGGGAGAAGTAACTCCTGCAAGTCGTCCTCTGCCCGCGGTGCTGCATGGTCTGTGCATGCCAGCATATGTCCAAAACAGAGAAACTGGAAGAACAATTAAACATTGTCTTCTTTTTCCTCCTTTAACTTTAAGAGTTTTTCACCTTTTGGGCCTTTATCCTTGACTTTTTTTTCCTAGTAATACTTGTTAGTGCCAAGACCAGAGAGGAACTGCCTAAATCTGAGACTATTAAGGGTGCATCAGAACACATAATAATCAAGATAAATATTTAGATAAAAATTTTAAAAACAAAATCAGCACATAATGAGCAAAGACACAATAATTTCAGTGAAAGTCAGGAAGGATCTGGGGTACATCCTTAATTCCAGCACTGAGGAGGCTAAGGCAAACAGAGCACATGCTTGAGACCAACCTAACCTGGACTACAAATGAAACCGTGCCTCAAAAAGAGAGTTTAAATGAAGTCAGGCAATCTATTCTGTTTTGTGATGTGGACAGGGTGATGCACAAAATAAAACTTGATTAAAGTTTTATCATCAATTTATTTTTTCCAAGCATGCTCTCTTACCAAATCTATCATTTATTTTATCCCATGGACCCAGTTTCTCTCATTTTGTTAGCTTTGTTGGGATTTAAAGATCCTGTGTTTACAGCATGTTTTGTACCAACAGTCGGTATCTCACAGGTGCCTCCTGTGTCTTAGTGTTGTTATCAACAGTCGGTGTCTCACATGTCCTCCTATGCTTTAGATTGATGTTAGATATGACTTCCTTTTGCTCGTGGAAAAGTTTGCTGGAGAAAGCAATGAATTCTAAACTGTATGTAGTTATTTCCTTTTATTTCTCTTAAACTTTATTGAGAATGTGGAAGACAATACATAATGTAAAACATTTTCAGGGGTCATGGCTACAAATGAAATGAAAGTGATAGTGGAATAAATGTTGGAAAACCTCTGTGCCAGTTATAGTGTTAGAGTGATCATTTACTTTACTTTCTTTGCTTGGCTCTTTATTGTAGTATTGTTTCCCTCCAAGAAGCTTTCTCAGTAACTAGATTCGGTTATGCTGTTTAGATATCTGGAGTTTATTTTCTTATGTCAACATCTTTACAGTGTCTTTCTGTAACACATACAGAAAGACATTGTTATTTTCTAAGGTATGTGTTACCATCTTTTCCCCCATTATTTCTTTCTATTATTCTTTGCTTTGTGCCATATTCCTAACCATGATGCTGAGGGCATAGTGATCCAGGAAATGTTTAACTTCTTTCTTTTTGCCACTTAAAACTGTGGCTTACTGTCTTAGAGAAATTGTTTTATAGACTAAAGAACATCATGGAGTTATATTGTTTTGGGACATAAATTGATAAAGCGATCACAGAACAATGTTTAAATAGAGGGATAAAATAAACAATAAGCCCTGGAAGTACAATATGTAAGATTCTGTTCACCTATTAAGTTTATTGTAGCATATCAGGAGGATTCCTTCCCATGTAAGGGAAGATTGATCATAGAAGAAATTGACTCTGCCCTATATGATAGAAAAAGTACTAAATGTGATGTAATCTTGTCATATTTGAATTCACTCAATGGGGAGAAAACATTTTCTTTATGTCTTTTGGGTAGGTGGGGAATGCATGGCACGCACATGACAATCAGGGGATATCTTTCTGGAGTCTGGTCTTTCCTTCCGTCAAACTTAGGTAGCTAGCCTGTGTGCGAGCACCCTTACAACTGAGCCATCTCACCAGCCCTCACTTACCAGCAGTCCAAAACACCAAACCAAGGGTGACCTTTCCATTAATCCTTGCACTTTGATGAATACTTTCCTCTAACTTTTGTTTATCTTTTTTTTTTTCTGTTTGCTTTATTTGTTGGTTTTCATTGGGAACTTCCTTGACATTAAATATTCCTAGATATGTAAAAGTTAATTTTCAATATTCAGAAGGAAACATTAACATTTGTTTCTCGTTTTAAATTTCATTATATAAACCTGTTTGCTATGGGAATTTAGTTTTTTTAAATGTTTTAGTTTTGTTGGCATATGTTAATTATCCATAATCAAGTTTGACTATGACATATCATTTATGTATATATATATTTTTATATTCCTTTCCATTACTTCTCTCATCCTCATTCCATTCACAGTGATCCCCTTCCCTTTCCCAACAACTAAATTGCTTCTACTTCCATATCTTTTGTGTGTGATCCAATGAGTTTAATTATGGTTGCTTGCATGAATATGGGACATGAGCAACACTGAAAAAAATGTCTCTCCTTCCTACAGCAACCCTTAACTTGCAGTAGCTCCTCCTCTGGGAGTTAGTATTTCCTGAGCCCCTGGAATTTACTTTTGAATAATAAAATAAGGGAAGGAGATAGTAGATGTCTTCTCTAAAACTTACTTTAACCTTTTGTAAATTATGGTTTTGGTGATCATGTTCTCACTTCTTAAGCTAACTTAAATTATTTGATGAACAATATTATTTCTGTATTTTTTAAATAGATGTTTATAGATTGTATATCAAATCATTTATGTGAGTAGTGAATGAAACTTGGATTTTATATATAATTGACAGTGAGACATCTTGAAATAAATTATTTGAGTAGAAAATTTAAAAAGTAATAGGAGTCTCAGCATTTTGTGCTGAAGAGAACTGCACTTCTAAGAATATAATTAACTTTGCTTTTCACTTTGTTCTTTGTTTCCCTAGCCTCATGATTTTGATGAATGTCGGTTTGATATCAGTGTTAATGATAGTGTTTGGTATCTTCGTGCTCAGGATCCAGATCACAGACAGCAGTGGATAGATGCCATTGAACAGCACAAGGTAAGATTGCTGATGCTTACCTGCTCATGGAAGTCTAAGTAGTATTCTTAGTGATAACTCTTTTAAAATAATCTTGACAGTGTTGTCAATTCCAAAGATGGGAAGAGAAAAACCACTGACCCAAATCATCATGGCCAAATTAATTAAGACAGCAAGTCTTTTCATAGATGTACATGGGTGCTTCCACGTAAGGTGGGGTTTGAGAAGTCAGCATTGACTGAGGAATATAAGACTTTTATAGCTCAGGGGTAAGGGGTTTGCAAATGGGGAATTTGGCAGGCAAAATAGGCAGGGTTACAGGAGCAGAATATCATAACAAGTTAGTCCTAATGACCTCTAGAAACAAAGACATGGTTGCAAGGTTGGCATAACAAGGTAGTCCTAACAGAAGGTAGTTGTAGTTAGTCATATAATCTTTTGAAACATAGGTAGGGTTGCAAGATGGTTATAAACAACTTTTTGAAATAAAGACATGATTGCTATTCCTGGAACAGGCAGTTCAGAACCATTTGTAGTTAAGATTATGGGTAGGGCATAGCCTAATCCTTGAGAAACAGAGGTTTACTCATAAACAGGAATGGACCCAGTTTGTCTTTAGTATAAGATGGTTTTTAAGCCTAAGATGGAGACAGACTGGTTCTTCAATGTAAAGAGTTATAAAGTGTTATTGAAAAACGGAACCTTGTTTGGTGGAGTGGTAAAGATTAAAAGTTAGATATTGTCCAACACTTCAATTGAAGGTATTTATCACAATAAATAATTCTTTATTGTTAATTGAAATAAAAATATACCCTGCTTTATAAATTGTACATTGATTTTGTTATTGTTGTTTTTTGAGACAGGGTCTCTATGTAGCCCTGTCTGTCCTGGTATTCTATGTAGACCAGGCTGTCCTCGAACTGATGGAAATTCCCCTACCTCTGACTCCCAAGTTCTGGAATTAAAGGCCGTGCACCATCATACCCACCTGATTTTTTTGTTGTTGTTTAGGATCTGCTTTATAAATAATATTTTTTAAATTATCTTGTTGAAATAATTTTAAGAATAACATTCAGTTGTAAGACGCCAATGCTTAAATATGTCAGTGTTAATTTTTATAGTCATTATAATCATTTTAGCAGATTCAGAGTACAACCATTGGAAAATCGTTTGATTTTTGTAACTATGGATCAAACTTATAGAAAGCATCTAGAAACTGATATTAATGTTTAAGTCATGTTCTTAAAATTTAAAGCTAATCTTTGACTTCTGCTGTAAGTGATAAATAGACTAAAGAAACATACCAATAGTCTGCCTTACTACTAACTCAGTGGTATGGCAAAGCATAGGTAAAGTTCTGTAGTCATTATACCATCCTTAAATGACCTAAGAGAATTTGTGCCTCTTCACATACTTGTCTGTACTTGTTCACATGAGCTTCACACATTTAGAGTTGAAATACCTGTGTTGTTCAATTCTTAGATGGTCTTTTAATAAAAAACCCAGAGCCAGATATCAGGGTGAAAGCTGAAAGATGAGAGAAGCAGAACAGCCAGCCACTAGTTCTTACCTCTGTGAAATCCTCAGCCTAAAGAGAGAGAGAGTTCCTGTTTCCTCATGCCTTCTATACCTTTCTCTGACCTGCCATCACTTCCTGGGATTAAAGGCGTGTGTGTTTCCCAAGCAAAGGCATGAGATCTCAAGTGCTGGGATTAAAGGTGTGTGCCACCACTGCCTGACCTCTGTGTTTCTCCTATGCTGGATCAATCTCAAGTGTGGCCTCAAGTCTGAACTCACAGAGTCCAGACGGATCTCTGCCTCTCAAGTGATAGGATTAAAGGTGTGTGCCACCACTGCCTGACCTCTATGTCTAATCTAGTGGCTGTCCTCTGATCCTCAGGCAAGCTTATTAGGGTACACAATGTATCACCACATACCTGTTTTATTTTTAACAGCCATAAAACACAAGAAAACACAGTTTCATCTAGTATGCCATGAGAACATTATTCTTGATACCAATGATTTGTTAGGTCTCCTTTTCCTTTCTTGGTTTATTTTGAGTTTAGAAAATTATGATAAATTTCTTTTCTCCCTTAATTTTCGTATTATGCTGGTTTAAAATGTTTTCTAAGTCTTGGTTATCTTGGTATTATAACTTCATAAGAGAGTATATATATATATGGAAAATTATGGTCATTTTTATTATATAAACATAAGATGAGCCAGTATTTTATAATTTCATTGCTTTGAAGTCAAGCCAACATGGACTCACAGCAGTCTCTGCTACATGTGACTTTAGGCATTTGTGACTAACTTCCAGGACTTTTCTCAACTGTCAGTTGTAGCACTTCTGATTAAAGCTGTAGTAAGGAATAGATAAGATCACACACACACACACACACACACACAATAACAAACGTAGTGATATTGTGTCCCCCAATATATTGTGCACCTTAATAAACTTATCTGGGGTCAGAGACTAGAGCAGCTGCTAGATAGACATAGAGGCCAGAAAATGTTGGCACACACACCTTTAATCCTAGCATTCTAGAGTTCAAAGCCACACTGGAAACAGCCAGGCATGGCGACACATGCCTTAATCCCAGGAAGTGATGGCAGGAAGCAGAAAGGTATATAAGGCGTGAAAACCAGGAACTAGAGTCAGTCTGTTAAGCTCTTGGCTTTTAGCAACAGTTCATCTGAGATCCATTCGGATGAGGATTCAGAGGCTTTCAGTCTGAGGAAACAAGATTGGTTGAAAAATTGAGGAGGTGATCTTTCAGCGTTCATCCTAATACCTGGCTCCTGGGTTTTTTTTAATAAGACCTTTTAAGATTCATGTTACAAGCAAATGTCTCTGTTTAAAATTGAAAAAGCAAAGGCTTTGGAGTCACGAGATTGAGTAAGTTGTAGCATGTGGTGTCTCTGGAAGAAGAGTTGCACATTCAATAAAGATAGCTAAATGTACACATACAGAAAGTAGACTATATTTTTGTTTCCTTCAGGGCTGGTCCTCTCACTAGTGATTAAAAATGTCATTAAGTAGAACCAGTTTCTATATTTTTAGCAGACATGACCTTTAAAGATTTGATCAGTTGATTTAGACTTAAAGGCTATTCTTTTTTTTTTTCTGATACAAGTTTTATTTTGCTCTCTTTCCTCAGTGTAGTCCAACACAATTACTGTGCAAGTTTTTCATTTTTATTTTCTCTTTTGAGTGAAGATAAGCGCATAGAGCATATATTTCATGTTACTGGTTTCTTTGGATCTGAGAGAGATGAGACTCAAGTTGATCTTAAGTACTTGGGTAAAAGTAAAAAATATAGCTATTCAAATATTTCCTTTGCTTAGTTCTCGTTATTGTTGTTCATGCTTACTGAACAGAAACAAATTATGTGATATATGCCAACTAAGCAGCATATTAATGGATATGTGAATTGACTGTGAGTTCTAAAAGTAAATTACTTTGATTTCTTTAACTGATGGAGAAATTTCAAATGTTACTACCTGTAATCTGCAAATTACCTGCTTTCTTTCCCTAATAGACAAGATACAGTGGCTCAATATCTTTAAGGACTGTTGACTGTTAAACTTGGAAATTTTACTAAACTATTAACTTGATCTTTAAAATTAATGCCAAATTATTAAGGCAGTGATGACAATAAGATCTACTTTCTAGAGATCACAAAGTACCAATTAGTGTATTTATTGCTTTATGTAGTTCATTTTTTTTCTCTACCATCCTGAAAAGCAAAAAAATTATTTTACAAGGAGCTGATAAGTTTGTAGTAAAATTAAATATTTTGTGTACAATGCTGCTATCTTTTAGTTCATTCTCTTATAAGATTTGATTTGTATTAATTCTTTTTTGTATCAGTTACACTGGAAAGCTGATTTCTGGAACACAGTTCTCATAAGTTCAGCTCTTGAAAATTAGTGTATCATCTGATTCTCCTAGCATATTCATGTAAGCTAACAATGAATTCCCCTTCTTTCTCTTGGCTTTCCATAAAAGGCAATGTGTCATATTGGTTAGTGTTTTAGTACAATCAGACACATGTTTGAGTCATGCCACTACTATGTACTAGATACATAAGCTTCATGACTTTGCTGTAGAATAAAATATGATAGCACACTACATAGTCATCTCTTTGTTCACCTCCGAATAAAAACAAGCAGGTGAGCAAAGTAACCTACTTGGCTTATACAAAAAAATGTAGGGCATAACAGATGTGGACTCTGATAATTCCAGCTCGTTCAGTTCAATTCACAGTTACTTTCTCTGGCTGTTACCTGCCCTTTGGATAGCTGGACAAGGCCACTTGGAATAGTAAACATATCTTTCTCTGTTCTGATGTCACTAGAAAGATATTTTTTGGTTTTGTCTGTTTGATTGGTTGGTTGCTCATTCAATTCAATTCACAGTTACTTTCTCTGGCTATTACCTGCCCTTTGAATAGCTGGACAGGCCACTTGGAATAGTAAACATATCTTTCTCTGTTTTGATGTCACTAAAAGGATATTTTTTGGTTTTGTCTGTTTGATTAGTTGGTTGGTTGGGTTGGGTTGGTTCTTGTGGTGGATTAGTTTTATTAAAAGTTCCTGACAGGTTTTATTAATATTTGACATCTGGAAGGATTGAAGGTTTCTGTTCCTTCCCAGGATTCTCTTATACTCATTATGCTATAGGCTTTCTATATTAATATATCTCATGCATGTATACAGCACATGCCTTCACTCTATCTGACTCTTTCAGGCACATGTATGAGAGGCAAGTGTTCTGTTTTATAAGACTTCTTCAGTAATAAAGTGGTAATGGTGACAGCGAATAATTTTGAGGATGAATGTATGCCAGCTATGATGATGACCACATTATATACTTACCTCATTTTACCCATACACTCATGTGATAATAGCGTTTTTTATCATAGGTAATTGAGGCACAAATTAAGTAGATTGTCCAAGGTTAGAGCATGGACTTTTACTACTAGTATGTATTTACATGAAATATTTTGTTCACTTAAATCATGGACTTCTTGAATCAGGGTATTCTCATATTTTAATACATTCTCCATGTCTATATGTTTCTTTTAGACTACAAGGTCCATACGGGATTAGATATAATTATATTAATTGGTAGGAATTATCAGGGATTGGACACAAAATTTACAACTTAAGTAACGTAAAGTGTTAGAAAATAAATTTTGTGGCTAGAAATGTGTGTTATTTGAAGTCTCCACAAGTTCCCTCCTTTCATCTTAATGCTTGGTGTTAGAATAATTACTGACATCAATACAGTAGAGTTCTGTACTCAGTGTCTACTTGTGTTTTTCCTTCCTTAGTATATTCATCCCAGAATAACTTGCTCTCTGTGAGCATAGTCTTAAAGAGATGACTTTTATTTATATTTCTCAGTATATTAGACATTGCATATTTTGGTGTGATGTTAAATAATAACTTCTGTGAAAGGAAAGCACTAAATTCCAAATTTTTTGGAATTTGTTTTGTCTTTGGTTTTTTAAGACAGGGTTTCTCTGTGTAAACCGCTCTATTTGTCCTGGAACTCGCTTTGTAGACCAGGCTGACCTCAAACTCACAGAGATCCACCTGCCTCTGCCTTCCTGAGCACTAGTATTAAAGGTGTGTGCACTACCACCACCTGACTGCAAAGTTATTATGAAGTGAGCGATTTGTTTTCAATTTCATTTATAGAAAAGGAAGGCCATTATATATGAAACCAGTAATTTTATTTTGAAGCAATGTTGTGGGTTATTTTGTGGAGTCCATTAATATTCTGTACTTATGATTTGAGATAGCACTAAGTAGATTACTTACTAAGATAAAGTTTTATTTTATAGTTAAATCTCTTGGTATTTTGCCTTCCAAATGAGAATAATGTTTAGTCTTTGTAAACTAAAATCTTTGTGAAAGTAAAGTTAAGGTGATTGATTTCTATTTGGATTAAAGGAACATTTTTCTGGTAAGGGTGTGCCTGTATATTAAAGGGCTTCTGTAGGCATTTTCCATGTAACTAATTTAAGAAAGAAATGTGTAAACTATTTATTAGGGTTATTTTTTAAAATTGTGATATTATCCCTGGTGTTTTCTACAATTAAAATTCTTGTGGTAATGACTAAACACAATTACAGTATTTTAATTTCAACAAATAAAAAATATCAAAAATAAATTGGGAGCATTTTATCAGAGAAATTCTCATAAATCAGTATGAAAAGTTCAGAAAGTATGTCAAGTATGTGTGTGGCCTTGATTGAGTACAGCCTCCAGTACCACAAAACAAAGAAGAAAGACAAAAGTTAATAGGGCCAAGTGTTACTGAGGGATGGAGCCTCAGGCACTCTCATTCAGTACTGAAGGAAGAGTAAAGTGTGCAATTACTTGAAAAGAATTTGACAAGTTGTCTACTTAGAGTAAATGAATATTAATCTGAAAAAGTACAAATATGGATGTGAAAGATCACTCATTTAAATTATGCTCTTTAGGTTATAGGAATAGAGGCCAGTCTGTGTTCCATAATAAGTGATAAAAGTACCCCAACCCCCAGGAAGTATAGACCACCATGCTTATATCAAAGAAAGTTTCAACAGTGCATGTAACTTTTAAGTGCTCTTATCATTAACGGAACTCTTGCTTTCTGGTCCTTTGCTACAGGTGATGTGGGTTAATTTTATCCTTTTCTTGTTCGGTCATAGTTCTCACTTTTTTGTGACTTCTGTTCTCTTCACTGTTCTTTTAGTTTGCTTCCTTGGTTTGTCACATCTTTTGCCGTCTTTGGCTTCAGTTCAACTCCAACTTCTGCTGCCTAAACTTATGGTACTACCCAATTAAAAAAGAACCTGATTCTTTTACATACCAGGTTAATATAAGCTGGTCCAGTCTCAGTTAATCATATAATTAGAATTATTTGTATTGAAAGTTAAGAATGGGATTAAGAGTTATATTTGTGAAGCTGTCATGCTGAGACTGTCTAGGGATGTAAGAATGGATTCTTTTTCTCTTTCAATTAACGAATAAAAAGGCAGGACTCAGCCAGGTTATATTAAAAGCAGAAGTGCACCAAGAGACAGACTCCCCAAGTAGAAAGGGGATCCAAAGATGGAATTCAAGTTTGTCTGGCAGAGCCAAACTTTTATATGT